>NW_022681472.1:49590674-50197174 GCF_009764315.1 Trachypithecus francoisi
TCCCCTCTTCAAATTAGCAAAATTTTTTTAGAAAAGCTAATACTTAATAGCATCAAGGACACAGTGAAATGGGCAACCACAAAGCTACTGGTGGCAGGTTGAATTTATGCAGACCTTCTTGAAAGTGTTTGGGCAACATATATACCAAGAGCTTTTTAAGGTTCATGATCTTTAATTCACTGATTTTATGAATGTTAAGGAAAAATTAGCAATATGAACAGCTACTTAAATTCAGGATCTTTATCACAGGAGTTATTTATAAGGGAAAAAGTATGTAAAAATTAGAGAATATTAAATAAATTGGCTTACCTTTATGGTGAAATCTTAAGTAGATGGTAAAATCATGTTTTAAAGAATATTTAATGACATGGGGAATTGCTCAGGCTATAACGTTAAGTGAAAAAGAAGTCATTGTGATCCCAATTTTATGCTATTTATATGTACATCCCTTAGAAAAAAGACTGGAAGTGAAATTCCTTAATATATCTATATTTCTGGGTGTTGAGACTAGGTAATTTTTTTTCTTTTCTTTTTTGTATTTCTCTTTTTTTGTAAATTTTCTGCAATGGCATGAATGTTTTTAATCAAGAAAAAAAATTTTAAATAAAGAAGTTCACTATATGTATTCTCCCTTTAACTGTATAGAAAGACAAAGAAGGAAAATATTAACCTCTGGAGTAGGTAGACAGGCTTTATGTAGGCCAGAGAACTTGAGTCGAGCCTTGACGCATCAATCAAATCAAAAATTTTTTACATATTTGTGGTTGTCAGGATCCAAGTTGTATAAGGGAAACCCAAAATGGATATGGATATCTGGTTCATAACATTAACTGTTTGGTCACGTATCACTATGTTTTATTGGAATTAATTAAGGAAGCATCTCAAAAATGTTTAGAAAACAAAAAAGATCATTTGCAATTATAAAACTAGTTAACTCCAAAGCAAGACCTTTCAGCATACATTAAAAGAGCAATAATCTTCCTTATAAGGGAAGCTAAGAATATCAATATACAATAAACATATATATAGTCTTTATATCATCTCCTTTGCTCTACTTAAATATATATACTCTACCTAAAAATATATATGCTCTACCTAAATATATAAATGTATATGTGATAAATATATAAATAGATATATTATATATTATAGATAAATATATATATTTTTCTTTTTATTTAAAGTAGAGCAAAGGAGATGATATAAAGACCTTCAAGGGAGTATGAATTAGAATAAAGTAGAAATTAGCAGAATCTGGGAACCTAGGATAATGGTAGAATCTGTTTCTCAAATACAGTTTCAGTGAATTTCACTTAGCACCTGAATCTTGTAATACATGATAACAGCTAAAAAACAGTCTGTATTTTCTTTTTAAGTCAGGAAATTTTTTATCATTTTGATCTTAACTTAAATTCTTTAACTTTTCAGGAAAATTTGTGTAGCCAGCGAGGTTTGGTACCCAACACAGATGGTCAGACTTTTGAGATTGCAATTTCTAACCAGATGAGACAACATTATGACAGAATTCATGAGACACTAATAAGGGTTTGTATAAAGTACAGTTCAGATATATTCCGTCAATATTTAATGTTTTTTAGATACCAAGAACATAAGACTTTGTATTTATTCGTTTCTCTTTTTTACGTTAGAAAAATGGTCCTGCTAGACTATTGAGTTCATCAGCAAATACTTTTGAGCAGAGTATAAAGGCATATCATATGATGAATAAATTTCTTGGCTCCTTCATTGACCATGTATGTATGTCAACATTTATATTTAAGCTGGGATCAAATGCAGTTTTTAAAAGGTTAAGTGGGAATGTCAATTATTTCTTCAAGTCAACCAAGTCAGTAAACTTAGAACCCCCCCACTTAGGACCTTCCCTTCTTTTGTCTGTCACATTCAATACTTAGGAATAACATATTTTTAAAAGACATTTCTAGCATTAACAAACTACGGCTTAGGGATAGAGTTAGGTTATGCAAAAGTAAAATGAAATTTTCTGTGTCTGTTAATATAATGATGATTCCCTTATACTATGTCTGCACTGGAATTTTGTTAGCCAGTTACCAAAATATTACTGTATTATTCATTATTGAAATCCTTGTGTTATGCTATGATTGTACTTCTGAAAAGCATTTTATAAATTGATTTTCAGTATATTTAGCCCTAAATACTACTAAGGGCATTTAAAATTTAAAACATTCCTATAGAGAAGTTTGTTACAGGTTTCAGTGTAGTAAATTCAGTCTTTTTGAAGAACAGATTTTCTTTGTGTACTGTTCATTTTTCATTTTCTCTCCTGCTGATTTTACATTAATTGCAAAGCATTTATTTCACTGCTGTTTTTGAAATGATGCTGTCTTTTTTTAAATTAGGTTCATAAGGAAATGGATTACTTTATAAAAGATAAGTTGCTTCTTGAAAGAATTCTTGGAATGGAATTCATGGAACCAATGGAAAAAAGCATCTTTTACAATGGTATCTTTTAAATCCCTTTGTAGAACTTGATAACTATTTTCAAAGTTTGAGAAAAAAGTGCTTGTAGATATTTTTCTTTTTTTTTTTTTTTTAAGATGGAGTCTCGCTCTATCACCCAGGCTGGAGTGCAGTGCTCACTGCAAGCTCCATCTCCCGGGTTCACACTGTTCTCCTGCCTCAGCCTCCCGAGTAGCTGGGACTACAGGCACCCACCACCACGCCCGGTTAATTTTTTTTGTATTTTCACTAGAGACGGGGTTTCACCATGTTAACCAGGATGATCTTGATGTCTTGACCTCGTAATCCGCCCGCCTTGGCCTCCCAAAGTGCTGGGATTATAAGCATGAGCCACCGAGCCCAGCTGATATTTTTCTTTTGATTTAATAATTTTATGGATAGGCACATTGGTTCATACCTGTAATCCCAGCACTTTGGGAGGCCGAGGCAGGTGGATCACCTGAGGTCAGGGGTTTCAGACCAGCCTGGCCAACATGGTGAAAACCGTCTTTACTAAAAATACAAAACTTAGCCAGGCATGGTGGCAGGCACATATAGTCCCAGCTACTTGGGAGGCTGAGGCAGGAGAATGACTTGAACCTGGGAGGTGGAGGTTGCAGTGAGCTGGGTTCACTCCATTGCACTCCAACCTGGGTAACAAGAGTGAAACTCTGTTTCAAATAATAATAACAACTTTACATGAAAACAAAGGAAACATAATGAACTCAACCTCATGAATTATAATTCTTTTCTGTGTTCTATTTTATTATGTCATATAGCAGGAAACAAACACATAAAAGATTCTATAAGAAAGTAGAAAAGGTGAATTTCAGAATCAACAGTCCACATGGAAGAGATAGTAAAACAAATAAAATTCAGATTTTATTGGAATGTTCGTTTAATGCCAAACATATGAAACACTTAAAGAAGAATAACATTTGTGATTAATCTTTAATACTTAACTTTTTATCTTATCCAAGTTTGTAAAAATTGCTAATATTTGTGACAGGAATAGTGATTAAACCTAGTTTCATGTTAAAAAGATAGTATACATGTCATTTGTAGTATGACTGATGACCTATTGTATGAGTAAGAATAGAAGTGGTATAACCAATGCCCTGGCCTAGATATCATTTACCCACATGTTATTGCATGCCAGATATTGTGTCAGTCTGAGATACACAGACAAATGATCCCTACCTTGGGTATCTTGTTTAACAGACTATAGAAGGCAAACATGTGAATAAAGAGGGTGGTACTGGCATAGAAGTCTGTACAGGCACAGGTTGTGCCGGGGACAGAAGGGAGCATAGAAAATCTAACCAGATATGAGGTAAAGCCGGAAGAGGCAACATGGAGAAGTTTGAACTGAGTTTTAAAAACTCAGTAGCGGCCGGGCGCGGTGGCTCAAGCCTGTAATCCCAGCACTTTGGGAGGCCGAGACGGGCGGATCACGAGGTCAGGAGATCGAAACCATCCTGGCTAACACGGTGAAACCCCGTCTCTACTAAAAAAGACAAAAAACTAGCCGGGCAAGGTGGCAGGCACCTGTAGTCCCAGCTACTCGGGAGGCTGAGGCAGGAGAATGGCGGGAACCCGGGAGGCGGAGCTTGCAGTGAGCTGAGATCTGGCCACTGCACTCCAGCCTGGGCGACAGAGTGAGACTCCATCTCAAAAAAAAAGAGATTAAAAAAACAAAACAAAACAAAACAAAACTCAGTAGCTGTTTGTCAACCGAGAGGATTAAGGTAAGAGAGGGAGGGAAAGACATTCATGCAGACAGGGAAAAGGGGATTCAAAAACAGTGCGCAAAGTGCATTATGCACTTTCAAACTTTATAAAGTCTGATATGAAGTGGGACACAGTGGAAGAGAGTACTTGAAAGATAAAGAAAGCAGAGACCAAATTACAACGGCCTTGCCTGATACACTAAGGAGTTTCACTCTATCCTGTAAACCTGTTGTTTCTAAAATTTTTTTTTAAATTTTTTGCCCTACAAGATGTATATAAGTTGATCCATGGAGGTGTGAGAAGAAAATATTAAAATGTCTATTTGTGTATATTTGCAATTTAATCACCATTAATCTATTTTTAAATTTATATGGAGTAGTAATTAATAAAATATTTCTATTATATCTATTATGGGTTGCATGCTCAACATCTTATTCTGATAGGGATGCATGATCAAAATGATTTAGAAACCACTGCTAATGGGGCCGGGCACGGTGGCTCATGCCTGTAATCCCAGCACTTTGGGAGGCCGAGGCAGGCGGATCACCTGAGGTCAGGAGTTCAAGACCAGCCTGGCCAACATGGTGAAACCCTGTCTCTACTAAAAATACAAAATTAGCCGGGAGTGGCGGTGCATACCTGTAATCCCAGCTACTTGGGAGGCTGAGGCAGGAGAATTGCTTGAACCCAGGAGGCAGAGGTTGTGGTGAGCTGAGATCGCGCCATTGCACTCCAGCCTGGGCAACAAGAGCAAAACCCTATTTAAAAAAAAAAAAAAAAAAGGGGAAAAAAAAAAGAAAGAAAAGAAAAAGAAACCACTGCTAATGAACATGGATATATCACTGAAGGGTGCTAAGCAGATCTGATTTGTAAATTGGAAGAATTACTCTGTCAGTAGGTTACAAGTTGAGTTTAAATAGATGCAAAATTGTAACAGCATAGTTTAGACATTAGGATTATAGCTTTCCTCCAGGGCATAGTGGCTCACACCTGTAATACCAGCCCTTTGGGAGACCAAGGCAGGCGGTCACTTGAGCAGTTCAAGGCTGCAGTGAGTTATGATCATGCCATAGCACTATAGCCTGGGTGGCAGAGCAAGACCCTGTCTCTGTAAAACAAAACCAGACAAACAAAAGTATTGTAGCTTTCAAAGTCTTCTGGTCTTAGATTCAAAACCTGACTCTACCATTTACTGGCTTTGTGAACTTTGAGAAACTTGCTTAGCCTTTCTGAACTTTAATGCCTTCTTTGTAAAATTGGTTACAATCCTCTAAAAGTTTTGTGGAGTTACTATGTGTTAATATAAAGAACCCAGTAAAGTATCTGTTATGGACAGGCACTCAGAAAAGGAAATGTTATTATTATTATTTTTTTTTTTTTTGAGATGGAGTTTCACTCTTGTTGCCCAGGCTGGAGCACAATGGTGTGATCTTGGCTCACTGCAACCTCCGCCTCCCAGGTTCAAGCGATTCTCCTGCCTCAGCCTCCCAAGTAGCTGGGATTACAGGCATGTGCCACCACACCTGGCTAATTTTTGTATTTTTAGTAGAGGCGGGGTTTCACCATGTTGGTCAGGCTGGTCTTGAACTCGTGACCTCAGGTGATCTGCCCACCTCGGCCTCCCAAAGTGCTGGGATTACAGACATGAGCCACCGTGCCCGGCCCTATTATTTTTAATAATACAATAGTCACTTTCTTTCTTCCTGCTTTTTCTTCCTTTCTCCTTCAGTCTTCCTTCCTCTTCCTCATATCTTCCTCCTCTTTCTAACTGTGTTCTTCCATCTCTCTATCTTCTTCTTTTTTTTTTTTTTGGAGATGGTGTTTCGCTCTGTTGTCCAGGCTGGAGTGCAGTGGCGCAATCTTGGCTCACTGCAACCTCCACCTCCCAGGTTCAAGCAATTCTCCTGCCACCACACCTGGTTAATTTTTGTGTTTTTAGTAGAGATGGAGTTTCACCATATTGGCCAGGCTGGCCTCGAACTCCTGACCTCAAGTAACCTGCCCACCTCAGCCTCCCAAAGTGGGATTACAGGTGTGAGCCACCGCTCCTGGCCTCACTATCTTCGTCTTCATCAAGAGATGATGAGACTATGAGCTAAGGCAGTAGCAGTGGGGCTAGAAAAGAAAGGATTGCCAGAAATGTTAAGGGAAAAGACTAGTCAAAAATTATCCAGACTTCTGGCTGTGTAACTAAGTGGGTGGTGGTGCCTTTCAATAACAGAGGCAATACAGAGGGAGGACCAGGTTTTGAGGGAAAGAGGATGAATTTAGTTTTCAGTATGTTGCATCTTGAGGTACTTTAGGACATCTAGGAAGAGGTATCCAGTAGGCATTAAATATAAGGGACCAGGTTGTAGGAGAAAGTAGAAGCACACAATAAATTGAGGAGTTGCTATCATATGAAGTCATTGCTGGAGCAGTGTTAGTAGAAAATCACCAAGAGACAGCATGTAAAACAGGTTTATTTTTAAGATTTTATATGCCAGTATAATGTGCATATTTTGTAAGGATATAACTTATAGGTCAGTGAATTTTCACAAACTGAATATACCCCTGTAACTAGTACCCTTTCAAAAGAGAACATTACCAGCACTCCAGATGCCCCCTTGTATAAAGCAGATGTTCCTAACTGGGTATCCCCAGGCTGCTTCAGTGGTTTTCTGGATTTCCCTGAAATTGTTGGCAAGACTTGTATATGTATAGCTTTTTGTTTGTTTGTTTGTTTCTTTTTTCCTGGTGAAAGGGTCTTTAGCTTTCATCAGGCTTTTGTGGTTTTTTGTTTGTTTGTTTGTTTAGAGACAGGTTTTTGCTCTGTTGCCCAGGCTAGAGTGCAGTGGTACAATCATATTAATAGCTCGCTATAACCTCAGACTCCTGGGTTCATGCACTCCTCCCATCTCAGTCTCCCAAATAGCTAAGACTACAGGTGTGCACCACCAGATCCAGCTTTTCTTTTTTCTTTTTTTTTTTGGTAGAGATGGAGTCTCGCTATGTTGCTTAGGCTGGTCTTGAACTCCTGGCCTCAAGCAGTCCTCCTGCCTCAGCCTCCCAAAGTGCTGGAATTACAGGCATGAGACACTGTGCCCGGCCTCATCATAATCTTTTTAAAAGGGTGTTCACATCCCAATAAGGATGAAACCTGCTGGTGGAGTGAGAAGAGAACTTAGAGCAAAACCTTAAGGGGACTATTTGAAATAAATTATTGAACTCTTGAACACTGTGTACTATTCTGTGCCTTGCTGGGTTTTTTCTCTAATTTACTCTATCTCAGGGAATGTTTGTAAGATTAATTTAGCTTTTAGTTACAAAAAGAAATAGAGAAAGGCTATTTATTAACTGGTCTTTGAAACTTACACTACCAGCAGTTACCAACCATTGGTCCTAATGTTAAAACTGCTTTTTAGGAGGTGTTATGAGTTTTTTAACTAACCTCTTTTAGATGAGCAAATCTTAAACTTTTTGTTTATTTTTGTGTAAGCCATGAAGTATTGTATATAGTATGTTTCTAATGTGCTGTTGTTAAATATCCGGATTTTGTCACCAGAAATTTATCACAGACTTGTTCCTTTTTTAAATTTCTAATTTATATTTTCTAAACGTTTTTAATAGATGAAGGTTATTCTTTCAGCAGTGTCCTGTATTATGGAAATGAAGCTACCCTTCTTATTTTTGATCTGCTGTTCTTCTGTGTTGTGGATTTGGCTTGCCAAAATTTTATTTTAGCGTCCTTCCTTACATATCTACAACAAGAGGTAAATTTTAAAAATTTTTCTACATTTCCCTTCATTTTCTTGAGAGAAATATGTTAGAAGTAGATATTTTCATAGCAGAGAGTAACAATGTCTACTTTTACTACAATTTTTTAAAGGTTTAGAATATGACTAACCCCACTAAAAGGAGGAATAACATTTCAACCAACTGTACTCTGTCCTTTAGGGTCAATGAAATACTGGGGTCTAGTGGAGGGCATCAGTTGCTTGATTATACATGGAAGAGGAATCCTATAGGAAGACATTTAACTACTAGTCTCCTAGATGCTACAAGTGAACAGTAATTAGAGTCCCATCCACCCTCTCCACCAGATGTTAAATAACAAAAAAACAGCCACTGGAGAGCTAGCTCAGGGCTCAGCACCAAAGGGAAGCCCCCTTTAGCCTGCAGCTTTGACACCTGCCCTACCTGTGTAGATGAAAAGCAACTTTGTGTATGAGTGTGGACCCTGAAATAGCGATTTCAAGAAATGGCAAATCTGTTCTTGAAATGGTGTTATTATCAACTAAATATTCTCCACTATGTCAAAGAAGTATATATGAGTAAGATGCAATTTATTAGTCCTTGACAGTGATCTAGAATTGTGCAGAAATTCTATCCCTAACGAGTAGATTCTTTTGATGTTTCCTTAGTTTTAGACTTAGAAGAAAGTTGCCTTTCTAAATATTTTAAAGTGTATCCCTGTGAACATGAGAGAATTTGTATTATTAATTCATAAGAATTTACTCTAAATGGGAACATACATTGCTTTGAAACTATGAACAAAATTATCATCTTGAAATAATTTTGTGTATCACCATGGGATTCAGATGCCTGATACATGAAAATAGTTGAGAGAATTAGCTAATTTAATCTAAATATTTTAACTGATGTGCATATTTAATTTTGTTTATATTTCTTTTCATTCTGAATTGTTTTAATTTTCCAGATATTTAGATATATCCGTAATACAGTAGGACAAAAGAATTTGGTGTCCAAAACATTGGTGGATCAAAGATTTTTGATTTAACTTCCTGAATAAATAACTTAAAGACTCAGTATAATCATGACCAAAAAAAATGTCATGATACCAGGTTAGTTTGCCATATTTTTAAAACTTTTAATGCAAACTATTCTGTTTTTGTTTTTTATTTGCAGAAAGATTTATTTTTATAACTTGGGAATATATGTGATAAAACAGAAAATATTGTTTTCCCATTGTGTGTGGTATTTAATGCAGTAAATAATAAAGTAACACTGACAGTGAGGCCAAAAAAAAATCTAAATGTTGCTTTCAGCATAATATTTTTTAATGATAATTAAAACAGTCCCCATCAATTTTCTCTGTGGATTATTTTATAAACTGAGAGCTGCCTGAATTTTCTCACATTGACAAAGTAATTTGATTCCAAGTTTAAGACTAGTTTTCAGTTTGATATTTTCATGTTTTGTGTGCTTATGGTTAAAAAAATGTTGAAAGATATTTTCAAGTTTACTTAGAAATTTTAAATTGTATTATTGCTGATTCAATTTGCCTTATTCTAATTGCTTACCCTAGTTGGCAGTGGATTAATTCACTGTTGGATTAATATGCATCTGATGAAATGATATCTTTTCATTCCTTTGTATACCTGTATTAGGTCAGTATGCTCTTTCCATGCAATGTATTTGCATTTCTAATATAGTTTACATTTATTAAGTTATTATATGTGACATTTTTGCCAATATTTTTTATACATTTTAATTACTTAATATTTTAAGAGTTATCTTCCAAAGTTTTGCTTTTCAATTATGTTTAAAGATTGTAAATAGCAAACAGTAAGGCTGGGTGCTGTGGTTCACATCTGTAATCCCAACACTTTGGAAGGCCAAGGCAGGTGGATCACTTCAAGTCAGGAGTTCAAGACCAGCCTGGCCAACATGGCAAAACCCCATAGCTACAAAAAATACAAAAATTAGTTGGATGTGGTGGCCTGTAATCCCAGCTACTTGGGAGGCTGAGGAACGAGAATTGCTTGAAACCAGGGGATGGAGGCTGCAGTGAGCCAGATAGCACCACTGCACTACAGCCTGGATGACAGAGCAAGACCCTGTCTCAGAAAAAAACAAAAACAAAAAACTGTAAATGTATCATGTTTCTCACTGCTTTCTATGTTAATGCTGTGTAAATACTTAAAATGGAATACTGTATAAATATTGTTTATATTTTCTCAGTTGAAAATATATACTAAAACATTTGGTGTTTCTGTTTTCTATTTCATTAATGTATATCTCATGGAGTAGCATTTAGGAATATAGCATTAATGGGGCAGAGGTCCCAGCCATTGCCAAAGTTGAATCTTTTACATTTCCCTGAATCTTGAGGATGACTGAAAAGGAAGTCTTTGAAAGTGCAGTTTCTGAAGGATCACAGTACAGGAATGCCTTTATAAAAGCTGCAGAGATTAATACATGTACCGGCATGGATTTTTAAAACCTCTCAGTCAGAAGCGTATGAAAGAAATTCAACCATCATTCAACATAGAAGAAGTTAATTTTAGTGCAAATGTTTTTAAGTATTAAATTTCACAATAAAGGATCAATTGGCTTACTTGCTGATAAATTAAAACAGAGAAAACATTTAAAATCATTCTAAATTAATTTTGTATGATATTTTTATTTTGGTTAGATACATAAAAATGTGTTCAGATTTTCATACACTATCGACTCCTTTGTTCACATTGTCACAATTTACATTTCCTGATCATGTGCATAGTTATTCACTAGATTCATTACCCTTTGTCTATTTCTGTAGTACCCAGTCACTGTACTTTGAATCTTATATCCCTGATTTTACTGGTTTTCTAGAAACATTTGATGTCTCTTCATCATTTCATAATGAAACAAAACCTAGAGAGGTTCTTTATAAGCTGTTGTGTACTTTGTGTGCTCCTTAGAAATGTACAGGGCCCTAAAATACTTCTGTAGACCAGTATCTGTTATGGTAGATTTGTAAATGCTTGCTTCTCTGGCATTGCTGTCCTAACTACCTTTTCAGAAGGCTTTGCTGATTACCTACATTGAGGAACATTCAAAATGATCATTAACTCAGCACTTACAAGCGTGAAGCATGTATCTTTTTTATAAATAGTGACAAATATAAGCTGAGGGGAAATAAATGTAAGTCAAGGAGCAGTGAGCAGTGCAGCTTAATGGAAAATGCTCCAAATTGAGCAACAGAACCTGGATTCAAATTAGAATTTTGCCCATCACTTACAAACTTTGGTATCTTGAACAAAGTAATTTGCCATCATTGAGCTTCATTCTACATCTCTACAATGAAAATAATATCCTTTGCTTACCACTTGTTGTAAGGCTTAGTTTCATGTGTGTGTGTGTGTGTGTGTGTGTGAGAGAGAGAGAGAGAGAGAGAGATGGGGTCTCCCTCTTGTCACCCAGGTTGGAATGCAGTGGCACAATTTTAGCCCACTGTAACCTCCGTCTCCTAGGCTCAAGCAGTCCTCCACCTCAGCCTCCCAAGTAGCTGGAACAGCAGGTGTGCGCCACCACACCCAGCTAATTTTTTGTGGGTTTTTTTGTAGAGACAAGTGTTTACCATGTTGCCCAGGCTGGTCTTGAACTCCTGATCAAGAGATTCACCCACCTCGGCCTCCAAAAGTACTGGGATTACAGGTGTGAGCCACTACACCTGGCCAGGATTAGTTTCTTAAAATGTGATTTTAACGTTGAGTAAATATGAATGCTGGAATTTTTATTTTTAGTTTAAAATATCTGCCCCAAAGTATATTTTTATATTGCTAATAAATTAATAATATGATATTAAAACTCAGATTACTGATCTCAATAACTGACCAATGAAAATTCTGAGCCTGCCTTCTTCCTCAGCCACCCCCAGCTCCACCAGGAAGAGGCCCAGATAGAGGTCAGCGATACAGGTAAAACATAAAAGAAGAAAACACCCCTGTGGGAGACACAGTTCATGATAGAGGGTGGAGAGAACAGGAAGAGCGTAATATTGTCTCTGCGAGGGAGAGTTTTTTCATTTGCTCATTCATTCCAACAATGTTTCTACCTCTTCCCACTCCCAGCACCTCAGAAGGGTCTTATAATTAGTAGGAGAAACAGGTAAATTAACCAATAATGACAGCAATATGAAATGCGCTGCAGTCCCTGGGTGTGATGTAAGGAAAGCTCTTAACTGTACTTCTGGGTCATCAGGTCTTTGACCTCAGAGAAGCGGATTTGATCTAAGATTTTAAGATAAGCAAGCAAACAAACAAACAAATGCAACCAAAGCATGGAACAGTATGTGCTCAAAGACAAAGCAGCACATGGCAGTTTGGGACACTATGGGCAGTTTGAATACAGAGCACATGTACTGCTTATATTTTAAAAATTGTATAAGATGTTTTGTCATTTTAAGAAACTTCCCTTCTGGGGAGTGATTGCCCCTCCTGGGGCTCCCCAATTCTTCTAGACAGCAAAGGACTCAGGTGGGAGCATACCTTTGATACACGAACTATAGCCCTGAGCCACACCTCCTCTGTGGCCCTGAAACCCCAGGAGGCAATGTTCCTCTTCCTTAAATCATCCCAGGACCAGGTAACAGGCAACTAGGGACTACCTCTGTAGTTTACAGCACACTGAAATTATTCCAACGAGCCGATCCCAAACTGTTGACCCCGCCCTGCTTTACCATTTCCTCGGAAACTCCAGTAAGCGCCCAGGCTCTCCCCTGGCTCCTGGTGCTCCCGCCTCCTGACTGGCGCTTTCCCCTGTGGCTGTGCATGATGTACCATGCCATCTGTTTCTAGGACCTGTGAGTGTAAGAAACCTTTTCCTGTCTCCCCTTGTCATTCCTCACTCATCACTACATAAAAGAACACAGAGCAGTATGTTTGGAGGCTTTGGAGGGCGATGAGGTTGGAAAGGAAAACAGGAGTCACATCATTAAAGGTTTTTATGTTGGGCCACATCTCCATCACTTGCATGGAATGTTTAACCAAGTTGGAGATAAGTGCTCCTGCTCTCTGTTGCCTGGCTGCATGTTGTGGTTTGCAAGAAAATACATTGCCCCACTGCCCATAAGAGAGGCACCAAGGGTAGTAGTTGAGAGCACAGACACTGGAGCCAGACTGGCCTGTATTTAAGTCCTGGCTGCACCACTTACTGGCTGGGCAATTTGAGCAAGTCATGATTAAATTTTCTCATCTGTAAAAGAGATAAATAGTACCTGCCTCAAAGACGTATTGGGAAGATTAAATGAGTTATTGTGTACAGTGCTTAGAAGAGTGCCTGGCACGTAGTAAATGCTATGTGAATATATAAGCTGTGTAGTAGTAATAGTAGTAGTAGTTCTCATTAATATTTAGTGCAGAAAGAGAGACCCAGATTAGACCCACTAGAGACTACATTAAGACACTGTCTCCTTACTGAGTGTGCTAGAAGTAGCGGTAGACAAACTGCCTGCCACACAGTTGTCTGTGGGTTTTAAAAAATAACTGCTTCTGTTATTTTTATAATAATTATTGCTTCCATTGTAATTATTATCATTACAAGGAATACATGGCTGTGGCCCAAGGATGGATAAATAATCACAGATGATCAGTAGAATGAGGTCCAGGAAGAAATCCACAGGTGTGTGGATATGTATATGCACACACATGACAAGGGTAGCATGCAGTGCAGTAAGGGCAAGGTGTTTATCGATGTGCCATTGAATATCCCAGTGGAAAAAACGCATGCCCCTATGTCATACTTACACAAAAATCACTTTCAGGTAGATGCTAAATCTAAATGTGAAAGGGTAAATGGTAAAGTTTCTATAAGATAAAAGGGGAATATATTCATGACTTTCTTTTTTTTTTTTTTTTTTTTTATTATTTTTTTTTTATTTTTTTTGAGACGGAGTCTCGCTCTGTTGCCCGGGCTGGAGTGCTGTGGCCGGATCTCAGCTCGCTGCAAGCTCCGCCTCCCGGGTTTAGGCCATTCTCCTGCCTCAGCCTCCCGAGTAGCTGGGACTACAGGCGCCCGCCACCTTGCCCGGCTAATTTTTTGTATTTTTTTTTTTAGTAGAGACGGGGTTTCACCGTGTTAGACAGGATGGTCTCGATCTCCTGACCTCGTGATCCGCCCGTCTCGGCCTCCCAAAGTGCTGGGATTACAGGCTTGAGCCACCGCGCCCGGCCATTCATGACTTTCATGTAGGTCTTTTAGTTTTTTGTTTTGTTTTGAGACAGGGTCGCTCTCTGTTGCCCAGGTTTGAGTGCAGTGGCACAATCATAGCTCACTGTAGACTCGACCGCCCAGGCTCAAACGATCCTCGCACCTCAGTCTCCAGAGTAGTTGGGATTACAGACACATGCCTCCCTGCTTGGATACTTTTAAATTTTTTTGTAGAGACAGAGTCTCATTATGTTGCCCGGGCTGAACTCAGACTCCTGGCCTGAAGCGATCCTCCAGCCTCAGTCTCCCAAAGCACTAGGATTACACACCTGTGCGTGAGCCACTGCACCTAGCCTGCCAAGATTTCTTAAGATCCCAAAAAGGCTGGGCATGGTGGCTCATGCCTGTAATCCCAGCACCTTGGGAGGCGGAGGTGGGTGGATCACTTAATCTCAGGAGTTCAAGACCAGCCTGGGCAACATGGTGAAACCCTGTCTGTACCAAAAATACAAAAACTTAGCCAGGCATGGTGGCGTGTGCCTGTAGTCCCAGCTACTCAGGAGGGAGGATCACTTGAGCCCAGGGATGTGGAGGTTGTAGTGAACCGAGATCGCATCACTGAACTCCAGCCTGGGTGACAGAGTGAGACCCTGTCTGTCTCAAAATTAAGACCCAAAAAAGATGAACCATAAAATAAAAGATTTGTAAATTGGACTTTACAATTTGCATTAAATTATACTTTTATAAATTTATATGTGTAAATTTGGAATTTACATTAAAATCAGGAACACTGTACATCAGAAGATCCCATTATAAGAATGAAAAGGCAAACCTCGATAAGAGAAAAAAAAATTGCAAACAGATTGGACAAAGCACTCCTGTCCTGAATAAAGAACTCATCAAATCAATAAGGAAGACAGGCAACACGATAGAAAAATGAGCAAGACTTAAGCAGCCATCCCTCAAAAGAAGGTTTCCAAATGACCAGTAAAGACCTGTGAAAAGTGCTCAACCTTGTTAGTCATAAGAACGCAAAATAGTGCTCGCTTCGGCAGCACATATACTAAAATTGGAACGATACAGAGAAGATTAGCATGGCCCCTGCGCAAGGATGACACGCAAATTCGTGAAGCGTTCCATATTTAAAAAAAAAAGAAAAAAAGAAAAAAAAAAAAAAAAGAACGCAAAATAAAACCATGTGATACCACTACAAAACCAACAAAATGGCTAAAAGTTAAAAACTTAAAATACCATGTGTGGGCAAGAATGTGTGGAGCAGAAGAACTTTCATACCATTTACTATGTAAAGTGAGAGGATTTGCGTTAATCTGTAACTTTTGGTTGGACTATCCTGAATCTTAAAGACAGGAAGACCCGAAGCCTTTGCAGTTTGTATTTAACCAAACCCATGGCTGACAGCAGATGGCAGCGGAGCGCACAGTAAGCTTTTCAGGACCGGGCTGGGGCCCTTCTGACTGTAGCTCACAGGTAGGTGTGCTCACAGGACGGCAGAGGCAAGAGGAACGCCATTCTCCCTGTCCTCCACTTCACTCCTTGTCCGCCTCCTAACTTCTGTCGTCTCTCCCTTTACTGCACCAGAGTGCTGGGCAGCTCAGATGACTACAGTGCATTCTAAATCTAGTGCTGAGTTTTTAAAACCCAGGTTAGGGAATTGAATGCTAAAATTAGAGATGATATACTTTCATCCATCTCCTAGGGAATAGGGTCACAAAACAGGTCATGCTTCAGAAAAAATTTAAGAACGAATTATCTAATGATTCGAGAATCTTCCTTCATTTTAATGAAATACATATTACATTAAAATCTCTTTAAAAATCAAACTCTTATCAAAAGTATATAACACCCTTTTTCTATATACAATTTCCCCAATGGGACACTAGGTGCTAAGGATTTGGAGGTAGATAAGACCTCGCCTCTACTTTTGCAGAGCTTATAGTTAAACAGAAAAGACAGAACAACAAATTAATAAAAGCACAGTAAGTACTGTGTTCTTATCCTATTGCTGCTGTAACAAATTACCACAATTGAGTGACTTAAAGCAACATAAAAGTATTATCTTACAATTCTGGGTGGCAGAAGTCTGAAATGGGTTTCACTGCACTGAAATCAACTTGTCAGCCTGGCTGGGTTTCTTCTGGAGGCTCTAAGGAAGACCCCCTCTTTGATTTGCAAGGACTTCTGTGATTACATTGGTCCCACTGGATAATTCAGGATAATTTTCAGGATCTCAAGATCCTTAGCTTAATCACATTGGTGAAGTCCCCTTTGCTGTGTAAGGTAACGTATTTATAGGCTCTGGGGATTAGAATATGGATTTTTTTTTTTTTTTGGTGGGTGGGTGGGGGTGTGTGAGGGCGTTATTTTGCCTACTATAGAGCACTATCCATCTGTAGGGTACAAGAACATAAAACTAGCATACTTACGATAGTTTGGGTAGTCTGGAAAGGCCTGTGGAGGAGATACTTTAATGGAGACAAAGCAGAGCAGTAGCTAGCCAGGACTATAGGATGGTAATGAGGCTGAAATTTTCCAGAAAGAAGGAACAGCATGTGCAAAGGCCCTGATGTGGGGGTAGCCTTGTCTACCGAGGGTCTAGATTGACCATTTGACAGAATTGACTGGATTCAAAAAGGGATTTATTTAGAGTTAAGAATATAGTTTCAAAGTAAGAAAAAAACTAAGTGCCTTATTCCATTTAATTCAGGTTTTCAGTCTTCCCCATTACAGCAAACAGAACAAGATTTTGTCCTTTTTTTTTTTAGCTAGCTGAATGTTGTTCAATCCACTGAACAGTTCTCATTTTTTGGAGCCTCTCTCAAAGCCATCATTACACACAGTTTCAAAGGATTGTTACCTAGAAGGGCGACAGACCAAGCTCAGAACACAAAGCCAAAGTCAATGATCTAATCCTGTTTGGGAAAGGTCTGCTCCTTGCTGGGGTCAGCTATTATTCTGATCATGTTTTCATGTTGGCAGTTTTCTTTTGCAGCTGCTCTCATTGTGAGGAGTTAAGGGACAGCTGGTAGCAGACCAGGGCTTTAAAAAAAAGGTTTTAAAATGAATCATAGAGCTCTTTTTCCTCTTATGTCACTTATTGAGCTTTGAAACTCAAACCAGCTGATGGGAGATAATCGTGGCCAGTGTTTGCACGGCGCTTTGATTTTTGATATTTTAATAAGAATTTAGATGCCTTTCTATATATTTTTAGCTACCTTGTATCACATGAGCACAACAATGCCAGCTGCCAGGGAGACTCATTAAATTGACATTTTAAATATTTCTATAAATGACTAGAACACTTTAGCTTTAACTCGCAGAGGGTAAAAGGCTATAAGATTTTACGTCCAAGAGTATCTGTCCTGTAATCTAAACAAAATGGAACTCCAAACCCATTCCTCTTATTCTGTCTACTCTCCTTGGTTATAAAACTGCAGGAAGAGCCATCATTTAATCACTTTTTTTTTCTGTATGCTAAGGAAGAAGAGGCACAGTAGAATTAGAGCTAAGAGCAAAGACTTTGAATTCTGACAGGCCTGGCTTTGAATTCCCAACTTCTCTATTTCCTTTGCATATGATCATAAGCAAACTCTCCCACCTCTATGAGTCTCTTTTTTTGTTGTTGTTTTTGTTTGTTTGTTTGTTTTGAGATAGGGTCTCACTCTGTTGCCCAGGCTGGAGTACAGTGGTGCGATCTCAACTCCCTGCAACCTCCGCCTCCCGGGTTCAAGCAATTCTCCCACCTCAGCCTCTCGAGTAGCGGGGATTAACGGGCATGCGCCACCATACCTAGCTAATTTTTTGTGTTTTTAATAGAGATGGGGTTTTACCATGTTGGCCAGGCTGGTCTCGAACTCCTGACTGCAAATGATCCACCCACGTTGGCCTTCCACAGTGCTGGGATCATAGGCATGAGCCACCGCACCCAGCCTATGAGCCTCTTCTTTATCTGTCAACCTGGATAATATCTGCTTCAAAAGGGTTGTCATAAGGATTGAGGGAGATAATAGAAGTACAGTTGTTAGCACAGTGCCTGGAATAGGTCAGCATACAATGAATACAGTACGTCATTTTGACTGAATTATTATTTTGACAGCCACAAAGCAAATTCATGTGACATATTTACTTATTTGACCGCTTCTGTGGTATGCCTGAGGGGAGTATAGGTACGACATTCCAGAGAAGGAGAGCTGGCGCAAGGACAGTGCTCCAGAAAAAACAGTAACAGTTTCAACTGACCACAGGCTCAATATGGAACAACACTGGGATGAGATTGTTAATGTAATTTAAGGCCACGTTAATTGAGTGTCCAAAATAAAGGAGGAAATGGCCCTATTGGGTGCTATTCACACCTTATTCATGGTATTGTTTCTGGTTCTGAACGTGTCTGGGTCTCAGTACTTTGATAACTGGATTTTATTGGGAGGGTGGTGATCAGGATGGTGAAGGATGCTGAGATGCCCATGCATAATAGAAAGAACTGGAGAAAAAATGAACCAGAACCATGATGGTGTTCTTCAAATATTTGTCCCATAGAAGAAGGAGCTGATATCCATATAGCTCCCAGGTGCAGAACTAGGCTCAATAAATGAAAGCTATGAAATGGTGAATTTCAGCTCAAGAGGGAAGAATTTTTAGATAATTTAGAGCTGCTCAAATAATAGTGGCTTCCTGACATTTACATCCTTCTGCATATGCATTATGGAAATGAGACAGGGATGCTGAAAGGAGTTACCTCTCTTGAGGGAAGCATAGACCACATGGATTGCACCATCTTTTCCCAATTGACCATTTGAGTGTACACATAAAGCCTTCCCATACAAAATTACAACATCGAAGGAGGCTGCCTATTTGGCCTCCTGTGATGGTGAGCTCTGAGAACTGAAATAAGAAACCTTAAAGCTAACTGCCTTACAGGCAGAATAACCGGATCATAATAGACTCATTTATATAGTTGTACTATCTTGGGAAGTATAACTTATTCCATAATGATGTGTTCAGTAAGTCATTAAGTAACAAGCATTGTCATTCAGGTCTTGAGGGACTCTGTAAGTAAGTGGGTTAGAAAAGAATCTGAAATGATGGGGATAAAGTGAAAGCTGTGTGACTCAATTCTTCCTCCCAAAAGAAATGGGCTCCAAAGTTAGATATATATTTAATTGGGTAGTGGAAAGTACACTGAACTGGAAGTTCAAAAGTTTAGGTTTTAGTCTTATCTCTATTGATAACTAGACATTGGCTAAATCAGTTATGCTTTCTAGGCTTCTGTTTCATTTATAAGTCCAATGATCTCTAAGTCCTCTTCTTTCTCTAATGTCATGATCTGCAATTGATAATGTTCTACATGTAAAATGCTGGATGAAGATGACTCATGTTCATTAGAGCCCACTTGTTCTTGGACAGGTCATTTATCCTAAAATTTAGTTTTGTGTATTTTTATTTTTATTTATTATTATTTTTTGAGATGGAGTATCGCTCTTGTTGCCCAGGCTGCAGTGCAATGGCACAATCTCAGCTCACTGCAACCTCTGCCTCCCAGGCTCAAGCAATTCTCCTGCCTCAGCCTCCCAAGTAGCTGAGATTACAGGTGCATGCCACCACACCCAGCTAATTTTTTGTATTTTTAGTAGAGACAAGGTTTCACCATATTGACCAGGCTGGTCTCAAACTCCTGACCTCAGGTATCCGCCCACCTCAGCCTCCCAGAGTGCTGGGATTACAGACATGAGCCACCACGCCCAGCCAGTTTTATATATTTTTAAATGGCAGATAATAATCTTGAGAAGGTGAGCATGGCAGAATTTATAAAAAGTACAGCAGTTTAAACTCAGACAACATATGCGAAAAAATTGTTATGACCTTGCCATTTAAACATGACTCATAGTATGAATTATGCTGCAGCGAAGCCCTGAATTATTACCTCAAAATAAATCAACCTGTAGGAGGATATTGATAGTTGCCTGTGGAATATCCATTCTCCCCTTCTTCATTTTATTTTATTTTATTTTTTAAAAAAGAGACAGAGTCTCACTCTGTCATCCAGGCTGGAGTGCAGTGGTGTAATCATAGCTCGCTGCAGCTGCAGCCTACCAGGCTCAGCCTGGGCGGTTGGCAAGTGATCCTCCTGCCTCAGCCTCCTGAGTAGCTGGGACTACAGGCATGTGCCACCACGCCTGCCTAATTTTGGTATTTGTTCTTTCTTTCTGGTTGTTTTTGGTTTTTTTTTTTTTTGGTATTTTTTGCCTAATTTTTTGCCTGCCTAATTTTTGTATTTTTTGTAGAGATGAGGATCCCACTGTGTGGTCCAGGCTGGTCTTGAACCCCTGTGCTCAAGCAATCTTCCCGCCTCAGCTCCCAAAGTGTTGGGATTACAGGCATGAGCCACGGTGCCTGGCTCCCCTTCTTTTTTTTTTTTTTTTTTTTTTTACTATGGAACACTGGTTTCATTTGGGATGGAATCTTCTTAGTTTCCATTGTGGCTAAGAAGCCCTGTTCCATAGTGGCCAATGAGAGGCAAGAAGTCTGCTGATGGGTCATCTGAGAAGGCTATTGACTTCCTCATAAAAAGGAATAAATGGCCGGGCATGGTGGCTCACGCCTGTAATCCCAGCACTTTGGGAGGCCGAGGCGGGCGGATCACGAGGTCAGAAGATCGAGACCATCTTGGCTAACACGGTGAAACCCCGTCTCTACTAAAAATACAAAAAAATTAGCCGGGCGTGGCGGCGGGTGCCTGTGGTCCCAGCTACTTGGGAGGCTGAGGCAGGAGAATGGCATGAGCCCAGGAGGCGGAGCTTGCAGTAAGCTGAGATCACGCCACTGCACTCCAACCTGGGCGACAGAGCGAGACTCTGTCTCAAAAAAAAAAAGGAATAAATATGCTGGTACACACTTTTTGCCCTTCTTCTGTCTTCCTGCCTGGAATGTGTTCATGATGCCTGGAGATGCAGGAGCGTGAGTTTGTACAGCAGGCAGGTAGAGAAGCTGGGTCTTTGACCACTATCTTGAGCAGCTGTGCCAGCCCCAGGCTGCATCCACTTCTTGTTACTGGGAAGGACAAAGCCCTATTTACAGACAGGTCTCTATTCCATGCAGCTTAATGCAATCCTGACTCATAAAGTACCTCCAAACCACTGCCCCCCAGTTGTTCCATGTCAGGTACACCATAGTATGAACTTACTTCACTTGATATCCTTCAGAAGGTCCTACCTCTTAAAAGAACATGTAGCTACATGCTATGAAGTGTTTTCGGAGAAGACACCACCACCATCACCACCATCATCATCATCATCACCCTCAACAACAACAAGAGCAACAAACAAGTAGTAAATATTTACCATGTGTCTTAAGGAACTTTTGATTAATTGACTGACTTCAAGCAGCACTGCTTAATTCGGGAACACTTATCGAGAGAAAAGAAGCCAGGACAATGGCTCACGCTTGTAATCCCAACACTTTGGGAGGCCAAGGTGGGTGGATTGCTTGAGGTCAAGAGTTCAAGACCAGGCTGACCAACATCCAGCTACTGGGGGTGCTGAGGCAGGAGAATCGCTTGAACCTGGGAGGCAGAGGTTGCAGTGAGCTGAGATCACACGACAGCATTCCAGCTTGGGTGACAGAGCAAGACCCTGTCTCAAAAAAAAAAAAGAAGTATTAACTCACTTTCTTGAATAGCCCTTTTAAGATTATACCTATATGTTGGGCCATAAAACTGTATTTAACTGCTAAGAAGGCAAACAAAAGTATCGTTAGTCAAGTGGTTAGTTCATTTTCATTATAGCATTTCATGTTATATTTATGTTAACACTAGTTGTTTTTATGGTTATTCATTTTATAGGATATTGGAGTCTCTTGTAACATTATGTGTATATTACATTTATGCCTATTTTATAGAAATTAAGAAATAATTTTACAATTTGAGGTAATTATATAAGTTAATACTTTGCTTTTATGATATGCAATTGGTTCTATTTATGGCTTATGTGATGCTGAGTTATTGGTCAGGATGCCACTCTGTTATAACCATTGTCCCAGGGGGAAAATAGACTCTTCTTTGTAGTAGTACACCTGTCGCAGTTTCCAGGAATGCCTGTTATAACCATTGTCCCAGGGGGAAAATAGACTCTTCTTTGTAGTAGTACACCTGTCGCAGTTTCCAGGAATGCCTGCACTCCATTCAAGGGCAGAAATAGGCATAGTTTTCTTCTTCCTGTAAGGATTTGTCACCGTATGTCCCAGATGGACAGAAAAACTACTTCCTTGAGCTCTGTCACTCAAGTCTTTCTTCAAAAATCAGGAGATTTCCTTTATCGGTGCTTTGTGTGTGTGTGTGTGTGTGTGTGTGTGTGTGTGTGTGTGTGTATCTTTTCACTAATGAGCCGTGTTCACTTCCCAAGCACTAACACTTGCTACAGCACCTCCACTCCTGCTCACTGGGTCTACTCCTCTAACTCTCTCTAAGCATGGCCATATCCCTCAAATGCCGCCAGGGGCCTCTTCTCCCTGTGATCACGGACGCTTAGAGCTGGTTGGCTTCTCAATTGCTCTCTGGTTCCCACAAGAAATGCAGTCTCACCAAGCATTCTGTGATTTTTTTTTTAACTTTCTGAGGATTCAAGAGGCCCCATTATGAAACAGCACAACATCTCCTCTCTCCCTTTCTTCCTCTCTCTCTTTTTCTCTCCCCTTCTCTCCATGGTATTTTTTATATATAGTGGATGAAAATATATGCATATATATAATAATATATAAATAAGTATATAAAAATTTATATAAAAGCATAAATATATAAATATAATAATACATAATAAATATATTAAAATTTATATAAATGTATAAATATACATATAAATATATTTTTTTTTCATCCACTGTTCCTGGCTCGTAACTCCCATAGCCCTTGTTACAGTATTTTGTTATAATCTTGGGGGGCACTTTAGGCCTCAGAATCAGGCTTTAGAAAATAGAATCTTTCGGCCGGGCGCGGTGGCTCAAGCCTGTAATCCCAGCACTTTGGGAGGCCGAGACGGGCGGATCACGAGGTCAGGAGATCGAGACCATCCTGGCTAACACGGTGAAACCCCGTCTCTACTAAAAATACAAAAAACTAGCCGGGCAAGGTGGCGGTCGCCTGAGGCTGAGGCAGGAGAATGGTGTAAACCCGGGAGGCGGAGCTTGCAGTGAGCTGAGATCAGGCCACTGCACTCCAGCCTGGGAGACAGAGCCAGACTCCATCTCAAAAAAAAAAAAAAAAAAAAAAAAAAAAGAAACCTCGTCTCTACTAAAATAATACAAAAAACTAGCTGGGCGAGGTGGCGGGCGCCTGTAGTCCCAGCTACTCGGGAGGCTGAGGCAGGAGAATGGCGTAAACCCGGGAGGCGGAGCTTGCAGTCAGTCGAAATCCGGCCACTGCACTCCAGCCTAGGCGACAGAGCGAGACTCCCGTCTCAAAAAAAAAAGAAAATAGAATCTTTCTCTGACCTTCCCCCACCCTTCTTTCTCTCCCCAAGACAGGAATCTTCCCCTACTTTTCTGTTTTGGAGCTGACCATAAATTCCCTGAGCTACCTTGTGTGATTGTAGGCCATAAGACTCCCATTTCAGAAGGGGTCCTGCCCCATAACCTGGAGGACAGGGTTTGCTGGGTCTCCCCACTCAGTCTATGAGCATAAGATCATATCCTTTTGTCCAAACACATTTCTACATGGTTGTCAATCATGTCTATCCAAGGACGTCTCCATAAAAAGCCCAAGAGGACAGCATTTGGGGAATTTCCGAATGGCTGAGCACATGAGATAACTGGAGGGTGGAGTGCCTGTGGAAGCCCTGCGCCCCTCCCCCCATACCTCACTCTACATATCTGTATCCTTTGCAATATCCTTTATAACAAACGGTCAGTGGGTTTCCCTGAGTTCTGTGAGCCACCCTAGCGAATTAACCCAACCTAAAGAGTGGTTGTAGCAATCCCAAATTGAAGCAGGTCTGTCAGGACTTCTGGAGGCCCTGACATGTGACTGGTATCTGGGAGCCGGGGTGACTGAGCCTTCAACCTGTGGGATCTGACACTATCTCCAGACAGATAGTGTCAAAATTGAACTGTAGCGCCAGGTTGGTGTCCGCTGCAGAACTGATTGCTTGTTGGGGAGAAACTCCCAGACATTTGATCACAGAAATCTTGTGTGTTGATTGTTGTAAGAGAATAGGAAAAAGCACGCTGAGTATCATTTTATCCACACTTAGACCCTCCCTCTGGGTTCACCCAGGAGCTTCTTATAATATAACAAGCCAAGCCCAGCTTCTGTAGACTGTTTTTACCTCAGGCAGGATGGTATTTTCCTAACAGGGGCCAAGCTCTCCCTGGCAGGAATTCTTGTTATAATCGTCATACACAAAAGGCATTTGCCCACGTATTTCCATGAATAATCCAAGAAAGTTCTGCCTTCACACAATCATGTCATGATCTCGTGTTTTGATTTTAGAAGTGACAGTACAGTGAGGGTCTGGACCTTCCTCAGCTTGTGATGATCATGGACACGAACAGAGTAAATCCAGGTGAAGCCAGGTCCTTGAGACCCACAGCACATCTGGGATATTCACTCCTGTTACACTCAAATGTTCAGTGCTTCCACTTTCACACACACCACATGGGGAGCATAGAAAGCACCCAGCACTAAAATCATTTCCAGTTTTAAAATCACTGTGCCAAGTAAGAGGAGACAACCCATGTGAGTGGCCCAGGCCTTTCTTGGAGCCCCCTGAAGTTTAAGTTATCTTAGAAAAGGCCCAGGGAAGACAGGGGGCCTGGAGAATGAAAGAATGGCCAGGTTAACAAGCACATGTGAGTACAAGGTGTGCATTTAGCTCAGCTGAGGAAGCAAGAGATTAAAACAGACATGGAACTTGTCGAACATTTTGCCAACAATTGGACAAATGATTTCTATTACAATGGACATTTTGATTCTCTTTTGACGAAAAATAACAGCTGTTGATGGTTTAATATTACTAATATAACAGGACTATTTTTTCTGTCATTTACAGTCAAATGAAAGCCATTCGCCAATCTTCCAATCTATTGAGAATACCCTGTCGTGTAATATCCAAATGAAATGGTGAGTATCCAGTTCCCAAACCAAATGTTATGAGAAGCCTTGCCTCCTTCCAGGGTTCTCAGGATTCCTGGGAGGGTGTGCATGAGTGCATTCATGTGCTTGTGTGCATGTGCATGTGTGTGTGTGCATGTGCTTGTTAGCCTGTGTGTGTGGTGGACGTCACAGCAGAGGAGCAGAGTGTGCAGAAGGCCTGGTGGCTTCTGTTCTTCAAGTAATCTCTCTCTCTGAAAGGTTCTGCTGAATTCCCGTTTCTCATCTTGCCCTGCAGCTATTGTTCTTACTTCTACCACTTCACCTCACTGGGTGAATCCCCTACAGGTTTCCCTTTCCTTCATTCTCCAAAGCACCATTAACATTAGACAATTGCATATTTTAACCTTTGCTGAAAGTCAGGGGTGATGGAGAGGGGCACTGCTTGGAAAACAACTTCAAGCTGTACATCAGGTCTTGCCATCCTCCAAGTCCTTTAGTCAACTCTCCAGCACAGGAAATTTACATTACTATCCATCCTTTTAGGGCCTGGCCTGCTGCTGTGCTCCTAGGGCCAACTTTCCTCTCTACCCTCATTCCTCTGTATCATCTTCTTGGAGTCCCCAGGGTTCCTGTACCTTTCTCCTTCGCCAGCAGAGACTCAGAAACTCTCTATACAGAAGAAGGAGCTCAGCAAGAACAGCCTGATTGGGAACTGGGGCTAGAGGTCTTATCTCAAAGTCTGCTTTGCTTTGAAGCACATTGTTTTTACTTAGATTGTATGCTACTTGGATTGGGTAGGGGCTCCAATGGAGGCTACAGGAAAGAGCTAAAGTCACTTCCATTGATACAGCCACCTCTCATTTTAGCACTGCAACTCCACCATCTCTCTACTTACAGTACAATTTAGTTATCTGCCAGAATCCGCTTTTTCCAGAATATGCCTTGGAGAGATCACCTTCTATAATCAAAAGACCCCTCTAGGTATTTCTCAAGCAAAAGAGCAGACTTGTTTATTCCACCTTCCAGAATGTGAAAGCAACTTCAGACATTTCTTTTTAAAATAGCAATTGGGCCGGGTGTGGTAGCTTACGCCTGTAATCCCAGCACTTTGGGAGGCCAAGGCAGGCAGATTACTTGAGGTCAGGAGTTTGAGACCAGCCTGGCCAACATGGTGAAACCCCGTCTCTACTAACAATACAAAAATTAGCTGAGTGTGGTGGCAGGCACCTGTAATCCCAGCTACTCTGGAGGCTGAGGCCAGAGAATAGCTTGAACCTGGGAGGCAGAGGTTGCAGTGAGCCAAGATTGCGCCACTGCACTCCAGCCTGGGCGACAGAGTGAAACTCCATCTCAAAAAATACATAAATAAAAAATTTAAAAATTCTCCCAGCACTTTGGGAGGCTGAGGCGGGTGGATCACGAGGTCAGGAGATCAAGACCATCTTGGCTAACGTGGTGAAACCCCATCTCTACTAAAAATACAAAAAAATTAGCCTGGCATGGTGGCAGGCACCTGTAGTCCCAGCTAATCGGGAGGCTGAGGCAGGAGAATGGTATGAACCCAGGAGGTGGAGCTTGCAGTGAGCCGAGATCGCACCACTGCACTCTAGCCTGGGTGACAGAGTGAGACTCTGTCTCAAAAAATACATACATAAATAAATAATTTTTTAAAAATTAAGCATAATAAAATAGCACTTGATTCATTTCTGTAAAACTTGTAAAATATATGAGACAAAGTAGCACACATAAGAAGCCATATTTGTTCATTTCTTCCTGGCAATACAATTTCATAAAGTCCCTGACTCTGTGGGACACGCAGCTCTCTGGAAAGATGCTTTGAAGACAAAACAGGAGACAGCACATAGGCCCCCCATGTCTCTTGCCTGAGTCACTACACTCCTTAAAAGATAAATAACCTGGTCCTTGCCTTGTCCTACACATAAGATAACGACAGATGGGGTTAGTGATTATGCCTCTGTAATTTATAACCAGATGTACTCTTACACCCAAACCGTGATGTGATTCTGCTTTAATGTAACTTCTGAGGAAGTTTGATGTGATTTTGCAGGTATTGAACCCCCACCACCTATATATAAGCAGTGGGATGAAAAACTGTGCCAGAGCCGAGAGACTGCTCCCAGGCTCCAGGCCTTGGTCCGTAGTCCCCAGGAAGACTTCTAAATAAAGCTAGCTTTAATTCTTTAAAAGCCTATGCTTGGGTGGGCACGGTGGCTCATGCCTGTAATCCCAGCACTTTGAGAGGCCGAGGTGGGCGAATTGCTTGAGCTCAGGAGTTCGAGACCTGCCTGGGCAACACGGTGAAACCCCATCTCTACTAAAAATACAAAAATTAGCCAGGCGTGTTGGCACGCACCTGTAGTCCCAGCTACTCAGGAGGCTGAGGCAGGAGAATTGCTTGAACCCTGGAGGCAGAGGTTGCAGTGAGTCGAGATCGCGCCACTGCACTCCAGCCTGGCAACAGAGGGAGACTCCATCTCAGAAAAACAAGCCTGACGCTTTTTCTTTAGTCAACAAATGAAAGTGTTCAGTCTTCACTCTGTTTTTAGGATGTTGTCAAGTTTTACAATGGGAAAGAAGTCCCAAAATCATAGAATTTAGGTGACCTTAGCAATCGTAGCTTACCTCGCTCATTTGTGGTTCAGAAAGCTGAAGCCCAAAGCAGTTTTGTGGTAGGTCCAAGGTCGCTGGCAAGCCCCTCAGTGGAGAGCTAGCACTCAAGTCTCCTCAGGACAGCCATAGCCAGGCTGAGAATAGTTTAATAGAGAAATGATCTAATTTAGCTGTTTTACCTGGCTTGTCAAGTACGAGTGTGGCACAGAATTCTTAGAAACAGGACTTAAAAGTTTAAAGCATATACAAATGATATGCTTAGGCATGCAAAAATATGTGCATACATATTAGTTTTACTGGTGAAACCTATCTGCCAATAGAGAAATTTATGTGTGCTGTCAAAAAACAGCACTTCCTTTAGTGCAGCTCACATTGCAATTCAAATTGTTACAGAAAAATGTGAGTAAAATCTGCAAATAAAAAATGTGAGTCCTGGAGTCCCACCCGGACTTCAGTGTTTTTTGTTATTTGTTTTGTTTTGTTTGAAATAGGGTCTTGCGCTGTTGCCCATGCCCAGGATCGAGTGCAGTGGTACAATCACAGCTCACTGCAGCCTTGACCTCCCAGGATCAAGTGATCCTCCCACCTCAGCCTCCCAGGTAGCTGGGACTTACAGGTGTGTGCTGCTGTGCCTGGACAGACTTCAATGCTGAGCCTATTTTTTTCTCCTGAATAATTGCCTATAGGCAAGGTCACTTGGTGATGTATAACCCTTAGGGCTCTGCTCTCTGTCCCTAAAGCACACTTAAATATTTTTTTTATTATAAAAAGAGTGTATATTCACTTCATTGTAGAAATTTTGAAAACTACAGAAAACATAAAGAAAAGAAAACAAAAACTACCTGTAATTCCATCATTAGAGATAATCACAGATTACATTTTGGTTTTAGCGTATTTCCCTAAGACATTTTTCTTTGCATTACAAATAACATATATCATATTTGTACTTTTTTCCATAAGGGTGTTACCATGTATACTATACACATTATTTTGTAGCCTGCTCTTTTAAGTACCACAGCATAAGTATATCTCCCTGTAATTAAATATTCTTCAGAAATGGGTTTCAAAGATACTATTATTTTAAAAAATGGTTTCTTCCTAAAGAAGTACACACTAGGGCTAAGTTGATTCACTGAGCCCTTGAACTACTCATGATGACCTTTGAGAGATCACTCCAGGTCAAGCCCAAGCCCTCTTTAACATGGCTTCATGACCTGCTTCCCGGGCTGCTTTACTCCGCATTGTTCCATCCATGCTCAAACCCTAAATGCCACAGATACCAGAATGAATTCCTGGAATAAAGCAGTCAGTCATTCAGCCAGTCCGTGTGTCTGTCTGCCCTCCTTCCTTCCCTCTCTCCTTGAGGTCTGAAAACCTGCCCTGGTCTCTCTCTGGAAAGCTCTCTCTTATTGCAGCTGCCTTACTCCTTACTCATCTTTTAGCTGTTAGTCTGCACTTCCCTCCTCGGGAAGCTTTCCCATATCCCTCGTGACCAGGTCAGGTGTCCCTTTCGTAGGTCCCCACAGACTCCTCACTTCGCTATTCGTAGCAGACACAGAAGGCAGACAAGAAAACTTGTTAGGACAGGGACCATAACTGCCTGGTGTGTTCACAAAGTTGTATCCCCAGTACGGACAACAGTATGTGGCACATATTATATGTTTATTTATTGGCTTATTTTTTATGTTATGTATTTCCCCATGAGAATAAAAGCACTATGAGTAGGGGTCTTGTCTGTCTTATTAGCTACTGAATCTAACACCAGTACCTAGAATTCTGTTGACACCTTAAAGTATACTATCAGTATTAGTCTGTTCTCACACTGCTATAAAGAAATACCTGAGACTGGGTAATTTATAAAGAAAAGAGATTTAATTGGCTCTTGGTTCTACAGGCTGTACAAGAAGCATGATACTGGCATCTGCTTGGCTTCCAGGAGGCCTCCGGTAACTTACAATCACAGTGGAAGGGAAAGAGGAAGCAGGAGGCCAGAGTAGGAGCAAGAGGGAAGAAGGAAGGTGCTACACTCTTTTAAACAACCAGATTTCGTGAGAACTCACTCACTGTCACTAGAACAGTACCAAGAGGATGGTGCTAAATGATTCATGAGAAACCACTCCCATGATCCAATCACCTCCCACCAGGCCTCACTTCCCACACTGGGGATTACAGTTCTATGTAAAATTTGGGTGGTGACACAGATTGAAACCATATCACTATTCCATATTTTTTTTCTGTTTGTGGCTGTACATATATATATGTGTGTGTATGTATTGTTTTTCATAGAAATGAGATAACTTTGCATATGCTTTTTGTAACCTGCTTTTTTCACTCATCTATATATTGTAAATATTATTTCATGTTAGTAAAGTCTTCTATAAACATTTTTTTAATCCATCTTCCATTGTTGGACCTTTAAATTATTTTTTGTCATAAACTTTAAAATAAATTCTAACCGTGTAGAAGAAACATCAGTACAGCCTATGAGCAGAAGGGAGCCTTTCTATTTGATGCATACACATGTGAGGATTACAAGGTGGCACAAGAGAGCTTTCCTTGCCCCTAGTCTTCTTGGTGTTCTGGAACCCGCCCACTCAGATGGGGTCTGGAAGTAGGTCTGACCTGGCCTCCTTTCTTCCTCTTCTACCTTCTAGCTTTTTACTGCTCAGCTTGTAAGATGCTCAATTTCCTCTGGTTTGTCCTGAAATGGAGCTGGGGAAGGGATAACGAAAAGTGGCCTTTACCTCCTTCCCGCCAATGGTTCAGCCTCAGAGAGGAGTGATTAGATGTTTCTTCTCTATTGTGTGTCCAGCCACACAATTTTTACAGAGCAGTAGCCCCAAACATCTGTCCTTGCTTGTTTGGGAAATGATACTTCATTCAATTTGCAAGCATTCAAAGAGCTTTTCTTTTCTAATCAAACTGCTGCGAACCACCATTTAGCTAAAGCTTTGCATCTATTTTCAATTATATTTTTAGGAGAACATTCTAGAAGAGTAAGTTCTGGCTTAAAGGTTATATGCCTTTTTATTTCTTTATTTTGTTTTAATGAGAACAATTTTACTTTTTATTTTTTAATTGTGTGTGTACACAGTAGGTGTATATGTTTATGGGGTACATGAGATGTTTTAACACAGGCATGCAATGTGAAATAAGCACAGCGTGGAGAATGGGGCATCCATCCCCCAAGCATTTATTCCTTGAGTTATTAACAGTCCAATTATACTCTTTAAGTTATTTTAAAATGTACAATTAAGCTATTATTGACTACAATCACCCTACTGCGCTATCTAATAGTAGGTCTTATTCATTCTTTCTAACTATTTTTTTGCACCTATTAACCATCCCCAACTCATTTCCAGCCCCCACTCCCCTTCCCGGCCTCTAGTAACAATCCTGCTACTCTCTAGTCCATGAATTTAATTGCTCCGATTTTTAGATCCCACAAATAAGTGAGAACATGTGGTATTTGTCTTTCTGTGCCTGGCTTATTTCATTTAACATAACGATCTTCAGTTCCATCTATGTCGTTGCAAATGACTGCATCTCATTCTTTTTTGTGGCTGCATAGTACTCCATTGTGTATATGTGCCACATTTTCTCTATCCATTCTTCTGTCAGTGGACACTTAGTTTGCTTCCAAATCTTAACTATTGTAAACAGTGCTGTAACAAACATAGTAGTACAGATATCTCACCAATATACTGATATTCTTTCTTTTGAGTATATACCCAGCAGTAGGATTGCTGGATCATAATGGTAGCTCAACTTTTAGTTTTCTGAGGAACTTCCAAATAGTTCCTCATAGTAGTTGTACAAATTTACATTTCCACTAAGAATGTACAGGGATTCCTTTTCTCCACATCCTCACCAGCATTTGTTACTGCCTATCTTTTGGATAAAAGCCGTTTTAGCTGATATCTCATTGCTATCGATGATATTTCATTGTAGCTTTGATTTGCATTTATCTAATGATCAATGATATTGAGCAGCTTTTCTGTTTATTTATTTATTTATTTTATTTGTGAGATGGAATTTTGCTCTTGTTGCTCAGGCTGGAGTACAATGGCATGATCTCAGCTCACCACAACCTCTGCTTCCCATGTTCAGATGATTTTCCTGCCTCAGCCTCCCGAGTAGCTGGGATTACAGGCATGCAGTAATCATGCCCAGCTAAATTTTTTGGTATTTTTAGTAGAGACAGGGTTTCTCCATGTTGGTCAGGCTGATCTCGAACTCCCAACCTCAGGTAATCCACCCACCTTGGCCTCCCAAAGTGCTGGGATTACAGGCATGTGCCCAGCCTTGAGCAGCTTTTCATATGCCTCTTTGCCATTTGTATGTCTTCTTTTAAGAAATGTCTATTCAAATATTTTGTCCACCTTTTGATCAGATTATTAGATTTTTTTCCTATAGGGTTGTTTGAGTTCCTTGTATATTCTGGTTATTAACCCCTTGCAGATGGGTGGTTATATACTTTTTTTTTTTTTGAGACAGACTTTCACTTTGTTACCCAGCCTGGAGTGCAGTGGCACGATCTTGATTCACTGCAACCTCCATCTCCTGGGTTCCAGCAATTTCTGGCTAATTTTTGTATTTTTAGTAGAGATGGGTTTTCACCATATTGGCCAGGCTTGTCTCAGACTCCTGACCTCAAGTGATCTGCCCACCTCAGCTTCCCAAAGTGCTGGGATTATAGGCATGAGCCACCGCGCCCAGCTGTTATATGCATTTTTAATGAATACATACTGTCAAATTGCCTTCCATGAAAATTGCACCAAATTACATTCCCACCAGTGGTGTACAATAATGCCTCCCAACACCAGGGATAATCATGTTTTTGGTAGGCAATTTGTGGTATCTCATTTCATTAATGTGCATTTCCCTAACCCATATGTTTTTAGGTGATAGATAAAAAGTGGTATCTCATTGTTGCATTAATTTGCATTTTTCTAAAGCTTATTTCTTTTAAAAAGTAATAATTTCAAAGTACATTTTTCTTTTTAGTAAGCCAATAGAATTTTTTAATTTTCCTCTATTAATTCTGAGATCACCTGAGACAAGGAGACACCAGAGTTTTTAGTCACATCTCACAACCACACACTACAGGCAGTGGAGCTGAAAAGAAAGTGCTCATCTAAGCAACCTTACTGTTTTACAGATTTAAAAAAATAAGGCCGGGTGCATGGTAGCTCACACCTGTAATCCCAGTACTTTGGGAGGCCAAGGCGGGCGGATCACCTGAGGTCGGGAGTTCGAGACCAGCCTGGCCAACATGAAGAAACCCTGTCTCTACTAAAAACTGCAAAATTAGCCAGGCGTGGTGGTGCATACCTGTAATCCCAGCTACTCGGGAGGTTGAAGCAGGAGAATCACTTGAACCTGGCAGGCAAATGTTGCAGTGAGCCGAGAACGTGCCATTGCACTCCAGCCTGGGCAAAAAGAGTGAAACTCTGTCTCAGAGAAATAATAATAACATAAAAGTAAAAAAAATAAAACTAGGTTGGGCATGGTGGCATACGCCTGTAATCCCAGAAATCTGGGAGGCCACGGTGGGTAGATTATGAGGTCAAGAGATCAAGACCATCCTGACCAACATGGTGAAACCCTGTCTCCACTAAAAATACAAAAATTTGCTGGGCGTGGTGGTGCATGCCTATAATCCCAGCTACTCAGGAGGCTGAGGCAAGAGAATTGCTTGAACCTTGAAGGCAGAGGCTGCAATCAGCCGAGATTATGCCACTGCATCCAGCCTGGTGACAGAATGAGACTCCGTCTCAATAAATAAATAAATAAACAAATAAATACAAATAAGGCCCAGTGGTTAAAGAAAAATGTGTCTAATGAAAGCTGTGATAGTTTAATCAAACACAAAATGAGGTTATTTTGTAGCTGCAAAAATGTCTGTGTATTTCAATTTAAGCAATATTATGTAGCATATACTGTACTTGGAAAAAGTTACTCAACAAGGTGCAGCAAGAAAACACAAACATAAAACTCCTTTCAAGGACTCTATGTACAGAAGTAAGGGATTAATATCAACAAAGTGCTTGATGAAAAGCAAAGGGTTAACAATGAAAATGTTTAGAATGAAACTAAATGAGGACAGTTGATGACATAGTCGAATTTATAGAAACTTGTCAGCACATAATGGAAAACAATTTTTTTTTTTTTTTTGGAGACAGAGTCTCTCTCCATTGCCCAGGTTGGAGTGCCATGGTGCCATTGCGGCTCACTGCAGCCTCCGCCTACCGGGTTCAAGCAATTCTTTTGCCTCAGCCTCCCGAATAGCTGGGATTACAGGCATGCGCCACCATGCCCACTAATTTTGTATATTTAGTAGAGACGGGGTTTCACCATGTTAGCCAGGCTGATCTCAAATTCAGGACCTCAGGTGATGCACCCGCCTCGGCCTCCCGAAGTGCTAGGATTACAGGTGTGAGTCACAGCACCCAGCAGGAAAATAATTTGTTAAAACTATTTTAGGGGTGAGGTTTTTAAAATATTATTCTGGTAGGGAAAAAAACTTCACATATGACCACAGTTGTATGTACCTCCCATTAATCTGAATGTGGTTGTACAACAGCAGTTTCAGAAGATTGTGCTATCAGATGCCTCTATGTGGAGAAAGAATAGTCTATTCAATCAACAGGCACTCACTTATTCTAAACCTGGTGCTATGAAGGATCTGCTAAGATCAAAGACAAGGTCTTTCTGTCCTGGAAGAGTTTATCCTAATGGACTAGAAAGACAAAGAAATAACATGAAACAGTATGATAAGAACTATGATCATCCCTTCTGAACGATTGTTGATCAGTCCCTGGGAGTTGTCAGCTCCAGGAAAGCTAGAAACAGGACAGACTGAGGTCAGACGCCAGAGACAGTAGGACCAAGATGCCAAAGCCTTGCCCAGAAGCACAGCACTGGTGTGGAGCTGAGATCAGAAGTGGAGCCAGGGCAAGCCTAGGGGACACATCTAAAGTCAGAAATGGCGGGGGATGGGGAAGAGGTAGGGCAAGGAGATGAGAAGCCTAAAGTAGGAGACCAGCGAAAGTTTGTGGGAAGAACATTCTGTTGTGTGGGGACTTTCTCAAGGCCCTATTGACCAACCCCAGGAAACAATCCACTGCTGACTTAAAGGCTATACTCTCTGACCAAGTATATAACTGTAGGAGTGGTATAAAGTGGTCGGGGAGTCATCAACCTGAATTTTTGAGGCTTCAAAGAAGAAGTAGTGGAGAATGTGGTCTGGTCTGTTTGAAGGGTGGAGGACAGAAAGGAAATGGTGCAGCATGAGGCTGATAAATCGGTACCAAGAACAAACATTCATTGAGCACTTTCTCTGGGACAGGCCAAGTGTGAAGGGCTTCACACTCACGACCTTATTTAAGCCCCACAACAACCTTGTAGGATAAACTCTATTATTAGCCGTACTTCACAGATTAAGAAATTAAGAAACTGCAGATTCGAGATTTCTCTAAGGTTTCACACTATAATGTGAGTTCTAACTCTAGAACTCTATTATTTAACTACTAAATATGCTCTGTGGGGCATGACTATAAAGAGGCTTTCTCAGACTAAAGGTTGTGCACTTTCTGTTTCAGGTATGGTGATACCTGTTTGGAGGTCTGGCTTAATGTCATCAGCATAAACTTTAGAGCCTTTGGATCTGGGTTCAAATCACTATGACCTGGTGAGACTCCTTGTTCAAGGTAATTTCCTTAGGCATCATTTTCCTGTTCTGAATTAAGAATAATCACAGTGTCTTTTTGCTGGAATGTTGTGAGACTTAAATATGACAATGTACATGAAAGCATCGGTTGACTACAAAGCTAAACGTAAATATTAACCGTTGTGCGTTCTGCTGTATTTTATATAAACCCTCAAGGCAGCCACGAAGCAGAGTGATATGAGAACCATCTGGAGACTATTTTAATGATCCAGATGAAGGATGATGACAAGGGCCTACGCCAAGGCAGTGGCAGTGAGGGTGGAGAGAAAGGACATATTTAAAGGATATTTAGGACGCTTTACAAAACAGAACCTAATGACAGATTGGATACAGAGAGGGAGAGGAAAGGGGGTCGGAATGATTCAGAGTTTTATGTTGAGTAATCGGGTGAATGGTGATGTCATTAATTAAGGAAGAAGAGTAGGCAGCATAATATGTTCTATTTCAGGAATATTGTGATGAGGTGTCTATGAGACATCCAGTAAGCGGACATGTGAAATGTGAGTGGGACTATGAGGGGGGTGCTCAGAAAAGAGATGTGCCATAGATTCAGATTTGGACATCACTGGGTATTTGTGAGACTAAAACTCTGACAATAGATGTGATGTCCAGCTAAGACGTAAAGCAATGGTTTGTACCCCTTTAAAGTCAAGGAACCTTTCCACTCACACACAAAAATAAATGCTTATGCTAAAACCCAGTTTGCAAAACAGCTCAAAATGAAGCCTTTCTGGTTAAATCCAGAGTGAATTGCCTGGAGCCCACTTCTTGAGACAGTCTCTGAACAGGTTTAACTGAGCCCGGTTTGAGAACCACCTACATGGAAAAGAGAAGAGGGTGAGTTATAACCACTAAACAGAGTCTGAAAGAAAGCAGCTTGTGCAAAATCAGACTGGAATTTTAGTTTTAGATTTTTTGTGAAAAGCTTTTTTGAAACTTTAATGAATTTGGAAGCTTCACCCAGTTATTTGCAGTACTAATACTCATTCTGGCCTGCTCTTACAGATGTTTGATCCTGTGTTTCAACATCTGTGTATGCCCACCAGAAGCCGCAGGGCCATTCAGATAAAGATAGTTGGCTGAGTTTCCAAGTCTGCCTTTCCAAGTTCACGCACATTAGTTTTCCTTCTTATCAGCAGAGGCTTGTCTTGTACACATCCTCTGGGTCATTCGCGCTGAGATCACCATGTTAGTCCTAATTACCTTGATTCTTTTTTTTTTTTTTTTATTATACTTTAAGTTCTAGGGTACATGTGCATGACGTTTATATCATGTATAACTCCCCAATGCAATCCCTCCCTCCTCCCCCCTCCCCATGATAGGCCCCAGTGTGTGATGTTCCCCTTCCCGAGTCCAAGTGATCTCATTGTTCAGTTCCCACCTATGAGTGAGAACATGCGGTGTTTGGTTTTCTCTTCTTGTGATAGTTTGCTAAGAATGATGGTTTCCAGCTGCATCCATGTCCCTACAAAGGATGCAAACTCATCCTTTTTTATGGCTGCATAGTATTCCATGGTGTATATGTGCCACATTTTCTTAATCCAGTCTGTCACAGATGGACATTTGGGTTGATTCCAAGTCTTTGCTATTGTGAATAGTGCCGCAATATTACCTTGATTCTTATGTGATCTCTAAACCAGATAAATGCCCATCCACCCAAGCAGTTGTTTAATAAAAGTTATCTTAAATATTTAACTTGTAAATGTTTTAAGAAGTCGAATTGGTGAAACCTTTTCTCCGAATTAAATCAATTGAGTCTGCTTATTATTTCAACACCATCAAGGATTTAATCCTAAATCCACTAAGGGTATCTTGATTTGGTTATTAAATCAGAAACACCTAATCATATGATAAGGAAAGATAATAAGAGCAAGACAAAGAGGAGAGCAGAGGGAGACCAAAGGAAAGAAGCAAGGACACCGGGTGATTATATTAACAGCTACTTTAAAAACAAAAACAATAGCACTCTAACATATCAGTGATCTAACACAATAAAAATTTATCTCTCACTCAAAGTTCAGCGTTGTGGATATTTATGATTGGCATGTGATGGTTCATATTGTGACTTGGATACGCTTTTAGAGCCTCTACTTCTTTTTTTTTTTTTTTTGAGACGGAGTCTTGCTCTGTCCCCAGGCGCCTGCCAGCACGCCCAGCTAGTTTTTTGTATTTTTTAGTAGAGACGGGGTTTCCCCGTGTTAGCCAGGATGGTCTCGATCTCCTGACCTCAGGATCCGCCCGTCTTGGCCTCCCAAAGTGCTGGGATTACAGGCTTGAGCCACCGTGCCCGGCCCAGAGCCTCTACTTCTTTGCCTGGATCCTTTGCCACTTAGCGAGTGGATTGTGGACAAGAAGACTGCATGGGAGAGGTTTCTATGGGCCAGGCTGAAGGTGAGTGCATCACTCCTTTGCACGTTCCCTCGGCCAGAATGAGCCACAGAGCCAGGCTTATCTGCAAGGGGGTTGGGGGGGTTGAGAAGTATCATCCAGCCTTGTCCCCAGAGCTAAATGGAAGTGGAGAAAGTGAGCAGCAGCTGGTCTTTGGTACAGATGAAACAAAAAGTGCCCATGAACAGGTTTTGTAAAAATGAGGAAAAATGAATCCCTGGTACATAAAAATTTTCAGCCTGGGATTCTTCTTATACAGAAATCTTAGTCCGAAGGTCTGAGAGAGGTGCATATTGAATACTCCCAACCCTGTCACAGATACCAGTTAATTCCTAGATAGGAGGGAATTACTATGTTTTTCAGAGGTACCAAAGAAAATATTCATCAATTTTATAGATAAGATCTAATTCTTAAAACATTAAGAAAGTATTTTATTTCAAATAATGAAATAAAATATATTGTATTTGTTGCAGCTGAGCATTATTATATAAACTTTTCCTTTACAAACTTCTCATAAAAACTTGTTCACATTCTTACCCCAAAAAAAGTTTTCAAAAAGCTAAACACTTACCCACTGAGTCATAGAATAATTGGAATTTTGACAGGAAGATAACTGTAAAACAGTTCTTTAAAGAGGAGCAGCACTCTGCTTTATTTAAACTCCACAAAGTAGGTAAGCGTTTTATGGGTCGTGGATTTTCTAATTCAAGGTGTTATGCAATATGCAGCTGGGCTTTGAATGGCTTCCTCCTTTGTTCTTCTTGCACGCACATGCCATTTGGTGACATCCTGAGGTCTGGGAGGCTATTGGATTAGACCTTCTGCAAAGGAAAGGTTATTCTACACCATGTATAAGAAAAAGCTTTGATGATTCACAAAATTAAAGCTTTTTACTTCCCAGCAGGGGAGATTTCCCAGCCAATATGTTGAAAGGAAAGTGGCTGTATTAAAACTTGCGCCCTGATAGAACCAGAGATCCCAGCTGGCTTTCGCAGGAGGGACACAGCATTATGGTGATGTTGATTAGACAACTTTTAAACAGCACCAGTAGACAAAGGCATTTTCAGCCTCCAAAAAAGAAATGGAATGAGTGCCAAGTCTGCATTTGATGGAGAGTATGAGGCTTGTTCCAGGAAATGTTTTCTCATTATAGAGTAATGCTTGAGGAAGCACACATCAGTTTCATGCCCCTTCATGATTTGTCCTGTACCACTGGTTCAACCCATTGAGGGATGTCTGATAAGAAAAACTTTGCCTGAAAAAAAGTTTTTGCCTTAGAAAACATAGGTTAATTGCATTTGACTTGGCTGCGAGTAACAGTAGGGTCTTCCATCTCTTTCTTGTCACCTTTTTAATTGCACTCAGTGTTTTTGCTTCTTCTGCTTGAAGAGAGCACTGAAACAATGTGTACTGGTGTGTAATCGGCATCAGACTTGATTACTTAGTAATCCGTAAAGAACTTGAAACTCAATAAAAGAAGTTCTCAGTAGACGTTTCCTTTTGGGGGCATATCAAAAGAAAGTTGTCTTTTTCTTTTCTTTCCCATTTTATACAGATTTTTTAATGCCAGAATTCTATCCTTAATGTATTTCGATCTTTAATCATTCTGATTAGACAGCCATTGCAAAAATATCCGTAAAACAAGCAGTCCTCCAATTGTGCCTGGAGCATGGTATTTTACAGAGTATGTTATGTAGAACACCATGGTTCTTGAGGTAATTATAGGTGCTATGTGAATGCAGGATGTATTCATTAATAACAGAATTAATTATTCCAGAATTTATTATATGACTCACATATAATAGAAAAGTCACCCCATTTCGATTCTCTTTGAATCATTTTATCAAGGAGAAAGTTTCAACTTAATGACATTTTTCCAAGTACTTCTTTTTAATGAGACAAGTTTCAGGCTGAGTGTCATCAGCAGACAATTTTATCTACCTAGAACTTAATTACATTTTATTCTCCTTACTTTTATTTTCATTTTTCATCTATGTATAGCAGTTGAAACAGATTGCCCAGCTATCAAATGATATACAGTTTTCTTTTAAAATGTAATGCCTAAAAGGGAGTCAATATAAAGGAAAATACCAAGTGATGAGTAAGTGGTTTATAGACTCAACAATTAAGCTATCAGATCCTAGACTTTTATTTGATGAGAGACTTTTTTTATTACTGTTTCAATCTCCTTACTGGTTATTGATCTGATCTGTTCATATATTCTCTATTTTTTTTTTTTTTGACATGGAGTTTCACTCTTGTTGCCCAGGCTGGAGTGTAATGGCGCAGTCTCAGCTCACTGCAACCTCCGCCTCCTGGATTCAAGCGATTCTCCTGCCTCATCCTCCTGAGTAGCTGGGATTGCAGGCATGCTCCATCATGCCCAGCTAATTTTGTGTTTTTAGATGGGACTGGGTTTCACCATGTTGGTCAGGCTGGTCTTGAACTCCTGACCTCAGATGATCTAACCACCTCAGCCTCCCAAAGTGCTGGGATTACAGACATGAGCCATCGTACCCGGCCATATGTTTTATTTCTTCATGATTCAGTCTTGGTAGGTTATATGTGTTGAGGAATTAATCCATTTCTTCTAGCTTATCCAATTGTTGGCATACAATTTGTTCAGAGAAATCTCTTTTTCTTTTCTTGTGGGTTTTTTTTTATACTTTAAGTTCTAGGGTACACGTGCAAAACATGCAGGTTTGTTACATATGTACGCATGTGCCATGTTGGTGTGCTGCACCCATTAACTCTTCATTTACATTAGATATACCTCCTAACGCTATCCTACCCCCCTCCCCCCACCCTACGACAGGCCCCAGTGTGTGATGTTCGCCACCCTGTGTCCAAGTGTTCTCATTGTTCAGTTCTCACCTATGAGTGAGAACATGCAGTGCTTGGTTTTCTGTCCTTGAGATAGTTTGCTCAGAATGATGGTTTCCAGCTTCATCCATGTCCCTATAAAAGACATGAACTCATCCTTTTTAATGGCTGCATAGTATTCCATGGTGTATATGTGCCACATTTTCTTAATCCAGTCTATCGTTGATGGACATTTGGGTTGGTTCCAAGTCTTTGCTAATGTGAATAGTGCTGCAATAAACATACATGTGCATGTGTCTTTGTAGCAGCATGATTTATAATCCTTTGGGTATATACCCAATAATGGGATTGCTGGGTCAAATGATATTTCTTGTTCTAGATGCTTGAGGAATCGCCACACTGTCTTCCACAATGGTTGAACTAGTTTACAGTCCCACCAACAATGTAAAAGTGTTCCTATTTCTCCACATCCTCTCCAGCATCTGTTGTTTCCTGACTTTTTAATGATTGCCATTCTAACTGGCACGAGATGGTATCTCCTTGTGGTTTTGATTTGCATTTCTCTGATGGCCAGTGATGATGAATATTTTTTCATGTGTCTGTTGCCTGCATAGATGTCTTCTTTTGAGAAGTGTCTGTTCATATCCTTCACCCACTTTTTGATGGGGTTGTTTGATTTTTTCTTGTAAATTTGTTTAAGTTCTTTGTAGATTCTGGATATTAGCCCTTTGTCAGATGGGTAGGTTGTAAAAATTTTCTCCCATTCTGTAGGTTGCCTGTTCATGGTGATGATAGTTTCTTTTGCTGTGTAGAAGCTCTTTAGTTTAATTAGATCCCATTAGTCTATTTTGGCTTTTGTTGCCATTGCTTTCGGTGTTTTAGTCATGAAGTCCTTGCCCATGCCTATGTCCTGAATGGTATTGCCTAGGTTTTCTTCTAGGGTTTTTATGGTTTTAGATCTAACATTTAAGTCTTTACTCCATCATGAATTAATTTTTGTATAAGGTGTAAGGAAGGGATCCAGTTTCAGCTTTCTACATATGGCTAGCCAGTTTTCCCAGCACCATTTATTAAATAGGGAATCCTTTCCCCATTTCTTGTTTCTCTCAGATTTGTCAAAGATCAGATGGTTGTAGATGTGTGGTATTATTTCTGAGGGCTCTGTTCTGTTCCGTTGGTCTATATCTCTATTTTGGTACCAGTACCATGCTGTTTTGGTTACTGTAGCCTTGTAGTATAGGTTGAAGTCAGGTAGCATGATGCCTCCAGCTTTCTTCTTTTGGCTTAGGATTGTCCTGGCAATGCAGGCTCTTTTTTGGTTCCATATGAACTTTAAAGTAGTTTTTTCCAATTCTGTGAAGAAAGTCGTTGGTAGCTTGATGGGGATGGCATTGAATCTGTAAATTACCTTGGGCAGTATGGCCATTTTCATGATATTGATTCTTCCTATCCATGAGCATGGAATGTTCTCCCATTTGTGTGTGTCCTCTTTTATTTCCTTGAGCAATGGTTTGTAGCTCTCCTTGAAGAGGTCCTTCACATCCCTTGTAAGTTGGATTGCTAGGTATTTTATTCTCTTTGAAGCAATTGTGAATGGAAGTTCACTCATTATTTGGCTCTCTGTTTGTCTGTTATTGGTGTAGAGGAATGCTTGTGATTTTTGCACATTGATTTTGTGTCCTGAGACTTTGCTGAAGTTGCTTATCAGCTTAAGAAGATTTTGGACTGAGAAAGTGGGGTTTTCTAACTATACAATCATGTCATCTGCAAACAGGGACAATTTGACTTCCTCTTTTCCTAATTGAATACCCTTTATTTCTTTCTCCTGACTGATTGCCCTGGCCAGAACTTCCAACACTATGTTGAATAGGAGTGGTGAGAGAGGGCATCCCTGTCTTGTGTTTTCAAAGGGAATGCTTCCAGTTTTTGCCCATTCAGTATGATATTGGCTGTGGGTCTGTCATAAATAGCTCTTATTATTTTGAGATACGTTCCATCAGTACCTAGTTTATTGAGAGTTTATAGTGTGAAGGGCTGTTGAATTTTCTCAAACACCTTTTCTGCATCTGTTGAGATAATCATGTGGTTTTTGTCTTTGGTTCTGTTTATATGATGGATTACATTTATTGATTTTCATGTGTTGAACCAGCCTAGCATCCCAGGGATGAAGCCAGCTTGATCATGGTGGATAAGCTTTTTGATGTGCTGCTAGATTCAGTTTGCCAGTATTTTATTGAGGATTTTCACATCAATGATCATCAGGAATATTGGTCTAACATTCTCTTTTTTTGTTGTGTCTCTGCCAGGCTTTGGTATCAGGATGATGCTGGCCTCATAAAATGGTTTAGGGAAGATTCCCTCTTTTTCTATTCATTGGAATAGTTTCAGAAGGAATGGTACCAGCTCCTCTTTCTACCTCTGTTAGAATTCAGCTGTGAATCCATCTGGTCCTGGACTTTTTTTGGTTGGTAGGCTATTAATTATTGCCTCAATTTCAGAGCCTGTTATTGGTCTATTCAGGGATTCAACTTCTTCCTGGTTTAGTCTTGGAGAGTGTCTGTGTCCAGGAATTTATCCATTTCTTCTATATTTTCTAGTTCATTTGTATAGAGGTGTTTATAGTATTTTCCGATGGTATTTTGTATTTCTGTGGGATCGGTGGTGGTATCCCCTTTATCATTTTTTATTGTGTCTATTTGATTCTTCTCTCTTTTCTTCTTTATTAGTCTTGCTAGCAGTCTATCAATTTTGTTGATCTTTTCAAAAAAACAGCCCCTGGATTCAATGGTTTTTTTGAAGGTTTTTTTGTGTCTCTATCTCCTTCAGTTCTGCTCTGATCTTAGTTATTTCTTGCCTTCTGCTGGCTTTTGAATTTGTTTGCTCTTGCTCCTCTAATTCTTTTAATTGTGATGCTAGGGTGTCGATTTTAGATCTTTCCTGCTTTCTCATGTGGGCATTTAGTGCTATAAATTTCCCAGAGATTCTGCTATGTTGTGTCTTTGTTCTCATTGGTTTCAAAGAACATCTTTATTTCTGCCATCATTTCATTATTTACCCAGTAGTCATTCAAGAGTAGGTTGATCAGTTTCCATGTAGTTGAGCAGTCTTGAGTGAGTTTCTTAATCCTGAGTTCTAGTCTGATTGCACTGTGGTCTCAGAGACAGTTTGTTATAATTTCTGTTCTTTTGCATTTGCTGAGGAGTACTTTACTTCCAACTATGTGGTCAATTTTGGAATAAATGCAATGTGGTGTTGAGAAGAATGTATATTCTCTTGATTTGGGGTGGAGAGTTCTGTAGATGCCTATTAGGTCCGCTTGGTGCAGAGCTGAGTTCAATTCCTGGAAATCCTTGTTAACTTTCTGTCTTGGTGATCTGTCTAATGTTGACAGTGGGGTGTTAAAGTCTCCCATTATTATTGTATGGGAGTCTAAGTCTCTTTGTAGGTCTCTACAGACTTGCTTTATGAATCTGGATGCTCCTTTATTGGGTGCATATATATTTAGGATAGTTAGCTCTTCTTGTTGAATTGATCCCTTTACCATTATGTAATGGCCTTCTTTGTCTCTTTTGATCTTTGTTTGTATAAAGTCTGTTTTATCAGAGACTAGTATTGCAACCCCTGCTTTTTTTTGTTCTCCATTTGCTTGGTAGATCTTCCTCCATCCCTTTATTTTGAGCCTATGTATGTCTCTGCATGTGAGATGGGTCTTTGGAATACAGCACACTGATGGGTCTTGACTCTTTATCCAATTTGTCAGTCTATGTCTTCATTGGAGCATTTAGCCCATTACATTTAAGGTTAATATTGTTATGTGTGAATCTGATCCTGTCATTATGATGTTAGCTGGTTATATTGCTCGTTAGTTTGTGCATTTTCTTTCTAGCATTGATGGTCTTTGCACTTTGTCATGTTTTTGCAATGGCTTTGTTGTTCCTTTCCATGTTTAGTGCTTCCTTCAGGAGCTCTTGTAAGGCAGGCCTGGTGGTGACAAAAATCTCTCAGCATTTGTTTGTCTGTAAAGGATTTTATTTCTCCTTCACTTATGAAGCTTAGTTAGGCTGGATATGAAATTCTGAGTTGAAAGTTCTTTTCTTTAAGAATGTTTGATATTGGCCCCCATCTTTTCTGGTTTGTAGAGTTTCTGCTGAGAGATCCACTGTTAGTCTGATGGGCTTCCCTTTGTGGGTAACCCGATCTTTCTCTCTGGCTGCCCTTAACATTTTTTCCTTCATTTGAACTTTGGTGAATCTGACAATTATGTGTCTTGGAGTTGCTCTTCTCGAGGAATATCTCTGTGGTGTTCTCTGTATTTCCTGAATTGGAATGTTGTCCTACCTTAGTAGGTTTAGGAAGTTCTCCTGGATAATATCCTGAAGAGTGTTTTCCAGCTTGATTCCATTCTCCCCATCACTTTCAGGTACATCAATCAGACATAGATTTGGTCTTTTCACATAGTCCCATATTTCTTGGAGGCTTTGTTCATTTCTTTTTACTCTTTTTTCTCTAAACTCCTCTTCTCACTTCATTTCATTCATTTGATCTTCAATCACTGATACCCTTTCTTCCACTTGATTGAATTGGTTACTGAAGCTTGTGCATGCATCATGTAGTTCTCATGCCATGGTTTTCAACTCCATCAGGTCATTTAAGGTCTTCTTTACACTGTTTATTCTAGTTAGCCATTCATCTAATCTTTTTTCAAGGTTTTTAGCTTCTTTGCGATGGGTTCGAACATCCTCCTTTAGCTCAGAGAAGTTCATAATTACCAATCATCTGAAGACTTCTCTCAACTCGTCAAAGTCATTCTCTGTCCAGCTTTGTTCTGTTGCTGGGTAGGAGCTGCATTCCTCTGGAGGAGAATAGACGCTCTTATTTTTAGAATTTTCAGCTTTTCTGCTCTGGTTTCTCCCCGTCTTTGTGGTTTTATTTACCTTTGGTCTTTGAGGATGGTGACATACAGATGGGGTTTTGGTCTGGATGTCCTTTCTGTTTGTCAGTTTTCCTTCTAAGAGTCAGGACCCTCAGCTGCAGGTCTGATGGAATTTGCTAGAGGTTCACTCCAGACCCTGTTTACCTGGATATCACCAGGGGAGCCTGCAGAACAGCAAATATTACAGAACAGCAAATGTTGCTGCCTGATCCTTCCTCTGGAAGCTTCGTCTCAGAGGGGTACCCAGCTGTATGAGGTGTCAGTTGGCCCCTACTGGGAGGTGTCTGTCAGTTGGCCCTACTGGGAGGTGTCTCCCAGTTGGGCTACTCGGGGGTCAGGGACCCAATTGAGGAGGCAGTCTGTCTGTTCTCAGATTTCAAACTCCATGCTGGGAAAACCACTACTCTCTTCAAAGCTGTCAGACAGGGATGTTTAAGTCTGCAGAAGTTTCTGCTGCCTTTTGTTCAGCTATGCCCTGCCCCTAGACGTGGAGTCTACAGAGGCAGGCAGGCCTCCATGAACTGTGGTGAGTTCCACCCAGTTCGAACTTCCTGAGCACTTCGTTTACCTACTCAAGCATCAGCAATGGTGGATGCCCCTCCCCCAGCCTCACTGCCACCTTGCAGTTCGATCTCAGACTGCTGTGCTAGCAGTGAGTGAGGCTTTGTAGGCGTGGGACCCTCCAAGCCAGGCATGGGATATAATATCCTGGTGTGCCGTTTGCCAAGACCATTGGAAAAGCGCAGTATTAGGGTGGGAGTGTCCCAATTTTCCAGGTACCATCTGTCACGGCTTCCCTTGGCTAGGAGAGGAAATTCCCTGACCCCTTGCACCTCCTGGGTGAGGCAACGCCCCACCCTGCTTCAGCTCACAGTCGTTCGTTGCACGCACTGTCCTGCACCCACTGTCCGACAAGCCCCAGTGAGATGAACCCGGTACCTCAGTTGGAAATGCAGAAATCACCCATCTTCCGCGTCACTCACACTGGGAACTATAGACTGGAGCTATTCCTATTCGGCCATCTTGGAACCTCCTGTTCAGAGTAATCTCTTACAATCTTTGGTATTTCTATGGTATCAGTTGTAATGTCCCCTCTTTCATTTATTTAGAGAAAGTCTTCTTCAAAGAGAGAGTCTTCTGCTGGGCGCAGTGATTCACGCCTGTAATCCCAGTACTTTGAGAGGCTAAGGAAGGCAGATCACAAGGTCAAAAGATCAAGACCATCCTGGCCAACCAACATGGTGAAACCCCGTCTCTACTAAAAATAAAAAATTAGCTGGGCATAGTGGTGCACGCCTGTAGTCCCAGCTACTTGGGAGGCTGTGGCAGAAGAATTGCTTGCACCTGGGAGGCGGAGGTTGCATTGAGCCAAGATTGTGCTACTGCACTCTAGCCTAGGCTACAGAGCAAGACTGCGTCTCAAAAGAAAAAATAAAAAGAGAGAGAGAGAGTCTTTTTTCTCTTTTTTTCTTAGTCTAGTTAAAGGTTTGTCAATTTTGTTTATCTCTTCAAAAAACAAACTCAATTTCATATAAAGAAGAAAATTTAAAGAACTAATACTTAATGTCTCTCAACCTCTTTCAAAAACTTGAAGAAGAGGGAATACTTCAAACTCATTTTGCAAGGCCAGCATTACTCTGATACCAAAGCCAGACAAGGATACTATAAGGAAAGAAAATTATAGGCCAATATTTCCAATAAATATAGATGCAAAAATCCTCAGCAAAATACTAGCAAACCGAGCTCAACAGTATATCATAAGAATCATTCACTATAATCAAATGGGATTTATCCCAGGGATGCAAGAATGGCTCAACATACAAAAATCAACAAATTTGATGCATCATATTTAAAGAATTAAGGACAAAAATCACATGATTCTCACAATAGATGAAGAAAAAACATTTGAGAAAATTCAACATTCTTCCATAATAAAAACTCTCAACAAATTAGGTACAGAAAGAATGTACCCCAATACAATAAAGGCCATATGTGACAAACTCACAGCTAACATCACACTCAGTGGTGAAAACTTGAAAGCTTTTTCTCTAAGATCAGGAACAAGAAAAGGATACCCGATTTCTCACCATTTCTATTCAACATAGTACTGGAAGTCCTAGCCAGAACAGTTAGGCGAGAGAAAAAATAAAAGGCATCCAAATTAGAACAGAAGAACTTAAGTTGTCTCTGCAGACAACATGATCTTATATATAGACGACCCTAAGTCCTTCACCAGAAAACTGTTAGAATTAATAAACAAATTCAGTAAAATTACAGGATAGAAATTCAAAATACAAAAATCAGTAGAGTTTGTATGTAGTACAATGAATTATCTGAAAAAGAAATTTTTTAAAATCCTATTACATATAGCGGCAGCGAGGGGCTCACTGAGGTGCTCAGATTCTCGTAGCTGTGCTGGGATTTAACCACCATCATGTCAAGCAAAAGAGGAAACACCAAGAAATGCCCTTAGTGCACAACATCCAATGTGTTTGCTATGTTTGACCAGTCACAGATTCAGGAGTTCAAAGGGGCCTTCAACATGATTGATTGGAACAGAGATGGTTTCATCAACAAGGAAGATTTGCAGGATGTGCTTGCTTCACTGGGGAAGAGTCCAACTAATGGGTATCCGGATACCATGATGAATGAGGCTCCAGGCCCCATCAATTTCACCATGTTCCTCACCATGTTTGGTGAGAAGTTAAATGGCACAGATCCTGAAGATGTCATCAGAAATATTTTTGCTCGCTTTGGTGAAGAAGTAACTGGCACAATTCGGGAAGATTACCTGTGAGAGCTGCTGACAACCATGGGGGATGGGTTCATGGATGAAGAAGCGGATGAGCTGTACAGAGAAGATCTTATTGACAAAAAGGGGAATTTAAATTACATTGAGTTCACACCCATCCTAAAACACGGAGCAGAAGACAAAGATGACTGAAAGAACTTCAAGTTCCAGCCAAACATTCCTTCTTGCCACTTTGGGTATTTCTGAGATTTTTCTCTTGCATGCCCTTAGCTTTACAGCTTTTGCATGTCCTGTTGTATTTATTCTCAGCCATTTGGGGCACATGTATCTTTATACTCAGACTGGAAATGGGACTTTCTATTAAAATCATTTTCAGAATAGAAAACAGGGTAATTGGCTGGGTGCGGTGGCTCATGGCTATAATCCCAGCACTTTGGGAGGCCGAGGCAGGTGGATCACGAGGTCAGGAGTTCAAGACCAGCCTGACCAACATGATGAAACCTGGTCTCTACTAAAAATACAAAAATTAGCCAGCATGGTGGTGCACACCTGTAATCCCAGCTACTCGGGAGGCTGAGGCAGAAGAATTGCTTGAACCTAGAAGGCGGAGGTTGCAGTGAGCCGAGATCCTGCCACTGCACTCCAGCCTGGGTGACAGAGCGAGACTCCATCTCAAAAAAACAAAAAAGAAGTCAGGTGCAGTGGCTCATGCCTGTGATCCTAGCACTTTGGGAGGCCAAGGCGGGAGGATCACAAGGTCAGGAATTCAAGACCAACCTGACCAACATGGTGAAACCCAGTCTCTATTAAAAATACAAAAATTAGCTGGGCTTGGTGGCACAGGCCTGTAATCCCAGCTAGTCAGGAGGCTGAGGCAGGAGAACTGCTTGAATTTCAGAGGTGGAGGTTGCAGTGATCTGAAATGGTGCCACTGCACTCCAGCCTTGGTGACAGAGCAAGACTCCATCTCAAAAAAAAAAAGAAAAAAGAAAAAAGAAAAAAGAAAAAGAAAATAGGATAATTTAACCTACCAGCCCCTCCCCCCATCACTGTGCTCTATACAGAGTCAATATATTTTTTCTGAGAAAGTTATTTGCTCATTTTTTTTCTGAACCATAATTAAACTTTGTGGTAAATTATTTTAAAAAATTAAAAATCCTATTTACAATAGCTACCAAAAAATGTAAACAGTAATAAATTTAACCAAGGAGGCAAAAGACTTATACACTTAAAATTATAAAACATTGATGAAAGAAATCGAGGAAGACACAAATAAATGGAAAGATATCCCAAGTTTATGGATAGGAAGAATTAATATTGTTAAAATGTCTATAATATCCAAAGTGATCTACAGATTCAATGCAATTTCTGTCAAAATACCAATGACATTTGTTCACAAAAATAGAAAAAAATCCTAGAATTTATATAAAGCCATAAAAGACCCCAAATAGCCAAAGCAATCTTGAGCAAAAAGAACAAAGCTAGAGACATCATACTACCTGACTTTAAAATACACTACAGGCTGCCATTCTGAGCATGCTGCCCATGGGGTAATCCTGCTTCACAAAGAGCAGTAAAATATATTTTTAAATAAATAAAATAAAATACACTACAAAGCTATAGTAATCAATGCAGCATGGTACTGGCACAAAAATAGACACAGAGTCCAATGAAACAGAATAGAGAGTCTGGAAATATTAATAAATCCATGTGTTTATGGTCAATCGATCTTTCACAAAGGTGCCAAGAACACACAAAGGAGAACGGACAATCTCTTTAGTAAATTGTGTTGGGAAAATTTATTGTGTATGAGACCAGCCTGGTCAACATAGCGAAAACTGGTCTCTACTAAAAATACAAAAATTAGCTAGGTGTGGTGGTGCACATCTGTAATCCCAGCTACTCAGGAGGCTGAGGCAGGAGAATCACTTGAACCCAGGAGGTGGAGGTTGCAGTAAGCCAAGATCATGCCACTACACTCCAGCCTGGGCAACAGAGTGAGACTCTGTCTCAAAACAAACAAACAAACAAATACCAAAATATAAGGAATGCTGTCTTAATCTCTCTGTGTTGCTATAAAGGAATACCTGAGGCTGGGTAATTTATAAAAGAAAGAGGTTTATTTGGCTCATGGTTCTGCAAGCTGTATGAGAAACATGGCACTGGCATCTGCATCTGAGGGATCAGGAAGCTTACAATCATGGCAGAAGGGGAAGGGGAGCCTGTGTGTGCAGAAATCACATAGTGAGAGAGAGAAAAAATGAGAGAGGGAGGAGGAGGTGACAGGGTGTTTTCAACAACCAGTTCTCTTGGGAACTAAGAGTGAGAACTCAGACCCTTGAGAATGGCATCCAGCCATTCATGAGAGACCCCTCATGACCCAAACACCTCCCACCAGGCCCCACCTCCAATAATGGAGATCAAATTTCAACATATGACTTGGCAGAGCCAAACTGTAGGAAATTCAAACAACTCAACAGGAAAAAACAAATAATCTGATTTTTAAAATGGGCAAAGGATCTGAATAGACATTTCTCAAAAGCAAGCATACAATGAATGGTCAATAGGTTTATGAAAAAATGCTCAAAATTACTAGTCATCAAAGAAATGCTAATTAAAAGCACAAAGAAATATACCTCACACCTGTTAGAATGACTCTTATCATAAAGACAAATGATAACAAGTATTGGAGAGAGAGTGGAGAAAAGCGAACCTTTGCACACTGTTGGTGGGAATGTAACTTTGTGTAGCTATTACGGAAAGCAGTATGGAGGTCCTTCAAACAATTAAAAATAGAACTATCATAGGATCCAGCAATCCCACTACTGGGTGTATATACAAAGAAATGAAATCAGTATATTGAAGAGATATCTGCACTCCCATGTTCATTGCAGCATTATTCACAATATGCAAGATGTAGAATCAACTTAAGTGTCCATGAATAAATGAATGGATAAAGAAAATGTGGTACAGTTATCTCTTAGTATCCATAGGACCTTCCCCAGATACTAAAATCCACAGATGCTCAAATCCCTTACATAAAGTGGTGTGGTATTTGCATATAACCTGTGCATATCCTCCTGCTTATAACTCTAGATTATAACTTATAACTCATCTCTAGATTACTTATAACTCCTAATACAATGTGAACGTTCTGTAAATGGTTATTACATTGTCTTATTTAGGAAACAAAGACAAAAAGTCTGTACGTGTTCTGTACAGATGCAACTATTCATATTTTTCTCAAATATTTCAATCCATAGTTGGTGGAATCCACCGATGCAGAACTCACAGATATGAAGGGTCCACTGCACATATACACAATGGAATAGTAGTCAGCCTGAAAAAAGAAGGAAATTCTGTCAATAAGATGGATGGAATTGGGGGATATTGTGTTAAGTGAAATAAACTAGGCACAGAAAAACAAATACCACATAATCTCACTTATATGTGGAACCTAAAAATGTTGAGCTCATAAAAGCAGGAATAGAATAGTGGGCCCTGGGGGTTGAGAGTGGGGCTGAGATATTGGTCAAACAGCACAAAATTTCAGTTAGGAGGAATAAATTCAAAAGATCTATTGTACAACATGGTGATTATAGGTAATAACAATGCATTCTTGAAAATTGCTAAGAGAGTAGATTTTAAGTGTTCTCACCACAAAAAAGTATGGGAAGTAATGCATATGTTAATTAGCTCGATTTAGCCATTCTACAATGTATACATATTTCAAACCAACATATTGTATGCAACAAATATATACTCTAAAAATGAATAAAAATAAGTAAGTGGGCCAGGCACACTGGCTCACGCCTGTAATCCCAGCACTTTGGGAGGCCAAGGCAGGCGGATCACTTGAGGTCAGGAGTTCAAGACCAGCCTGGCCAACATGGTGAAGCCCCATCTCTACTAAAAATACAAAATTAGCCAGGCGTGGTGGCACGCACCTGTAGTCCCAGCTACTTGGGAGACTGAGGCAGAATAATTGCTTGAATCCGGGAGGCAGAGGTTGCAGTGAGCCGAGATCATGCTACCGCACTGCAGTCATCTCACACACACAAAAAAGTGCATCTGAAGTTGAAAACCACTTTACTAAATCATTTATAAGGCCTATATAGCTGTAAGCTTCTATCATTCCTTTTTTTTTTTTTTTTTTTTGAGATGGAGTCTTGTTCTGTTGCCCTGGCTGGAGTGCAGTGGTGCAATCTCGGCTCACTGCAACTTCTGCCTCCCAGGTTCAAGCAATTCTCATGTTTCAGCCTCCTGAGTAGCTGGGCCTACAGATGCATGCCACCATGCCTGGCTAATTTTTGTATTTTTAGTAGAGACAGGGTTTCACCATGTTGGCCAGGTTGGTCTCGAACTCCTGACCTCAAGTGATCTGCCCACCTCAGCCTCCCAAAGTGCTGGGATTACAGGCATGAACCACCACGCCCAGCCTTTCATAATAAAGAAAGATATCTTAGCATTCCATGCAACTAGTTAAAGGAAACAGCTTAATTGCCATCGTTCCTGGATTTAGATATTCACATATGTATTGCTTGCATATTACAATTTGACACAAGAACTATACTGGGGATCTGATGGTGAGCAAGGCAGATGCAGTCTCCTCTCATAGAACCAACAATCTCATGGAAGAAGAGTTAAATAGACACACCCCAGTGTGTCTATGCCGGAGATTTGTTAGGGTATAATGGGAGTACATAGAAGGGACATCCTCAGTAAATCTTAAATTTTATTATTCAAATTCTCTAAATAAAAATCAAAGCATCCTTCTGTATGCTTGGTATTCTATTTACCTGGTCTAGCAGCTTATGATAGTGCAACATGTGCCAAAAAGAAAAGTTAGAGATTTGAAATTTCAGGTTTGTGTTTGCTGTCTGTTTGTACACACAAATAAATGCTCAAGTTGACACTGGACATCAGTGTAGCCCCGAAACAAAAGCAAGAATGAAATTCTCTCCTTTCACCCCCTTCCTACCCAGAAGGCACTTTTAAAGACATTGCATTGCTTGTATAAAATTTAGACTTTCATTTACAATCTGCTTGAGCTCAGAATAGCAATAAGATGGAACCTATCTCAAGGACTCAACTAATGATGCATGCCATTTCATTTAAATAATAAATGGACCACATTCTGATGTTCTGGCTCTTTAGAGAAATTATCAACACTGTGATTTACATAGAAATAGACATGATTTGAAATCAAAAGAAAGTCTTCACTCATAGAACAGCTCTTGCATTAGGTAATTTTTGCTGAAATAAGCTTTTTTTCCTAAAAAGCTAAGAAGGATAAAATCATGTGATTGTTAAACCAAATTAATTCCATTTTAATTTTCTAAAGCAATGGGTCACAGTTAAAGTATTGGGGGACCGATATTAACTCTTTCAAGTAATATATACTGCAGTGGTCTTGAATAGTATCCTAGCAAACTAGAAATATTCAGGAAATTTCCAATAAAATATATATTGAATGCCAGCATCGTTACATGAGGATCAGTGCTGTTGTATTAACTTTGCATTATATTAGCTGACACATGAGGCATATATAGACAAAAGATCAGAGTTCCCCAGCAGTGAAGACACGAAACTTTCCATAAACACGGGCTTCCCTCCTTCAGCCATAGCACGGAGCACGCACCACTCTGCCTGGTGCAGTGCTATCCACGGACTAGGTAAGAAAGGATGACCACTCAGGTCTCATGGTGCCGGGGGTCTGTGGCTTCCTTCTCGGCAAGCAAGTGCGTGGTTTTTCTGCCACTAACTTCAGGCAATGAAAACTTTTTATATGAAGAGTGTTGTCAGTTCACTCCCCAATCCACTCTTGCTATGTTCTCTCTGGCACTCTGATTTTTCCCCATATACTCTGGCATCAATTCCAACTCACCCCATGTATAAAACAAAGTGGGTTTTATTTTATTTTAATGTCTTATCATCCTTCCAAATTCAACATGCCCAGAATTGAGCCTCACAGCTTCCCTGGGGCTTCTGTACTTCCCAGGCAATCAGCTCTCCCTCCTTATTTTTGGTGTCTGACACCAGTAGACACCATCCTCTTCCTCATCATTCTTACTAGAAAGCTTGGTGTTGTTTGGACTTTTTCCTCTACTTAATACTTTACTTCCAAGCCCCAGTGAGCTCTGCCATCTCTTCCTCTTCATTCCAGTTCCTTCCACCCTGCCTCAGCCCCTTGTGGGTTTGTGTCCCAATAACCTAAGAATCTCTTCCTAGTCTCCTTTGCCTCCCACATTATCTTTAAGCCATCCGGACTACATTCTGTTGCTAGACAAATTTTCCTAGTCAGCCTCTCCTGTTTCTGGAAACTCCCAGTGCTTCCCTACCAATGAATGCACTGCTGAGTATAACAATAACAGTGATGACAGCAACAACCTCTACCACGTCTAAGCACTTCTGTGCCAGGCCTGGGACAGACACTTTATACACACATCATCACGGATTTTTACAAAAGCCGCACGGAGTAGCTATGATCATCCCTAGCTCACAGCGAAGGAAACAGAGCATCAGAGCATTTAAATGACTTCCACATGGACAGGGCAGAGTTCCAAGTCCAAGTCTAACCCCGTACTGTATGTGTTATGCCATGTTGCTTTCAAAAAGCTTGGATTTCCAGTTTGGTTCAAATGTGAGCAGAACCTTCTGATCTAACCTTATTGCTTACTGCTCTCTGACAGGCACCTACTACTTAGGAAGGTCCAGTGTGTGTCCCTTGAATGCTCTCCTCCCTACCTTTGCCTTAGTGTACCCCTCACCCCAGGAATGTTCTCTCTTCTACCTTCTGTTTATCTAAACGTTATTCATTCTCCAAGGTCCTGATCAAGTTCAACCTTCACCATAGGCTACTCTCAAAACAGTGTAGTCCACCCTGGTATTCTCTCTTCTAAGAGTTAACACGTGGTCAGTCCTCCACACTTCATTTGTTCACAGTTTTGTCTCTCCAGTTAGACACGAAACTAGAGTATAATAGGCAGGGTGCAGTGGCTCACATCTGTTATCCCAGCACTTCGAGAGGCCGAGATGGGAGGATCGCTTGAACCCAGGAATTTGAGACCAGCCTGGGCAACATAGTGAGACCCTGTCTCTACAAAAAATACAAAAATTAGCCAGGCATGGTGTTGTGTGCCTGTAGTCCCAGCTACTGGAAAGGCTGAGGTGGGAGGATCTCTGGAGGGCAGGAGTTTGAGGCTGCAGTGAACCATGATTGTGCCACTCTACTCCAGCCTAGGCAATAGAGTGAGACCCTGTCTCAAAAACGATAACAACAACAAAAGAATATAGAGTAGAATGAAGAAATCATGGAAATGCTTAGCAGGCCAACAGTACCTGTGGTTTTTTCATTGTTGTTTGTTTTGTTTTTGAGACGGAGTTTCACTCTTGTCACCCAGGCTGGAGGCAATGGCATGATCTCGGCTCACTGCAACCCCCACCTCCTGGGTTCAAGTGAATCTCCTGCCTCAGCCTCCTGAGTAGCTGGGATTACAGGCATGCACCCCCACACCTAGCTAATTTTTGTATTTTTCGTAGAGACGTATTTTCACCATATTGGCCAGGCTAGTCTTGAACTCCTGACCTCAGGAGACCCACCCGCCTTGGCCTCCCAAAGTGCTGGGATTATAGGCATGAGCCACCGTGCCCGACCCAGACCTGTGTTTTGATTCTATTTTCTGGCTGTGGGAACTCAGACACACTACTTGCCTTCTTGAAGCTGTTTCCTCTTCTGTAAAAGAAGATAAGAATCCATATTTGACAAGGTCGTTACACAGTATAATGAGATAAAAACATGTAAAGCCCTTTCCAGAGTGCTTGGCAGCCTCTAAAACACATGTGAGTTTCTTTCCTCTTTGAGGGTAAGGCTATGACTCAGACTTTCAGAGCGATAACAGGTGATTAGCTACAGTTCATGGGCTTTACAGGATACTGAGTTGCTTGTTCGAACTGAGGCTTCCAGATGCAAGAGAAAGTATTCCAAGTATCCAGAACCAATTTCAGGACACCTCTCACTCCAAGGGGAGAGAGAAGAGAGTGAGAGCAGATTGGGGAAGTGAATCTGTGATAAGAATTTCCCTGAAGGGAAAGCAGGGACTCGAACAGATACTTGAATATCCACGTTCATGGCAGCATTTTTCACAATAGTCAAAACGTGGAAGCAACCAAGTGATCACTGACACCTGCATGCATAAACAAAATGTGGAATGCACACACAGTGGAATGTTACTCAGCCTTAAAAAGAAAGGTAATTCTACCACATACTGCACCATGGATGAACCTTGAACAGATTATGCTGCTAGGTACCGATTCTAGGTACTTATATGAGGTACCTGGAATGTTGTATGGAATGTCGTATGTTTCCTATAAGTACCTATTGTAGGTACTTACATGAGGTACCTGAAATAGTCAAATTCACAGAGACAGAAAATAGAATGGTGGTTTCCAGGGGTGGGGAGAGAAGGAAATAGTGTTTAATGGGAACAGGATTTCAATTAGGGGTGAAAATTTTCTGCTTATGGATGATGGTGATGGTTTCATGAGAATATGAATATATTTAGTGCAAAGGAACTATACACTTAAAGGTGATAGATTTTATGTTACATGTATTTCACCACAATAAATAATTTTTTAAAAAAAAGAAAGAAAGAAAAAGACAGGGTGGAAAAGTGATGCAGCCTGCCCAAATTTTCACCCAATGGCAAGAGGACAGCCTGCACTGAGCAGGTTTACAAGGACATGAGGAACACAAGTGAAGTCCCATTTTTCTTTACAGCACCTGAGTCCTCTGGTTCAAAGGGCAAGTGACACAAGTATGGAAAAACTGACTCAAATGGGCTTAAACTATAAAGTGAATTTATTAGCTAAGACAACTGCTCTAGACCTGTGGTTATCAAACTTCAAGGAGCAGGCGAAGCTTGTGAAAATGCAGCTGGCTGGACCCCACCCAATGCTTCTGACTCAGGAGGGCTGGGGTGGGACGTGAGGGTTTGGCTTTGCAGCCACTGCTGTGGGACGCAGAGGCTGCTCTGAGAGCCCTGTGTCCTGGAACACGCATGTGTCACGGGTCTGGGGCTCTGCTTCCCCAGTCTCTTGCTTCTCTCCTCCGTCTTCCAATTTACCTGCAAGCTGATTCTCCCCACGAGAGCTGAAGTGTCTGCCCCAGCTCCAGGTCTCACTTCTGCATACCACATTGTCTACAACAGGAGAAACGCCCTGCGTCCCCAGCATTCCTGGAACAAGCCAAACTAGATCACTTTAGATCTGAAGTCCCCTTCAACTAGTTACCCTGGCCAGGTGTGGAGGCTGTGGATTGGCCTCTGCTTGGTGCTGGGGGTGCCTCCAACTTCCCTGGAACCACTAGATCCCAAAGGGAAGCATGGGGGGAGAAATAGATGGCGGTGGCCGGGCGCGGTGGCCCATGCCTATAATCCTAGCACTTAAGGAGACCAAGGCAGGTGGATCACCTGAGGTCAGGAGTTCCAGACCAGCCTGACCAACAGGATGAAACCCCATCTCGACTAAAAATACAAAAATTAGCTGGGCATGGTGGCTAATGCCTATAATCCCAGCTACTCGGGAGGCTGAGGCAGGAGAATCACTTGAACCCAGGAGGTGGAGGTTGCAGTGAGCTGAGATCGCACCATTGCACTCCAACCTGGGCAACAAGAGTGAGAAAGAAAGAAAGAACGAACGAATGAAAGGAAGGAAGGAAGGAAGGAAAAGAAAAGAGAGAGATGGTGGGGAGGAAGTCAACAGATGTCTCCAACTAGGGGAGGAGACCAACCCTCATATTGTCTTATGCCCAATTTCTGCCTCCAAAGAAAGAAAAAGTAAAAACTAAAAGGCAGAAATGAAATCCACAAGCAGATAGCCCGGCACCACACCCTGGGCCTGGTAGTTAAAGATCGACCCCTGACTTAATCGGTTATCTATAGATTACAGACATTGTATAGAAAAGCACTGTGAAAATCCCTATCCTGTTTTGTTCCGATCTAATTACTGGAGCATGCAGCCCCCAGTCACGTACTCTCTGCTTGCTCAATCGATCACCACCCTCTTCTGCGCACCCCCTTAGAGTTGTGAGCCCTTAAAAGGGAAAGGAATTGCTCACTCGGGGAGCTCAGTTCTTGAGGCAGGAGTCTTGCCAATGCCCCTGGCCAAATAAATCCCTTCCTTCTTTAACTCGGTGTCTGAGGAGTTTTGTCTGTGGCTCATCCTGCTACACAACCCCAGAGGAGAAGCTTGAGGTGGGTAGAGGTTAGACCACACGAGCCACGCTCAGGGGATTAGACCTGAGCCTGAAACCAGAGGACAACCACGGAATGATTCGAATCAGAGGAGGGACATAATCCATTTCAGCAAGATGGCTCAAGCACAAGTTGGAGGAAGGACTGGGGAGGAAGACTTGGAAGGTTAAGGATAGCAGCAACGCTGAGCGGTCTCCCTGACCCTTGCATCCTGCCCTTTAGAGGCCTGAACCTATCCTGGGCATTCCCCACCCCACACCGTGGTCTATTTTTTCTTTCTTCTCTTTCTTCAGACACTTCGCACCTTCTAGCATGCTGCATTCTTCACTTATTATGTTTATTATTTCCTATTTGTCTGCCCTGCTAGAATATCAGCTCCATGAAGGCAGGAATCTTTGTTGGATTCAGTGATGTATCCCCAGTACCTTGAACAGTGTCTGGCACATAATAGATGCTCAATACAAGTTTGTTGAATGAATGAATTTCATATGAGAACTCACCGTATTTGTCTCTGTGTCTGTCTAAGCTGGTCCTTTTGCCTCAATTCTCTTATTCTATTTCACCTTCAAACTTTCCAGGTTTAACACAGGCTTCAGCCTGGAATTCTTCCCTGATTACAAACCTTGAGCTGCCACCACCCATTCCCTGTATTCCCTTGACATCCACTTGTCACAGTGCATTGTGCTCTCCTGCCTTTCCCATAAACTGGTGTCTCCAAGAGGGCAGGACAGGATGTTATTGGTCTCTACACTGCAAACATATAGCACAGTGCCTGATGTGTTGGAGCAGCAACAAGTTTGTTGAATTAATGAGCCGATGAACAGTTACATAAACGAACAAGTACTGCCCAATTAGTACTTGTTAAATACAAGAACAAGAAACAAAACACAAGTGGCTCTGAGAGTTGTTTTTCTGTGTAGCCATTCTCATCCCTGATAATAACAAATAGAAAAATGATTTCGCTTGCCTGAGGTCTACTTGTTCTAGTTCTGCTGTGCTCACAATAGCTTGCTCTTTGAATCCATTAATGGCAAAGCCTCCCTTCAGAAACTGTCATTTTAGAGTCTCTGCCATAAGAGCTGAGCTCTTATGTTTAGCAGCAGAGATGGATTTGACTGAAGGATGGAACAAAATCAATTTTCGTTGTGGCTGCAGCTCTGCCGCTACTGCAGAGCCAGCTACCAAACCCAAGTTAGCAAGGACAGCCTCAGCAGGGCCACCCATCCTGGAGACACCAACAGCACAGCCAGGACAGAGGGGGCTCACGAGGGTCACACACAGCTCAAGTTGTCCTGAAGACAGCCTGGCTGTGTTCTTTTCCACGTAGCTCTCAGGCTTGGTTTCCTTCCTCAGGCAAGGAAGGACATACCTTGACAGACCTATCTGGCAAGCCAAGTTCTCTGGATCTGTCCCTCTCTCAGGAAATTATCTTTTCTTATATAATTGCAGATTTTTTTAATAGCTGGAAGGAATTTTCAACATCATCCCAACCACAATTTGCCACATTTATAGATACAAACATTGGGTTAGGGGCTTAACTGTGGCAGCAAACAAAAGGCTATCGTTGATGATTCTGACAACAAAGACGCTCTCTAACTTGTGGCTCACATTCTACCCAGCATCCTAACAAATGTCTGGAATAGATCACAAAGAAAGGGCTGGTCCCACACATGGGATGCTGTCTTGACAGTCCTGCCATACTAAAGTCATTCTTCCTCGATTGTTCTGATCCGCAGGGATCCCCTTGTCCCTTGGTTTCTAGAGCATTCAGTTGGAATCAGTGTATGATGTTGTAATACCTAGTATCTCAGCATTCTTGGCTTCGTGTGTGCCTCTTCTCTGTCATCTTCTCTCAGCATTCTTGGCTTCATGTGTGCCTCTTCTCTGTCGTCTTCTGAAATAAATCCTGGGCGTTTTGAGACAGAAGCCATATTGATGGTTATTATATAATCCTCAAAGTGCACAACACAGCTCTTGACACAGGAGAACTCCTCAGCAAATACATGTGGATTTATTCTTGTTGGGAGAGTAAAACTTCGTGTGATGCCACATCTTACTTAAGATGGAGCAGTCCCACCATCTTTGCACAAAAACAGCATTTTAATAAGTGATGGTACATTCAATACTGAAAATGATCTGCATTCAATACCAAAAACAATCTTAAAAGGTAATCTGTGAACAACTTCCTCCACTGCTTTCATCGGTCTTTCATATATCATTTTATTCTCCAAGAAGTCAGACAATACTATTTGCTTTACTAAAAATAATGATGCTTTACTATTTACATTAACAACCATTTATTGAATGCCTCCAATGTGCAAAGCATGGTTTCAGGTAACTTGGGGTTACAAAGAAACACACAAAATAACCTTTTCTCTCAAAACACTTAACCTACCATAAGAGGCAAATAAACATATAAATCCAACACAATGAAAGGCAGAATGAGATAAATTTCATGAAATAAGTTGACCGAAGAACATTGAGAATACAGAAGAGACATAGAAATGTAGAATTCAGGGTGGAAAGTCTTTAAAAGTCCTCCAGTCCAAGTCTCCAAAGAGTCCTACAATCCCCTCTACCATGACATCAAATGACCACGTATCATAGCTTATGTTTGAACAGCTCCCATGACAGGAACTCATTATCTCCAAGCCTCCTATTTCTAAACTGTGTATTTTTCTCCTATCAATTGGTGCGTGTGAGATCCCATGTCTAATCACTGGTGCAATCCACTGTCCTTTCCTATGTGGCACTGGGCACACCTGTCAGTAATCTATTACATGCTAATATCCTGGAATACTTCTTCTATATATGTCTAGAGTTTCTATACAAGTAATATCAAAACATTTACAAAAACAGAATTTTGCCAGGCAAGGTGGCTCATGCCTGTAATCCCAACACTTTGGGAGTCCGAGGTGGGTGGATCACCTGAGGTCAGGAGTTTGAGACCAGCCTGACCAACATGGAGATACCCCGTCTCTACTAAAAATACAAAAGTAGCCTGGCAAGGTGGTGCATGCCTGTAATCCCAGCTACTCAGGAGGCTGAGGTGGGAGAATTGCTTGAACCCGGGAAGCTGAGGTTGCAGTGAACTGAGATTACACCATTGCACTCCAGCCCGGGCAACAAGAGCGAAACTCTATCTCAAAAAAGAAAAAAAGCAAAACAAAACAAAAAACCAGAATTTCAGCCTGGCCATCACGGTGAAATCCCGCCTCTATCAAAAAACACAAAAATTAGCCAGGCGTGGTGGCATGTGCCTGTTGTCCCAACTACCCAGGAGGCTGAGGTGGGAGAATCACCTGAACCCGGGAGGCGGAGGCTCTAGTGAGCCAAGATCATGCCACTACACTCCAGCCTGGGTGACAGAGTGAGACCCTGTCTCAAAACAGTAACAACAACAACAAAGACAAAAAACAAAACCCAGAATTGAAATGATGAGATAAAGATGAAAGATATAATACTTATGAAATGATCTCAAAGTTTATTTTGTTAACATTATCCACCCCCTTTGCCCTCATTATAATTATACTATTATTAATAATGTTCTAAATGCTTAATCATGATGGCCTCACAGTATGATGGGCTAATATCTCAAGACATAGTATGCCCTTCCAGCTTGATTTATTGTTAGTGATAGCAGATGTAAATTCATAGTTCAAATAGTCTTCCTGTTCACTTCAACTGTGTTCAGCCAACTTCTAAGCAGATTTGAATTTATCTGCTGACAAAGAGTGTGTGGCTGACAAAGAGCTAATTCTCAGTGTTGAAGAAGTGCCAGCTCTGCCTTTTCCTTGCTGTTCTCTTGTGCTTAGATGTTTTGCAGTCATCAGTTTTTAGACATTTAGCCATTTTGTTGGAACTACTTTAGTTAAATCAAGACAATATCCTCACTGGGTCCACTTAGTCGACCACACATCACAATAACTCTGAAAGCCAGCCAAGGAGTGCAGCTGTTTTTTGTCAACTCTCCACACTATGGAACCCTTGCTCTTCCCTTGGGACATCTCAAGTGTGTAAAGGACAAAATACCTATTTGCTTCCTGTGTACCCCAGTGGATCATCACATCCTGGCTCCCTTAGGAGATCACTTTTCACAGGGATCTCCATTTGGTTTTCTGCAAGCTCTGAGGGTGAGAGAGCTCTTCCTTTCATTGAGTTAAAACCAAGTTGTATGACAGACAGCCAGTCTGCTCCCTCTCTGACATGAACTCCATGGGCCTTGGGTCTTTCTTTTTTCTTTCTTTCCTTCTTTCTTTTCTTGAGACAGAGTCTCTCTGTTCCCCAGGCTGGAGTATAGTGGTGGAAACATGGCTCACTGCAGCCTCACTTTCCAAAACTCAAGCAATCCTCCTATCTCAGCCTCCCGAGTAGTTGGGACTACAGGTGTGTGCCAACATGCCTAGCTAAATTTTTCAAAATTTTTTTGTAGAGTTGGGGTCTCACCATATTGCCCAGGCTGGTCTTGAACTCCTGGGCTCAAGTAATCCTTCAGTGTCAGCCTCCCAAACCGCTGGGATTACAGGTGTAAGCCACCATGCCTGGCTTCCCCTCGGGTCATTCTGCCATACCTGATGTCCCCAGACAACTCCTTGTGGGTGTAGCCCTGGGTGTCAGCATAATGTCTGTAGTGCTCTCTGTTCCTCAGCATCTTTTTCTGCTAGATATACACTGCTTACAGCTCTCTGATCTGCCCTCTACCAGTCAGTCCTGATGCCACTGGTATTCCAGCCTGTCAAAAGAGAAAAAAAAAAGATAGAGATAGAGATGGGGTGGGTGGGTACTAGTTTGTAAACATAATTCTTGTTTTCATGCAGAAAATCTGAAACATAGTGAATAACAAAAATTAAACATTGAAATCATCCATCTGGATCTGACATCCCAGATGACAGTCATAGCAGCCAATCTCAGAGATGAAACGTTGAAACATTTTGATGTATGCCCTTCCAGATTTCTTCTATGCATATAAAGTCACATATTTCCTTCCAGCCTCTTTTTTTTTTAATCATTAAGCCTTTCAAATGTAGCAAGCACATTTAGCTGACACTGAATTAAACTAGAGACTGAAGGTGTCCTGATCCATATCATTAAGCTGAAATGTTTCTAACCTAGACATTCTCTCTTCTACAGAGTAGTTTTTGAGTCTTTGAGTCTGTGTGTGCCTGCGCTAAGGCATACTGGAGACAATGTCTTTGTTTCAAAAAGAATATTCCAGATCATATAATCCAAACTCCAGTAATAATTAGAATTCCTGCCCCACCATCTCCTGCATGGGATCCAGCTTTTTTTGTTGTTGTTGGAGAGAAGTCTTGCTCTTGTCCCCCAGGTTTGAGTGCAATGACTTTATTTCGGCTCACTGCAACCTCTGCCCCCCAGGTTCAAACGATTCTCCTGCCTCTGTCTTCCAAGTAGCTGGGATTAAGGCTAGCCTGCCATCACGCCTGGCTAATTTTTGTATTTTTCAGTAGAGACGAGGTTTCACCATGTTGGCCAGGCTGGTCTCGAACTCCAGATCTCAGATGATCCGCCTGCCTCGGCCTCCCAGAGTGCTTGGATTATAGGCATGAGCCACCGTGCCTGGTCGATCCAGCCTCTTTTTTACACTTTCAATCTGGGAGGAGGCTCAATGCTTCCCGAGGCAACCTGTTCCATTCTCCCTTGACCTCCACATCCTAATTGTTAGGAAGTCCATACTGAAAACAAAAGGAATTGGTACACCTGAGGCCTAGAGAAGACAGTGATGGTCCAGGAAAGCTAAGAAGAGAAAGTAGAATTAGAAATGGGCAGTGAAGGGGAATAAAAGATTATTTTTTACAAGCAAGGTTGGAAAATCTTAAGGATCTACTGTGGAAAGCAGAGGAATGAAATATTAGGAAGGGCCTGTGCCATTCGTTGGGTTTCAGGTAAATTGCAAGATAATAAATGACATTTCATTGAGTGGTCTGCCAAGTTTTATTATTGTTCATTCCTTTGTATTTTTGGATATTCCCTGAATTTTTTCTGAATCACATCAGGCATGGTCCAGAAATTTTCTTTAAATGTTATTACAGCTTCAGTAACTTGACAATGAATTTCTTTGAAATGCAGATAGTTCAAGGTGGAAAAAAGCATACCTTAATTGATTCAAAGAAACAGAGGCTTGGATAATCATATCATTTATTTAATATAAACCCAGACTAATATTCCTGTCTAGGCTGGGGCTTAGCTGGAAGAAATGACTTTAAATCTGAGAACCTCAAAGGAACATGGAGGCCATTTTATTCAATCTCTGAATTTACTTCTGTGACCCATAGGGACTCAGCATGTTTCCTACAAGAATACTGACGAGTCGAGTGGGCATGGTGACTTATGCCTGTAATCCCAGCACTTTGGGAGGCCAAGGCAGGTGGATCACTTGAGGTTGGAGTTCGAGACCAGCCTGGCCAAGATGGCAAAATCCCATCTCTACTAAAAATACAAAAATTAGCTGGGCATCATGGTGCATGCCTGTAGTCCCAGCTACTCTAGATACTGAAGCCAGGAGAATCCTTTGAACCTGGGAGGTGGAGGTTGCAATGAGCTGAGATTGCACCACTGCACTCCAGCCTGAGGGATAGAGCAAGATTTAGTATCAAAAAAAAAAAAAAAAAAGGATACCCAACAGCCACAGACCATGGCAGTGAACGTCCCGGGTCACAGTTGTTGGAGCCAATGCTTTGGGCGTTCCTGCTGTCTGTGGCCGTAGAGTACAAAATCCCAACCCAGAGACTGACTTGTCTCAGGAAAGAAAAACAAACAAACAAACAAACAAAATACAAAGTCTGGAAAGATTAACAAGCTTGCTTAGTTAAAAAACAAAAAGGTTTGTATAGGAAAAAAACAATATAAATAGAAGTAGAAAAGACAGAAAATAATGTTTGTAAAATATATGACAAAGGAATAGCGTTTGTAATATGTTTTAAAACTTCTAAAAATTGATTTAAAGTGAATAAGCCAGGAGGGCATGGTGGTTCACACCTGAAATGCCAGCACTTTGGGAGGCTAAGGCAGGAGGATTACTTGAGGCCAGGAGTTCGAGATCTACCTGCGCAACATAGTGAGGCTCCATCTTTATCAAAAACGAAAGAAAAAATTAGCAGGGCATGGTGACACACACTTGTAGCCCCAGCTGCTGCGGAGACTGAGGTAGGAGGATCACTTGAGCCTAGCAGTTTGAGGCTGCAGTGAGCTATGATCATGCCACTGCACTCCAGCCTAGGTGTCAGAGCAAGATCCTGTCTCTATTATTAGAGAAAGAGAGAAAACAAACCAATAGAAATGTAGGCTTCTACTCTCCCACAAAAACTTGGAGATGGGGCACTATTTTTCTCAGTGATTACATTTTTTTCCCCTTGAGACAGAGTCTTGCTCTGTGGCCCAGGCTAAAGTACAGTGGCATGATCTTGACTCACTGCAACCTCCACCTCCTGGTACAAGCAATTCTCTTGCCTCAGCCTCCCACGTAACTGGGATTACAGGTGCCCACCACCACGCCCAGCTAATTTTTGTATTTTTTGTAGAGATGGGGTTTCACCATATTGGCCAGGCTGGTCTTGAACTCCTGACCTCAGATGATCCACCCGCCTCGGCCTCTCAAAGTGCTGGGATTACAGGCATGGATCACCGTGCCCAGCCAAAACAATGATTACATTTTAAAATGATGGCTCCCAGGTCCTTGGGAAAGTCATTCCTAGGCCAAAAGCTGACAACAGGTTTATTTAGCTTTTAAAACAGTTGGCATACATCTCAGAGTGGGAGAGAAGGAAAGTGGTCACTCTAGTTCCCAAGTGAGTTTACAATGAACTCCGTGTGGCAAATGGTGCTGTCAAGCCCTCTTCTGTGAGGACTAGTTGCTGTTCATCTTAAGAACATGCATGGACCGGGTTGTAGCTGCTCCCCTGTATAAAGGGTGAGGCTTCTTTCTGTCTCTGCCGTCTTTTTAGCAGTTTGCCTGGGATGCGCATTACATTCTGGTTTAATGTTTGCTGAATAATAAGACGGTTTCCTTTCTCCTCTACTTTTGTGGAGAGGTTTTCTAGGTTGGCAGGAAGTTTTGTTTTTAGTAATATTTCACTAACAGAAATCATTCATTGACAATGAGAAGTGCTCGTTGCTTGGTCCCTGGATTCTCTCCACGTAGGAGAATCTTCAGGGAAGTCAAATTGTCTCTAGAAGATTCCTTGGTGTTATGGGATGAACTGTGCTCCTCTAAAAATATATGTTAGAGTGCTAACACCCCCAGTACCTCAGAATCTGAACTTATGTGGAGATAGGTTCTTTACAGAGGTAATCAAGTTAAGTGAGATCATTAGTGTGGGCCTCAACTGATGTTGTTATTTGGATTTTGTATGCAGGGTCAGGCTTGCATAGAGGGAAGATGATATGAAGAGATCCAGAGAGAAGGCAGCTATCCACAGCTATCTAGAGAGTCCTGGAACAGATCCTTCCTTCACTGCCCTCAGAAGGAACCAAACCTATTAACACCTTGATTTTGGACTTCTGGCCTCCAGAATTGCCAGAGAAAAAATTTCTGTTATTTAAGCCACTCAGTAGACTTTTTGTGTGTGAGTGGTATTTTGTTATGGCAACCCTAGCAAGCTAATACAGTGAGTGTGGAATCAGAGCAAGGAGATACGACTGTATGAGTTAAATCCAAAATGGCATTGGCTGTCCAAGGCCCTCCCCTCCACGAAAGAAATGCCCTTCACCTGAAAACAAGACAGTTGTGCATCAGCAGCCACCGTATCACCTCTATTTCCATCCCCCACAGGGCCGGGGAGACACAGTGTCCCATCTTGGCCTATGAGTTTCTTTCTATTTTTTTTTTATTTTTTGGATAGGTCTTTCTCTGTTGCCCGGGCTGGAGTGCAGTGGCGTGATCATGGCTCACTGAGCCTTACCTCCTGCTCTCATACGATCCTCCTGCCTCAGCCTCCAGAGTGGCTGGGACCATAGGCATGAGTCACCACACCTTGCTAATTTTTTGTATTTTTTTGTAGAGACGGGGTTTCACCATTTGCTCAGGCTGGTCTTGAACTCCTGCACTCGAGCAATTGTCCTGCCTTGGCCTCCCAAAGTGCTGGGATTACAGGCGTGAGCCACCGCATGGGGCCTGGGTTCCTTTTTCTAGCTTTGTGCAGACCGCTCCCAGGTCACTACTCAATTACGTGAAGGCCTGAATGTTACTAAGTTCATTGCAGAGCCATGAGATCAAAGTAAATAACACATTGACATTGAGTTCAGATATGTGCTTAGAGATTGCAAGAAACTTTATTCTAAGGTGTCTCTGTCCCCAAACAAGATAATGCGGTCTGATGGTCTTCACTTAAGTGCATTTTGGGGAGTATACTTTTACATTTAGTTTAAAATATTTTATAAATGAAATTAAGTTGCAGTTTTGGGGGATTTGCAGCATGCAGGGGCAGGCCAGGACTCCCACGGTCCCATGTTGGGACTTTGTGAGGGGGGCAGCCCTGCAGGTGCCTTTGAGCAAAGAGTGAGCCTCCTCTTCCCTCTGGGCAGGTGCAGCCCCACACCTGGGCATGGTGACCGAGATATGGACTGGGTTTCCCCTCCCCTGTGTGCCCCCATCTCTGGGATGCCTTTGTGCAGCACATAAACTGTACCACCTGCCCAGGGAATGCAGATTGGAAACCAGTGGTGTCTGTAATCAAACTCCATGTTGTTCCACTGTAGCAGCAAATCCTGCTGACAGTAATAGAATCGTAGGAAGGGGAGGGTCTCAAGGCAGGTCAGCTTTGATGTTAAGATGGTTCCATGCCGGCCAGGCCATGTGGCTTTTGAAGCCAGGTCATTCCTTTGAACTCTGTAGGCCCTATAGGTATTCGAGGAGATTCCCAGGCCTGTCCCCCCAACCCCTGCTTCTCTTTCCTGGTCCTGTTCTCCCTCTCCTTTTGCTTTGATCTCATTCCTCTTCAACTCCCAGCTCTTCTGTGTGACCCCTTCACTTGTCTCCACTGCCGGCCGCTCTCCACTTACTGTAGGCTCACATGCTTCCTGATTTGGGGCTGGAGGCTTTCTCCTGTGTACTGTGGCTTGACACCTTGACTGGGGTGGGAATGTTCTCAACCTCAACCTCCACAATCCAAGTCCAGTTCTGGGACACTCAGCTGGCGTCTGGCCAGCCCAGCCCTGCCGGCCTGCCCTACTCCCCTCTTTCCTTCAGGATGAGAAACAGATGCAACTCATCTCTGAGAGGACTTGCAGTGGTGTGGAACTCCCAGGAGTTCTGCCCAGGGGCCGGGCATGCTGGAAATATGCCTGCTCTGTGAAGGTTGTCCAGCCCTGAGATTCTAACAGTATGCAACAGGCCCTTCTATTTTTGAAGCTCCCCTGCTCTGTTAGTTCCAGCATGGTTGCTATTGTGTTCTATTTTATCTTTTACATCAAATAGGTTGATATTTGCTTACTGCCCCCAAAGCCCTATAACAGTAATACACTTTGAGAATGGAAAGGTGTTCCACACACACCCACGCACACTTAATTCTCATAAAACCTCTGGGAGGAAGGCATTGTTCTTCCATTTACAAACAAGAAACCAGTACTGGGACTGGGAATTTATACTCCTACCCAACCTGAGTTTGCTAGTTTATTCAGTCATTGTTTTGAACTAAAATGTGGGTCTAATACCCGTGACAAAAACAAAAACCCCACACGTCACTGGCAACGTGGCACCAGGCATTTCATTTTAGTGGAAGATGTGTATCAAGTTGTACCTTCTGAATAACAAAGCTGACCTTTATGGAGGAGATATTTCAGGTGAATGAGGAAAATGCAGTGTCCAAAGTCAATTTCAAAGGTTTCTCCTTAATTGTTATTATTTATTAAATGTCAAGTTCATTCCAGAGGACGAAACGCAGAGCACATTTTCTCATATGAAATCTACCACTTTGGTGAACTAGCTACACACAGGGCTCTGGGTACCCTACATTGTACAGCAGCTTCTATCTGCCTGAGGAAACAAGGTCCAGGCAATAGGTAAGTTGAGAAGAACGGAAACTTCATTGTCTGTCTCAAATTCATTTCCTCCCTTCTTCCTTAGAAATAGAACTTCCACTATTCTGGTACTTGATATTCTAGATATTCTACCCACTCCAGAATTTTACGTTTTTTTTTTTTTTTGAAACGGAGTCTCAATCTGTCACCCAGGCTGGAGTGCAGCGGCACAACCTTGGCTCACTGCAACCTCCGCCTCCCGGGTTCAAGCAATTCTCCTACCTCAGCCTCCCGAGTAGCTGGGACTACAGGTGCCACCATCACACCCAGCTAATTTTTTTTGTATTTCAGTAGAGACGGGGTTTCACCCTGCTGCCCAGGCTGGTCGTGAACTCCTGAGCCCAGGCAATCCGCCCGCCTCGGCCTCCCAAACTGCTGGGATTACAGGCATGAGCCACCACGCCCAGCCTGGAATTTTACAGTTTATACCTTGCAGCCAAGTGTGCTCCTGTGACTAAGTTTTGGCCGGTGGAATACAAATGGAGGTGTGATGAGCAACTTCCAGAAAGTGTTGGGGTGGGGTGAGCACACATGCCCCGCTCTGGCTCTTCCTCCTGCCAGCTAGCTGGAATATAGATGCAATGCAACGGCTATGTTGGAGGGTGAGAAAGCAAGATAAAAAGAGCCGGGGCCCTTGGTGATCACGGTTTGGCTGTATCAGCTGTAGACACCCTTATCTAAACTCCTCTACATGAGTGAAAATCAAACTTCTATCTTCCTGAAATCTCTGTTATTTGGAAATTTTTGTTTTGTTTTCTTATGCATCCAAGGCTATTCCTGATATGTCTTAGAAATCTATATAAATTGTGCTCCTGCCGAGGAACGAAATTCTTAGTGCACTATTTCCCCTTAAAATATTTATTTAAAAAATGAATGACGGTTGGTTGACTTATGGACTAATTTTGTGAGTGGCTCATTCTCGTAGGCTTGAAGTTCCCAAAGGCATCATATTCATTTCTTCATGCTTACTGAGTACCTGCTCTGAGAGGGCCTCTGTACCAGATGCAAGAAAGAAGTTAAAGAAGAGAAAGCAGCCAGGTGTGATGGCTCATGCCTGTAATCCCAGCACTTTGGGAGGCTGGGGCAGGCAGATCACCTGAGGTCAGGAGTTCAAGACCAGCTTGGCCAACAATGTGAAACCCCGTCTCTACAAAAATACAAAAATTAGCCAGGGATGATGGCAGGTGCCTGTAATCCCAGCTACTCAGGAGGCTGTGGCGGGGGAATCACTTGAACCCGGGAGGTGGAGGTTGCAGTGAGCCGAGATCGTGCCATTGCACTCCAGCCTGGGCGACAGAGCAAGACTCCATCTCAAAAGAAAAAAACTAACAAACAAAAAGAAAGCCCCTGCTCTAGAGGCACCTGCACTCTAGTTTTAGAAAGAGATGTGTTAAAAATTAAACTGTGGACTACAGTAAATACTACAATAGAGGTATAAAGGTGCTATCAGTACCAGTAAGAGAGTAATTAATTCTGCATGGAAGAATCCAGAAGGTTTCATGGAAGTAGTGTGACTTCTCTTAAATCTGGAAGGATAAGTAGGATTTCCACAGGGGACTAAGCAAAGTCCCAAAATAAAGAAAGAGTTCAACAAATAATCCTGTGTGGTTAGAATACAAGGTACTTGAAGAGGAATGACAGGAGATGAATCTGGAAAGGGGCCAGGAGTCAGGTCCTGTCATCTTTCCTACATCAGTGGAGTAATGTGTGCAAATGTGCATTTTAAAATAACAATGCTAACGATTATATGGCCTTTGAGTCAGGGTTGAGAAAGTATTTTATTCATTTGTGTGCTCCTCAGAGAGCATCTTTAGCATCATTAGACCTTTACTCATCCAGAGTAGAGGTTTCTTAAACATTTACGAAAATGAATGAGGCCAGGCATGGTGGCTTACACCTGTAAGGTGGACAGGTCACTTGAGGTCAGGAGTTTGAGACCAGTCTGGCCAACATAGGGAAACCCTGTCACTACTAACGACACAAAGAAAAAATTAGCTGGGCGTGGTGGTGGTCACCTGTAATCCCAGCTACTCAGGAGGCTGAGACAGGAGAATCACTTGAACCCAGGAGACAGAGGTTGCAGTGAGCTGAGATCACACCATTGTGCTCCAGCCTGGACAACAGAGTGAGACTCTGTCTCAACAAAAGAAAAGAAAAGAGAAAAGAAAATGAATGAATGGATGAATGAATATATGAATGAAGGTAATAGTATTGGATTTTTTTTTTCTTTGAGATGGAGTCTCACTCTGTTGCCCAGGCTGGAGTGCAGTGGTAAGATCTTGGCTCACTGCAACCTCTGCCTCCTGGGTTCAAGCAAGTCTCCTGCCTCAGCCTCCTGAGTAGCTGGGACTACAGGTGCCTGCCACCACACCCGGCTAATGTTTTGTATTCTTAGTAGAGATGGGGTTTCACCATGTTAGCCAGAGTGGTCTCGATCTCCTGACCTCGTGATCTGCCCACCTCAGCCTCCCAAAGTGCTGGGATTACAGGTGTGAGCCGCCGTGTGGCCTTGTATTGGATTTTTAAACATAGGATATTGTAACGGATATTGTAACTGTTACCAGAAAGAGGTCCTGATCCAGATCCCAAGAAAGGGTTCTTGGAACTTGTGCAAGAAAAAAATGCAGAGTGAGCCCACAGAATAAAGTGAAAACAAGTTTATTAGAGAAGTGAAGAAACAAAAGAATGGCTACTCCATAGACAGAGCAGCCCTGAGGGCTGCTAGTTGTATGTTTTTTATGGTTATTTCTTGATCATATGCTAAACAAGGGGTGGATTATTCATGGGTTTTCTGGGAACGGGTCAGGGATTTCCCAGAACTGAGGGTTCCTCCCCCTTTTAGATCATATAGGGTAATTTCTGTACATTGCCATGGCATTTGTAAACTATCATGGCACTGGTGAGAGTGTCTTTTAGCATGCTAATACGTTACAATTACTGTATATGAGCAGTGAGGACAGCCAGAGATCACTCGGTTTTGGTGGTTTCAGCTGGCTTCTTTATTGCATGCTGTTTTATCAGCAAGGTCTTTGTGAGGTGTATCTTGTGACCTCCTATCTCATCCTGCGACTAAGAATGCCTAACCTCCTAGGAATGCAGCCCAGCAGGTCTCAGCCTCATTTTATCCACCCCCTATTCAAGACGGAGTTGCTCTATTTCAAACGCCTGGCAATAACTACCCAGTGGGTTCTTCTTGTGCACTTGCCCACTGCCCACTGCCCAGATAGAGCTGATTTATCAAGGCAGGGGAACTGCAATAGAGAAAGTTTTACACATGTAAAGCCAACTAAATGGGAAACTGGAGTTTTATTACTACTCAAATCAGTCTCTCCAAGAATTTGGGGCTAGAGGTTTTTGAAGGTAGTTTGGGAGAAGAGGTCGAGGTAGCTAGACAATGGGTGCTTGCTGCTGACTGGTTGGGGGGTGCAATTATACAGATGTGGGAAATGGTCCTCCTGCTCATTGAGTCACTTCTGGGTGGGGTCACAGGAGCAGGTGGCAGGTCCAAGTGGAGCCATCAGTCATCAGACACACAAAAAGCCTGAAAAGATCTCTCAAAAAACCAATCTTGGGATCTACAAGAGTGATGTTATCTGCAGGAGTAATAGAGGAAGTTGCGTATCTTGTCACCTCTGGAGTAGTGTCTGGCAATCCTTTATGTCTACACCTTAGCTGAATTCAGGTTCCTCTATCCTCCTAGCTTGGCGGTCTCTCATTAGGTTTACAAAGGCAGTTGAGTTTTGGGAAAGGGCTAGTTTCCGCACAAAGTTAGCTTGGCCCAACCCCAAGGATAATTAAGGGCAGCTAAAGGAAAGGTGAGGACTGGTTAAATCCCATCTCTTTCACTACCATAATTTTCTCACTGTTGTAATTTTTGCAAAGGTGGTTTCAATACCTATTTTAGTTTGCTAGGGCTTCCACAACAACATACTAGAGACTGGATGGCTCAAACCAGTGGTTTCCAACCTTTTTGGCACCAGGGACCAGTCTCGTGGAAGACAGTTTTTCCAAGTAGGGTGGTAGGAGGGTAGAGGTGGGTTGGTGGTGGGTGATGGCTTTGGAATGAAACTGCTTCACCTCAGATCATCACACTTTAGATTCTCATAAGGAGTGTGCAGTCTAGATCCCTCGCATGCGCATTTCACAATAGCATTACCACCTGAGCTCCGCCTTCTGTCAGCTGAGCGGCAGCATTAGATTCTCGGGAGACTCTAACTGTCATCATCTTGGTTTTGGCGGTTTCAGCTGGCTTCTCATTAGGTTCTTATGAGACTCTAATGCTGCTGCTCATCTGCCAGGAGGCAGAGCTCAGGTGGGAATGCTCCCTTGCCTACTGCTCACCTCCTGCTGTGTGGCCTGGGTTCATAACAGGCGACAGGCTGATACTGGTCTACAGCCCAGGGGTTGGGGACCCCTGACTTAAACAATAAAAACTTATTTCTGCCAGGCGTGGTGGTTCACGCCTATAATCCCAGCACTTTGGGAGGCCAAGGCAGGTGGATCACCTGAAGTTGGGAGTTTAAGACCAGCCTGACCAACATGGAGAAACCCTGTCTCTACTAAAACTACAAAACTAGCCAAGCGTGGTGGTTCATGCCCGTAATCCCAGCTACTCGGGAGGCTGAGGCAGGAGAATTGCTTGAATCTGGGAGTTAGAGGTTGCAGTTAGCCAAGATCACATCATTGCACTCCAGCCTGGGCAACAAGAGAGAAACTCTATCTCAAAAAAAACAAAACAAAAACAAGAACAAAAAACTTACTTCTTACATTTCTGGAGGCTGGGAAGTACAAGATCATGGTGGTGCTGGCAAGGCAGGTTTCAAACTGAGGCCTCTTCTCTTGCCTGGTGGACAGCCACCACCTTGCTGTGTGCTGACATGACTTCTTTGTGCAGGTGTTGGGGGTGGGGCGGTCCCTTCCTTTTATAAAGACAACAGTCCTATCAGATCAGGGCCCCACCCTTATGCCTTCACTTAACTGTAATGACCTCTTCAAAGATCCTGTCTCCAAATACAGTCACATTGGAGGTTAGGGCTTCAATATATGAATTTGGGGCATTGAGGGGGACACAATTTGATCCATAACTATACTATTCTGCATAATGTAAAGACAATCCAAATTAGCATAAGCCCTCTCAGAGATTACCACTAAAAGGGAAGATACTGATATAAACAACAAACACATGGATATAAAATGATCAAACAACTCCAGGCTGGTGAGACTATTGTAGATAATAATAGTTATCTGACAGGACTAGGGCAAGTTTGTCCAACCTGTGGCCCAACACAAATTGGCAAACTTTCTTAAAACATTATGAGATTTTTCTGCAATTTTTAAAAAAGCTCATCAGCTATTGTTAGTGTTAGTATATTCTATGTGTGGCCTAAGACAATTCTTCTTCTTCCAGTCTGGCTGAGGGAAGCCAAAAATTGTATACCTCTGGACTGGGGTAAGGGTGGGTGAGTTGCCAAGGCTTCACATTTAAGGAGGCACTTAGTCTCAGGGCCATGTGAATGCACAGTTGGCATTTGTGCCACCCAGAGAGTGAGCACCTAGTCCTGGCCCTGTTTCTAAGTCTCCACCAAAGAAAAAACTTTGAAACAGTTGGCCAGGCGCGGTGGCTCAAGCCTGTAATCCCAGCACTTTGGGAGGCCGAGATGGGCGGATCACGAGGTCAGGAGATCGAGACCATCCTGGCTAACACGGTGAAACCCCCATCTCTACTAAAAAAAATACAAAAATCTAGCCGGGCGAGGTGGCGGGCGCCTGTAGTCCCAGCTACTCCAGAGTCTGAGGCAGGAGAATGGCGTAAACCCGGGAGGCGGAGCTTGCAGTGAGCTGAGATCCGGCCACTGCACTCCAGTCCGGGCTACAGAGCGAGACTCCGTCTCAAAAAAAAAAAAAAAAAGAAACAGTCTTAGTTTGGGATCCTGTAGAAGCAGACTCTGAGAGAGAGAGACTTGAGTACAGGTGGTTTATTGGGGAGATGCAAGGGCTGCTGGTAGGAAAGTGGGAAAGTGACAGAGAAGGGAAGGTAGCCAACAATGTGTGAGTTATGAGACTGGTCACCCTAGGGAGTGATTAGACCTTAACCCATGGAGAAGCCCTGGTGTGAAGCACACTCCTCAGAATCATACCACCTGAGGGGTGAGGGAGCTGGGGTATTTATATACCACCTCCCCATCAGCTTTTGTTAAGAGCTGCTCTGGGGGCTGTGGCACTTCTGAGCAAAAAAGGGGCCAAAAATTCTCAGGCACAGAAGATGCAGATACTGCAAGTTTAGGGTCCAAAGGATAGGCAGTGATGGGGGCGGGTGGCGAGGGGGAGGACTGAAGGCATTGACACTGGCTGCTGCAGAAACAAAACTTAGATATTATTGAAAAAACCTTCTACCTCCCCGAAAGCATGGGCACTAGGTTTGACCTAGGTCTGGCCATTGGGTTGTTCCCAAGACTAGGCCTTCAGTTGCCCTTGGCTATTGAACCTGGTACTAAAGAGGTTGATTCAAAAATATTGCACTGAGAAGAAGTTAAATGAAAGCCAAAAAGGAAGAAGAATCTGGGAGTGCTGTCAATAGCGGGGAGGCTGGGAACTTCCAGACAAGAGAAGGTTTGAAGCAAGCAGAGGATGGGAAATGAAACCTGGAGCAAATCCTTTATCGCAAGAGAGGAAATACAGCCACAGTGGCTTTGTACATTCTCCCCATGACCCTGGACAAGGGCAGGGCAGGAATATAATGATGACAATGAACAAACAACTGCCTGTGAGAGCAGAAGGGAACATAGGGAGTCTTTAGACTATGCAATATTAGGGCCCAGAAGACCTGAAAAATCATATGCCCAAAACTCTTAAGTTACTGAAGCCCCAGTTTCTCCTACTTGGGCTCACAAGTACGTGGGCTCACTGTGCCCTCCCGTTGTCGCTCCTCAGGCTGCTCCTGTCCCCAGCGGGGAGTTTTCAGAAGGCTGGTCATGGAAACCATGGTTCCTTTTCTCTCTTCCTCTCTACTTAGCCAAAATTCATGAGGTTCTTCTGGGATGGCTGTGCCTACTTTCTCACCTCCCATTCACTCCTTGCCTCTACTACTCATTCATTTATTTGCATTCATTCAGCAAACTTTGTGTGTATATATATATGCACCAGGCATTCTGCTAGATTCTTTGGATACAAAGAAAAGATAAGGTACTTCCTATTCTTATAATGCACACGGTCTTTGGGAAAGAAATTCAAGTTGTATTGGACAGTGGTTAGGACCACAGGCTTAAAAGTCCAACTGCTTGGCTTTGAATCTTCCCTCAGCTACTTACTAATTGTGCCCTTGGGCAAATTACCTCTTCACGCTACAGTTTTCTCATCAGCATAATGGAGTTCCTCATAGTACCTGTCACTGGCATCCATGTGAAGAGACCACCAAACAGGCTTTGTGTGAGCAACAAAGCTTTTTAATCACCTGGGTGCAGGCAGGCTGAGTCCAAAAAGAGAGTCAGCAAAGGGAGTTAGGGGTGGGGCAGTTTCATAGGATTTGGGTAGGTAGTGGAAAATTACAGTCAAAGGGGGTTGTTTTCTTGGGGGCAGGGGCAGGGGTCACAAAGTGCTCAGTGAGGGAGCTTCTGAGCCAGGAGAAGGAATTTCACAAGGCAATGTCATCAGTTAAGGCAGGAACTGACCATTTTCACTTATTTTGTGATTCTTCAGTTGCTTCAGCCCATCTAGATGTATACATGCAGGCTTGGGCTCAGAGGCCTGACAGTACCTACCACCTGTGGTCATTACAAGGATTATAGGAGAGGCCCCTAAAGCGTTTAGCACAGAGCCTGGCAGATTGTGAATGGTCAATGATGGTGAGCAGTCACTGTTACCACCACTTATGGGGGATAAGAGTCAAATAGGCGAGCGCAGGGGATGCTTTGGAACACATGGGCATGTTTCTTAACCTAGACCAGGCAGGGAAGTGATTTCAGGGAAGGTTTTCTAGAATAGGAGAATGGCCTAAAACGAGTCTTGCTGTTTCCATTTTGGATCCTAAGGGCCTACCATATAACAGGGACTCAAGTCCTAAGTACTGAAATGCTGAGCATAAACAGATATATAAAAACATGGATAGAAGGATGAAGAGATGAAGAAAGCAGGGATGGTGGTTAGACCCCACTGGTCACAGCTCATGCTCCTCTTTAAATGTTCTCTTAAATGAACATTATGATTCTCTTCCCAGCAATGGTAGACATTGCATTCCAATAATAGCCAATAATCAACTATGAAATTGTTTATAAAAGATTTTTTTTCTTTTAGTCTTGTGAAGTTTCATTCAGTTTCTGTAACCGAAATAGGTTCATCGCCCGATGCACACAGCAAGTCAATGTGCAGAGACACCAGGTTGCAGCAGAGAAAGAAGGCCACCAAATGAGGAGATGGGAGGGAGCCTCAAATCTGTCTCCCAGAGAGGTCTGGGGATAGGGTTTTTAAGGGTTTTGAAGTGGGCCAAAGTGTGGAGAAGGTTGACTGGTTGAAGAGTGCAGGGTGGAGTCATGTGAAAGGGAGAGAAAGAAACTGGATTCTCATGCTGATTCCATTCCTCTGTGTGGCTCTTCAAACTGGTTGCTAGAATGTGGGGATCTGAAAACTATCTTAAGGTCCTTAAACAAAGGGTTGCTTATAGCTTGAGGCAGGCAGAGGATGGGAAATGAAAGCTGGAGCAAGTCCTGTATCAAAAGAGAGGAGCAATGGGGATACAAACCAATTCTTAAGCAGTCTTATGACCCTGATGTCAGGAAACCTATCTACAGGAAGAATGGGGATGCAAATGGTCAATATCTATTGCTACCTGACTTTTAGCAACAAGGAAGTGGGGTGGACAGCAGCCTACTAATGCTTAATCATAACAATATTTCCATCCAGAATCAGGCATGCAATTTTTATCAACCCCATGGGGATAGTTTCATTTCTATTTGGGCTTGAAGAGCCTTGGCTGATTTCAGAGACTGCTGTCCTCTGTCTTTTATTTTGTATTGGAGAAATTTCAAGAAATTATTCTGGTGCTTCCAGGACATTTGTTCGTAGCATCATTTAATGTAAAGTTAACATTTTAGGGATGATAGAATTTCTGAATAATGTTCTTGGACATTTGGAATTATAATTAAATACATGTTCAGGATGTTAAAAATTCAAGCACTATGGCTTGTACCAGAGTGTGGAAAGACTATAGAGGCGTTATGCTTTTTAACGGAAGTTGGCAAAATATGATGTCAAGATTAAAGAACATGCAGATTTATTTTGGCAGCTGACAATCCTAGGCTTAGTGAATTTCCCATCACAACCCATTAAGCAAGAGGAGAAAAAGCCTGAGTGTAGGATCTTTAGAATGAAGCCACAGCAGGAGCAGCAAAGGTTGGTTTAATTATCTTAAAAGCAACCCTAAGACCGGAAAAAGCTCTTTAACATTCCTAGCACATAAAAATAGTTAGTTTTGATGTTTTGCTGCTGAGCAATTGGGGAAATGAGTGTTTCTATTGTGGCCAAAAGCCTACATATTTCTTTTATGACTCATCTCATGTCTGAATTATAAAAGTTTGGCATGCAGAAGGGCGTGAAAGCCTCACATCTTCATTGCCAGTTAACCCCTGTCAGTATAAAGTCGGGCTGTACTTCAGGATGAAATTGTGTGACAATTCAACTCAGAGTATATTTTCTGGGACCCTTTGGTATTTGGAGTAAGGAATGATATCTCATCTCTAAATGTTTTTTAAACATTTAGTGGCTCACGCCTGTAATCCCAGCACTTTTGGAGGCCGAGGCATGCAGATGACCTGAGGTCAGGAGTTCAGGACCAGCCTGGCCAGGGTGGTGAAACTCCATCTCTACTAAAAATACAAAAATTAGCTGGGCGTGGTGGCGGACGCCTGTAGTTCCAGCTACTCAGGAGGCTGAGGCAGGAGAATCGCTTGAACCTGGGAGGCAGGATTGCAGTGAGCCAAGGTTGCTGCCAATGCACTCCAGCCTGGGTGACAAGAACAAAACTCTGTCTCAAAAAAAAAAAAAAGTAGATATAATGTCGTATGCAAGCAATAGCAGTAACCACAACACACACTCCCCTCTTGCTTTCTATACTGATTATAAAGATCTGGCTGATTGTAAAGATCAGTGCCCTGATGTTGGGAAGCAATGATTATTGCTGAGTTTTATTTTCTTATTTGTAAAGTGTGAATAATATCTGCCTGGCTGGTTTGTTGTGGGAATTAAATAAGTGAATATATGTGAATAGCTTAGTACAATGTCTGACACATACTCATTGTTCAATAAACAGTAGCTGTTGTGAATGTTGATGTAGTTAGTATTATTAATAATGCAATGAGAAAAACATTGGCCTAGAAATCAAAAGGCTCAGTCTTCTCTAAGTAATTATTTAACCCATTGCCTAACCTGTTTTGCTTACTGAATCTACTTTGAACCATAATTTTTTTCATCTTAAAAGCAGGAGTTTGGCCCAGATAACTTTCTAACTTTAGTATTAATGATTCTATGAATAACTGGTGGTCACTATGGCGAAGTCTTCTCTGCTCCACCCCTTCAAGTCCCTGCGTCTTTCCTGAAATAATATTCTTCAACCACAAGCAAGTCTTGTTTCTGGCGTTCTGGGAGGAGAGCTTGAGCTGCACACTGGCCAGCTCTGTGTGGGTGCAGAATAGCTCTGCACTGCAGAAGGAAGGACTTTTTTTGGGAATGAATTCTCAATCCAAGGACATAATGTCTAGAAGTGTCTTTTGGTACTAGTGGGTACACAGATAAAGTTCAGACTTGTCTCCAGGAGATACTGTTCCATTGTGAGAGCAAAGATCGATGGTTTTGTCCCATAGACCTTGATGGAATGTAACCATTTTAATTTGACAACAAAGACATTTTCATCTGGGGAGATAGAATTCCCTAGACTGGCTCCAGTTAAGAGCAGGCAACCATAACAGCATAATAATTACCCCTTGCATCTGCATAGTTTGTTGCCTCTACAAATCCCTTTGTCATACATTATGTCATTCCATCCCCACAACAACTGTGTAAGATAGGGAGGGCAGCTATGAATATCCCCATTGCTTCAATAAGGAAATGGATCTTCAGAGAGGTTGGTGACTTGCCTGGGGTTGCACAGCTCGTAAGGGTACGTGCTAAGCCAGAGATGCTGGGCTTACTGGCTATGTGGGGCACCTACACACTTCCTAACACCATGTCTGAATAGCAGCAAGTCTGCCTTCTCCACTGGTTTCCCTGGAAACTGGCAAAATGTCTCAGCATCTCTATCATATAACACTAAGCAAAGAAAAAATTTCAAAGAAGGGTCTGTGAGGGCAGTAGACTGGTCAAATAAGCAGAAAGGCTAAGGAGAGGGGAGATGTCACCCTTATTCTGTATCAACAGGCTCCATATAATCCTTATCAATACACATTTTTAAAAGGGCTGTTAAGTTATAGTCATCCAAATATGCATTAGAAAATCACCTATCAAGGGCAACACTCAATTCAAAAGCACAGTTTTTTAAGACATTTTAAAGAGAAACATATCTGTTTATTGTAAAGAAAAAAAACAGAGCATGTAAATATTTTATTAATTGAATAAATCAAATGCTAGAACAACAGATTCAAGTTCAACAATCAGTACAAAAATCATTCTTGGACTATTCATAATTTTGCTTAGTCAGTTCTGCAGAGAGAAGATAATGGCATTTGACTTGCTTCTCTCTGATTTTCCTTGCTCGGGTTTGAAAAAGAATCCCCTGTGGCTTCTCTCCCCTACATTCCAGGAGGCATCCTGTTCACTCAGGATGGTGTAGTGGGAGTGCACTCACTGAGGAGTCTTGGGGGTGTTGAATAGGCTCTCCTATCACTTACTCTGACAAGTGACCACAAACATACAATGTTAGTTCTCGAACCTTCTAGAATCTGGACTGGATGATCCAGAGGGCCCTTCTGGCTAGAAGGCTAGAGATGTCCTTTTCCCCTCCCAGGAATCAGCCAGCTGAGAGGGTCCAAATCCGTCCTTCTACTCCCAGCAGGTACCATGCTCCCCAAATCAAGGGAAAGATAAAACTCCCAGAAACCCTCACTGGATTTCCACCTCACCTTGTCATGGGAAGACCTACAGCTATAATCTGTGTGCTGGGAGAGAGAGCTGTGTCGTGTTTGAATATCCTACGAAACCTTAGGAGACATGGCAGGTGGTGAGGTTTGAGAAAGACAGAATCCCCACATAGATTTGCTGGCTGTGCCACGTGTGAGAACCTTCCTGATGCTGCCAGGCCCGAAATGCCCCAGAAGTACATAGAAATGCTCTACTGTGAACCCATTTAACCAGCTTCCCAAAGGTTAGGATTGCTTTATTTCAGCTTCACAAGAAAGACCTCAAAGTGGCTTTTTTTCACTATGGATTTCAACCTGTCAATCTGTACAATGTCTGATTTAGCAAAATCTAAAGGCATCCGAATAAAAGGCCTACAGACAAATTGTGAATGCGCTCCTATTAAACCCTTGGACAGATTTAAAGGCAATAATGATCTCCACTTACCAAGGGCCGACTTTGCACAGGAGCGGCACTTTTGTCTTTTATCTTCTCAGAAACCCCAGGAGGTAGGTGTTACTACTGTTCTCACTTCAAAGTTGAGGACATTGAACCAGATAAGGTAGATTAATTAAGTTCACATAGGTAGTAAAAGCAGGAGCCGTACATAAACCCAGGCTCTTGCCTGTAGGCAACATTGCCTTCTATATGGACAGGAAGGAACAGAGCTTCAGGCTAAAGAGAGATCTGGAACCTGGGACTAGTTCATCAGCGTGGCTGAGTGCTACTTTTTTCCGTTCCTTCCTTGCTGCCTCCACATCCGCTCTGATCTATACTCCATATTCGATAAATGCAATAGCCCCACAATTTCTCTTAGAGGCATCTGGAAATATATAGGTCAAACTTAGAAAGGAGGAAAGTTAAAAAAAAGATTCATGGGGGTTTCATGGGGCTCAGTATCAAAGCATGTCTGCGTGTCACATGCACGCACGCACACGCACTGAGCCTCGAATGTGGCCTCCCCCCTCTGCACGTGAAGAGGAGAGCAAGACCTCTCTGTGCTGCAACAGCTCTGTGAGTGCTGCCCAGAGCAGCTGTGGCCTCCCGGCCTCATCACGCCACAGAGCAGCATCTCAGTTACAGCCCGCCACCCCGCCTTGATGCTTCCAACTCCCAGCTCTTCTCTTTTTTTCTCTCCTGACCTCTCTATCCTTGCTGTGGATTAGCTCTGTATGGCTAGCTTGGTCTGTACTTCCGCAAAGTGAATCCCATTTCCTCTCTCCTGCTCTGAACCAGCTTTTTCGGATGTCTGTGTTGGTTTCCTCCTCCAGCCTTTGCAGTACCCACTGTGCCTGCACTCTTCCAGGTTATTAAGAGTAGGTGGCAAACGAGGACAACCAAGACCAGGTCTTCCGCTGGGTGCTTCCCTGGAGCCAGCTACCAGCTTTCCCCGAAGATGGGTACAGAGATGCCAGTGCTTAGCCTCAAAGGCTTGCTCTGAATTCCAGCTCTGCCACTCGGACCAGTACTTCACTTCCTGAGTCTCAGTTTTCTTATCTGTCTGATGGGTATAGCAATTGGTTTGATGATATGATGGGTACAACAGTCTCTTCCTCAAAGTGCTGGGAGAAGTGAGTGAGATAATGGTATAAAACACTTGGCAGGGGCAGCTACAGAGAGGGTTCTAGCTATTAATATGATCAGAATGTTGTGACTGATTCCTCACCATTCACAGGACACCAACTCTGCCTCATTTTCACTTCCTCCTTTTACATTTTTTTCTTTTAAACATACATTACCTGAGTAACCTTTACACGTAGGTGTTATTACCCCAATTTATAAGGAAGAAAACAAAGCCACGGACAGGTTATGTAACTTTCCCAAGGTTATGGCGTTTGAAAGAAGAGCAGCTGGGATTCAGTGGCCTACTCTGACTCCTTCAGGAGACCAGCAGCAGGGTGCTTCAGGGGCCGTGAACTTCGCTGGCGACTGAGAAGACCAGGTGATCAGACAATGCCCTGCAGATGGGGCCCAGACAAAAGGAGAAACAGGCAGGTAAACAGATAATTACGGAATAGTGGGATAAAGGTATCCAAGTAGGCAGTCAGGGTCCTGGGACCCCCCTGGGGGCAGGTCTCCAGAGCCCATGTTTTTTCCACCACTACTGTACTGATCACAACTCAAGCTAGATTATTTCCTGCTAGATTATGGGACACGTTTGAGGAGAGAAAGAGTAATTCTGACACAGGGTAGGGGATGGGGTAGCAATGGAGAAGGCCATATAAGAGTAGGTGGCCTTATTAGAGTCAGCTTTTGAGGAAGGGACATAGGTAGAGAAGGTAGGAAAAGGCATTTCTAGGCGGTGAGACTAGCATGAACAAAGGCAGAGGGGCTGAAGTACATAGGATTCATGGTGGGCCAGAACGTGAAAAGCCTAGAATGCCATGGTAAGCAGTGTGGGCTTTATTTTGAAGTTAAAAATAGAACCACCTAAAAGGTAGGTCAAGATTGAAGCTATTTTGGGTGGCAGCATGTGTGTGGAGGCTGGACAGGAGAGAGGAACGTTTCAGGCAGGAAAACCAAGAAGGTCTATACTTTTTTTTTTTATTATTAAAGAGATGGGATTCACTGCAGCCTTGAAATCCTGGGCTCAAGCAATCTTCCCACCTCAGCCTACTGATCAGCTGGGACTACACACACATGCCACCACGCCCAGCTAATTTTTAAAGTTTTTGTAGAGATGGGGTCTTGCTATGTTGTCCAGGCTGATCTCAAACTCCTGACCTCAGCCTCCCAAAGCATTGGGATTATAGGCATGAGCCACTGTGTCCAGATTAAATCTAACATTTTAATCCAGGTCAGTCTGAGTTACTATGACAGAGATAGTAGTGGTGGTATAAAATTCTCAGGATATAGGTTAGCTATGAGAAGGGATGGGGAGATTAAGAGGGTCCAGTCAGAGCTCTGCTATGTTGACTAATCAAGCCAGCACCCAGCGGAGGAGTACAGTAAATCACAGTCAACTTGAACACAAAATATTTCCTAGGCGCAAAACAGGAAGAGCAAGGACATGACTGTAGGTATTGCACTGTCAAAAGAAGGAATGTATCGTGGAAGGGAAACTGCCATTGCAGAAACAATTAAAAAGAAAATAAATACAAGCACAGAGATGAAGAAGTTGGCAGCTCCAGGAGAAGGGGCCCGATGACCCCTGAATTCTATAGTCTCATCCCTGAAGTGAGTGTATTTTGACCCAAGTGTGGGTCTTGATGTCATTAGCCTTTTAATTTATATCACTGACTCTCCTTGCTCTGACTTAATACTCACCAAATCATCTATTGATTATAATTCTCCTTTTTATATAGATCCTCCTACAGAGGAACAGAAACCCCTGAGCAGCCAACATGAATGTCCAGCACATTTGGCAAAAGGCAGTAGAGTGTGGCAGTGAAGAGCATGGGCCAACATGCTTGAGTTTGAAACTTTCCAGCTGTGTGGCTTTGGACAAGTTATTTCAAAGCTCTGCAACTCAATTTCCCTGTCTGTAAAATGGGGAAGTTAATCGTACCCTCTCAAAGGGTCACTGTAAGAATCAAATGACAAAATGCATGTAGACACCTGGAAGAGTGCCTGCAAGTAGTAGATGCTCAATAAACGATGATTGTTGTTATTACAGATCTCATTGCCAACTGATAAATGGTGGCATTGTGGTTATTTAAAATATCGGTCTCTCATGAGGATGGTAAGTGTGAGTTGGTCTTCAAGGGTGTGCTTTCCTATGAGACTGATAAGATTGAGTTTCTGGGCCAGGCGTGGTGGCTCACGCCTGTAATCCCAGCAACTTTGGGGGTCTGAGGTGGGTGGATCACCTGAGGTCAGAAGTTCGAGACCAGCCTGGCCAACATGGCAAAACCCCATCTCTACTAAAAGTACAAAAAAAAAAAAAAAAAAATTAGCCGGGTGTGTGGCACATGCCTGTAATCCCAGCTGAGGCAGGAGAATTGCTTGAACCCGGGAGGTGGAGGTTGCAGTGAGCTGAGATCATGCCGCTGCACTCCAGCCTGGCAACAGAGCAAGACTCTGTCTCAAAAAAAACCCCAAAAAAACAAAAACAACCACACACAAACAAACACAAAAATCCCTGAGAACCTGATCTTCTACTATGGTGAATGTGTTTGCTTGTCTGTTTCCCATAAAACATTTACAAGTCCTTGAGAGGAGAGTTTGTGCCTCATTGTCTCAAATCCCAAGTGCCCAGAATGGTAGCTGGCACATGGTAAGTGGTTAATACATTTTTATAGACTTTATAGCTATGATTCCAATATTGTCATTGGCCTATTTCAGATCTGTCCGGTAGAAAAGTAATTGAGCTATATTGAAATGTATAATTTTCAATTTTGTAGTAGCCACATTAAAAAAAGTTAAAACATGAAGTAAAAGTAATTTGGGGAATATTTTTTATATTACACTCTTACCTCATACCGTATTTAAAAATATTAGCTACAGTTCAAAGACCTAAATGTAAGAGCCAATACTATAAAACACTTAGGAGGAAAAATGGGTGTAAATTTTCATGACCATGGATGAAGCAACAGGTTATCTGAGATGACACTAAAAGCATAAAAAACAGAAGGAAAAATAAATCGGATTTCATCAAAATTTAAAACGTCTGTATGCTAAAGAATACTGTCAAGAAAGTGGAAAGACAACCCACAGAAAATACTTTTCTATTGGACAGATCTGAAATAAGCCAGCAACAATATTGGAATCATAGCTATAAAGTCTATAAAAATGTATTACCCACTTATCATGTGCCAGCTACCATTCTGGGCACTTGGGATTTGAGACAATGAGGCACAAACTCTCCTCTCAAGGACGTGTAAATGTTTTATGGGAAACAGAGAAGCAAACACATTCACCATAGTAGAGGATCAGGTTCTCAGGGGTTTTCTGTTTGTTTGTTTGTTTGTGGGGTTTTTTTGTTTTTTGTTTTTTGGTTTTTTTTGAGACAGAGTCTTGCTCTGTCACCAGGCTGGAGTGCAGTGGCATGATCTCGGCTCACTGCAACCCACAGGAAAAAAGTATTTGTATCCAGAATATATAAGGAACACTTACAAATAAACAATAAAAAGACAACCCAATTTTTAAAATGGGCAAAGGATTTGAGACAGTCCTCTAAAGAAGATATACCAATGGCCAATACTCACGTGAAAGGGTGTTCCATGTCATGAGTCATTAGGGAAATGCAAGTCAAAAACCATGTGAGCTACCACTTTATACGCATTAGGATGGCTATAATTTAAAAACAGAAAAAGACAGAAAATCACAATTGCTGATGAGGATGTAGAGAAATTGGAATCCTTACACATTGGTGGTGGGAATGTAAAATGTGGAAAATGATTTGGTAGTTCCTCAAAAAGTTAAACATAGAGTTATCATATATTCCAGCAATTCCACTCCTAAGTTTATACCCAAGAGAATTGAAAACATATGTACATACAAAAACTTGTACACATGGCCGGGCGTGGTGGCTCACGCCTGTAATCCCAGCACTTTGGGAGGTCAAGGTGGGTGGATCACCTGAGGTCAGGAGTTCAAGACCAGCCTGGGCAACATGGCAAAATCCCATCTCTATTAAAAATACAAAAATTAGCCGGATGCAGTGGTGCGTTCCTGTAATCCCAGCAACTCAAGAGGCTGAGGCAGGAGAATCACTTGAGCCCGGGAGGCAGAGGTTGCAGTGAGCCGAGATTGTGCCATTGTACTCCAGCCTGGAAACAGAAAGAGACCTTGTCTCAAAAAAAAAAAACAAAAAAAAACAAAAAAACTACTAGTACACTAATTCATAGCAGCATTACTCACGGTAGTGAATAAGTAGAAACAACCCAAATGTTAACTGATGAACTGATAAATAAAATATGGTATATCCATGAAAGGAAATATTATTCAGCTATAAAAAGAATGAAGTACTAATACATATTACAACATGGAAAAATCTTGAAAACATTATGTTCATGGAAATAAGCCAGACACAACAGTCCACATATTGTATGATTCTATTTTTATGAAATATCCAAAATAGGGAGATCTATAGAGACAGAAAGTAGACTAGTGGTTGCCAGTGTTTGAGGGGAGGCTCAAACGGGGAGTAACTGCTAACCTGCAATGGGGTTTCTTTTTAGAGTGGTAGAAATGTCCTGGAGGCTGAGCCCGGTGGCTCACGCCTGTAATCTCAACACTTTGGGAGGCCGAGGCAGGCGGATCACGAGGTCAGCAGTTTGAGACCAGCCTGGCCAACATGGTGAAATCCCATCTCTACTAAAAATACAAAAATTCCCGGGAGTGGTGGCATGTGCCTGTAATCCCAGCTACTTGGGAGTCTGGGGCAAGAGAATCGCATGTGTCCGGGAGGCAGAGGTTACAGTGAGCAGAGACCTCACACTGCACTCCAGCCTGGGTGGCAGAGCCAGAATCCATCTCGGGGACAGGGCCGGGGGGATGCGGGAACAAAACAAAACAGAAATGTCCTGGCATTCCACAGTGGCAGGAGTTTCACAATTTTGTGAATATACTAAAAAACCACTGCATTTAACATTTTTAAAGGGTGATTTTTATATAATGTGAAATTTTATATTGTATGAATTATATCTTAGGTTTTATTAAAACCAATGTATCTAAAATATTACAGGTTGACTATCCCTAATCTGAAAATCCAAAATCCAAAATTCTCCAAAATCTGAAACTTTCTGAGCACCAACATGACACTCAAAGGAAATACTCAATGGAGCATTTTGGGTTGTGTGTTTTCAGATTAGGGATGCTCAGCTGGTAATGTAAATATTCCAAAATCAGAGAAAATTCAAAACCGGAAACACTTTTGGAGTGTTTCCAAAGTGTCCCTTTAAAATAAGGAATGCTCAACCTGTATCATTTTAACATGTAATTGATATAAAAAGTTATTAATGAGGTAATTTACATTTTGCCCATGCTAAGTCTTTGAAATTCTGTGTATATTTTATACTTACAGCATATCTCAATCTGAATGCTACATTTTCTTTTGAAATATTGTATTTAGATTTCATAAAATTTACAATGAAAAAAGTAGACTCACAAGCCTAAGTTGTCTCAAGCATGCTTCAAAGTTTTCCAGTAACGGAATCAAGTATCAGTGTTTACATTTTTGTTTTAATTAAAATGAAATAAAATTTAAATTGCACTAGACACATTTCAAGTACTCAATGGCCACATGTGGTTAGTGACCACCTGAATGCACAATGCAGGTCTAAGGTAGACTACTAAGCCTATCTCATTCTGCTATTACCAATCTAAACTAGTGTTTTTGTTTTTCCCCAGTACCATTCAACTGTGATTGTTTCAGTCACTGTCCTAGTTAAAGTAGAACTATATTTGGGGAAACGGGTCTTTCAAGATTCTTGCTACTCCCCTGGTCCTTCCTCCTTCCCTGCTTCTTTACTCTGGAAGCATAGGAAGCTCGTGTTGATGTCATGGTGGTGGGGTTGCCCTCCAATATCCCTCCCCTCCACCTCTTTTAGTAACCTCTCAATTTGTTTTGGGCAGCAATGCACAAATGGAATGATATAGTCTTGGCTCATGAGGTATTAGAGAAGCCCAGCTCATCCGTAGAAGAGGGTTTCACTGGTCTATATACATCCTCTGGGTCGGTGGTGATACAGCTGTTCCCATCTAGCCTTTGAATGTGCACCAATATCATCTACCTATGTACTGAACCTCTCCTCATCCCAAATCACTTCTTGCCCACTCGGACTTCCGTGTAGTCCCAGCAGGACATATAGCAATCTCTAGACCATCTGCACACCACGTGCTGGTCCTTTCTCTGCCTGACCATGCCACATTGCCCTTTCTGCTCTTTTGCAGCCTTCCCTGGCGAGGAGGGCTCCTCTCAGATTTCCAGACTGTAAATGGGACACAGGCCCCTTCTGCCTTTGGCTTTCCCCTTAATCTAGCAGGGGACTGCATTGTTTCCTGTCTTAGCGCTTGTGGTAAACCATTTATGCATACCTCCTAGATGTGCTTTTGAGGCCACCTCTAAACTAGAAGAAATAAATGAAATACAACACAGATGACCTTCACTTTGGGTTTCCTTTCAATGAGTTTAGGCTGCACTACACCCATTTGCATGGGGGGATATCTCAAGAATTCTGAACATGCATAATTGAATATACTTCTACTGCAGCACAACCTAGTTAGATTCTAGCAAAATGCTCCAATTTAATCTATGTTTAATATTTTTCCGTTGCTCACCAAACTGAATTAATTTGGCAATATATTGCAAAAAGAAGTGCTGAATCCAAAAAAATGGCAATATATCAAGAGCCAGATTTTCAAAAAGATAATCATAGCAAATTAAATCTTGGAGTACTTCTTTAACTTTTAAAAAGATTCTTTCATGTCTACTACAATAAAGCCTTTATTGAACTAGAACAAAGTATTTTACTCACATTATCTGGTTAAAAAGTAAACAAGCCTGAACCAATGCATCACTTAGAAATATACTTGGCTACAAGTAAGAGAAACCCTGACTCAACTGACTTAAAAAAATAAGGATTATTATTCCACATAATGGTGAGCCCAGAGCTGGGTGGTGTCAGAGTTTCAGCAGTTCAGTGATATCACCTAGATCCAAATCATTTGTATCTTTTTACTGTAACATCCTCAGAAAGTTGGCTTCAGTAGCAGCGGCAGCTTCCTGAGTTGCCAAAATGTGGCATAAGCCCAGGTATCCCCTCATCACACAGCAAGTTGCAAGGCATTTATGCAGTCATCCTCCGTCGAGAACAAGGGGACCCTTCCCCTAGAAGTCCCCATAGACCTCTCAGGTCTCTTTGGCCATAATCACATCACAAGCCAAGATTGGCTTAGAATAACCAATAATTATTCCTTAGGCTCAGCGTGGCCTTGTCCTAAACCCATGAAGATTAAGCAAAATTCAGGTTCTATTAGCAACAAGAAAGGGGGCTGGCTGGTGGGTGGGTGGTAAACCAAAAATAACTGTCAAAAGCATCCTTTTTTGTTTGTTTGTTTTTTTGGTTCAAATGTTTTGCTAATCTTCCTTTCATGTGTGGTGGTCCACATTCTGCCTTTTTGATAACTGGGGATGTTGAAATAACCTCAGTTCACTAAACTGTGAGCATCAATTTTTCATTATAATGGGCTGTAGGATTAGGAGGTTTGGAATAATGGGCTGATTTTTTTTTTTTTTTTTTTTTTTTTTTTTGAGACGGAGTCTGGCTCTGTCGCCCAGGCTGGAGTGCAGTGGCCGGATCTCAGCTCACTGCAAGCTCCGAATGGGCTGAATTTTTATTGGCTACTGGCTTATATTTTGGAAGGTGCATTTTGGGCAAATGATCAACATTTGTTTCTTTGGCTATGATTTACTCTTTAACTCCAAAAGCAGAGTGCTGAAAAATGTTGCTGACTATACTGCCAGTCTCCTGTTTTAGTTGTTTGGCTATTGGTCACTTTCATTTGATTCCATAACAATCTACAAAGTAGGGTAAGTACTACAACTTCTAACTAGGGTCAGAGAAGTAAAATAACTGTCCTAAGGCCACATAGCAAGTTTTAGGCTTCCTAGCTGCAGACTTCTCACTAAGTATAGTGTGATGAGCAAAATAGCCTGAAAATAACCCTGGAAGCTCACTCCGATTACCAGTACAACAAGCTAGAAGAGATGCAAGACCTTTTTCTCCCAGCAGAAGGGGCTGCACTCAAGTGCAATATTCCAAAGGCCTGGTGGTGTCCTCCCCCCTGCAGGACCGTAGCATCCTATGGATCCCGAGGTCCCCAGATGCTAGGCAGCTGGCTTTCCCAGCTACTCCTGTAAGCAGCCAAGCCCCCAAATCTAGACTGCCTGGACCAAGCTGCCTATCCCTTCACTGACAAGGCAGCTTTCTCAAGCTGGCTTTATAGAAAAGGTAGAATCGGGGGGATATTGTTCCTGTGTTAGAATATGGATTCACACTACATGTCTTGCAGAGCACTGTAACTTACTTTATAGGTTTACCCTTTCCCCAATAAAGCCTATTTCTTAACCCAAACTAGGTGAGCTTGTAGAACTCAATGGCTGTATACCAGGTGGTGACTCAGAAGGGACCCAATTTACACAACAGACACCTGCTTCTTTTATGTAGGTAGAAGGATGTGTCATCCAACTGTCCCTACAAGTGCAAAGCTATTAATATAGTGCTGCATTAAAAAAAAAAAAACTCATGGAAAAATTGTTTTACCCTTAAAGTTATGCTTTCTAGTTATATTACATGCATCCATTTAAGTCATCCAATCTTGCCTCTACAAGATAGAGTATGTATAAACACATATCAATAAAAGTTATACATCACACTTTGTTGAGACTTCTTCTTTCTGCTTTTTGTTACCCCCATTTTAGATACACACACACACACACACACACACACATCCCACTCATGAATTTTCTGACAACTCACCCAATGCCATTGCTAAAGCAGCTTGATTTCTCTAGTGATTCTGAATATTGAGATTCTAGGGGCACATGGGAACATTCTCCTCTCCAAATTCTTGTGATCCTACAATTTCTCTTATGTCTCAACCACAGTGATCTAAGACAAAGTAGCTTTTTTTTTTTTTTTTTTAACTAAACAATCTCACTGTCATCCAGGCTGGAGTGCAGTGGCGTCATCTTGGCTCACTGCAGCCTTGACCTCCTGGGCCCAAGCAATTCTCCTGCCTCTGCCTCCCAAGTAGCTGGAACTATAGGTGCACACCACCAGGTCCAGCCAATTTTTGCATTTTTTGCAGACAGGGTTTCGCCATGATGGCCAGGCTGCTCTTGAACTCCTGGACTCAAGTGATCTGCCCACCTCAGCCTCACAAAGTGTTGGTAAAACAGGTGTGACTGCCCAACAAAAGTAAAGGAGCAGGTTTCTCAGTAAAGCATTAGTCTACTCTCATGGGTTTTCCTTTGATTACTCTTTGGGATACTCTCCATCTTAATCACATATGCTAGAGACCAGGAGTTTAAGACCAGCCTGGACAACATCACAAGATCTCTGTCTCTGCCAAAGAAAAAAAAAATCAAACCAGAGAAACAACAACAAAAAATAATGGTTTATTTCATTGTCCTCCTAAGGTTTTCTTAAAATTGATTTTTAAGTGTTCATTACTTTTTACATTATTCATCTACCAAAATGACTAAAATAAGACAAACTGCCAATACTAAATGTGGAGAAGGATATAGAGCCACTGGAATGTCCATACGTTGTTGGTTGGGTAATATGATACAGCCACTTTTGAAAAAGGCCTGGCAGTTTCTTTTAAAATTAAACATACAGCCACCGTATGATCCAACAATTCTACTACTAGGTATTTACCCAAGAAAATAACAACATATGTCCACAAAAGACTTATATAAGAATATTCATAGCAGCTTTATTCATAATAGCCAAAATGTAGAGATAGCCCAGATATTGTCAGTGGGAAAATAGATATACCAATTGCAGTAACTTTAACAATTGGAATGCAGTTTAGCAACAAAAAGGGAGCAAACCAGAGACATATGCAATAACATAAACAAATGTCTAAATTGTGCAATGTGAAAGAAGTTTTGCATAATGAGTAGAGTCTGCACTGTATGATTCCAACTATACGAAGTTCTAGAACAAGCAAAACTAATCCATAGTGAATAAAATTAGAACAGTGTTTCCTCTTTTTCAGATGAAATCTCACTCTGTCTCCCAGGCTGGAGTGCAATGGCGCGGTCTTGGCTCACTGCAACCTCTGCCTCCCGGGTTCAAGTGATTCTCTTGCCTCAGCCTCCTGAGTAGCTGGAACTACAGGCACATGTCACCATGCCCAGGTAACTTTTTTGTATTTTTAGTCGAGATGGGGATTCACCATGTTGGCCAGGATGGTCTCAAACTTCTGACCTCAGGTGATCCGCCTGCCTCGGCCTCCCAAAGTGCTGGGATTACAGGTGTGAGCCACTGCGCCCAGCCAGAACAGTGGTTCTTTCTGGGGTAGTTAGAATGGAGATTGACCGAGACAGGTCATGAGACATTTTGGGGTGATTATTGTTATTTTGATAGGGATCTCAGTTACATAAGTGTATGGATTTGTCAAAAAGAGAATGTTCACTTAAAATTTGTACATATCATTATGCATACCTTAACAATAACTATAAATAAAATTAAACTCTAATGAAATGTATGCTGAACTATTTAGGGAGAAGTGATGTCTGCAACTCATTTTGAAATGTATCAATAAATTAGATGGATTGATGGATGGATAGGGATGAATAGTTAGGTAAATATGTGATAAAGCAAGTATAGTAACAAGCTATGATAGAATCTAGGTGGTGAGTATATGAATGTTTAGTGTTAAATTCTTCCATATTTTCTTCTACTGAAACCCTGTGTTTCTGAAAATTTTCATAACTTATATTGGATATAAGTTCATTAGCTTCTTTCATCTTCCGAAATCGGTACATCCTCCTCTTCATACTTCCTTTGGTTCTCACGGTTTCTGGAGGCAGAGACAGCCTTGAGACTACAGCTACCCATGCAGTGCTATTTGAGGGACTCCAGAAGGCTTCTCTGCTCAGCATCCCCCCTCACTTCCTTCTCCTACCAGTCACAACGGAAGGTTTCTACTAAGCATTTATTTCTTTAGACCTAGAGGGAGTTTAGGTCATCACAAATCTCCTATCAATATGCAAATATTCCCATGTCTGGGAAGTAATTTAAACCTGGGGGGACTTGTCCAATAAAGGAAAGCAGAGTCTTTTGTGACAGTAAATAAAATATACAGGAGATATGGACAAGAAAGAGAAAGAGAGAATCTATGTGGGAGGCTAAAACATGTCAAAGCCAAACTACAATATACAGTTTTGCCTAGAGTCAGGAGTCTGAGACCTGGCTCAAACCTTTAAAAAGTACCGTTTATCTATAGGGAACAACTCTAATCCCTGTTCCCCAAGGGATAACAGCCAGAACCTAAAAATAGAGTCAAGATCATGGTCATCAAAAAATACTTTTCTGGCCCCAGCCTTGTTTGCTCTACAGAACTGAAGTTCCTCAATTTCCTCCACTTTATTCTGGGAGGCATTAGACAATGTCTTGTGCACACCTGAGAATGAATCCTCTCTTGCTCCTTGACCTGCTGAGGCTGTAAGTTTCTCCTGGGCATGCCCCCAAGGCCTGTGCCAAAGGTCTGGATGCCTACCTGGAGCTGATTTCCTCTCCCATGCCATCTCTGGTCCAGAACTAGGCTTGGTTCAGCCCATGCCTCTGCTCAGCTGCTTTGCTGAGTTCTAAGACCTGAATGAGGAATGTTCCCTTTGTCCTCTAAATCCCCATGTTTTCCCTAGAAACTTCACTGAAACCCTGTTTTGCATATACATATATATACACACACACACATATATACACACACACATACATATATACATATATATATATATTTTTTTTTTAGACAGAGTCTCATTCTGTTACCCAGGCTGGAGTACAATGGTGTGGTCTCGGCTCATTGCAATCTATGCCTCCCGGGTTCAGCGATTCTCCTGCCTCAGCCTCCTGAGTAGCTCGGACCACAGGCGCGTACCACCACACCTGGCTAATTTTTTTGTATTTTTCTTTCTTTCTTTTTTTTTTTTTTTGAGATGGAGTCTTGCTCTGTCGCCCAGGCTGGAGTGCAGTGGCGCAATCTCAGCTAACTGCAAGCTCCGCCTCCCGGGTTCACGCCGTTCTCCTGCCTCAGCCTCCAGGGTAGCTGGGACTACAGGCGCCCACCACCACACCCGGCTAATTTTTTTGTATTTTTAGTAGAGACAGGGTTTCACTATGTTGGCCAGACTGGTCTCAAACTCCTGACCTTGTGACCTGCCTGCCTCGGCCTCCCAAAGTGCTGGGATTACAGGTGTGAGCCACTGCACCTGGCCTCCTGTTTTGCATTTTCGATTGCAGCCTCTTCTCTTCAAGGCTTGGGTACAGTTCATGGGGTCAAGCCTGGGGCCACCTGTGGGACAGACTAGGGCTGTACCGACAGAGCCACCCCTTATCACTGACTCAGTTTTCTTGGACTATCTTGCAACTCTTTCTCTTTCCTCAGGATGAATTCTGAGTTCATTCTAAGGAAAGAGAAGAGAGTTGCAAGATAGTTCAAGGACTAAGGCTTTTTGGTCCTTCATGTAAGTAGGCCACCCATAAGTGTTTCTTCTTCTGTTTCTTTTGAGGCAAGACTGAATAATAAGGAGATCCCAGCTGAAGCTATCAGGATGGGACACTAGTTTCTGAATAAAAATAAATGGATGCAGACCTCAAGTTACATTACTACATTCCACTGAGAGAGAGTCTTATATCTTCACCTCCTTGCTTATGAGCTTGGCCATGTGATTTGCTCTGGCCAATGACACATTGGCAAATGTGACACAGAGTCTTGGAAACAGTACTACAATGGGAGCGCCCTTCTTTTCTTTTTTGGAAGACAGTAGCCAGTAGCCTGAGGTACCTGCTAGATGCTGCAGACACAGGGCCCAGTTGCCCTTGCACCATAGCCAACCACCAGATGTGTGAGTGAGGCCATATCTGATCAATCAGCTTCTGGCTGACCCGCCAGCTGACTGCAGCCACATGCGTGAGCCCAGGCGGTGCCAACAGAAGAACCACCTAGCTAAGCTTAGTTCATATTGCCAACACCTGGTATCATGAGCTGCTCAGTAACTGTTGTTTTAAACCACTACATTCTGGATTGATTTGTAAGGCAGAAACAGATAAATGATACACTGTTGGGTGGGCAGAAGAGGGAATGTGGAATTGATGGAATAAACATCCATAACTGATTGATAAGACCTAAGGTCCTCTTCAGATTCTGAAGTTATATGATTTGGTGAGAAAATCCCAATGTCTGCAATAAGTGTAACGCATGTAATTTAAATTTATAATTTAAAAACTTCTCTTCTCCTCTCTTTTACATTTAAAATCCCACAGATATGTGACTGATTATCTACACAGGGATCTTATTACTTCTTGGCCATGCCTTGTTCTGTTGCCACCAAGTACTCCAAGCACACAACCTCTCTTAAATGCGCACTGTTTGTAAACTTTAACTTTGCATGATTCATATCCTAATCTTGAATAAGAGCTATACATATAAAAAAGAGTTGAGACTTATGTATGAATTAATTTTTTAAATAAAAAGATATTGAGATCACTTGCGAAGTCACACACAACCATAAAAAAATGCGGCTGCCATAACATTAAAGGAAATTACCTCTAGGCTTCTATCCAGTATGATGCAATTTTCAAGGACTAAGACAGAGGCCTTGAAAATGAGCGGTAATAATGGAAATGCTGACATATCCATAACTCTCATTGCTTAAGGAATGGCAAAGAAAGACTAGAATAATAATGACACGTTGTGAATCCCCAGTATTTTTACCTAGTGTTGGCAGCAAGTGATGGAACAGGCTTTCATAATAACATTATAATTAAACTACAAATTGTTTGTCTAAATAATTTCTGAAAGTCAAGAAAAACAGTGCTGTATTTAATTTGGGATAAGATTTCATTTTGCTGAGGTTTTTGCTTCCTGCTCCCAAGTGAGAGGTTTCTCAGATAAGACACCACCCTGGCCGGGCGCGGTGGCTCAAGCCTGTAATCCCAGCACTTTGGGAGGCCGAGGCGGGCGGATCACAAGGTCAGGAGATCGAGACCATGGTGAAACCCCGTCTCTACCAAAAATACAAAAAAATTAGCCGGGCGCGGTGGCGGGCGCCTGTAGTCCCAGCTACTCAGGAGGCTGAGGCAGGAGAATGGCGTGAACCCGGGAGGCGGAGCTTGCAGTGAGCCGAGATCGCGCCACTGCACTCCAGCCTGGGCGACAGAGCGAGACACTGCCTCAAAAAAAAAAAAAAAAAAAAAAAAAAAGACACCACCCTGTCCTGGTTTACATACCTGGTGTCCATGGAGGGAAATGCAGGACGGAGGCAGATGCATCTTTGTAAACAACAGGTAGTGTCGCACTAAGGACTGTAGGCCTGGACCTCTTGGAAAATGTCCTTTTTCACCTCCCCCCTCCCCTTCCCTGGTTTTGACATAGTTTTCTCTTTGAAAACACAGGGATATCAGGAAAGAGTGTGAACAGAGTCTCATCTCCATTTATGCTCTCCCTGTACCCCCTGCTCTGCTTGCAAGTCTTCCGAGGACCTCAAAGGGTGTCCTCCTCCAGATACTGAGAGCTGACCCAGCAGGAGGGGCCCGGGATAGTTTGAAGGTGCAGCCACCCTTATTCATTACAGAATGTCCTCTCTTCTTATCTTGCCTGTTTTTAGCCTGAAGGACAAAGAAAAAGAGAGGAGTCTCGATTTTCCTTGTTAATCTGCTCCAGCTGGCAGCCTGTCCAACATTTGAAATCATCTGTGATGTAACAATTATTTTTTTAAAACACTGACATCCCATTTTATGTAATTTGATGGGGTAACAGGATGGCAATTCAGCTTAGAAAACATTTTGACCAGCAATCATTCAGACAAATAAAAATGAGGACAAAAAGGATGACTGCGACAAGCAAACTAGAACAGCCTGCTATGCCAAGCACTTCACATGAATCATGCTTTCCAAAGGCCACATTGCTTATCTGTTCCATAATAACCTGGAACCTCCTCCTCATCAAGTCTTTCTTGGGCTCCTTAGTAGCCCAAGGTTGGCAGATGTACAGACTTAGAACAGACGGATACCCAGAACCTCAGACTCACAGCTGAAGGGACCTCATCGTTCATTTTTGTTCACCACGGATTCCCCATGCCAGTTCGGGAGTTGGAGAAATTGGTGTAGAGTGGACTGGGTTGAATTGTGCCCTCCAAAAGGAGATGTTAAAGTCCTAACACCGAGTACCCATGAATGTGACTTTCTTTGGAAATAGTGTCTTTGCAGAGGTAATCAAGGTTAAGACGAGGTCATTAGGGTGGGCACTAATAGGACTGGTGTCCTTAAAAGAGAAGAGACACTGGAACAGAAACACATGAGGGGAGAACTCCATGTAATGACAGATAAAGAGGCTGAATATTGCAGCTGCAGGCCAGGGCGTGCCAAGAATTGCAGGGAAACTACCAGCAGCTAGGAAGAGGCAAGGAAGGATCTTGTGCTATAGGTTTCAGAGAAGGAAGGGCCATTGGACACCTTCATGTTGGGCTTTTGGCCAACAGAACTGTGAGACAGTAAGTACCTATTGTTTTTGTTGTTGTTGTTGTTGTTGTTTTTCTGGAGATGAAGTTTAGCTCTTGTTGCCCAGGATAGAGTGCAGTGGCGCCATCTTGGCTCACTGCAACCTCTGCCTCCCGGGTTCAAGTGATTCCCCTGCCTCAGTCTCCCAAGTAGCTGGGACTATAGGCATGCGCCACCACACCTGGATAATTTTTTTTTTTTTTTTTGTATTTTTAGTAGAGATAGGGCTGCTCCATGTTGGTCAGGCTGGTCTCGAACTCTGACCTCAGGTGATCCACCCGCCTCAGCTTCCCAAAGTGCTGGGATTATAGGCATGAGCCACTGAGCCCGGCCTAATAAATACCTATTGTTTTGGTGATGGCAGCCCTAAGAAATGAAGACAGAGAGCTTAGGCAAATGTCCACGATCACACAGCCTGTGATGACAGAGAAGACTGGCGAGTGTAGGCCCTGCCATCCCCATTCCAGAGCTCTGTCCTTTGTCCAGGGCTTTCTTCCTCTGAGGCTTCATGCATCAGTTGTCTGTGTATGTTTTCTCCAGCTCTTATTTTTGTTCTGGATTTCTAAAATAATTTCCTTCAAATAGACTTTTTTTGTCTCCTGACTCCTGCTACATATAACTTTTTATTTGGAAAAATTTAAAACCTAAGATAAATTCAGAGAATAAGTCAATGAACACACTCCCTTCACCCTGATTCACCGATTCACATCGTGCCATGTCTGTTTCCCTCTCTTTTACTTTCTCCCATGTGTATTTACTTTTTTCTGGAATCATTTGAAAGTTGCAGGTCTCATGACATTTCATATCTAAAATATTTCAGCATGTATCTCCTAAGGACAAAGACACTCTCATAACAATCAGATTCAGAAAATTTAACACCAATTCAAAATCATTACCTAATAAAATGACCATATTCACATTTCTTCAATTGTCCCCTAAATGTCCTTTGTAGATATTTTCTTCCTTTCTTCCATTTCTTCCCCTCTACTTTCCTTTCCTTCATTTTTACACCCACCACCCAATCACCCAGCCATCATGCCTCTTTAGTCTCTTTTAATTTGGAGTATTCTCCCATCTTATGTTTATTTATCTATTTTTTCTTTGTCTTTCACAATATTGACATTTTTGAAGGGTCCAAGACATTTGCCCTACATTATGTCCCACAATATGAATTTGTCTGCTTGTTTCCTCGTAATTAGATTTGGATTAGATATTCTGTGGTAAGAATTTTACCTAGGTGATGCTGATTACCTAGGCGATTGTATCTCACTGGGAAGAACAGGATGTCAGTCAATCATCACCCTTATTACTGATGTTAGATTCACTGGTTATGGTGGTACCTGTCAGATAGTCCCAATGTAAAGATATTTTTTTCCTCGTTGTAATTAATCAATGATCTGTGTGAGATATTTGAGAGAAGACTTGTTCTTACTCATTTAATAGAGTACATCCAGAGTTAAAAACAATATTGACTTGATATTAGATCTCTCTTCATAGCTGAAATGCAAACCCTAACATGTCCGTTTACTGTGTGTGTGTGTGTGTGTGTGTGTGTGTGTGTGTGTGTTTTACAAGGGGTGGAGGTTGGGTTAGGTTAAAACTAACCTTCCTCTTCTATAAACCACCAGCCTGCAGACATCTGAAGGTCATTCTCATGCCTTTATCAGTACATGTATAATATTATCCAGGTTTTGGCCTCATCTAAGCTTTCTGACCCCTATTAAAATTTGTGTGGAAACTTCTTAAGTTTATGCCTTCTTAAGGCATAAAAGGTAAAGTGTATCTTTAAAGGTAAGTTATGTACATAAAAAGGTAAGTACATCAAATAACAAAATGCTAGGTAGGTAACCCCAAGGCTTAAAGCATAAAATGACATTATGTAAATCAAAGTTTTGCTTCTCAGCATGTCAAGGCCGAAGGATCACGGATAACATAGAGCTTATTCTATGACACTAGCAGCAGGGTGATATTTTCCTTGCTGGCTACCACAAAGGACGTGAACTTGAGAATGCAGAACAAAAATAGATCTCCAAAGCCATGTCAATCATTTTTGAGAGGTCAAAAATACTCTCTGCTTTAAGTGGAAGTTACTGCTTTGGTAATCAGTGTAACAACATTAAAAACGCACACCTGTCTCTGAGTGAGTCTCAAACGCAGTGCTCAGAGTGGAAAACGCACCAAGCCCACCCTCAGAGCATTCCTTTGCCACTGTGGGGCTGCATCTGCTGTGGGATTCCTGTGGAATTCTTTTTGTATCATTTCCCTACTAGGTTGCAAGTTCCATGAGAACAGGATCTTTGTCCTGTTTTATCTCCAGTGTCAAGAACACTGTCTGGCACACATTGGGTGCCCAATAATTATTGGCCGGATGAACTAGTGACTAAAAGTAGTGCTCTTCAAAGTTAGGTCAACTCAACCTTTCCCTAGACTTTCTAAGCAAGAGATGTAACCTTCTGTCTCCTCCACTCCCTTTTAACTTAATTACAAAATTTGTTTCTGGGGAGTGTGTAAAGGAGAATAAAGGAGCCCTTCTCAGTTTCCCTCTCCCAACCTCTAACTGCTCAGCTAGTCATTTCAGGCAAGACAGGCTTCAAGGCACAGCCCTGTGTGCCAGATCAGGTTAGGATTGCTCTCCTAGAGGCCATGTATCTTCTTTTCTTTGCAAAGCTGGAACCAGGAAGGACTCACCCATCCGCACTGGTGAGCTCACCTCCTTCCAATATTTTCATTGCTGAGTTGCTAAAGGTCATGAGGAGAGGGCAGCCTCAACATTGTTGATAGAATGTGTAATTTGTTTAAAACTTTATATTATTTCCCAGCATGACTTTGTCTAGTAGTGCAATATCAAATTTTAATTTGCTTAAATATGTGACAGCTAACCAAAATAAATTACCTGCCTTTGACGATTAGCACATTTATTGTTCATGTGTAGATGCCTTTGTTTCAAGGAACCTGAAAGAACCAATCAGTGCATACGAATCAGCATCCTCCAGACTCAAAGATAGTAGGTAGCCAGTGAACAGGAGAGGACAGAGGGGGCAGGAGAGAAGCACTCCTTCCAGAAGAAACGGCAATAATACCACTTAAAATATAAAAAGTAGTATCATGTGCTAGTGCATGTATAAAACTTCTGTTTATAAGAGCCCTGTGAAATAAGAACTATTATTCCCATTATAGAGAGCAGGAAACTGAGGCTTAGCAAGGCTGTGACTTGACAGTAGCAAGGGGTGGAGCAAGTATTTGATGGAGCGGGTCTGACTTCAGAGCCCTCGCTTCACCACATGCATGAGGAGTGTGTCCAAGTGTACGGCAGAGACGGAAGCCTGTTATTTACTATTGTTGTCTGGCAAGTTTTCAAGGAAATCTTTTTGATCATTTCTTAAAATGCTTATGTTAGGAGAAACCCAGGACAGATGAACTCCTGTTAGATTACTGCCTCAGAGTTCAGATAGAGGAATCCCTATACTCTTCGTAAGCATCTTTTTGATTATTTAGTCCTTTTATCATCATTGTGGTTCTCCTTGAATCACACTTCAAAGATGACACATTCCAGAAAAGTATGGATATAGTTCAATTCCAGAGAGGCATTTATGTGCGAATCCATGCAAAGTTCTGCTATTGTAGGTGCATTGAATGAAGGACACTGGGCACAGTCAGCCTTCATCATGGCCAAGTTAAAGATTATATTACTGCTGACTTGCTTAGACACCCGGATCCAATGGCTCATCCCTTCTCTCTTCCCCTTGCAAAACATCAGAGGGGGCCGGGCGCGGTGGCTCAAGCCTGTAATCCCAGCACTTTGGGAGGCCGAGACGGGCGGATCACGAGGTCAGGAGATCGAGACCATCCTGGCTAATACGGTGAAACCCTGTCTCTACTAAAAAATACAAAAAACTAGCCGGGCGACGAGGCGGGCGCCTGTAGTTCCAGCTACTCGGGAGGCTGAGGCAGGAGAATGGCGTGAACCCGGGAGGCGGAGCTTGCAGTGAGCTGAGAGCCGGCCACTGCACTCCAGCCCGGGCGGCAGAGCAAGAAAAAAAAAAAAAAAAAAAACATCAGAGGGAAAAAAAGACCCATATATACAAAGGTCCTTTTTATTTTTTAGCCTAACACCTAGAAATAAGTAGAAGGTTTACATTCATCAGGCCTAATTTTACCTAAACTGTATAAGATTTTATGGGGGGGAAATCCTTCCCAAACCAGTTTCATTTCCATGTTGGCAACAGCCTCTTTCCACAACTACAGTTCACATTCTCTACCACTGTGGACACAAGTTCTCTTTCCCACTACTCACCTTCCCCCTCACTCCCCGAGACACATACAAGAAAAGCATCGAAAACCAGTTCTAAAAAGCAAGCACAGGCTAGGCGTGGTGGCTCACACCTGTAATCCCAGCACTTTGGGAGGCCAAGGTGGGTCCTTGAAATCTAAAAAGTTAGGAGTCATGTTATAAACGATTACATTTAAGCTGGAGTTGGAAGAGACACGCTCCTATATCAAAGAGTTCCTCCAATTTGCTTGTCAGTGGCTTCACCACATCTGGGTTAAGGGGAAATTAATTTGCAAGAAATAAAAAAAAAATGCTTGCTTTTTTTTTTTTCCCCCTTGAGACAGAGTTTCGCTCTTGTTACCCAGGCTGGATTGCAATAGCATGATCTCGGCTCACTGCAACCTCCGTCTCCTGGGTTCAAGCGATTCTCCTGTCTCAGCCTCCTGAGTAGCTGGGATTATAGGTGCCCACCACCATGCCCAGCTAATTGTTTTGTATTTTTAGTAGAGACAGGGTTTCATCATGTTGACCAGGCTGGTCTTGAACTCCTGTCCTCAAGTGATTTGCCCACCTCGGCCCCCCAAATTGCTGGAATTATAAGTGTGAGCCGCCACCCTTAGCCAAATTTTTAAAGGCATAAAGACTATGTCTTACTCTTTTCTCCATTTGCAGAACACAGCAAACACCCCAGAACACAAACATTCGAAGAATATTTATCCAAGTAGTTTGCATATAACTAAGTCAAATGTAAAGAGAAGTTTCTCTCCCTGGACAAAACTGATCACCTTATTTGCAAACTGGTATACCACAACAGGCCCTGAAGGGAAGCCCCAAGAGGTAAAGACAGTTATAAGAACATTCAAATACCACAGGCACATAGCAATGGCTTGAGAACTGGAACTGAAATTGAAATTGAAATTGAGCTAATTAGTAAACACCATTGTTCAGAACAGTCTTGGCTAAGTAATAGGGGTTGTGTTTAAACCTTCAGGGTGACATCTATTTATACATACTTCAAGTGGTAATGGAATTTCCAGACGCAGAATAGAATAAGTGCTATCAAAAGGTAGGGTAATTGCCAACTGCAACTGAGATCCTCAATGTTCGTTTATCCAGGTCATTGATTCGTGAGTCATGGATTCGTGGAATGAAAACCGAACACTGAGCCAGCAGTTCCCTGAAACTAGGAAAACAACAAGTTCTTATTTCCCTGACAAAATCTGGCTACCGTTCAGCAATGCAGTAAAAAATATGCTCCATAAAAACATCTTTATGGATTTTCTCATTACATTGGCAATTTCCCCTCATGGAGGGTGGAATCACCAAAAACTTGTATCCTAGATATGCATACATTTCCCATGAACATAAAAAGTACAAGGAATAAAATTATAATCAATCGTTTCATACTCTACCAAATTCGGAGAATATAAGCATACATAGTGTTATTGTTTTTTGTTTTTTGTTTTTTTCATTAAGAGATAGAGTCTTGCTCTGTCACCCAAGCTAGAGTACAGTGGTACGATCATAGCTCATTGCAGTCTCAGACTCCTGGACTCAAGCCATCTTCTTACCTCGGCCCCTCAGGTTCATGCCTGCTGGAATTACAGGTATGAACCACTGTACCTGGTCCATTAGCTATTATTTTAACTCCTTAGTGGTATCCAAACATTCAATTGTTTGCTGTTGACTTGAGGTTCTTGGACTTACTTTTAGTAGTGATTAAACGGAGATGTGAGGCTACACAAAACTTTATGGATGAAATTGTGGCAGCACTGGCAATTGTAAGCAGGGTCAGAGAAAGAAAACCAGAAACCCAGAACATCACCACTTGCTGGTGCTTATTTCCCTAGTTTTCAAGATAAAAGGAATGGAAACGGCTCTTCTAACCTAACACTTTGGCAAAAGCAGCATCACGCAGGTTCCGCTACATCATGTACTCACTGTGATTGGCAGCCTCCAAGATGGCCTCCTGTGATTTCTGCTGGAATTCATATCCCTATGGAATGCTTTCTCAAATTTTACCAGAGTACAGAAGTAATTGTATTTCACTTCCAAGATTGTTGTAAAAGATGTTGTAGCTTCTGTCTTGGTCTCTCTCTCATTGTCTGTCTCTCTCAGATTACTCACTCTGGGGAAAGCCAGCTGCCATGTTGTGAGTAGCCCTACAGAAAGGCCCATTTGGCAAGAAATGAAAATGTTCAGCCATGTGAGTGAGCTGGAAGCATATTCTTCAGCCTCAGACAAGCCTTCAGGTGACTCTGCAGCCCTGGCTGATGGCTTGACTGCAAACTCAAGAGACCCTGAGCTAGAATCACTCAGGGAAGCTGCTCCCAGATTCCTGACCCTCAGAAACAGAGTGAGATCACAAATGTTTGTTGTTTCAAGCCGATTTTGGTGGTGATTTGTTATCCAGCAATAGGTAATAGACCCGCTGTAATCTTGGACAAGTTAGATAAATTAAGCGCCTGTTCCTCATCTATAAAGCGAGGACTATGACAAATAAAAATACATTTATATTCCTCTCCTTTATTCCAGAATGAATTTATGACTACTGTTAGGGATATATAAAATAAAAGATAGCATAAGTTAAATGAGAAGGTAGGCAGAAAAACAAGGGTGGGGACATGGAACAGAAACAGGAAAGAGGTTTAAAAAATAATATATGGCACACATTCCATAACTGAGTCACAATTCTGGCTCTAAAACTGAATAATTCCTTTTACCTCCTCCTCTACCCCTCCAAACACAAACAGATAGAGTCTTTTATTCAGTTCAGGGTCCAAGAATTTTTAAAAGAATCCAGTCACTTCTGAGACTTATAATTATCCTTAGTACTAACATGGGTGGGAATTTTCCTTGGGCGCTGCCCTAAAGCAGACACTGTGTGGAGTACGAGCTGATGCCTTCATACTCATGGGTAACTGCATGAAATGGGATGATACATACAAAGTGTCTCATATCATGCAGGCTCATACAAGTTGCTACTATAACTATTACTACTCAGTGTCAGGTTTTACCGGTATAACAGCTCACCTCTTAAAAATGTTTGCCCTTCACAGGCTAATACTCTTGGCTTTTTTTTTTTTTTTTTTTCTGAGATGGAGTCTCACTCTGTCGCCCAGGTTGGAGTGCAGTGGCGCGATCTCAGCTCACTGCAAGCTCTGCCTCCCGGGTTCACGCCACTGTCCTGCCTCAGCCTCCCGAATAGCTGGCACTACAGGTTGCCACCACCACACCCAGCTAATTTTTTGTATTTTTAGTAGAGACGGGGTTTCACCGTGTTAGCCAGGATGATCTCGATTTCCTGACCTTGTGATCCGCCCGCCTCGGCCTCCCAAAGTGCTGGGATTACAGGTGTGAGCCACTGTGCTTGGCAATACTCTTGACTTTCTATCCTCATACATATTCAAAACAATCCACTTCAGTCATGAACTGAATGGAAACAGTGTGGGAAAAATTCTGGATATTTTGGATATTTGTCCATATTACTTCCATCTCAATAAGAAAGTTTGACATAAATTTTGTCCATCCTCGTGGCCACCCATGCACAAAGCTCTGGGCCTCTTTGATACCTTCCCCCTTTTCACCCTTTCTCATTTACCTCACCAACAAGTCCTGATTTTTTAGTAACATATCTTCCTATCTGTTCCCTCCTTTACACCCTTGCTGCTATTGTCTAGCTCTGCATTTTAACTCCTTACACCCATGTTTAGGCAATCACTTTCAGTTATTGCCAATCAGCTATGATGTATATCATTGTCAGGGCAATTGTCTCCTTTGATCATAATTCAGTCAAGTGTCAATCTACATCCCAACTGCAGAATGAGGAAGCCCAACATCCTTGAAATTAAAGACCTTCAAGAATCAAGACCCAGACTCTGCCCCAACTCTAACTCCCATTCTTCACCCAACACAGCTCCTCGACTCAGATTTGCTCTCCTCCTGGGCTGTTCTGCACTGTAGTTCCCACCTAGAATGCGCCACCACTCCCACCTCCTTTCTGGATCTCAAATTCACTAAACCTAGCTCAGATCCTAGCTCAGAGAACTGAGAGTCCCAGAGTTGGAGGGACTCTGAAGGTCATTCTGTCCAACTCTCAACCTCACCCATGTATCATCCATTTACCTAGCCAACATTTGTTAGCTACCTCCTAAGCCAAGTTAAAAACATATACGATAGATTCAGCCTAGGAAGAGGTCACATCTATACAGGGAGACTGGCCTGCAAATGATGATAATCTGAGTATAAAGTTCAAGACACAAACAAAGTGCTTTGAAAGCACATTCTTTGTCATTTGTTGTTTACATTCTATTTGAATACCTTCAGTAACAGCAAAATCATTGTCTCAAGGGGTAGCTCATTCCATTTTCAGAAAACTGTAACCACTTTAAAATTATCATACTGAGTTTAAATCTTTTTTCTTTTTTCTTTCTTTTTTTTTTTTTTTTGAGATGGAGTTTCACTCTTGTTGCTCAGGCTGGAGTAGAGTGGCGCGATCTCAGTTCACTGCAACCTCTGCTTCCCAGGTTCAAGCGATTCTCCTGCCTAGTAGCTGGGATTACAGGCGTGCGCCACCATGCGTGGCTAATTTTGTATTTTTAGTAGAGATGGGGTTTCTCCATGTTGGTCAGGCTGGTCTCAAACTCCCGACCTCAGGTGATCTGCCTACCTTGACCTCCCAAAGTGCTAGGATTATAGGCATGAGCCACCACGCCTGGCCGTTTTTTCTTTGTTGTTGTTTAAGAAAGTCTTACTCTGTTGCCCAGGATAGAGTGCAGTGGCTGATCTAAGCTCACTACAACCACTGCCTCTCAGGTTCAAGCAATTCTTGTGCCTCAGCCTCCTAAGAAGCTGGGATTACAGGTACACGCCACCACACCTGGCTAATATTTGTATTTTTGGTAGAGATGGGGTTTTGCCATGTTGGTCAGGCTGGTCTCCAACTCCTGACCTCAAGTGATCCGTTTGCCTCAGCCTTCCAAAGTGCCAGGATTAGAGGTGTGAGTCACCGCACCTGGCCCAGTTTTTTTCAAACTCCAGTGTTTTCAAAGACAAAGCTAGCTGTCTTTTCATATAACTGTCATTAAAGAATTTGAAGAGCATACCATGAATATCTCTAAATTTCTCATATGTTCTGATTCTAAACTTTTTATCCTGCTGGTAGCCCTCCTCTGGCTACACTGTAGATTTTTTTTATGCCCTTCAAAGTTTGGTGGGGATTCAACAAGGCAGAATGGAGGGAGGCTATCAGCTCCTTTGTTCCTAACTCAACCTAAAATCACATTTACCTTTTGAAGAGGGAAGGGGGCTTTTAGACAATCAAAATTGCTGCTCATTACATTGCTGCTTTTAGACAATCAAAATTTCTCATTACATTGCTGCTTTTAGACAATCAAAATTTCCCATGACTCGTTTTTTCCCTCTCTCATACACCTAAGTGCTCTTTAAAAGCCTGTAGCAAAAATGTGTTGGTTTTTGTTTTCTTTTTGTTTGTTTGTTTTTGAGTGCACTGGCACAATCACAGCTCACTGTAGCCTCGAGCTCCTAGGCTCAAGTTATCCTCCCGCCTCTGCCTCCCAAGTAATGGAGACTACAGATGTGTGCCACCATGCCTGGCTAATTTTTAAAATTTTTTTGTAGAGACAATGTCTCACTATGTTGCCTAGGCTGGTCTTGAATTCCTAGGCTCAAGCAATCCTCCCACCTTGGCCTCTCAAAGTGCTGGGATTATAGGCATGAGCCACAAGGTCCGGCCTGTGACACAAATTTGAATGGCTCATATTGGAGCTTGTTGCTTGCTGCCTTGTACTGTTGGTTAATGTTTTTTACATATATTTAAGCTCTCCACCTAAATATTAGGTTTCTTATGGGATAAAAATATTTATTATTCATTTTCCTTTAATAAATGTATTAATAAATACATGAGTGTTAAGGGAGAAAAATGCTGTGGTATGCAGCATAATGTCCCCTCTCTCCCCAAAAAAAGATGTCCACATCATAATCCCAGAACCTGTGAGTATGCTATGTTACCTGGCAAAGGAGAATTAAGGTTGCACATGGAATTAAGGTTGCTAGTCAGCTGATTTTAAAATAAAAAGATTATCCTCAACTATCATAGTGTACCCAATGTAATCATCAGGATCTTTTTAAAATGAAGAGGAGGAAGTCAAAGTCAGAGAGTGGCTGGAAGGTGCTACTCTGCTAGCACTGAAGATGGAGAAAGGAGTTATGAGCCAAGGAATGTGGGCAGCTTCTCAAAGTTGAGAAAGGAAAGAAAATGGATTCTCCCTTGGAGTCCCCAGCAGGAAACACAGCCCTGCTGATGCCTTGATTTGAGCCCAGTGAGACCCATTTCAGACTTCTGACCTTCAGAACTGAAAGATAATATGTGTGTTATTTTAAGCTACTGAATTTGTGGTCATTTGTTACAGCAGCAACAGAAAATTCATTTTAAAGTACTAACATTTGGCGTTATTTGCCAGTTATCATTTGGCTGATTCCCAATCCTTATAACACACAGAGTTTTTTAAAAGTCGAAGTTATTGGATAAATTTTGAAGGATGAACCCAGAAAATAAGAAGCAGAGCTAGCGTTTGAACTCAAGTGTCTCTGACTCCAACTCACACTCATTCCACAAAACCAGTATGCCTTAAGGAGGGATAACATCAAAATGCAGATATTGCACCTGAGTATTTCTCTGAATGTTCTGATTAGCGTTCCAGAGCCCATCCTTTCTGGCAGAAACTGGATGGATAATTCAATATCTATTATTCCTCTTTAATTCATTGCTTTTTTTCTCTCCTTGAACTTTTCTTTCTCCAGTCAATACTACTTAAACATAAAAGTAACATTTTGAACTGGATATTAACTTACTGCTTTTAACAAATCAAATTGTTCACTTCACATCATATTGTCAACTATAGTTATATTAGAATGTGAGTTGAATACAGTAGGTATTCGCCTACAAATACAGTATCTGGTTTCTAAGGAAAATATGCTTTTATAAGGTACGATTGATTCTCCTGATAAACTATATTCAAACCCTGCAGCTCTCTAACAAGAGTGGCTATTCAGTGGTGATACACTTAGCTGTGCAAACTTTACTGCTGGTTACAGACACATTAAGCATGGGTGGAAATTCTCCAATTATAAGGATGCAGTTTGCCCTCAACCCCATAATGAAAACAAAAAACTTTCTTTAGTTTTTCACAAATCTAGAATTAATTAAATCCTAATCCTGACATAAGCCCTTTTGAAACCTAAGGAATAAAAGGTGACATATTCATTTATTCATTCATGAAGTATTTTCATTCACCTGTTGAAACATGTTGTTTTCTTTTCCTTCATTTAAAACAAGTCCATTCATCATCGAGCTCCTATTACCCGCAGTGGTCACTATACTGTAACATAGTGCCTTAGCGTGCAAGCTCTGGAGTAAATGGCTCCACAACTTCTTACTTCTGCGATCCTGGGGCAAATTACCCTCACTGAGATTCAGTTTCCTCTCCTGTGAAACAGATATAAGAAAAATGCCTGCCTCATAAGGAGTCAGTGCACTTAGAGCAGAGGATGGTAGAAAGGATGCACCTGCTACCTGTTAGTTTTCACTATATGCCAGGTCATAGGTTTGTATTGGTGGGTAAAAAGACATGTTCCCTGTTCTTGAAAAGCTTATACTCTAAGTAGTTAAGATAAGCAAAGAATTATAGCTTTTAAAAAGTATGCAAATCGGCCACTACTATTTTTGAGTTCACAGCTTGGTGACTCCTACTGAAGTCTGTAGATTGGCAGGACCTGCTTCGGGGCAGCCATGACTGGCACCTACTGTAAGAAGTGCTCTAGATACACCCCACTGTCTCAGCTCCCCTGAGGCCTGTCCTCCACCTCGTATCCTCTGTGCTTTGGGGAATCCACCTACAGAATTATATTGAATAAAAAATTAATCTTGCCAAATTGTCTGATGCCCAGATAGTAACACCGACACCTCCCCTTTCATCTCTCCCCTCTTGCCCATACATGTCATCTTTAGTATTTGAAGATAGCCTAACTAACAGGAATTTTTGAAGTATGTGCCAATCTCAGGTCCATAGGCATGCAATCCTCTTGGTAAAGCACTCGAATTCCATCATTAAGCAACCCCAGACACCTACTTTTTGTATTCTTTGTCATGTTCAATTAGTACACAGAAACTTCCTGCCTGCCAGCCAACAGCCTTTGGTCCCTAATTTTGCAAGAGAATAAAGCTTTCTTCTCCCTTGAACATTCCACTGTCTCATGAATTCTGATGAGAATGGATTCCTTTTCAAATATAAAATGAGACAAATGTGAAAGCATCTAGAACAGTCTCTGGTCCAAAGGAGATGAACCACAGTACATGTTGTTTCTTTTGTATAGATGATTCGTCAATCTCACTGCTAACTCCAAACAATTTAATTTCAAAGAAGCAACTCCCGACACTGAAATGGTAATTAAACAGGTAGCCATTCTTTAGTTACTTAGCAATTTCTTGCTGATTTCCTAGCCAAGACCTATAGGGAAACAGGTGCTACAGGGGTATGGTAAACCAGCCTCTTTTCCCTGTGACTGCTGATTTTGGCAAAGGCCACAGTAAATCAGTAACCATCAGGGTAAGAGCATGTCAGACCCACATGCGGGTCTATTTTAAGCTTCTTGGCTGGCACCACTGAGACTGCTGGATCATCTCCATGTTGTCAAAGCTAACCTCCAATACCCCTAAGGGTCTAAGGGTCTTATCACCTGCTCACAAGAACATCAGGCCAATCTGGTCAAGCATTGCTCATTTTCGAATCTGTCCTAGGGCAAATGGATGACTAAATGTTAAGATTCACATTCAGGAAATGTCATTGCATTTTTGATTATCACAGAAAGCATTTGTGTAAACAGGTGATTTTGCACAGTGCTTTCTTAGTACCATACTATTTTTGAAGCCCCTTCCTCTCTCCTTCCCTATCTTCTCGACAAACGATCCTGGGTTGTTTCAGTGCTTCTTTTCAACACTTTCCAATGTTGAAGTATCAACAGGTGCTCTGGTGGCTAAGACAGTCTGGGGTCAACGCAGTAAACCCAAGGACCTGTCCTGACCCTGGCCAGATGGCCATGTGATAACAAACAGCACTTCTGAAGCAAGCCCATTGGGTGGCTAAATGGAGCTCCATCTAGAAACAGGAACAAAGCCAGGCCAGAGGAGAATCAAGGTTGAGATACTAAAGAATCTTCTCCAGTTGTACCAGCGGTTGGTACGTTTGCATAAGGGTAGTTTATTTATATATACCTCTCACTGAACTATACAACTTTACAACCAGAGGACAAAACTTATACCTGTAAATGAGATTATTTCAAAGCCATCACTTTAGGCTTTATTCTGATTTCAAAAACACCTTGGCATTCAATACTTATGTCAAAATTCTTTTGACTATATTTAGTGGTGGCAAATACCAGTTTTTTTGAGAGTGGGTGTTATTTTTGGAAATATCCAGGTCATTCAGAACTAAGAAGAATAAGACGGGAAATCAATACTATTCTGGTATAAAACCAAAGTGTTGGTTATAGTAAAACAGGTTGGAGTTTCCTGTGCAGATCTGAAAACAATTTGAAAAGGGAGTTTTAAAAGTGCTCTGAATAATGGCAATGTCAGTGTGGAATGAGGGTTGCTACTAAGGTAACAGCTTTGAAGAGGTCATTTGATATGAATGTTGGATTCTTTTTTTTTTTTTTTTGGAGACGGAGTCTCACTCTGTTGCCCAGGCTGGAGTGCAGTGCTGCAATCTGGGCTCACTGCAACTTCCACCTCCCAGGTTCCAGCAATTTTCCTGCCTCAGCCTCCCAAGTAGCTGTGATTACAGATGCCCACCACCACACCCAGCTAATTATTTGTGTTTTTAGTAGAGACAGGGTTTCACCATGTTGGCCAGCCTGGTCTCAAACTCCTGTCCTCAAGCAATCCACCCGCCTCGGTCTCCCAAAGTGCTAGGATTACAGGCGTGAGCCACCACATCTGGCCTGGATGTTGGATTCTTACTACTCTATTTCACAACTATTTAAAAAAAAAAAAAAAGCTTTTTTTTTTTTTCTTTTGAGACAGGGACTTTTGTAGTCGCCTAGGCTGGAGTGCAGTAAAGCTACAGCAGCCTTGGCTTCCTGGGATCAAACAAGCCTTCTGAGTAGCTGAGACTACAGGCATGCACCACCACACCCAGATAATTTTTTAAAAAATTTTTTGTAGAGATGGGTCTCACTATGTTGTTCAGGTTGGTCTCTGGACTCAAGCAATTCTTCTGTCCTGGCCTCCCAAAGTGCTGGGATTACAGGCAGAATCCCACCAAGCCTGGCCAGGAAAAAGTTGGTAAGACAACAGAGAAGTCTAGTATGTACTTCATTTCTGGGTCATAAAGCGGAAACTCTTAAAATTTCTCTCATAGCTTCAGTTAAGTGGTCTCCATGTCCACAAAGTAAGGGTTAAGAGGCAGCGATCCTACGTATAAATGAATTTAAACTGATATTCTAAGGTTCTAAGATTCTCCATTCTGTTAATAACTTATTAGTACCTAACTATAGAATACAATGCACTTGGGGGCCTGGGTTTCCTACTTGCCAGGAGTTCTTAATCTAAAACACTGACCTGGACATGTCGATAATATCAAGAATAGCTAACACTTATATAACACTACATGCTATGCAATTTCTTAGCAAGCTATATATGTCAACTCTCTTAATACAGCCCTGTTATTACTTTTTACATTTTTATCTTACATGTGAGAGAACTGAGCCATGCAGAGTTGCCCATGACCACACAGAAAGCTGCAGAGCTGGGAATGGAACCAAGCCAGCCTGCCTCCAGCTGCACTCTTAATCACTAGGCTACACCATCCTACGCATCTATGAAGAAGAAATCAGATACATAAATTAATACGAAAAGGGCAGTGAAGAATATTTGCAAATTTATGGGAAGCCCATTTGAGAAGCAAAAAGGAGATGAAGGGAGGCAGATGGACCTGTAAAAACTGGGGTGAAGGCCAGATAGACTAGCCACAAAAGTTCCATGGGCAATCTGGGGATGGGCAAAGAGTCTCCTCTAGTTTATTTAGAGAACAGAGAATACAGCAACTTGAAAGATCCAGGAGTTATAAAGGACCAATTGGGGTATATAACGTTTTTTATTACATAAAAATCAGGTAATTCACTCCACATCATTTTGTAAACCTGACTGGCTAGTGAGAAGTTACGTGTAATAAATCAAAGTCAACTTATTGGTGAACACTAGGGAAGATAAGTGCAATGCTCTACCTGCCATTTGCAAGGAAGCCTTCAGAAGCCACTATCCCGTAAAAGGGATGTATGGATGGAAGTCACTGAAAAGCCCTCGACATATCTTCCGTTTTACCACAGCCAGTACCAATGCCACCTTAAGTCTAATCTCATCTGAGGTGAAAACAATCTCATGGAGCAGAAATGGGACTTAGAGCAGAGAATGACTTGGATGAAGGTCTTCTGACTCCAAGTCCAGTGTTCTTTCCTTGTAACCATTCAGGGCAACGGAGCCAATATTGATTTCAAAACTCCTCGGAGAACGTAAGCACACATCTATGCTACAGAGAGAATTCCCTCATCACAGTTCCGTCTTGCTGCTGTCTACACCTGCTTCCTCTCCCTGGGACGATAGAAAACATGATGGGCGTTAATGTTTCTAAAATCTGCAACACATCAAATGAACGAAGCAACAGCTACTCTCGAGGTTCTCTGCTACGCCTTGTACCGCAGGCTGCCGTGAGCCGCAGGCAGTTGAGGTTCCCGTGAGGCTGGGAGCCGCTCCCGCAGCCTACCCTGGGAAGCCCGCACCCAACCGCGAGGCGCGGGGGAGGCTTGGCCGCTGGGCCGGCCACCCACACCACCGCATCCCCGCCAAGGTGCAAGGGATTCGAGGAAGCCTGCACGGCAGGGGAGCACCCCGTTCCTCGCGCCCCACGCACACGAAGACGTTGGAGCCGGTCCAGGCGCCTCCCCTCTCCCGACCCCCGAGCCTGCTCCACCAACGCCGCCCGGCTCCACAGCCCACCGCCTAGCCCCGCGCAGCCACACCTTCCACCCGCTAGAGGGAGGGGTCACGTGAGGCGGGCCCGCGGAACCAATGGGCGGCTCGCGCCGAATGGAAGGGATTGTCTGACCCCCGTGACGTCACAAAGCTGGCGCGGAGCGCGCTCCTCTTCCGCCCCCGCCCCACCCCCGGCCGCGGCCCTCTCCGCCTTCCCTCCCACTCGCCACTGCGCAGCCAATCGGGAGGCGGGAAGCACTCCAGCCCGAACGTGCGGGCGGGGCAGGGTGGCGGCCCCGCAGGGTAGGGGAGCAGAGTGGGCCGGCCGGGGGCGAGGGCCTGGGCTCCGGGAGCTGCACGGGGCTGAGTGGAAAAAGCGCCGAGCGGTGGCGTCGTTGTCGCCCCCTCCTCGTCGGGAAGAATCGTTTGGTCTCCTGCGGTGCCCGGTTCGTATTCCCTACTCCCGGCCACGAGCCGCCCCGTCCGGGATCCTCTACCCGTCCAAAGTTGTGAGGGGGAGCCGGGCGTGCTCGCGGACCGGCGGTCGCGGGCGTGCGGAGGGCGGGACAAGCCCTGGAGCGCCAGGTGCGCACCGGGGCGTCGGGGCTGTAGGGCGGGAGCGGTGGCGCTGGGGGCCGTCGGGGGACTGGGGGCTCGGGGCGGGGGCGGGGCCGCCGTGCAGCCCTAGCATCTTCCGGCCTCTCCGCGCCGGCTGTCAGCACCAAGGGCGCCGCGGAGACCGCGGCAGAGTGAGCTCCGGAGAGGCTGTAGGGCTGCGGCTCTGCCTGAGTGTCTCCCTGATGCACCCCGGGTCCGGGCTGGCCCCGCTGGCAGCTTGCCGCCGGCCGGCCCCTGTTCGTCTGGACTGAAGCGGGCACCCGTGGGGCCGGGCCGGGCAGGGCGGGACTGGGCGGGCAGCGGGCGGGGCTGCCGTACGCGTCCATGGGCTTCGCGCCCCGACTGGATGGAGGGGCTGGCCCTTGGGGCGCGCCCCTGCTCGCGCCTGGGCCCCGCTGTCTTGGGCTGTGGCTCTGCCTCCCCGGCGGGTTGGGTTGGTTCGGTTTGGTTGGCTTCCTTGTTCTCTCCACCCCTTTATCCCTCCTCCATTCTCTTCCCCCCTCCCAGCCCATTCACCGGGCTGGAGCGAGACCTCGCCCCTCCTCCGCTCCCGCCTCCCCGCCGCCGCCTCCTCTAATGAGCATCTCTGCCTTGCTTTCAATGGGCCGGTGCTGCTGTCGCTGCTGCTGCCCGCGCGGGTTGTGGATGTTGTCGGCTCCGTGTTGTGATGACAGGAGAATGTGTGTGTGTCCCGGGCCCAGACGAATTGGTAGGTATTCACTTAACTACCTGCGTTGGGTACCCAGGAAGGATGGTGACAGATTTTTGTGTATGGATGGTTTTAGGTGGGTCAGCGTTGTATTAAAGGATGAGATAGATTGGAAAAAGGGACAAGGGCGTCTTGGATTGGGATAGCTTTGATGCCTTTGTGAGTGCAATTTTTCAGGTAGCGACAAAGGAAACTAATCAAACAGGTACTGGCATGGTGCATCGTATCATTCTTCATTCATATAAAAAGATAGCAGGAGCTGTGAAATGGCTAGGCATTTCCAGAAAAATGTTGAAAAATCAGGGATGGTCTTTATGTAGAGTGTTTAATGCAATCGGATTACATAAACTGGGGTTCTGACACATTAAATGATTAGCATAGCTTTTCTTTTTCATTTACATCAGAAGCTTTGCAAAGCTAAAGGGCCCCGGAGTCGGTGCCTTAATAGCGTTTGCTAATTAATTTGGTCCGTGGGTCTATTGATGGAGTGGAAAAAGTGTCTTGGCACAGGCTCTGCTAAGCACATCAGTAAGAATGGATGGGTCTCTTTCCTGTTTCTGGTTGCAGTACATCTTTCTTTATTAGTCATTGGCAAAATCAGCCAAATCTGCCTGGGACGAAGATGCTGCGTGTAACGTGGCTGAGTCTAGATCACGGAATAGGAACTTTTCCGTGAAAATTGTGATCAGGAATAACTTGAAAATTTGACACTGCTCTGTTTTACCAACAGTTGTACGTGGATGCTGTTCTTATTGCCTAATCAAGAGCCTTCTACACTAATTTAACAAGCTTGTCAGCAAAAGTTTTGATGTAGAGGTTTTTCTTGTTGTATCAGTGGATATTCTGAAGGATGTTAAGAGTTTTTCATTGCTCACTTACTGTTTATGAAAGCATTTGAAAGCACTTTGACTCCCAAGGGTATCTGATCTGATGGAGAGAATATATCACTTGTACCGATGAGGATAGAACGCTCATTAATCACAGCAGTTTTCATAAATTCCAACTTCCCTAGGAATTTTGTCTTTTGAAGGCATGTCAGGAGTTGGGGCATTAGGTTATAATCTCAGTCCATGTGCTAAGCCTCTGCATAACTGAAAGATACAGTCAATAAAATTCACTCTCATTTTTTTGTTTTTAATCTCAAGAACTTTTGCCTTGAAGGAAAAATGTAGTGGAGAATTTGTTTGATGTTTGAATATAAGTATTATTAAAAGCACCTGCTGTGTGAATCATTAGCTTTTTGTCACTAGATTTCATTCATTTTGCAGTGAACTACAAAAGTAGAAAAGATGTCAAACCAAGCCGGATGCGGTGGCTCACCCCTGTAATCCCAGCACTTTGGGAGGCTGGGGCGGGTGGATGGCCTGAGGTCAGGAGTTGAAAACCAACCTGACCAACAGGGTGAAACCCCATCTCTACTGAAAATACAGAATTATCCGGGCGTGGTAATCCCGGCTACTCGGGAGGCTGAGGCGGGAGAATCGCTTGAACCCGGGAGGCAGAGGTTGCAGTGAGCCGAGATCACGCCATTGCACTCCAGCCTGGGCAACAAGAGCAAAACTCCTCCGACCCCGCCCCCCCCCCCCCCAAAATGTCGAAGCAAAGGAATTTAAGGAAAGTGCAGGTTTCCTGGATTTGTTATTTCTTAGACAATCAAACACTGTTATGCATCTATCAACTCTCCCTCCCCCACCCACAAATAGTATTTTGAGTCAATTTATATTCCATACAGGCACATTTTCTTTTTTATTTTTTTCTGTAAGATTCTTAAGTTTTAAAGAAAGAGCAAATGCAGTCATAAAATTATGAAGAAAAATTGTTTTCATTAAGATTACATTCGTGTACATTTTTAATGATAGAAAACCTTTATACAAAGCACAAAATGAGTTGATATGCTTTCTGCGTGCAAACCTAAAAAGAGATACGATTTAAGTGTGGAAGCCGCTGTCATGTGGCCCAACATTTGAGCGCATCTTCTGGCTCAGTCATGTACACTTAACCTCTGGATGACTTTCAGGTATTCAGTTTGAAGTGCTTTTATTTAAATGGTTACTCCTGATGGATTCCTGGTTTTCTGGAATTTCTGTTTTTTCAGAAATTCAGAATACTTTTTTAGTTACAGATTCTTATTTCCAAAATTATAGCCATTACTTTCTATTGCCTGATCTTGTCTTCATTTTCGTAGACAAATCCCTTCTTAGTGCAGTTAAAATGATGGTACTTTCTGCTACTTGCAGAAGAGAATCTGTGTGGCTCGCTTATGTAGTGTGCTTTTTACAGAAGCAAACAAGAATCAATGATTATTCGGTGTTTAGTTTTCTTTGCTTCCTGCTACCCCGATTTATCACTTTTTCTCAAATTATTCTTCAAACAAGGTATATGAAAATAATATATAGCTAACATTTGCTATGATATTTGTAAATTCTTTTGTTTCTTAATGAGTTTAGCCCTGGGAAGGAGTAGTTGCTATTGACTCAGATGGTTTTATTTTCCATGTTCCTTTTTGTTTATTGCATTTGTTTATTTAAAGTATTTCTAAAGTGTGTTTCTTTATAGTCCAAAAGACTATTTTGAAGCAGTATCTCAAGAATTCAGGGAAAATATATTTTATTGAGGAAGAAGAGGGATTTTTTTCTTGCCTAAATTATCTAGATTAATGATATATTTATTAAATTTTCCAAATAAATGTCCAGAAATTATTTTCAGTGCATATAGAGAGTGATAGGAGTTTATTTTAAAGTTTGTAATTATATTGCTGTACCTTTTCAATCCAAACCTTAGACTATTATTTGACTATACTGCTTTCCTGGAGCAAATAAATACCTTTTTTTTTTTTAATGTGAGAAAAAACAGTTTTGGTCTTTTGAAATTTATTTTAAGTTTACAATTGACACATAGTATATATTTATGGGATACACTGTGATGTTTCAGTGTGTGTATATATTGGTAGACATTGTGTAATGATCACATCAGAGTAATTACCATATCCAAGAAAACATTTTTCTAGGGGTTAATTCTACTTTGGATCCATAGTAGATGAAAATATTTATATGGTTTTTCCTTATGGCTGCTAAGCAGGGGACATTGTTAGTAGGTAAATTAAGTTCTAGGACTGAAGCCATTTATGTTACTAACAAAGCTTTAGAGCTACTACAATACTTAAACTTTTTTTTTTTTAATCATGAATGGCACGGTAGAATTCAACAGTGAATAAATGAAACCTGAATTTTATTTTAAAGCCTCACTTCCATAAGCTTAAAGGCATGAATCTTAGAAAAGCCTTAGATAGCATCTGTTCCGTTGTGTTCATTTACAAGTTAGAAGAGTGAGACTCAAAGATGTGAGCTGACTTTTCCAAGATTATTTGGGAGTTGGTGGCAGACCTGTGCCCATTAGCCTGGCAAATTGCCACAGTGGTCTAGAGAAGCAAGTTTTGCAAGACCATCTACTGGGGTACAGGAGAGAAATACTGGAATTTCTTTTTTTATTTAATTATGTAGAAATTTTTCTGTATATGTTACAATGCGTATTACTATAGTAATATATGTATATGATGTATAAACATCTCTGTTGTTCCTCAACCTACATTCCTCAGAGTCGACTGAGATACACACCTCATCCAGCATATGCTACCTTTTGCAAGCCAAAGGAGAACTGGTGGCAGTAATTTATGAATTTAACACTTTTGATCATAGCCATGTGTAATCATGCCAAAATTGACCACAGGTCTATGTAAAGGATCTTAATAAATGGAAGAAGTCCCTGTGTAAAATGGGAGATTTCAAGGCATTTTTTAAGGATAGGGAGATAGAAGGATGATTGGTCAGGTAGACTGCTACTGTATAATGTTATATAACCTTCATCTTCTCAGCTTTCCCCAGCCAAATCTGTTGTACATTCTGCACAGTTTGTACTGCACAAAGAAGAACAAAGAAAAGAGAAAATTGAAGTTTGAGTACAGGAGCCAGGAGTTCAGTCCTGGTTCCACGAATGATTGGGAGTTGTGCCTACCAGAATATACCCTGTAGAAATAGTACATGATGTGTGTATAAAATGTAGTGCCTTCCAGCAAAGGCTTAGCATGTAGATTGACTTGCTTAATATTTGTTATAAAGGCAAAGCTAGATTAAGTATCCTGAAATGTAACTCTTTTCTTTTGTACATCTGTCTAATTTGCTGTCTAGGAATCCCAGTCAGAAGTTCCAGCCTGCCACTGTTCTCTGATGCCATGCCAGCACCAACTCAACTGTTTTTTCCTCTGATCCGTAACTGTGAACTGAGCAGGATCTGTGGCACTGCATGTTACTGCCACCACAAACATCTCTGTTGTTCCTCATCCTACATTCCTCAGAGTCGACTGAGATACACACCTCATCCAGCATATGCTACCTTTTGCAGGCCAAAGGAGAACTGGTGGCAGTACACCCAAGGAAGGAGATATGCTTCCACACCACAGAAATTTTACCTCACACCTCCACAAGTCAATAGCATCCTTAAAGCTAATGAATACAGTTTCAAAGTGCCAGAATTTGATGGCAAAAATGTCAGTTCTATCCTTGGATTTGACAGCAATCAGCTGCCTGCAAATGCGCCCATTGAGGACCGGAGAAGTGCAGCAACCTGCTTGCAGACCAGAGGAATGCTTTTGGGGGTTTTTGATGGCCATGCAGGTTGTGCTTGTTCCCAGGCAGTCAGTGAGAGACTTTTTTATTATATTGCTGTCTCTTTGTTACCCCATGAGACTTTGCTAGAGATTGAAAATGCAGTGGAGAGTGGCCGGGCACTGCTACCCATTCTCCAGTGGCACAAGCACCCCAATGATTACTTTAGTAAGGAGGCATCCAAATTGTACTTTAACAGCTTGAGGACTTACTGGCAAGAGCTTATAGACCTCAACACTGGTGAGTCAACTGATATTGATGTTAAGGAGGCCCTAATTAATGCTTTCAAGAGGCTTGATAATGACATCTCCTTGGAGGCACAAGTTGGTGATCCTAATTCCTTCCTCAACTATCTGGTGCTTCGAGTGGCATTTTCTGGAGCCACTGCTTGTGTGGCCCATGTGGATGGTGTTGACCTTCATGTGGCCAATACTGGCGATAGCAGAGCCATGCTGGGTGTGCAGGAAGAGGACGGCTCATGGTCAGCAGTCACGCTGTCTAACGACCACAATGCTCAGAATGAAAGAGAACTGGAACGGCTGAAATTGGAACATCCAAAGAGTGAGGCCAAGAGTGTGGTGAAACAGGATCGGCTGCTTGGCTTGCTGATGCCATTTAGGGCTTTTGGAGATGTAAAGTTCAAATGGAGCATTGACCTTCAAAAGAGAGTGATAGAGTCTGGCCCAGACCAGTTGAATGACAATGAATATACCAAATTTATTCCTCCTAATTATCACACACCTCCTTATCTCACTGCTGAGCCAGAGGTAACTTACCATCGATTAAGACCACAGGATAAGTTTCTGGTGTTGGCTACTGATGGGTTGTGGGAGACTATGCATAGGCAGGATGTGGTTAGGATTGTGGGTGAGTACTTAACTGGCATGCATCACCAACAGCCAATAGCTGTTGGTGGCTACAAGGTGACTCTGGGACAGATGCACGGCCTTTTAACAGAAAGGAGAACCAAAATGTCCTCGGTATTTGAGGATCAGAATGCAGCAACCCATCTCATTCGCCACGCTGTAGGCAACAACGAGTTTGGGACTGTTGATCATGAGCGCCTGTCCAAAATGCTTAGTCTTCCTGAAGAGCTTGCTCGAATGTACAGAGATGACATTACAATCATTGTAGTTCAGTTCAATTCTCATGTCGTAGGGGCGTATCAAAACCAAGAATAGTGAGTGGCTCTTTCACTGACAATTCTCAAATGATACACATTTAAAGGGCAGATTTTTTAAAAAGATACTACTATAATAAACATTTCCAGTTGGTCATTCTAAGCCTTTACCCATTTGATACTCTAGCTAGTCAGGTACTTTAAATTGACTTTGCAGCAGGGTGGCAGGGTCAGGAGAGTCTGGTTCTGCCTAGCTCAGATTTCATGGCACCTGCACTTGAAGCAAGTCACTTCTTTATCACAGGTGTCTTGAAACATTGGCTTCTTTTACCAACCTGAGAAAATTAGGATGACCTGGCAAATAAGATCTTGAATAGGCCAAAAGCAAGTATCTTGCTGTGTGTAGTCTCTTGGTTAAAGTGAAGAAACAGTACTGTTCACACCTGCAGACCCCTTTCTTCACTGAGATTCCAGTGTACGTGAGAACATATATGTATTGCATGATTTTCTAGGTGCACAGTCTATGCATTATTCATATACATTTATTTTAGCCTGAAGTGGTTTTCAAATCCAATTCTTTAAGCCATAAATGACCAAGATCCAAGCAATCTGAATTTGTTTTTGTGATTATTTGACTGGAATGCTTCTTAAGTGGAATAACTATACTCCGTTATCCACCCGATTTCCTAATGTAATTGAAACATTTTCTATTTTGCCACACACTTGGAGACAATAAGGGTTTTTAGTTTTATCTACTCTTCCATTGAAGTTAAATAAAGAAAAAAAGATTTTTTATTTGTATTAATGAAAAGCTTTAGTTTAAAATAAGGAGATCCAGAATAAAAAGAAGAGACTGATCTCTTCAATTATTGTCATCTGTAGCCACAAGCACACCACTCTTACATAATCCCCAAAGGCTTGGCATGCTGTAAGTGTGTGGTGGGTAGACTGCTGCCGGGGAATCGTACTTCTTATTTAGTAGTGATAAGACTTTTCATCATTTTTGGAATTTTAAAGATGACATATATAAAATAAGTTTAAATATCAATTTGGGGAGTAAGGTTTAATATGACCATTGGGTATTGAGACAGGAGAAAGTTTTTGTTTTTCTCCATTTAGACATAAGTCAATTAAAATATTTGGGTTTAAAATGACTAAATGCTTTAAACATATTGTAGCTTAAGATATATGTGTTAAGATATATACATGAGAAACTTTAAAAGGTAACTACTGTGCATGCCTGATGCTTAATAGAACACTTACTTAGTGACATCAAATGTTTGCAGCAGTCTCCATAATTATATTCAGTCCCTTCTAATACTGTATCAACGTAAATGAAATAAATATATTCAAATTGGCTTTTTGGGAGCTTATTTACTATGCATCAAATGGCATTTTGTTCCTGTGTTTAGTAGTGATCTGTATACAGCTGTGCATATACTTTCATCATTTATCCTAGCATCACTGTTAAAAAATGGCTGTGATTATGTTTGATATTCACCTGGATTTTAATACAAGCCAATATCAGCTTCCCATCATGTAATAACTTGGGTGTTTAGGAGTCTTTTCACATTTTGAGGGGATATGAACTAGATGTTCAAAGATTCCTTCTGGAGTGTGGATACTGAATCAGTGTAGTATTGGCTGCAGAATTTGTTTCAATTGAAAATAGACTCAGGAAGATTGCTGCTCAGAATATCATATAATGTTTATTTTTTGAGGTGTTTTTGTTTTTATTTGTGGTTTTTTTTTTTTTGGAAGTCAGCTTGGAACTTTTTTCCTGGGAAGTATTTGGGAGAGGGAAAGGCTGTACTATATATTTATTTCTAAATGTTTTGACTGGGCCTTTTTCTTTTAATGATATGTGTGGACTGCTCCAGCAAACCCTATTTTCAGCTACTATTTGAATGTTCTTGAACACCACCACTGAAGAGTTTCATGTTATACACCAAATAATGTCTCATCTCTATATAGTATAGGGAATATAAAATTGGTTTCCTGTGGTCATGATCAAGATAGTAATATTATTACACAAGAAACTTGGTCTGCAGTCTGAAAGCTGGTCTACTCTCTATAGAAATGAAAATGCAGCATGGAGTTGACATTGTAGAAATGAAAGTAATTGAGTATTAGAAATCTGAATGTACTGTCATCTAAAAGCAATTGTGCTTTTATTGTAATTGGTTGTCACTGTGATATGGTATCTAGAATTAAAGAATACATGTAAACTTTCATGGTATTTAGCCTTTCTTAATTTTTTTTAAAATTTAAACTTTCTAATGTATGTATTCAACTTCTGTATTTATATTTAATCAGTGGTTCATGATACATAATACACCCTTAGCTAGTTAAATGGAATGTTGGTATGGTACAGAGTACCATATTGGTAAGAAAACTGTCTTATAAAAGATGTATGTGTGTGAAGACATGAAAGTTTAATGTACAGAATGGTTGGAGAAATGCCCATGGTGAATTAAAGCTTTGTATCTGCTTTCTGAATGTCCTGTGTTGGTTTTTAATAACAAGATTCATTAGATGCTTCCTATGTATGGTAGATTATGTTTAACTTTAGGATCCAGTAGATACATAGTACTTCAAATTTGTAAAAATTGACGTAAAAAAATTTTTTTTTTTTTTTTGAGACAGAGTCTCACTCTGTCGCCAAAGCTGGAGTGCAGTGGCATGATCTCGTCTTACTGCAACCTCTGCCTCTTGGGTTCAAGCAGTTCTTCTGCCTCAGCCTCCCGAGTAGCTGGGACTAGAGGTACATGCCACCATGCCTGGCTAATTTATGTATTTTTAGTAGAGACGGGGTTTCATCATATTGGCCAGGCTGGTCTTGAACTCCTGACCTTGTGATCCACCCGCCTTAGCCTCCCAAAGTGCTGGGATTACGGGCGTGAACCACCACACCAAACCAAAATTGAGGTATAATTTAAACAAAATGCACAGATTTAAAATTTGCAATGTAACATTTGGTAACACCCCAATAAAGATATAAAACTTTTCCTTCAGAAAATTCCCTATGCCCCTTTCCCATTAATCCCTCTCATAACTATCGTTCCACTTTTCTCACTATAATTTTGCTTCTAGAAATTTATGTAAATCATACATGTACTTTTTTTTTTTTTTCAGACAGTCTTGCTCTGTCGCCCTGGCTGGAGTGCATGATCTCGGCTCACTGCAGCCTCCACCTCCTGGGTTCGAGCAATCCTCCTGCCTCAGCCTCCTGAGTAACTGGGACTACAAGCATGTCTCATCACACCTGGCTAACTTTTGTATTTTTAGTGGAGACGGGATTTCACCATGTTAGCCAGGCTGGTTTCAAACGCCTGACCTCAAGTGATCTGCCCACATCAGCTTCCCAAAGTACTGGGATTACAGGTGTAAGCCACTGTACCCGGCCTATATATGTACTTTTTATGTTTGACTTTTGCTCAATTTTTGGAGATTCACTTATGTTGTATTCATAGTCTGTTCCTTATTACTGAGTAGCATTCCAGTGTTTGAATGTATCACAATTTATCTATTCTCTATTGATGGATGTTGTCAGTCTCCCCCTCTTCCCCTTTAAAGATAATTTTTAGATTAATAATTCTCAGAAATGCTGTTTGGTTAAGGTGTAGCTTTAACTTTGCAAATAATGATTACCAGTAAGTTTTATGTTAAAGCTTTGATGATAGGACCCTTTAATGCCCTTAAAACAAATGGTGGGAATTTTTCATGGTGAAAAGTTTGGTGGGATTAAGGTGTGTGGTCCGTTGCTATTGGCCTCTCTGTTCCTCTCCCACTAAGAATTTTGTTGAGTTCATTAAGCTTGGTGTAAATTATTGTGTAAATGACAAATTGAGAAAATGGCAAATTATACCTCGGTGGGTTTTTTGTCTGTTTTTTGAAAAACGTCTCTGTCACCCAGACTAGAGTGTAGTGTTGTGATCACAGTTTATTGCAGCCTCAACCTCCTAAGCTCATATAGCTTGGTTTTTGATGGTTTGGGTTTATTGCTGCATTGGCCATAGTTATGATTAGGGATGAGGAAGGAAGAGGATGAAGTGCTGACTGCTGGGGATGGGGCAACTGACTTGAGTATTTCTGCTTTCATTGAACAAAGTTAACACTGCTTAGAATGAGCTTCCATGTTCACTAGTCAAACACATACCTGAATGTGGGTTGTTCGTTTGTCCTTGGATATACCAAGAGGATCTAGGTAACTGTTATCCTTTCCATAGGTTGACATATTTAATTCTGACTTTTTTCATAAATAATAGAACAATTGCTATTCATTGTAGAGTTTTTCAGACCTTCAAAAGCTGCGTTCTGTTAAAATTGATGCAGTGGTGCCTTTACTACCTAAACAAGCTGAATAAATGGAGACGTCTTAATGGCATCAGAGTTGGCTTGTTACAGTATGAAAGTCATTTGCTTTTTTCCTTTCAGAATGTACTTTAAAAGCCAAGCTTAATCCTATTAAATCCTGTGTGTCCAGTTCTTATGACAATGCAATTTATAACCCTGGATTGAATCATAATGCATAGCATTGTTTTCTAAGTAGGTCTCAAATTACAAGTCTTCAAAACGAATATATTAGGAATGATGAAATTTGTATACTCCATGTGCCATTAAAAATGGTTATCCAGGCCGGGTGCGGTGGCTCAAGCCTGTAATCCCAGCACTTTGGGAGGCCGAGACGGGCGGATCACGAGGTCAGGAGATCGAGACCATCTCTGGCTAACACGGCGAAACCCCGTCTCTACTAAAAATGCAAAAAGCTGGCCTGGCGAGGTGGCGGCGCCTGTAGTCCCAGCTACTCGGGAGGCTGAGGCAGGAGAATGGCGTGAACCCGGGAGGTGGAGCTTGCAGTGAGCTGAGATCTGGCCACTGCACTCCAGCCTGGGTGACAGAGCGAGACTCCGTCTCAAAAAAAAAAAAAAAAAAAAAAAAAATGGTTATCCAATGCATGTATATTAAGGTCCACACAATTTAGGCTCAGTTATTTAGCCAATATTTAGGTTCATAAATGGTCCCCATCCAACCCTTGACTCCCAGAAGCTCCCTATGCACAGAATGAGAGAAGCGTTTCCTTGAGGGTCCACCAGGAACTGTAGCTGCTATTTGTGAGTAACAGGTACCCAGCTTCAAAAGGACTGGATATTTCATCTGAGTTCATCTTACTACCCCTACCCAAAGGCAGGTGGAGGAGACAGTTTTCCATCCAAGATCCTGCCCAGACTGATGAATTCTCTGCTTTTCTTTCTTTTCTTTTCTTTTTGAGACAGAGTTTCGCTTTTCTTGCCTAGGCTAGAGTGCAGTGGCGCAATCTCGGCTCACTACAACCGCCTCCTGGGTTCAAGTGATTCTCCTGTCTCAGCCTCCTGAGTAGCTGGGATTACAGGCATGCGCCACCACACCCGGCTAATTTTGTATTTTTAGTAGAGACGGGGTTCTCCATGTTGGTCAGGCTGGTCTTGAACTTCAGACCTCAGGTGATCCACCTGCCTTGGCTTCCCAAAGTGCTGGGATTACAGACATGAGCCACAACGCCTGGCCAGTTCTCTGCTTTTCCAAAATGTATGCAGTTCACTGACTTTCTGCTTGTAACATGCTCAAAGTGCATAAATACTAAAGTGTGAGGTTAGTGATCACATTCAGCCTTTCAGAAACTTTAAACCCTGGGCACTAGCAACAAGCAGCCAAGAAGAGTCAACTAAAGATTTTATCTCACCCGTGGCGATGAACCAGATTGTCTTTTTGAAGGCCAGGAACTGTTTTATTTGCTGGCAGTGCTGCCTCAGAGACCAGCCTTCCAGCATGAACGCTGAGAAGAATGGGAAATGTGACAAGAGACCTAAGCTAGGAAAAACAAGAAGAGGCAAGGGAAAGAATGGTATTGGCAATTACCATTGTGATTACAGAGGCAGTAGTGGGGTCAGGGAGCATCAGATCCTAATAATTTGCACCAGTGACAAGGATGAGAGCAAAGCACCGGAAAGACAGCAGTGAGCTAAATGGTAGCAAGGTAAAGGACTTTAAAAATAATTTTTGGCCGGGCACGGTGGGTCATGCCTGTAATCTCAGCACTTTACAGTGCTGAGGCTGAGGTGGGTAAATCACCTGAGGTCAGGAGTTCAAGAGCTCCCTGGCCAGTGTGGCGAAACCCCATCTCTACTAAAAATACAAAAACCTAGTTGGGCATGGTGGTGCATACCTGTAATCCCAGCTACTTGGGAGGCTGAGACAGGAGAATCACTTGAACCCGGGAGGTGGAGGTTGCGGTGAGCCAAGATTGCGCCACTGCACTCCAGCCTGGTGACAGAGCGAGACTCTGTCTCAAAAAAAAAAAAAAAAAAAAAAAATCATTTTTAAACCCTTATGCGCACATATTTTATGGTAGGGCAGCAGCAATTGACATTAGCATGGCCATTTAGTCCTGGTCCATTAGATAAGCAAAAAGGAAAGTCTTTGAAACTGACCATATGGAAAGGGATCTGTGGTACTCAGAAGGATAGTTTTCTACAAAGAACTTTGCTTAGAAATTATTTTTCTTTGCTCCAAACCTGTAGATAAGTTAAATAGCCTAATTTAGCCTGATGAAAACAGAGATAGGATCATTAAGGCCCTGGTGTCGGGAGAGACAGCTGTGAGACTGAGCAGCCCAGAGAGAATGAGGGTTATTAAAGCAGGGCCTTGTTGACCATGAAGTCAGAGCTCTGTGGCTCCGGGCATAACCAGAAAACACACTGATGTTGCAGCCATAGTAATACTAACAGTAACCACAACTATTGTTTCTTGTGTACTTACTATGTGCCTGGTTCTGTGAAAAGTACACCGATTACATTTCCTCATTTTATCCTTGTGCTGGCTATTGTCTGGCCCATCAATCCCTTCTCAGGCTGTCTCTGCCCTGCTCAGTGGACCAGGAAGCCATACCCTGCAGGCTGTAGCTCCTAGGGCTCATTTGCCTCCTGATTGCCATTTCATTTCAACAAACAGGTAACACCAGCAGATGATCAGAGGGTGGGATGAGAGAGAGGCCAGGATATTTCTTCCTTATTCCCTCCATGCTGTGGGCTGCATCTCCAGCCTTGGCTGTAACCCTCACACTTCTCGTCTTCCATGATTCCAGGCCTCAGTGGGCTCAGGTAACATTATTTCCTTCCTTTGTCCTTTCGGGCTTAGGGAGGGTAATGACTTCTACTGTTGTTAGTCTCCTGGTGGCCCACCATCCTTTGTTTGTTACTTTACCCTTGTTCAAACCTCTATAAGAAATCCATTCATTTGAAACATCTAGGTTGTAAAGTCAGTTTCCTGCTGAGACCTGACCAACATAAGCTTCAAAGCAAGCTGAAGTATTATATCCTCTATTTTATCCAGCACAAAGAGGCTAGGTAACATGTCACACACCAAACAAATTCATGTCTGTATTTCAAAGCCTACATGTTTAATCAACAGCATGCTGCCTGGCCTCTCCTTGTAACCAGAATGATTCCTTTGGAATCGAGAAAGTCTGAGGTCTAAGTGGCCAATAAGCAAGTGATTCCTTGAGAAGCAGAAACAAAAATTGACATAGCCCAGCAGTTAACATAGCGCACAGGGAATGGAGCCCCCAACAGGTGGAAGGAGTGAGCTGGGGGCAGAAAAAACAGAATTATGGTTTTATAGGTTAGAACCAGTTGTTTCTCAGCAGTGCATTGCAGTACACAGGTACATGTTTCTTAGTTCCCTGTTTCAATTGTTGAAGTATTTATTGGTTAGCATAGTCCAGACACTGAGGATAGGTGTTAGGGGTGAAACGTGGTTAAAAGGTAGGGTCTGCCTTCAAGGAGCTCACAGTTTGGAGGGAAAATTACCATTGCATAAAATAATAATTACCCTTTGGTAATTAAGGATGATTCAGAAATTAAGACAAATACAAAATTTCAACAATAATCCAGAAAAAAGAGTGACTCTGTCCTGCTGTGCCATAGGACAAGGCAGGCCCTAGAGAGTCGGGGAAGTTTCATTAGAAGGGACAGTGCTTGAGCAGAGATTTTAAAGGGGAAAAGGGTTTTGCCAGGCAGGAAAGAATCCAGGGGCCAGGCTGGGTGGCTCACACCTGTAATCCCAGCACTTTGAGAGGCCGAGGTGGGTGGATCACCTGAGGTCAGGAGTTTGAGACCAGCCTGGCCACCATAGTGAAACCCTGTCTCTACTAAAAATACAAAAATTAGGTGGGCGTGGTGGTGCATGCTTGTAATCCCAGCTACTTGAGAGGCTGAGGCAGGAGAATCTCTTAAACCTTGGAGGCAGAGGTTGCAGTGAGCCGAGATTGTGCCATTGTACTCCAGCCTGGGTGACAGAGCAAGACTGTGTCTCAAACAAACAACAATAGAAAAAAAAAAGAAGAATCAGGCATGACTTTCTTGGAAGAAGGTAGAATTCATGTTTGAGGAGCTCTGCGTGCCTTTCATATGGCTAGAACATGCACTGGTGGGCAGCTGTGGTGGGTGATGAGGGAAAGGTACGAACAGCACAGAAGAGCCCTAAGCAAATACACAGTCACTCTGGAGCACTCAAACCTTTAGAGACAGAACTGCTTGAGAAGGCAAAGGCCAACCAAAACAAGCATGGATGCCAGAGTTGGTGGGGGCAGCCATGGGAGGAAGGACAAAGGAAGGTCAGCTGGACCCGTGCCAGGCTGAGATCTGGCTTCTAGCCACTGACAGGTAGGAGCCCAGACTAATTTAAGTGAGGAAGGGTTGATGGTTAAACAAGAGAACATCTGTGTGATTTGCATATTGCCATTAGTCATTTGTGGGTCTGCAGTCAAATTTAGTAACCTGGTGTTTAATTCAAACATAGTCATATTTTCATTCCCTCAGTTCCTTGGCTACTATAGTACACTTACTGAACACTACTCAGGTATTGGGCAACTTAAAAGCCACTGAACTTGAGTAACCTAACCAGCCATCCATCAAAGTCTTGGACCATGATAGCTGGATTGAATTACCAGCCGCAGGTTGGTTCAGTCCAATCTGAAGGGGTGGCCTGCCCCTCCACACCTGTGGGCGTTTCTCGTTAGGTGAAACGAGAGACTTGAGAAAAGAAATGAGACACAGAGACAAAGTATAGAGAAAGAAAAAGTGGGCCCAGGGGACCGGCGCTCAGCATACAGAGGACTCACGTGGGCACCAGTCTCTGAGTTCCCTTAGTATCTATTGATAATTATCTTTACCATCTTAAAGAAAAGGAAGTGGCAGGATAATAGGATCATTATAGGGAGAAAGTCAGCAGTAAGACATATGAATAAAGTTCTCTATGACATGAATAAGTTTAAGGAAAAGTGCTGTGCCTTGATACGCATATGTAAACATCTCTATAAACCTTTTTAGTGCATAAAGAGCAGCATTGCGCTAGCAAGTCCCGCCTTTCGCCCTAAGGCGGTTTTCTCCTTTCTCAGTAAACAGAACATACAATTGGGGCTTTTTTTTTTTTTTTGAGACGGAGTCTTGCTCTGTCGCCCAGGCTGGAGTGCAGTGGCCGGATCTCAGCTCACTGCAAGCTCTGCCTCCCGGGTTTACGCCATTCTCCTGCCTCAGCCTCCTGAGTAGCTGGGACTACAGGCGCCCGCCACTGCTTCCGGCTAGTTTTTTTGTATTTTTTAGTAGAGACGGGGTTTCACCATGTAAGCCAGGATGGTCGCGATCTCCTGACCTCTGATCCGCCCGTCTCGGCCTCCCAAAGTGCTGGGATTACAGGCGTGAGCCACCGTGCCCGGCCACAATCGGGTTTTATACCGAGATGTTCCATTGCCCAGGGGCAGGCAGGAGACAGATGCTTTTCTCTATCTCAACTGCCAACAACCGCCAAAAGGCCTTCTTTCCTCTTGTACTAGTCCTCCTCAGCACAGACCCTTCACGGGTGTCAGGCTGGGGGACGATCAGGTCTTTCCCTTCCCACGAGGCCATATTTCAGACTATCACGTGGGGAGAAACCTTGGACAATACCTAGCTTTCCTAGGCAGGGCTTTCCTGCAACCTTCGGCAGTGTGTGTGTCCCTGGGTACTTGAGATTAAGAGAATGGTGATGACTGTTAACCAGCAAGCAGCCTTCAGGCACTTGTTTAACAAAGCACACCCTGCACAGCCCAAAATCCTTTAAACCATGAGTCACCATAGCACATGTCTCTTGCAAGGACAAGGTTGGGGGTAGGGTCACAGATTAACAGCATCTCAAATACAGAACAAAATGGAGTCTCTTATGTCTACTTCTTTCTATATAGACACAGTAACAGGCTGATCTCTCTTTCTTTTCCCCACAATCTAGCAAGTGTGTATTGGGTTGCTTCACTGTTTTAGGTACTAGGGATACGTAGTAACCAGCCTTCAGGATGGCTCTTAGTGACCCCTGCCTCCTGATATTTATATCCTGTGTAGTCAGTACACTCCCAGGATTGGGTTAGAGTATAGCAGAGGCAATGAGATGGCCCTCCTGATATTAGATTATAAAAAGACACTGCAGCTTCTGTCTTGGACACTGCTTTGCTCTTGGATCACTGACTCTGGGAAGAGCCATGCTGTGCACAGCCTTCTAGAGAGGCCCATGGAAAGAAAGGGACTGAATCCTTCTTCCAACAATCACATGAGTGAACCTGGAAGCAGATTTTGAAGTCCCAGTGACGTCTTCATGGCTGCACCCTTAGTCGACAGCATGACTGACTTCATGAATGACCTGGAGCTAGAAAAGCTGTTCTCAGGTTCTAAACATTCAGAAACGGTGTGAGAAATAACTTTGTTGTTTTAGATGCTAAGATTTGAGTTAATTTGTTACAGTCTTGAGAATTTTACAGTTTGATCACACAGACACTGATTATTTGACTGTGTCTCCAACTTGGATTACCTGGTAAACAAAATGTGCAATGACCCCAAAGAAGTCACATATTTAAAGGTCACTTGGGTTCAAAGAAATAGAGGTAGATCTATATGTACTCTCATGAAAAGACTTCTGAGACATATTTAGTGGAACAAGTCAAATTGTATAATATGGTCTTTATTTATTTTTATTTTATTTACTTTTTTGAGACAGTCCTGTCACCCAGGCTGGAGTGTAGTGGTGCAATCTCGGCTCACTGCAACCTCCATCTCCCAGGTTCAAGCGATTCTTATGCCTCAGTCTCCCTAGTAGCTGGGATTACAGTGTGTATTGCCACGCCTGGCTAATTTTTATATTTTTAGTAGAGACAGACTTTCGCCATGTTGGCCAGGCTGGTCTTGAACTCCTGACCTCAAGTGATCCTCCCATCCCCACAAAGTGCTAGATTACAGGTGTGAGCCACTGCGCCTGGTCCTGTGGTCTTATTTATGTTTTTAAAAAAAGCATCTCCAGTTTTCTAGGTTGTCAATGAAAGGTAATTCCACTGGAGGAGAAGCAGCTGACAAGCCAACCCATGACGCCCCACAAATCACTTTCATTTTCTGCTAATGAAATTTCTGCTAATTTACTATTACTAATCCTTGAGATTCTCAGCAGGTATATTTACACATTAAAATTCAATATTTGAAAACACGTCTGACACTGTTCAAAATCATTTTTAGGTGAAAGTTTTGTTACAGGAATTAATAGTATGGTTAGTAAATAAATGATATATCATATAAATGTATCAGGCCTCACTGGCCTGTGACTGTAAAATATGGTCATATGTAATTATAATTTTTTAAATTGAGGTAAGATTAACATGCAATAAAAAGCCCAGATCTTAGAGGATTGATAAGTTCCAACAATGTCATACACCTATATAACGACCATCAAAATAATATATAAGACAATTTATTGTTTTCTTTTTTATTTACTGCTCCTTGTAGAGCAGGGCTCTCTCACAGGCAGTGTGCCCAGAGTATCCAGGACATTTTCTTTTTTTTTTTTTTTTTTTTTTGAGACGGAGTCTCGCTCTGTCGCCCAGGCTGGAGTGCAGTGGCCAGATCTCAGCTCACTGCAAGCTCCGCCTCCCGGGTTTACGCCGTTCTCCTGCCTCAGCCTCCGGAGTAGCTTGGACTACAGGCGCCCGCCATCTCGCCCGGCTAGTTTTTTTTGTATTTTTTAGTGGAGACGGGGTTTCACCATGTTAGCCAGGATGGTCTCGATCTCCTGACCTCGTGATCCGCCCGTCTCGGCCTCCCAAAGTGCTGGGATTACAGGCTTGAGCCACCGCGCCCGGCCTATCCAGGACATTTTCATGGTCCCAGAAATTTCCTTGTGCCCCTTTCCAGTCACTCCACTTCCCCCGCAACTGCAAACACATGCTGATTTTTGTCACCATAGAAATTAGATTTCATATAAATGGAATCTCATATCAGCATCATGTTTTTGAGGTTTATACATGTTGTGTATCTTAATAATTTGTTCCCTTTGTTGTTGAGTAATATTCTATTGTTGGACTGTACTACACTTTGTTTATCCATTCACCTCTGGATAACATTTGGGTTGTCCAGTTGTTGGCTATTATCAACAAGGGTGCTGTAATATTGTTGCGTAAGTCATTTTGTGGGCATATGTTTTACATTTCTGCTGGCTAAATACCTACGAGTGAATTGCTGGGTCATAGGGTAGTTGTATGTGGAATTTTAAAGAAACTGCAATTCTCCCAAATGTGTGAGCCATTTTACAAGACCGCCGGCAATATCTGAGAATTTACTATTGCTCCACATCCTCATTCACATTAGGTGGTATTCGTGTTGTTTATTTCAGCCACTCTAGTGGGTATAAAATGGTATCTCATCTTGACAACCAAAGGTGTTGAGCACATTTTCTCATGTGTCATTTTTATACCTGAAGTGTGATGATCTGAACTTGAGTGCTGCAAATTAGCTCTTTCTACTGGTGTCTTCCAGTTCTTTCCGGCCGGATGCAGGCAATACCTCACAGGTTCCCACAAGCCAGTCAGTGGGTGCCAGTCAAACTTTCCCTTTATTCCCCAGGCTCCTTAACATTCAGGACTCTTTATGTCCTCTTTGATGTTTCCCATTATGGGTTCTGTGCCTATAAATGGGGGGAGGTAGGCGGGGTTCTGTGCCTATAAATGGGGGGAGGTAGGCGGGGTTCTGTGCCTATAAATGGGGTGGGGTAGGCGGGAGTGGGGGTTGGGTGGGATGTGGGTGCGTCATCTGTTGCCTGGTTACAGGGATCTGTTCCCTCTCCCTGGTAATTTGGGACACTAAAGCACACTGTAGTTTCCACTGCATCAGAATGGACTCAGAGCGTCCTCATTTTTCCTTCTTCATTTCCCCAGCTACTAGGTTACCTATCATCACCACCCCCGATTTAACTTGTTTCATCACATGATATGTATGACAATTGTTTGAGTCATTAGTTTTTCTTTTACTTTCTTTGAAAGGCAAATTAAAATCAGTGTTAGGAAGACACAACCTAAAAGTAACAAGTTACGTAGGATGAATTGCATCCCAGAAATATGGGCATCTATCCAGTTTCAAAGGCCTCCACTGAGAGAAAAGTTTTCCATGAAAGAAAAAAAATCTTAATCTTTTTAAATCTAGTTTTAATTACTCATTTAATAAGCTTTTTACGACTTCCTGTCCTGGAAATATCTGGTAACAGGGAATGGAATTGAATCTACTAATTCAGCTTTCTGTAGTCAGTAGATAATAGTCACAGATCAGAAGCACCTGTGGTCAGGCGCTAGATTTTTTTTTTTTTTTTTCCCTCTATTTCTTGGCACTTAGCCCAGTGCCTGAGTTTCATGAGCGGTACAAGGTCAGAAACAACCAGGTTCACGCACAATTGTGTCTTCCCACAGTGTAAGACTTTTATTGATGCTATTTCAATCACAAAAGCCACAAGCGGCATGGAGTTCCCAAAGAGGTGAGTCTCCTTAGTATTTCTTGTTCACTCATGAGTCAGAGCTGTGGGCATACAGGCTCAAGCCACTTCACAAGTCAGTCAACATTGCAGACCGTACATAATAGTACACTTAATCAATATATGAATGAATAGATTAAACATTCCACAGAGTACTTTTTAACATCAAGAGAAAAGAAATAGGAGAACTAGGACTGGAAAAGAGTAGGTCTGGTTAACAAACCACTCCAGGGAGCGCTAGGAAGATGCAAAGAATCTCCTGGTTTGGGTGGGTGGTTGGTAGGACTTTCAAGGAAGAGTCTTTCATGTGGCAGAGGCTTCAGTGGCGGATTCTGAAATCTTTTTTTTTTTTTTTTTGAGATGGAGCCTCACTGTCCCCCAGGCTGGAGTGCAGAGGCCTGATCTAGGCTCACTGCAAGCTCCGCCTCCTGGGTTCACACCATTCTCCTGCCTCAGCCTCCCTTGTAGCTGGGACTACAGGCTCCCGCCAGCACGCCTGGCTAGTGGTTTTTTTTTTTTTTTTTTTTTTTTGTATTTTTAGTAGAGACGGGGTTTCACCGTGTTAGCCAGGATGGTCTCCATCTCCTGACCTTGCGATCCATCCGCCTAGGCCTCCCAAAGTGCTGGGATTACAGGCGTGAGCCACCGCGCCCAGCCGGATTCTGAATTCTTATCATGAGTGACAGTAAGACAGTGTCAGTTAAGACGGCCGTTTGGAGCTGTTGAAGGCCTGCTCTTTTTATGACCAGAGTCCTCTGGTGAGGACTGATAGTGGAAGAGTATGCTCAGTTATGTCCTTATCTGGTTGAATGTAGTTTTTATTCTATTTTCTGTTTATTAAACAAAACACCTTATCCTTGTTGACAAAGTCCCTTCTGAAACAGAAAATTGAGGCCAGGCGCAGTGGCTCACGTCTGTAATTCCAGCACTTTGGGAGGCCAAGGTGGGCAGATCATCTCAGGTCAGGAGTTCGAGACCAGCCTGGCCAACATGGTGAAACCCCGTCTTTATTAAAAATACAAAAATTAGCCAGGCCTGGTGATGCACGCCTGTGAGCCCAGCTACTCAGGAGACTGAGGCAGGAGAATCGCTTGAACCCAGAAGGCGGAGGTTGCAGTGAGCTGAGATCATGCCGTTGCACTCCAACCTGGATGACAGAGCGAGACTCCATCTCAAAACAAACAAACAACAAAAAGGAAATAGCAAATTGAGTATTTTTCTAAGTAGGAGTTACATAATTATGTCCAAGATGCTCTATACACCGACTTCTAATTGGGCTGCAGAATACGCCTACCAAATTGAAAGACTTTTCAGTTTTATTAACATTTTTCCTTATGGATATTCCCTCCCTACAATTTCTTAAAGGTATGACCCAGCAATTATCTAATTTTTAAAATAGTTTTAGTATTAATTGTTCTTTCTTTCCAGGAGAAGTAAATAATGACTTTACTTTTCCTGGACGTAAAGTCTTTTCTCTCACTTTAAATTTAAGTAAATAAGTTTAAATTGTCAACATTTCCAGCAATGGAGATTTTTATATTAAAAAGATAGGCATAAGAGTCTGTCTTTTTGATTGCTAAAAATAAAGTCTAGATTTGGGCATGAATGTTATTTTAATTTCTAGGTGGAATGTGATTGATTATTCTCAGCGTGTTTAAAAAAGAAATTTTAGGCTTCATTTCTATCATTTAGACAGACCCTAAGTGTTGATTGTAGAAAATTAGAAAATACATGTAAGCAAACATAATTAATAATCAGAGTCAACAATTATCTTGCTATCCAGTGATAATAATTGTTTACAATTCCACGTAGATCAGGAGACAGTGTAGGAGAGTGGAATTAATAGTGACTTACCCACAAGTTTACCTGGATTTGTGTCTCAAGTTGACCACTTCCTGGAAACATTTTTACCTTTTGTTGCCTCATATTCCTCATCTATAAAATGGGGCTAACAATGGTACTTTCTTCATGGGCTTTTTGTGAGGATTACATGGATAATGTATATATGAAGGGCTTGGCAACAGACCAAAATGCTCTGGAAGCTCTTTTTTTTTTTTTTGAGACGGAGTTTTGCTCTGTGTTGTCCAGGCTGGAGTGCAGTGGCACGATCTTGGCTCACTGCAAGCTCCGCCTCCCGGGTTCATGCCATTTTCCTGCCTCAGCCTCCTGAGTAGCTGGGACTACAGGTGCCTGTTGTATTTTTAGTAGAAACAGGGTTTCACCGTGTAAGCCAGAATGGTCTCAATTGCCTGACCTCGTGATCCACCCGCCTCAGCCTCCCAAAGTGCTGGGATTACAGGTGTGAGCCACTGCACCTGGCCTATCCTTCCATATTTTTTGCTGTGCATGTACACATTTAAAATAAAATCAGATTGTACCATGTATATTGATATGCAACCTGTTTTCCACTTACTAATATATAACAAATATCTTTTTAAAAAATCACATAGTAATCTATTTTTTGGACATGCCAAAATACATTTAACCAATATTTATTTATTTTTTGAGATGGAGTCTCACTCTGTTGCCCAGGCTGGAGTGTAGTGGTGCAATCTCGGCTCACAGCAACCTCCGCCTGCTGGGTTTAAGCAGTTTTCCTGCCTCAACCTCCCAAGTAGCTGAGACTACAGGTGTGCACCACCATGCCTGGCTAATTTTTTGTATTTTTAGTAGAGATGGGTTTTCACCATGCTGGCCAGGCTGGTCTTGAACTCCTGACCTTGTGATCTGCCCGCCTCAACCTCCCAAAGTGCTGGGATTACAGGCGTGAGCCACTGTGCCCAGCCATGTCTTATTTTTTCAATGTTTTTATATTAATATTTAGTTGTTGGGTTTCTTTTTTACTGAATTAGTTTTAATATTTGAAAAAGTAGTAAGAATTTAAGTGACTGGATTTTGATTTTTTATTATGCTTGTGCTCTTTTTCTTAGTAGCAGAGAGAATTTCCATTTTTTAGTGGAAGTCTGCAAAATATGACCATGTGATACTTCTGCTTTATAGAGTCTTTAAGTAGGCAGACTAATACTTTACAAACAAAAACTACCAGCCTGAGACCTAACCCCTGACCCTTCCTAGTTCATCTATTGCTGAGCATCCTGCCCTGCCAAGACTCTCTCCCAGCTCCCTCCCACCCCATTTTTGCTGTCTCTGGCTAGCCCACTGCCTTTCTTATCTCTGGTCTGAAGAATGAGCTGGTTATGTCGTCACATGCTTCCTAATGGGGCTAGGCTGTCATGCATCACTGCTCACAGCTTTGTCAGTGCAAGTCCAGCCAAGAAGTGATCTAATTCCAGAGTGAGTTGAAACACAAAATCCCCCAGAGGTAAGTAACCATGACCAACAGATTCATTTGGGCTGCCAGGTTCTTACTTCTTTGTTTTTTGTTGGGGAGGGATTTATAGTTTATTATGACTTACAAGTGTCATTTTAAAAACATTAGTCCATTTAAACCACGTAGAAATAAGTTTCCAAAAAGTCTGAAAAACAAAACATATTTTAAACATGTTTTTTGTTTCTGTTTTTTTTGAGACGGAGTCTCACTGTCGCCCAGACTGCAGTACAATGGCGTGATCTTGGCTCACTGCAACCTCTGCCTCCTGGGTTCAAGCAATTCTCCTGCCTCAGCCTCCAAAGTAGCTGGGATTACAAGCGTCTGCCACCAAGCCCAGCTAATTTTTGTATTTTTAGTAGAGACAGGGTTTCACCATGCTGGTCAGGCTGGTCTCAAACTCTTGACCTCAGGTGATCCACCCACTTTGGCCTCCAAAAGTGCTGGGATTGCAGGCATGAGCCACTGTGTCTGGCCATAAACATGTTTAAGTAGATAGCTTATCTGAAATTCCAGATTGTTCAGTCATTTCATTATTATGCTGTGGCAGCCAAGTAATCCTTAACTTCAGTTGGAGTAATCCTCCCAAATCAGCTTCATTGCCGATTCCAACTTCTATGTTATCCTCTGTCATTTGCCCTTCAGAGCTTTCCTTGAGGGTTAAGATGGCTGTGTTGACAAAAAGAATCAAACTGTAAAATGGTAAAATATTTGAAGAAATTTATTCTGAGATTTATTCTGAGTGACCAGGAGGTCCTGAGAATATGTACCCAGGGTGCAGCTTGGTTTTATACATTTTAGGGAGACATGAGACTTCAGTCAAATACCTTTAAGAAATACTGTCCAGAAAGGCAGGACAACTTGAAGGTTGGGGTGATGGGCTTCCAGTTATACGTAGATTTAAAATTTTCTGGTTGACAATTGGTTGAGTTTATCTAAAGACCTGGGATCAATAGAAAGGAAGTGTCTGAGTTGTAGAAGAGGTTGTGGAGACCAAAATTTTATCATGCAGATGAAGCCTCCAGGCACTAGGCTTCAGAAAGAATAGACTAAATTCTTATCAAACTTAGGGTCTGTGTTGATGTTAATGCCACAGAGGTATAGAGGCCTGTCCAACTGACTTTCCATCATGGCCTGAAGCAGTCTTTCAGGTTAGGAGTGCCCTGACAGAGGAAGAAGTCCATTCAGATGGTTGGGGAGGCCTCAAATTTTGATTTTTGGTTTACAGCTGTATGAATGCATCTTCAAGCTCCAGATCTTCATTGTATCTTTTCTCAGTATTTTCCCCTTCACATAGTTCTTTGCTATTGTTTTCCAGCAAAGTAAGCTCTGGATGAATCTGACTGAAATAAACATGGTCATCCCTCCTTCCAACCACAGATAAATCAACTCCAAATAGACAAACACCACTTGACTGGTATATTCTTGGGTTACAGTGATTACACTCTGTACCAGCCAAGCTATGGGAATGGGTTCTTGGTGATGTAGGATTTTTCTTCTTGGTCACTTTGCAGGCCAGGGGATCCTCAGCTGGTGACACCCCTCCCAGCCCTCACTCGGCCACACTGGTGCGTCCTGGCTTGCCTGTGTTACAGCTTGTACCTGTGTTCAGCAGTTCTTGAGCTCTTGTACTGCTCCCAAGAAGAATGAGGAGATGCTGATATTGAAGGGTGAGGAGGGTGGAAAAAAATTTTATTGAGTGGTGGAACAGCTCCCAGTAGAGAGGGGATGCTGCGGGGTGGTCTCCCACCTCACAGTCAGGTGGTTCTCTCCTCCCTGCATGGCTGGGTCCAGGGCTTTTTGTGGGCTCAGAATAGGGGTGGGGCATACTATAGGTAGTATTGGAAAAGGCAACATTCAATTGGTTAAAAGGCATTATTCAGAAAGAATCAATTGGGAAAGGGCAGGCAAAGAAGAACAGAAGTTTTTACTCTGAGTTGTGGGTTTCATCTGGGACCAGCAGTCTGGTCTGTCAACCTTCAGGCTGTTTTTGGCTTGAAGATGGGGTTTCACTGGGGACCTGCCCCTATCTGCCTAGGCATTTGGCTGCTTCCTGTCGTTATCATTGGTACGCAGATATTATAGTATTGCTGAGCTAGTTTTTGAATTCTATGCACAAGCACTCTGATCTGGATCCGTGCCACTGTACACCAACCTGCTATGCTTGGTAATGGGTTTTACTTTGTGTGCACTTTGCTCATCATACAGAATGGATTTCTGTTTCTTCTCAGTGCTAATACCACACCATTTGCAGCTTTAATTCCCACTTGAAGGGGCTCCTCCCACTACAGCAGCTAAAGCATATTCAGTCTGGACAAGTGTACAAGATGGGCTGAGTGTAGTCAGTGAGAAGCTGTACCTGTGCTCTGCCATCTTTACCTGGAGAGCCAAAGCACATCCCCTCACTTTTCTTCTCTGGCTCCCAACCTGACTTTAACTGTGTTTTCCTTCTGTGCAAAATACCAAACACAAGGACTAGAGATCCAATTCCAGAATGACAATGTGAGAAGTTTCTCGGACCTGCTTCCCAATGAAACATCAGTAATTGGTGAAAATTATTAGGAAAAAAACCCCAGAGTCCCTGGAGATTGTCCAGAGGACGTACAGCAAATGAATAAATATTTATTCAAGTAAATCTCCTAAATTTTGGACAGTGAGAATCTGCGACACTTGATCTGCTCCCTGCCTCCCGCTACCCTCAAACTCCATGTGATGGAAGATCCACTGCAGGTTGGGTGGCCAAGAATATGGAGTCATCTCCTATCGCCTCAGCTCCCGGTCTCTCTCCCAGAGTTCAGGCTGCCAGCATTTCTCTCGTCCCCTTCTCCGTGTGGCAGAGGCTAAATTCTCAGTGAGTACAGCCAAAGAGTTGGGGACTCCTGTCCTTCACTCAGCTCTCTACTGCTACCCTAGACATGACAGGTTGAAAACACTAGGCCACAACTGCTTTTGCCCTGGCTTGCTTTTAGGGCAGATGTTGCTCACTGGAAGAGGCAAGCCAAGAAGACTAGGTGCTACTGCCCCTGTTCAGCATGCTGCTCATAAAACAGGGGTGTCACTTTGAAAGAAGTGTGCCACTGTCCCCACCCCCAGCTCTGGAGCAGTGGTACAGAGGTTTTGCCCAGGGAGAGCAGGCCATAAGAAGAGAGAGCTCTGGCTGGGCATGATGGCTTATGCCAGCACTCCTAGCACTCTGGGAGGCTGAAGCAGGCAGATCGCTTGAGCTTAGGAGTTCAAGCCCAGCCTGGGCAACATGGCAAAACCCTGCCTCTACAAAAAATACAAAAAAATTCAGCCGAGTGTGGTGGTGTGTGCCTGTACTCCCAGCTACTTGAGGGGCTGAGGTGGGAGGATTGCTTGAGCCCAGGAGGTCAAGGCTGCAGTGAGCTGAAATCACACCACTGCACCTCATCCTAGGTGACAAAGTAAGACCTGGACTCTAAATAAATAAATAAGAGAGCATGAGCTCTGAGCTATCTCTAAATAAATTGACTTTGTCTTAAGCAAAATGTGAGGACCTTGATGCCTGAGGGCTCTCTGGAAAACAATGGAAGTTAAGGTAATAAGCAATTAAGAGGAGGTTGGTAGCCCCAGGTGAGCTATGAGCTAACACAGGTCAGCTGATTTACCAAAGAGACAAGTGAGGGGTGGGGGAGAAAGCTAAGAAGATCCTTCCTGGGGTTGGAACAAACCTCAAAGACTAGCCTCAAAAACTACTCCTGCACATGGGCCCAGATTTAATTGGATCCAACTGTAGAGTAATTTATGCTGCAGGACATCCAGGACATTATCAAAAACAATAGAGCAATCAACATGCAATTAGTGGAGTCTAACAGCTGGATGTGATACCAGCGGAGGCAGACAGCTTAACAGAGAGATGAGGGAAAGATGCAAAGAAAGCCCTGCTAAAATCACCGTCACTTCTGGGTTGACTGTGCAAATGTCCAAGACCATGTCCTCTGAAGATCAACTTCAGAGGCTTCACTGTGGAGAAAATAGACTTTCCTGAAATAGCCCTGCCATGTCACTAAAAAGTGAGCAAACAACAAAAAGTACCTCTATAGGTTTGTAGGGAAGAATCAGTATATAGCATTCTTAAAATATATTATTCAATTGTCTAGTTTTCAACAAAAAATTGCAAGATATACAAAGAATCAGGAAACTGTGACTCACACACAGAGGGGGAAAAAAAGCAGACAACCAAAACTGCCTCTGAGAAGGCCCATATGTCAGACTTGACAAAGACTTCACACTAGTTATTATAAATATGGTCAAAGAACTAAAGGAAACTATGCTTAAAGAAGTAAAGAATAATATGATGACAATCTCACCAAATAGAGACTATCAATAAAGATATATATATCAACCAATAATTTGGTTGTTTTACATTTTAATTCAAGAATTTTCATTTGGTTCTTTACATGCATATGTGTATACATATATACACACACACATATTTATTTAAATACATAAATTTATATTACACATGTTCAGCATATGCAAAGATGTATATATGTAATATCAGTTTATGTATTTACATAAATGTGTATATATGTACATATACATACATGTACGTATGTTTGTATGTAAATAATGAACCAAATGAAAATTCTAGAGTTGCAATGTAAAACCCCAGGGTGAAAAAATTTATCAGAGGGCCTCAGGAGTAGATTTGGCAGAACAAATAATCAGCAAACTTGAAGATAGATCAATAGAGATAAGGCAGCCTGAAAAATGGATAGGAAAAACAATGAAAATAATGAAAATGAACAGATTATTAGAAAAATATTGGACATCATTAAATGCACCAAAATATGCATAATTGGAGTACCAGAATAAGAGGAGAGAGAGAGAGAAAGCAATAGAAAAAACACATTTAAAAACTTATGGCTTAAAAGATCCCAAATTTGATGTGAAACATTAATCTTGAAATACAACCCGGCAAGAGAATAACACATTTGGAGGACTCACACCCCTATTTCAAAACTTAATACAAAACTGTAGTAAGCAAGACTGTGTGATACTGGCATATGATAGACATACAGATCAATAGAATTTAAATGAGAGTCCAGAAATAAACTCTCATATGTATAGTCAGTTGATTTTTAGCAAGGGTGCCAAAACAGTTCAGTTGGGGGGAAGGCAGTCTTTTCAACAAATCATGCTGGTACAACTGTAAAGCCTCATGCAATACAATGAAGTTGGATCCTTCCTTACTTCATAAACAGAAATGGACTCAGTATGAATCATGGAGCTAAATGTGAAAGATAAAACTATAAAATTCTTAGAAGAAAATATAGGAGTAAATCTTTGTGACCTTGCATTATGCTAAGCCTTCTTAGATTGATGCCAGAAGTACAAGTGACAAAGTAAATGATAAATTGGACTTCATCAGTATTAAAATTTTGGGCTTCAATGGACATCATTAGATTGGATAAAATATTTCTAATTTGACATCCACAGAATTTATATTTATAAGTCATATATCTGATAAATGACTTGTATTTATTAGATATCGACAGAGTCTCTCTTGGTCACCTAGGCTGGAGTGCAGTAGCACGATCATAGCTCACTGCAGCCTCTACTCCTGGGTTCAAGTGATCCTCTTGCCTAGCCTCCCAAGTAGCTGGGACTACAGGCACACACCACCATGACTAGCTAATTAAAATAAACAATTTGTACAGACAGGGTCTCCCTGTGTTGCCCAGGCTGGTCTTGAACTCCTGTTCTCAAGTGATCTTTCTGCCTCAACCTCCCAAAACACTGGGATTACAGGCATGAGCCACTGAGCCTGGCCAATGATTTCTTTTGAATTATGTCTTTCTCTCAATATTGCTGATATGACAGGAGCAACATTAATTAGTTTCCTTGTACTCCCTTCTTGACACACTTAAGGACTCATCTATCTATTGAAGTTTTTTTTTCTTTTCAAGCAATTCTATGTTACATTAGAATATCTTCCTGCAGAGAGGTTACAAGATCCTGTATTGTTGTTTGATACTTTGTACGTATTGAATTTGATGATATTAATGTCTGCATATCAACTACAGAACTTTTTATTATTATTATTATACTTTAAGTTCTGGGATACATGTGTAGAACGTTCACGTTTGTTACATAGATATACATATACCATGGTGGTTTGCTGCACCCATCCACCTGTCATCTACATTAGGTATTTCTCCTAATGCTATCCTTCCCCTAGCCCCCGACTTTCTGATAGGCCCCCGTGTGTGATGTTCCCCTCCCTGGGTCCATGTGTTCTCATTGTTTAACTCCCACTTATGAGTGACAGCATGCAGTGTTTGGTTTTCTGTTTCTGTGTTAGTTTGATGAGAATTATGGTTTCCAGCTTCATCCATGTCCCTGCAAAGGACATGAACTCATTCTTTTTTATGGCTGCATAGTATTTCATGGTATATACATGCCACATTTTCTTAATCAAGTCTATCATCGATGGGCATTTGGGTTGGTTCCAAGTCTTTGCTATTGTGAATAGTGCTGCAATAAATACACATGTACATGTGCCTTTATAGTAGAATGATTTATAATCCTTTGGATATATACCCAGGAATGGGATTGCTGGGTCAAATGGTATTTCTGGTTCTAGATCCTTGAGAAATCGCCACACTGTCTTCCACAATGGTTGAACTAATTTACACTCCCACCAACAGTGTAAAAGCGTTCCTATTCCTCCACATCCTCTCCAGCATTTGTTGTTTCCTGATTTTTTAATGATCGCCATTCTAACAGGCGTGAGATGGTATCTCATTGTGGTTTTGATTTGCATTTCTCTAATGATGAGTGGTGATGAAGCTTTTTTTCACATGTTTCTTGGCTGCATAAATGTCTTCTTTTTTTTTTTTTTTTTTTTTTGAGACGGAATCTCGCTCTGTCGCCCACGCTGGAGTGTAGTGGCCGGATCTCAGCTCACTGCAAGCTCTGCCTGCCGGGTTTATGCCATTCTCCTGCCTCAGCCTCCCCCGAGTAGTTGGAACTACAGGCGCCCGCCACCTTGCCCGGCTATTTTTTTTTTTTTTTTTGTATTTTTTAGTAGAGACGGGGTTTCACCGGGTTAGCCAGGATGGTCTCGATCTCCTGACTTCATGATCTGCCCGTCTTGGCCTCCCAAAGTGCTGGGATTACAGGCTTGAGCGACTATGCCTGTCCATAAGTGTCTTCTTTTGAGACGTGTCTGTTCAGATCCTTCACCCACTTTTTGATGGAATTTTTTTTTTTTTTCTGGTAAATTTGTTTAAGTTCCTTGTAGATTCTGGATATTAGCCCTTTGTCAGATGGGTAGATGGCAAAATTTTTCTCCCATTCTGTAGGTTGACTCTTTACTCTGATGATAGTTTCTTTGCTGTGCAGAAGCTCTTTAGTTTAATTTGATCCCACTTGTCAATTTTGGGTTTTGCTGCAATTGCTTTTGGTGTTTTAGTCATAAAGTCTTTGCCCATGCCTATGTCCTGAATGGTATTGCCCAGGTTTTCTTCTAGGGTTTTTATGGTTTTAAGTCTTATGTTTAAGTCTTTAATCCATCTGGAGTTAATTTTTGTATAAGGTGTAATGAAGGAGTCCAGTTTCAGTTTTCTGCATATGGTTAGCCAATTTTCCCAACACCATTTATTAAATAGGGAATCCTTCTCCCTTTCTTGTTTTTGTCAGGTTTGTCAAAGATTAGATGGTCATAGATGTGTGGTGTTATTTCTGAGGCCTCTGTTCTGTTCCATTGGTCTATATATCTGTTTTGGTACCGGTGCCATGCTGTTTTGGTTACTGTAGCCTTGTATTATAGTTTGAAGTCAGGTAGCGTGATGCCTCCAGCTTTGGTCTTTTGGCTTAGGATTGTCTTGGTAATGTGGGCTCTTTTTTTGTTTCATATGAAATTTACAGTATTTTTTTCTAATTCTTTGAAGAAAGTCAATGGCAGCTTGATGAAAATAGCAATGCATCTACAAATTACTTTGGACAGGGCCAGGCACCGAGGCTTATGCCTGTAATCCCAGCACTTTGGGAAGCCAAGGCAGGCAGATCACCTGAGATCGGGAGTTTGAGACCAGCCTGACCAACATGGAGAAACCCTGTCTCTATTAAAAATACAAAATTAGTCAGGTGTGGTGGTGCATGCCTGTAATCCCAACTACTCAGGAGGCTGAGGCAGGAGAATTGCTTGAACCTGGGAGGCAGAGGTTGTAGTGAGCCAAGATTGCGCCCTTGCACTCCAGCCTGGCTAACAAGAGCAAAACTCCATCTCAAAAAAAAAAAAAAATTACTTTGGGCAGTATGACCATTTTCACAATATTGATTCTTTCTATCCCCATTTGTTTGTGTCCTCTCTTATTTCCTTGAGCAGTGGTTTGTAGTTCTCCTTGAAGAGGTCCTTCATGTCCCTTGAAAGTTGTATTCCTAGGTAATTTATTCTCTTTGTAGCAGTTGTGAATGGGAGTTCACTCAGGATTTGGCTCTCTGTTTGTCTATTGTTGGTGTATAGGAATGTCTGTGATTTTTGCACATTGATTTTGTATCCTGAGACTTTACTGAAATTGCTTATCAGCTTAAGGAGATTTGGGGTTAAGACGATGGAGTTTTCTAACTATACAATCATGTCGTCTACAAACATAGACAATTTGACTTTCTGTCTTCCTATTTGAATACCCTTTATTTATTTCTATTGCCTGATTGCCCTGACAGAACTTCCAATACTATGTTGAACTGGAGTGGTGAGAGAGGGCATCCTTGTCTTGTGCTGGTTTTCCAAGGGAATGCTTCCAGCTTTTGCCCATTTAGTGTGATATTGGTTGTGAGTTTGTCATAAATAGCTCTTATTATTTTGAGATACGTTCCATCAATACCTAGTTTATAGAGTGTTTTTAGCATGAAAGGATGTTGAATTTTGTTGAAGGCCTTTTCTACATCTATTGAGATAATCATGAGGTTTTTGTCATTGGTTCTCTTTATGTGGTGGATTACATTTACTGATTTGCATATGTTGAGCCAGCCTTGCATCCCAGGGATGAAGCTGACTTGATTGTGGTGGATAAACTTTTTGATGTGGTATTGGATTCAGTTTGCCAGTATTTTATTGAGAATTTTTGCATCAATGTTCATCAGGGATTTTGGCCTGAAAATTTCTTTTTTTGTTGTGTCTCTGGCAGGTTTCGGTATCAGGATGATGCTGGCCTCGTAAAATGAGTTAGGGAGGAGTCCCTCTTTTTCTATTGTTTGGAATAGTTTCAGAAGGAATGGTACTAGCTCCTATTTGTACTTCTGGTATAATTTGGCTGCAAATCTGTCTGATCCTGGGCTTTTTTTGGTTGGTAGGCTATTAAATACTACCTCAATTTCAGAACTTTTTATTGGTCTATTCAGGGATTTGACTTCTTCCTGGTTTAGTCTTGGGAGGTTGTATGTGTCCAGGAATTTATCCATTCTTCTAGATTTTCTAGTTAATTTGCATAGAGGTGTTTATAGTATTCCCTGATGGTAGTTTGTATTTCTGTGGGATCAGTGGTGATATCCCCTTTATTATTTTTTATTGCGTCTATTTGATTCTTCTTTCTTTTCTTCTTCATTAGTATGGCTAGTAGTCTGTTTTGTTAATCTTTTCAAAAAACCAGCTCCTGGATTCACGGATTTTTTTGAAGGGCTTTTCATGTCTCTATCTCCTTCAGTTCTGCTCTGATCTTAGTTATGTCTTGTCTTCTGCTAGCTTTTGAATTTATTTGCTCTTGCTTCTCTAGTTCTTTTAATTGTGATGTTAGGGTGTCGATTTTAGATCTTTCCCACTTTCTCATGTGGGCATTTAATGCTATAAATTTCCCTCTTAACACTGTTTTAGCTGTGTTCCAGAGATTCTGGTACATTGTCTCTTTGTTCTCACTGGTTTCAAAGAACTTCTTTATTCCTGCCTTCATTTCGTTATTTACCCAGTAGTTATTCAGGAGCGGGTTGTTCAGTTTCCATGTAATTGTGCAGTTTTGAATGAATTTCCTAATTCTGAGTTCTAATTTGATTGCACTGTGGTCAGAGAGACTGTTAAGATTTCCGTTCTTTTCCATTTGCTGAGGAGTGTTTTACTTCCAATTATGTGGTCAGTTTTAGAATAAGTGCAATGTGGTGCTGAGAAGAATGTATATTCTGTTGATTCGGGGTGGCGAGTTCTGTAGATGTCTGTTAGGTCTGCTTGGTCCACAGCTGAGTTGAAGTCCTGAATATCTGTGTTAATTTTCTATCTCGTTGATCTGTTTACTATTGACAGTGGAGTGTTAAAGTCTCCCACTATTATTATGTGGGAGTCTACGTCTCTTTGTAGGTCTCTAAGAACTTGTTTTATAAATCTGGGTGCTCCTGTATTGGGTATATATATATTTAGGATAGTTAGTTCTTGTTCCATTGATCCCTTTACCATTATGTAATGGCCTTCTTTGTCTGTTTTCATCTTTGTTGCTTTAAAGTCTGTTTTATCAGGGAAGAGGATTGCAACCCCTGCCTTTTTTTTTTTTTTTTTTTTTTTTTTGCTTTCCATTTACTTGGTAAATCTTCCTCCATACCTTTATTTTGAGCCTATGCGTGTCTTTGCACATGAGATGGGTCTCCTGAATAAAGCACACTGAAGGGTGTTTACTCTTAATCCAATTTGCCAGTCTGTGTCTTTTAATTGGGGCATTTAGCCTATTTACATTTAAGGTTAATATTGTTATGTGTGAATTTGATTCTGTCATTATGATGCTAGCTGGTTACTTTGCACTTTAGTTGATGCAGTTTCTTCATGGTGTCGATGGTCTTTACATTTTGGTATGTTTTTGCAGTGGCTGCTACCAGTTTTTCCTTTCTGTATTTAGTACTTCCTTCAGGAGCTCTTGTAAGGCAGGCTTGATGATGACAAAATCCCTCAGCATTTGCTTGTCTGTAAAGGATTTTATTTATCCTTCACTTATGAAGCTTAGTTTGACCAAATGTAAAATTCTGGGTTGAAAATTCTTTTCTTTAAGAATGTTGAATATTGGCCCCCACTATCTTCTGGCTTATGGGGTTTCTGCAGAGAGATCTACTGTTAGTCTGATGACCTTCCCTTTGTGGGTAACCTGAACTTTCTCTCTGGCTGCTCTTAACATTTTTTTTCCTTCATTTCAACCTTGGTGAATCTGATGATTATGTGTCTTGGGGTTGATCTTATGGAGGAATATCTTAGTGGTGTTCTCTATATTTCCTGAATTTGACTGTTGGCCTGTCTTGCTAGGTTGGGGAAGTTCTCCTGGATAATATCCTGAAGTGTGTTTTCCAACTTGGTTCCATTCTCCCTGCCACTTTCAGGTACACCAATCAAACGTAGGTTTGGTCTTTTCACATAGTCCCATATTTCTTGGAGAAGTTCATTCCTTTTCATTCTTTTTTCTCTAATGTTGTCTTCATGCTTTATTTCATCAAGTTGATTTCAAGCTCTGTTATCTTTTCTTCCACTTGATTGATTCGGCTATTGATACTTGTGTATGCTTCACAAAGTTCTCGCATTGTGTTTTTCAGCTCCTTCAGGTTATTTATGTTTTTCTCTAAACTGGTTATTCTAGTCAGCAGTTCCTGTAACCTTCTATCAAGATTCTTAGCTTCCTTGCATTGGGGTACAATATGCTCCTTTAGCTTGGAGAAGTTTGTTGTTACCCACTTTCTGAAGCTTATTTCTGTCAGTTTGTCAAACTCATTCTCCGTCCAGTTTTGTTCCCTTGCTGGTGAGGAGTTGTGATCCTTTGGAGAAGAGGTATTCTGACTTTTGGAATTTTCAGCATTTTTGTGCTGGTTTTTCCTCATGTTTGTGGATTTATTTATTTATTTTATTTATTTTTTTTTTGAGATAGAGTTTTGCTCTTGTTGCCCAGGCTGGAGTGCAATGACGTGATATCAGCTTGCTACAACCTCTGCCTCCCAGGTTCAAGTGATTCTCCTGCCTCAGCCTCCCGAGTAGCTGGAATTACACATGTCCACCACCACACCCATCTAATTTTGTTGTTGTTGTTTTTTTTTTTTTGAGACAGAGTCTTGCTCTGTCACCCAGGCTGGAATGCAGGGGCGTGATCTCTGCTCACTGCAAGCTCCGCCTCCTGGGTTTACGCCATTCTCCTGCCTCAGCCTCCCGAGTAGCTGAGACTACAGGTGCCCGCCACCTCGCCCGGCTAGTTTTTTTTTTTTTTTGTATTTTTAGTAGAGACGGAGTTTCACCGAGTTAGCCAGGATAGTCTTGATCTCCTGACCTCATGATCCGCCCGCCTCAGCCTCCCAAAGTGCTGGGACTACAGGCGTGAGCCACTGCGTCCGGCCTTTTGTTGTATTTTTAGTAGAGATGGGGTTTCTCCATGTTGGTTGTTGGTGAGGCTGGTCTTGAACTCCTGACCTCAGGTGATCCGCCTGCCTCGGCCTCCCAAACTGCTGGGATTACAGGAGTGGGCCACTGCGCCTGGCCTATCTTCATGGATTTATCTACCTTTGATCTTTGATGCTGATGACCTTCGGATGGGGTTTGTGCGTTGGCATCTTTTTTGTTGATGTTGATGTTATTGCTTTCTGTTTGTTAGTTTTTCTTTTAACAGTCAGGCCTGTCTTCTGCAGGTCTGCTGGAGGTCCACTCCAGACCCTGTTTGCCTGGGTATCACCAGCAGAGGCTGCAGAACAGCAAAGATTGCTACCTGCTCCTTCTGGAAGCTTTGTCCTAGAGGGGCACCCACCAGATGCTAGCCAGATTTCTCCTCTATGAGGCATCTGTCAACCTCTGCTGGGAGATGTCTCCCAGTCAGGAGGTGCAGGAGTCAGGGACCACTTGAGGATGCAGTCTGTCCCTTAGCAGAGCTCAAGCGCCGTGCTAGGAGATCTGCTGCTCTCTTCAGAGCTGGCAGACAGGAACGTTTAAGTTTGCTGAAGCTGTGCCCACAGTCACCCCTTCCCCCAGGTGCTCTGTTCCAAGGATATGGGAATTTTATCTATAGGCCCCTGACTGGGGCTGCTGCCTGTCTTTCAGAGATGTCTGGTCTAGAGAGGAGGAATCTAGAGAGGCAGTCTGGCTGCAGCAGCTTTGATGCACTGTGGTGGGTTCCAGTTCGAACTTCCCAGCAGCTTTGTTTACACAGTGAGTGGAAAACTGCCTTCTGAAGTCTCAGTAATGGCAGACGCCCCTCCCCAACAAAGCTCCAGCTTCCCAGGTGGACTTCAGACTGTGGTGCTAGCAGCTAGAATTTCAAGCCAGTGGATCTTAGCTTGCTGGGCTGCATGGGGGTGGGATCCACTGATCAAGACCACTTGGTTCCCTGGCTTCAGCCCCCTTTCCAGGGGAGTGAATGGTTCTGTCTCTCTTGGGTTTCAAGCGCCACTGGGGTACAAAAAAAAAACCTCCTGCAGCTAGCTCAGTGTCTGCCCAAATGGCCCCCCAGTTTTGTGCTTAAAACCCAGGGCCCTGGTGGTGTAGGCACCCGAGGGAATCTCCTGGTCTATGGGTTGCAAAAACCATGGGAAAAGCGTAGTGTCTGGGCCAGATAGCACCATCCCTCACGGCACAGTCCCTCAAGGCTTCCCTTGGCTAGGGGAGGGAGTTCCCCAACCCCTTGCACTTCCCGGGTGAGGCAATGCCCCACCCTGCTTCTGCTTGCCCTCCGTGGGCTGCACCCACTGTCTAACCAGTCCCAGTGGGATGAGCCGGGTACCTCAGTTGGAAATGCAGAAATCACTCACCTTCTGCATTGGTCTCACTGGGAGTAGCAGACTGGAACTGTTCTTGTTTGCTCATCTTGCCAGCACCCCCCACCAACATTTTTTTTTTTTTTTGAGACAGAGTCTCACTCTGTCACCCAGGCTGGAGTGCAGTGGTGCCATCTCGGCTGCAACCTCCACCTCCTGAGTTCAAGTGATTTTCCTGCCTTAGCCTCTTGAGTTGCTGGGACTAAAGGTGCCCGTCACCACACCTGGCTAGTTTTTGTTTTTTTGTTTTTTTTTTTTGAAACAGTCTCACTCTGTTGCCCAGGCTAGAGTGCAGTGGCATGATCTTGGCTCACTGCAACCTCTGCCTCCCGGGTTCAAACAATTCTCCTGCCTCAGCCTCCTGAGTATATAGGACTAAAGGCATGTGCCACCATGCCCAGCTAATGTTTTGTATTTTTAGTAGAGACAGGGTTTCACTGTGTTAGCCAGGATGGTCTCGATCTCCTGACCTTGTCATTGCCCACCTCGGCCTCCCAAAGTGCTGGTGTTACAGGCATGAGCCACCATACCCAGCTAATTTTTGTATTTTTACAAAATAACCCTTTTACACAGGGTTTCACCATGTTGGCCAGGCTGGTCTCAAACTCCTGACCTCAAATGATCCACTCACCGCAGCCTCCCAAAGTGTTGGGATTACAGGCATGAGCCACTGCAACCGGCCTAACTGCAGCATTTTTAACATATGGGATACACATGCACATCTGGTTTATTTGCTATGTGATCTGTATCTCTCTTTTGACTGCTACTTTAAAACTCTTTTTGAATTAAACCCTTATGGTACAGCTTTATGTTCCTTATTACTGTATTATTAGAAAATTGCTTTGCATACAAATGCTTAATTTTAAATGGGTGATAATAAGTAGGATGTATTCTGCTGCCGTAATATATAGATTATGAAGAGGCTGGCACATGATTGGGCTGGGGTGGTAAAGAAAGTACTTGAAATAGTCAAAGGGAAAGATTTCATTTTTCTCAATTTAACCTGCTCACAGAAGGGCAATAAGAGCCTCATTATCTCATTTGGACAGGACCTATGGAGTCACAGCCTGCACGGTCCAGTCTCAGGATGGCTCATATTGGAAGAAGCACTGCTCAAACAGACGTTTCAGTTTTACTCAGAGCTCTAAAAATGTGAAAGGCTGTCAGTCATAATTCACAGTTAATATTTAAATCCTCTGCCTTGGCCGGGTGTGGTGGCTCACGCTTGTAATCCCAGCACTTTGGGAGGCCGAGGTAGGCAGATCACCTGAGGATGGGGGTTCAAGACCAGCCTCGCCAACATGGTGAAACCCCGTTTGTACTAAAAATACAAAAATTAGCCAGGCATGCTGGCGCACACCTGTAATTCCAGCTACTTGGGAGGCTGAGGCAGGAAAATTGCTTGAACCCAGAAGGTGGAAGTTGCAGTAAGCCGAGATGGTGCCATTGCATTCCAGCCCGGATGACAGAGTGAGACTTTTCTCAAAAAAAAAAAAAAAAAAAAAAAGGAAATCCTCTGCTGGAAACACTTTTGCAGCACTTTGTAAATGCCAGGGCCTTGCCCTCTCCCACCCTCTCACTTCTGCTTCTCCTTCGGCTATGCCCTCTCTAGTGCGTCTGATCTGACATGCACACCCCTTCCCTCCCTTCTCTTCCACGTTTCTGCAGTTGGCAGTATAGGTAATGGAGGAAGAGCACAACACCCAGGTGATTTTTGTCCAGATGTATTTCAGTCACATTAAATTTATGAGGTTTCAGATTTTATCTTACTGTTTGTTTGTGGTGTGTGTGTTTAAAAATTAGGGTTTGTAAAATAATTCTTGTGAAAGTGTGCTATTTTCCTAGCAAGTTATCTTCTTTCTACGGACAGTGGCTGTATTTTCCTCGCCAATGCCCCCTCGTTCTGTTCCTCCTCCGCATGTGAGTTTGATCATTGCGCGTTATGGTTTTCTCTAGCACGTTTATTGGTAATACATCCTTTTTTGAGAAAGAGGCCAGCCGCTCACCTCCCATGTCCAGCTCCCCAGCCTGGTCTACTAGCAGCAACACACAGACCCTCATGAAGGCACGGGACAACTGCTTCCTGACTTTGTTGTGGATGCTGCAGGGCTTGTTCTGAGGTCACTGAATTTGTGGTTTTCTGTTTGTTTCTTTTGAGACGGCATCTCGGAATCTCGCTCAGTCACCCAGGCTGGAGTGCAGTGGTGTGATCTTGGCTCACTGCAATCTCCGCCTCCCAGGTTCAAGCAATTCTCGAGACTCAGCTTCCCAAGTAGCTAGGATTACAGGCACGCGCGACCACGCCCGACTAATTTTTGTATTCTTTTTCTTTTTTTGAGACAGAGTCCTGCTCTGTCACCTAGGCTGGAGTGTAGTGGTGTTGTCTCGGCTCACTGCAACCTCCACTCCCCGGGTTCCAGTGATTCTCCTGCCTCAGGCTTCTGGGTAGCTGTGATTACAGGTGTGCATGACCATGCCCAGATAATTTTTGTATTTTTAGTAGAGATGGGGTTTCACCATGTTGGCCAGGCTGGTCTCAAACTCCTAATCTCAGGTGATCCACCGGCCTTGGCCTCCCAAAGTGCTGGAATTTCAGGTGTGAGCCACCACGCCTGGCTGAGGTCACTGACTTCGAACATGGGGCGTCCTTTCTTTATATTTTGGTTTCTGTCTGGCATGGAGTAGGAACACAGTAAAGATGATCTGGCTCTGCATTTGTAGCCCCCAGGCAAAATTGCCATCCTTTTCTTTGTTGTATCAACAGTTCTCTTACAATGGCCAGGAAAGTAAGGAAGATGAAAGCTGCTTACTGTCACACAAGTTGGGCACAAAATTCCTATTTGGTCACTTTGGGAGGGAGTTCAAACCAAGTTCTCTGAGTCTGCTAACTTTGTTCTAAACCCAGTCTATTCTCCATTCAGGGTCACATTTGCCTCTGTCCCAAAGAGGAAGTCTGCCACCCTCTTGGCTCAACTAAGTTTCTTTAGGTACTGGAGAAGTTTACCTTCTACAGAAAGCAATGGTTTCTTTCCTTTCATGGCAAATTGAGCTCACTCTTCATTTAAATACTAAGACATCGAGCCCATGAGAAGAGGTGGCCAATGCTAGGTCTCTGCCAGATTCTGCCTCCTGCATTTTAAAAATTTGGTTATTGTTAAAACCCAGAAGGACACGAAGAGCGCTTCCCACTGTCTATCCACAGAAGACACTGCACTGCTTCATTAGCATCGTGGCCATCAAACACAAACATAGCCAACCACTCCGATGATATCACAAAGTCCCAGGGAGGACGGGACAATGGAGAGCAATTCAGCACAGCACGCCATTTTTAAATACTGTGCTCTCAAAAATAAATATAGCCACTAAAGGGAAAACAGTATTAGGTTTAAATCGTGAGATAAAAATGTCTGTTATGTAAGGTTGTAATGTTCATGCTCAGCCCTTTTCTCTCAGGACTCCTTTCCCAGTTCTTTTTCACCTCAAAGGGAAGCACTGTTTAAGAAAGAGGAAGGTATGACCTCAGAAGAGAGAAGAAATAGCAGCAACAGGGACCTCAGATCCTAGAGGTCTTCACAAGTGGGTGCAGGTGAATTTGTTGCCATTTGAAGGACTCATTTCTTGACACATATTCTTTTTTTTTTTCATTTTTATTACTCAAAAAAGTTTCATATTTATTTAGCTTTCTAACTCTGGGCTTGTGCCTTCAATACTTTCACAACGATTTTCTGCTCCTTGTTGAGGAAAGCACTCTTGATACTGTCACGAACACATTTAGCACAGATGAACCACCATAGGCCCTGCTGACATGTTTCTTTGTTTTGGACAATCTCATAAGAACTTTAGGTCTTACAGCACGAATCCCTCGAAGTCTGCCTGGGCACACGCCACATGCAGAATTTGGTGCTTTCCCAACCTTCTTGGCATAAAGGTAAACAATTCTATTACCAGGGGTTCAGGACAGCCTAGTTTTGTTAGAAGCTGTATTGTAGGAAAGCCTACGTCGCTATGTCAAACTCTAGACCATTCTGAGTGCCTGCAGACAATGGCCCCCAACAAATTTTCTTCTAAACAATGGCTTCTGCAGAACTTGGACGGCTATAAAAGTCTCAATTGCTTGTGTTTAGCTAATCATTCAACATTTATTAAGTGTCCGCATTGTACAAGGAACAGAGTTTAATTCTAAAATAAGCTTGAAACACGTGACTAAAACTTCAGTTCCTAGACAAATATAACAAAATTGCACAACTTGCTACATGTTATCTGATTTACTGATTGGACCATATTTACTTTGAGTAGTGGATGAGGCTTAATAGAATACAGCTTGATCTTTTCCCTTCCCTATGCCCCAGGTTCCCTGGCAGGGACTGGAAATAGGGGGAAAGGAAGAGGATGCCAATTTAGAACTGAGTCGTGTACAATGCTTAGGCGTGTACTTTTGCTTATCATCTTACAAGTTTCTGGTCAGTTCCCAAACCCATTCCCTATTCAGCGATTCCAAAGCTACATCACATTCCCAAGCATCTTGAAAGTCTTCCTCTCCCATTGCCCACCTGTTCTCAACAGATGGCTTGTCGCATACTGAGAATATTGAAGCTATCAGCTGAGAACTTCTTTACTTTCCTCCTTCGCAGCCAACAGATTGACCTGCTTTCAACCTCCCTCCTTCTCAGCAGTTTTAAGGCTCATCTCTCTACCAGTCTTACTGATCAGATCACCTTTCAGCTTCTCTGGAGTGGCATCACATCTTAACATGGAGATTAGTTTCTTTAGTCAGCCCATAGGCAAGAGTCACATATAGTCAGAATTACTCAGAAGTTTTCTTAAGTCACCCATAGCAGTAGGTCAAACATAGCTTTGGGAATACAATACTGTAAAGTAATATGCAGGTGTGAGTATATCAAGTAGACAGTATTTATAGGTGTAAGGTATATATACTATATAATGTGTACTATAATATATAACATACAATTCCAAGGAGGGATTATATTGATAAAATAAATCAAGCTAGCTTTTTGTAACACTTGAGCAAATTTATAAATTTTCCTTTTTTTTTTTTTTTGAAATGGAGTCTCACTCTGTTACCCGGGCTGGAGGGCAGAGGCACCATCTCAGCTCACTACAACCTCTGCCTCCGGGTGGGTTCAAGCAATTCTCATGCCTCAGGCTCCCGAGTAGCTGGGACTACAGGCGCGCACCACCACGCTCAGCTACTTTTTGGATTTTTTGGCAGAGATGGGGTTTCAACATGTTGTCCAGGCTGAAAATATTCTTATTTCATAACCATTTGGTGTCATCACCTAAGTTTTTGTGGATAACTTTGTCAGTTTCTCTGTAGTCTTTAGTTAGTTCTTCAGTTTCTTTTACAAGATTGTAGTAAATACCCACTAGTATGAACAATGCATTTCTCTTAATTGTCTGTGGTTGGGAAACTGCTAAATCATCCATACCTTCTTCAGTAGGTTTCACTAAAAGTCCTCTCTGTCTGCCTGTAGACAACCTCATTGAGGGCAATTGCCCATTGAATTTCCAGCATTATTTACATAGTTCTTTCTCTCTTTCTCTCTAGCTCCCTCCTGCTCCATTAGACGATAAGACTTGGCTATGTCTAAGAGAAATCCAAAATAACAGTGGCTTATATAAGAGATAACTTTAATTTTATTTTATAAAACAAATCCAGAATTAGGTGCAGAGCTGTTTTGGTGGCTCCATGGTCACCAGGGACACGGTCTCCTTCTCCTTTTCTGTCCTGCCATCCTGGTTTGTGGCTTCCATCCTCGTGGCTACTGCAGCTCCAGCCACTGTATCCACATTCCAGTCAGCAGGAGGAAGGAAGGTGGTGTTCAGGAAAATTACCCCAAACTTGGAAATAATGCAAAAGGATGATTTCATATCCTGCCAATGTCCTACTAAAGCATTGTCCAGTTCCCCTAATGGTCATTTCGCTCTTGGGAAATGAACTACTCTTTTGGTACTGTTGATTAGAGTTAGATGTTAACTTAGAAGAACTGATTAGATGCAGATGAAAACCAGCAGAGATGGTTTTCTAACCTTGCAGAACATTCGTCACTTTTACATCTAACTTAGCATTGTTATTTCAGAGTTTTTGGTGTTTTTTGTTTGTTTGTTTATTTCTACTGAACCTGCTTTGTCATCTTACTGACTTCTCTCATCAATGATTAATTATACTTTAGGATGTGCTCAGATAATGTGTGGAAATTATATTTTTAATATTTGTATGTTTTGACAGTAGGAAGGACAAAGGGGCTTTCTTCAAGTCAATAATTTCCCTAAATGTCTACCTAAAATGTCTGCTTGTAACTTATTGGCCAGAACTTAGTCACAAGGCTACACATAGCTACAAAGGAGGCTGGGGAAGTAGTCTTTAGCTAGGTGCATTAAAATAAGGGCTCTCTTCCTAAGAAAGGGAGGCAGAGATCAGACAGCGGGGAATAACTAATAGTCTTCGCACAGGGACATGTATCAATTGATTTTGCCTCTTTTACCTGTATTTCTGCCTTTCCCTCTATGTTTGCTTCTTTCTAGCAGCCTAAAAGCACATCAGAGAATACCAACAGCTTTAACACCTTGGACCTGAATCCTCCTCCAGCTATCAGGACAACATTCTTTTTCCCCAATGGAGGTCCTATAAAGAACAGTCTCACTTGGCTCTGCTCTCTCACCTCCTCCTCCTCCTTCACCCACTTTAAGCAGGTTTCTCTTCCTCTCATCCACTAAACCTTCTCTGCTAGGCCACAGCTGATCTCCTAAACATCACACTCAAATCAACTGCATCTTGCACAAAGCAAAGATTTAATAAATGATTACTGAATTGTTCAATATGTTTGCTCTGTTTTCTTATTCTTTCTTAAGACAGTATTACTTTCTTCTCAATTGCAAAATTAATATTTTAGTTTTATTATGAGCCAACTAGGTTCTTTTGACACATCTATGAAAATCTAATTCTTAGACAACACTTTGGTTCTGTACAAAAATACATTCCAACTTTCAAACGATTGGCCTAAGAGTACCCTTCTGGAAATTTTTGACCTTTTTGTAGGCCCAGGTCTGTTTATTCATTTTCCCCTTCCATTGAATAGGAAAAAGAAATTGGCTTTTTGTTGCTAATAAAAACAAATTCTACTTGGGTTGTTTCCAAAGCACAAGAGCCAGTGGCAAGGAATCCCCAAGGGAAAAACACAAATAAGAATCTTTAATAATGTGTTTTCCTCTAATCCCCTTCCTGATCCTTTCTCACCAAATGGATCTAGCTATTTTCAAGTTCAGTTTTTGCTCTAAACCAGAGAACATAGTGTCCTAAATTGATACTTCACCCTCTATAAGCCTCCCGCTCTTGGCCTGCTTTATTTATCAGGCAGGGCACCTCCAGGGATTTGGGGTTGGGCTTGAGGAAGCCCAGGTGGTTGGCAATTGCCAGCAGGATGTAGTTATACTGCCCCAGTGTGGCAGTTTTCATCCTATTTCAAATGCTGCTTTATTTTTTCTCTCATGCTCCTTTGAGTGAGTACATCATAGGACATTAAGGGATGGTGGTGGCTTTAGGGAGACCCACAATGCTTCTATCAGTTCTTCCTCCCAGGTTTTGGGGGCTATAAGTGAAGGGAAGAATGAAAGCTTTGAATTTTAATAGACTACTCTCATCTGCCATATCTAAAAAATGCTTCCAGCAGGGAGAAGGCAAACCTCAAGGGAAGAGGTTGGTCAGTTTTTAATCAGCTGGGTCTCATCTAATCTTGCCAAGCTCTAAGCAGAGATTGCAAATTTTGGATCCATAGGCTAAATCCAGCCTCAGACATGCTACGCTTGGCTGACACGGATGGTACTTTTTGTTTTAATTCTTTAAAGGCAGCCTTTAAAAGGAAGATTTTGTATACAAATCCAGACTTCTGCCATCTTAACATTGCGTTCCTGAGTTGCAGCAATTGGCTGAAACCAAGTAGCTGTTGTTTCCTCCAGGTGGGGTTTGCCCTCTGCAATTTTGTCACAGACTTCACTTCCCCCTGTGACACATCCAGCTGCTTCCCCCATTTAATATCTGCCGCGCCTCTGCCGGCATGTGAGTTTTGGATCCCTGTTGCAAACAGCTGGGGATGGGGAGAGGTATCAGGACAGACTTCACAGAGGAGAGGAATTAAGCTGGTCCTTGAAAACTGATAGGAATTTTCCCAGTAAAATAAAAAGGTATGGAACCTCTAGGAAAGCAGACAAGTAGAGAAAAGACACAGTTATGAAGATTTTTGGGAAGGATCAAATCGAACCTTAAGAAAGGCCAGTGTAGTCTTTCAGCATGACGTTGGATTTCAACAGACTTTAGTTCCAATTCAGGCTCTACCACATACTTGCAGTATGACCTTGAGTAAATTATTCAATTTCTTTGACCCTCAACATATTCATCTGTATAGTAGACATGATACCTCTATCATGTGATCGTGACCACAAAATGAGGTAACATATATTATTTTTAAAAATTTGCTGGAGTTCGAAAAGTGCACATATCAAAAATGTGCAGCCCAGTGAATTTTAACAAAGTGAACACATTCATGTCACCAGCACCCAGGTCAAGAAATAGACAATATTGGCATTTCTTTTTTTTTTTTTTTTTTTTTTTGAGACGGAGTCTCACTCTGTCGCCCAGGCTGGAGTGCGGTGGTGCTATCTCAGCTCACTGCAACCTCCGCTTCCTGGGTTCAAGCAATTTTCCTGCATCAGCCTCCCGGGTAGCTGTGATTACAGGTGCCTGCCACCGTGCCGGGATAATTTTTGTATTTTTAGTACAGATGGGGTTTCACCATCTTGGGCAGGCTGGTCTTGAACTCCTGACCTCGTGATCCACCTGCCTTGGCCTCCCAAAGTGTTGGGATTACAGGCATGAGCCACCACACCCGGCCTATTATGATTTTAATTTATAAGAAAAGCAGTTTAATGGGCTCATGGCTCTGCAGGCTGTACAGGAAGCATGGTGGCATCTGCTTGTGGCGAGGCCTCAGGGAGCTTTTACTCATGGTGGAAGGCAAAGCAGGAGCAACTTTAAGTTTTTAAAAATTTCAGCTTTTAGGTCCAGGGGATGCATGTGCAAGTTTGTTACATAGGTAAACTGTGTGATACTGAGTTTTGGGATGTGAATGATCCTGTCACCCTGGTAGTAAGCATAGTACCTAATAGGTATTAATAGTTTTTCAACCCTTGCTTCCCTTCCTCTTTCCCCTCTCTGGTAGTCCCCTGTGTCTACTTTTCCCATCTTTATATCCATGTGTACTCAGTGTTTAGCTACCACTTATAAGTGAGAACATGTGATACTGGGTTTTCTGTTCCTGCATTAATTCACTTTGGATGATGGCCTCCAGCTGCATCCATGTTGCTGCAAGGGACATGATTTTGTTCTTTTTTATGGCTGTGTAATATTCCATGATATATATGTACCACATTTTCTTTATCTAGTCCACTGTTGATGGGCATCAAGGTTGATTCCATGTCATTGCCATTGTGAATAGTGCTGTGATGAACATACAAGTGCATGTGTCTTTTTGGTAGAATGATTTGTTTGCCATTGGGTACGTACCCAGTAATGGGATGGCTGGATTGAATGGTAGTTCTGTTTTAAGTTACTTGAGAAATCTCAAAACTGCTTTTCATAGTGGCTGAGTGGATTTACATTCCCACCAAGAATGTATAAGCATTCTCTTTCTCTGCAACCTTGTCCACATCTGTTATTTTTTGACTTTTTAATAACAGCCATTCTGACTAGTATGAGATGGTATCACACTATGTTTTAGATTAACGTTTCTCTAGTGATGTTGAGCATTTTTTCGTATGTTTCTTAGCCACATGTATGTCTTCTGAGAAGTCTCTTTGTGTCGTTCGCCCACTTTTCAAGCGGGTTATTTGTGTTTTGTTTGTTGAATTATTTAAATTCCTTTTAGATTCTGCATATTAGTTTGTGAATATTTTCTCCCATTCTGTAGATTGCCTGTTTATTCTGTTGATGGTTTCTTTTGCTATGCAGAAGCTCTTTAGCTTAATTAGGTCCCACCTGTTAATTTTTTTGTTGAAATTGCTTTTGAGGACTTAGTCATAAATTCTTTGCCAAGGTTGATGTCTAGAATGATATTTCCTAGGTTTTATTCTAGAATTTTTTATAGTTTTATATCTTTCTTTTTCTTTCTTAAAAAAATTATACTTTAAGTACTAGGGTACATGTGCACAACGAGCAGGTTTGATGCATAGATATGCATGTGCCATGTAGGTTTGCTGCACACATCAACTCGTCATTTACATTAGGTGTTTCTCCTAATGCTATCCCTCCCCCAGCCCCCACACCACACAGGCCCCGGTGTGTGATGTTCCCTGTCCTGTGTCCAAGTGATCTCATTGTTCAGTTCCCGCCTAGGAGTGAGAATATGTGGTGTTTGGTTTTCTGTCCTTGTGATGGTTTGCTGAGAATGATGGTTTCCAGCTTCATCCATGTCCCTGCAAAGGATGTGAACTCGTCTTTTTTTATGGCTGCGTAGTTTTCCATGGTGTATATGTGCCACATTTTCTTAATCAAGTCTATCATTGATGGACATTTTGGTTGGTTCCAAGTCTTTGCTATTGTGAATAGTGCCTCAATAAACATATGTGTGCACATGTCTTTATAGTAGCATGATTTATAATCCTTTGGGTATATACCCAGGAATGGGATTGCTGGGTCAAATGGTATTTATAGTTCTAGATCCTTGAGGAATCACCACACTGTCTTCCACAATGGTTGAACTAGTTTACAGTCCCACTAACAGTGTAAAAGCATTCCTATTTCTCCACATCCTCTCCAGCATCTGTTGTTTCCTGACTTTTTAATGATTGCCATTCTAACAGGCATGAGATGGTATCTCATTGTGGTTTTGATTTGCATTTCTCTAATGACCAGTGGTGATGGACTTTTTTTCATGTGTCTGTTGGCTGCATAGATGTCTTCTTTTGAGAAGTGTCTGTTGATACCCTTTGCCCACTTTTTGATGGGATTGTGTTTTTTTCTTGTAAATTTGTTTGAGTTCTTTGTAGATTCTGGATATTAGCCTTTTCTCAGATGGGTAGATGGCAAAAATTTTCTCCCATTCTGTAGTTTGTTCACTCTGCTGGTAGTTTCTTTTGCTGTGCAGAAGCTCTTTAGTTTAATTAGATCCCAATTGTCAATTTTGGCTTTTGTTGCCATTGCTTTTGGTGTTTTAGTCATGAAGTCCTTGCCCATGCCTATGTCGGGAATGGTATTGCCCAGGTTTTCTTCTAGGGTTTTTATGGTTTTAGGTCTTATGTTTAAGTCTTTAATCCATCTGGAGTTAATTTTTGTATAAGGTGTAACAGAGGGGTCCAGCTTCAGTTTTCTGCATATGGTTGGCCAATTTTCCCAACACCATTTATTAAATAGGGAATCTTTTCCCCATTTCTTGTTTTTGTCAGGTTTGTCAAAGATTAGATGGTCATAGATGTGTGGTGTTATTTCTGAGATCTCTGTTCTGTTCCATTGGTCTATGTATCTGTTTTGGTACCAGTACCATGCTGTTTTGGTTACTGTAGACTTGTATTATAGTTTGAAGTCAGGTAGCGTGATGCCTCCAGCTTTGTTCTTTTTGCTTAAGATTGTCTTGGCAATGCGGGCTCTTTTTTGATTCCAAATGAACTTTAAAGTAGCTTTTTCCAATTCTGTGAAGAAAGTCATTGGTAGCTTGATGGGGATGGCATTGAATCTATAAATTACCTTAGGCAGTATGGCCATTTTCATGACATTGATTCTTCCTATCCATGAGCATGGAATGTTCTTCCATTTGTTTGTGTCCTCTTGTATTTTGTACAGGTTTGTGGTTCTCCTTGAAGGGGTCTTTCACATCCCTTGTAAGTTGGATTCCTATGTATTTTATTCTCTTTGCAGCAACCGTGAATGGTAGTTCACTCATGATTTGGCTCTCTGTTTGTCTGTTATTGGTGTATAGGAATGCTTGTGATTTTTGCACATTGATTTTGTATCCTGAGACTTTGCTGAAGTTGCTTACCAGCTTAAGGAGATTTTGGGCTGAGACAATGGGGTTTTCTAAATGTACAATCATGTCATCTACAAACAAGGACAATTTGACTTCCTCTTTTCCTAATCGAATACCCTTTATTTCTTTCTTTTGCCTGATTGCTCTGGCCAAAACTTCCAACACTATGTTGAATAGGAGTGGTGAGAGAGGGCATCCTTGTCTTGTGCCAGTTTTCAAAGGGAATGCTTCCAGTTTTTGGCCATTCAGTATGATATTGGCTGTGGGTTTGTCATAAATAGCTCTTATTATTTTGAGATACATTCCATCAATACCTAGTTTATTGAAAGTTTTTAGTGTGAAGGGCTGTTGAATTTTGTCGAAGGCCTTTTCTGCATCTATTGAAATAATCATGTGTTTTTTGTTGTTGGTTCTGTTTATGTGATGGATTATGTTTATTGATTTGCATATGTTGAACCAGCCTTGCATTCCAGGGATGAAGCTGACCTGATTGTAGTGGATAAGCTTTTTGATGTGCTGCTGGATTCAGTTTGCTAATATTTTATTGAAGATTTTCACATAGATATTCATCAAGGATATTGGTCTAAAATTCTCTTTCTTTTTGTTGTGTCTTTGCCAGGCTTTGGTATCAGGATGATGTTGGCCTCATAAAATGAGTTATGGAGGATTCCCTCTTTTTCTATTGATTGGAATAGTTTCAGAAAGAATGGTACCAGCTCTTCTTTGTACCTCTGGTAGAATTCAGCTGTGAATCCATCTGTTCCTGGACTATTTTTGGTTGGTAGGCTATTAATTATTATCTCAATTTCCGAGCCTGTTATTGGTCTATTCAGAGATTCAAATTCTTCCTGGTTCAGTCTTGGGAGGGTGTATGTGTCCAGGAATTTATCCATTTCTTCTAGATTTTCTGGTTTATTTGTGTAGAGGTGTTCGTAGTATTCTCTAATGGTAGTTTGTATTTCTGTGGGATCAGTGGTGATATCCCTTTATCATTTTTTATTGCATCTATTTGATTCTTCTCTCTTTTCTTTTTTATTAGTCTGACTAGTGGTCTGTCTATTTTGTTGATCTTTTCAAAAAACCAGCTCTTGGATTCATTGAGTTTTTGAAGGGTTTTTTGTGTCTCTATCTCCTTCAGTTCTACTCTGATCTTAGTTATTTCTTGCCTTCTGCTAGCTTTTGAATTTGGTTGCTCTTGCTTCTCTAGTTCTTTTAATCGTGATGTTAGGGTGTCGATTTTAGATCTTTTCTGCTTTCTCTTGTGGGTATTTAGTGCTGTAAATTTCCCTCTACACACTGCTTTAAATGTGTCCCAGAGATTCTGGTATGTTGTGTCTTTGTTCTCATTGGTTTCAAAGAAATCTTTATTTCTGCCTTTATTTCATTATTTACCCAGTAGTCATTCAGGAGCAGGTTGTTCAGTTTCCATGTAGTTGAGCGGTTTTGAGTGAGTTTCTTAATTCCGAGTTCTAATTCAATTGTACTGTGGTCTGAGAGACAGTTTGTTGTGATTCCTGTTCTTTTACATTTGCCGAGGAGTGCTTTACTTCCAATTATGTGATCAATTTTAGAATAAGTGCAATGTGGCGCTGAGAAGAATGTATATTGTGTTGATTTGGAGTGGAGAGTTCTGTAGATGTCTATTAGGTCTGATTGGTGCAGGGCTGAGTTCAGGTCCTGGATATCCTTGTTACCCTTCTATCTCATTAATCTGTCTAATATTGACAGTGGGGTGTTAAAGTCTCCCATTATTATTGTGTGGTAGTCTAAGTCTCTTAGTAGGTCTCTGAGGACTTGCTTTATGAATCTGGATGCTCCTGTATTGGGTGTATATATATTTAGGATAGTTAGTTGTTTTTGTTGAATTGATCCCTTTGCCATTATGTAGTGCCCTTCTTCGTCCCTTTTGATCTTTGTTGGTTTAAAGTCTGTTTTATGAGAGACTAGCATTGCAACCCCTGCTTTTTTTTGTTTTCCATTTGCTTGGTAGATCTTCCTCCATCCCTTTATTTTGATCCTATGTGTGTCGTTGCACGTGAGATGGGTCTCCTGAATACAGCACACTGACAGGTCTTGACTCTTAATCCAATTTGCCAGTCTGTTTCTTTTAATTGGGGCATTTAGCCGATTTACATTTAAGGTTAATATTGTTATGTGTGAATTTGATTCTGTCATTATTGATGTTAGCTGATTATTTTTCCCATTGATTGATGCAGTTTCTTTATAGCATCGATAGTCTTTAGAGTTTGGCATGTTTTTGCAGTGGCTGGTACCGGTTATTTCTTTCCATATTATTGCTTACTTCAGGAGCTCTTCTAAGGCAGGCCTAGTGGTGACAAAATCTCTCAGCATTTGCTTGTCTGTAAAGAATTTTATTTCTCCTTCACTTATGAAGCTTAGTTTGGCTGGATAGGAAGTTCTGGGTTGAAAATTCTTTGAAGAATGTTGAATATTGGCTCCCACTGTCTTTTGGCTTGTAAGGTTTCCACAGAGAGATCTGCTGTTAGTCTGATGGCCTTCCCTTTGTAGGTAACTTGACCTTTCTCTCTGGCTGCCCTTAACATTTTTTCCTTCATTTCAACCTTGGTGAATCTGGCAATTTCTTGAGGAGTATCTTTGTGGTGTTCTCTGTATTTCTGAATTTGAATGTTGGCCTGCCTTGCTAGGTTGGGGAACTTCTCCTGGATAATATCCTAAAGAGTGTTTTCCAACTTGGTTCCATTTTCCCCATCACTTTCAAGTACACCAGTCAAATGTAGATTTCGTCTTTTCACATAGTCCCATATTTCTTGGAGGCTTTGTTCATTTCTTTTTACTCTTTTTTCTCTAACCTTGTTTTTTCACTTTATTTCATTAATTTGATCTTCAATCACTGATACCCTTTCTTCCACTTGACTGAATCAGCTATTGAAGCTTGTGCATGTGTCACAAAATTCTTGTGCCATGGTTTTCAGCTCCATCAGGTCATTTAAGGTCTTCTCTACACTGTTTATTCTAGGTAGCCATTCGTCTAACCTTTTTTCAAGGTTTTTAGCTTCCTTGCTATGGGTTCAAACATGCTCCTTTAGCTTGGAGAAGTTTGTTATTACCAACCTTCTGAAGCCTACTTCTGTCCACTCATCAAAGTCATTCTCTGTCCAGCTTTGTTCCATTGCTGGCAAGGAACTGCAATCCTTTGGTGGAGAAGAGGAGCTCTGATTTTTAGAATTTTCAGCTTTTCTGCTGTGGTTTCTCCCCATCTTTTTGGTTTTTATCTACCTTTGGTTTTTGATGTTGCTGACCTACAGATGGGGTTTTGGTGTGGATGTCCTTTTTGTTGATGTTGATGCTATTCCTTTCGTTTGTTAGTTTTCCTTCTAACAGTCGGGTCCCTCAGCTGCAGGTCTGTTGGAGTTTGCTGGAGGTCCACTCCAGATCCTGTTTGCCTGGGTATCACCAGCAGAGGCTACAGAACAGCAAATATTGTTGCCTGATCCTTCTTCTGGAAGCTTTGTCCCAAAGGGGCACCTGCCTATATGAGGTGTCTGTCGACCCCTCCTGGGAGGTGTCTCCCAGTTACGCTACTTAGGGGTCAGGGACCCACTTGAGGAGGCAGTCTGTCCATTCTCAGAACTCAAATGCCTTGTTGGAAGAACCTCTGCTCTCTTCAGAGCTGTCAGACAGGGATGTTTAAGTCTGTAGAAGTTGTCTCCTGCCTTTTGTTCAGCTAAGCCCTGCCCATTGGGGTGGAGTCTAGATGCAGTAGGCCTTGCTGAGCTATGGTGGGCTCCGCCCCATTAGAGCTTGCTGGCTGCTTTGTTTACATACTCAAGCCTCAGCAATTGTAGACGCCCCTTCCCCCGCCAGGCTCCTGCCTCGCAGGTGGATCTCAGACTGCTGCGCTAGCAGTGAGCAAGGCTCCATGGGCATGGGACCCTCTGAGCCAGGCATGGGAGAGAATCTCCTTGTCTGCCAGTTGTTAAGACCTTGGGAAAAGCACAGTATTTGGATGGGAGTCTCCCATTTTTCCAGGTACAGTCTGTCATGGCTTCCCTTGGCTAGGAAAGGGAAATCCCCTGACCCCTTGTGGTTCCTGGGTGAGGCGACACCCTGCCTTGCTTCAGCTCGCCCTCCATGGGCTACTCCTACTGTCCAACGAGTCCCAGTGAGATGAATCAGGTACCTCAGTTGGAAATGCAGATAGCAACCCGTCTTCTGCATTGACCACGCTGGGAGCTGCAGACCGGAGCTGTTGCTATTCGGCCGTCTTGGAATGGATCTCTAGTTTTATGTCTTACATTTAAGTCTTTAATCCATCTTGGGTTAATTTTTGTATATGGTGAAAGGTAGGGGTCCAGTTTCATTCCTCAATATTTGGCTAGACAGTTATGCCAGCACCATTTATTGAATAGAAAGGGCTTTCCCCATTGCTTGTCAACTTTGTTAAAGCAGATCATTTATTTTCATTGCCACATAGTATTCCATTGGGTGATTATCCTACCATTTATTTATCCAGTCTTGATTAATGGGCATTTGGATAATTTTCCATTTTTGCTTTTAAGAATAGTACCTTGCTGGGTGTGGTGGCTCATACCTGTAATCTCAGCACTTTGGGAGACTGAGGCGGGCAGATCACTTGAGTCCAGGAGTTTGAGACCAGCATGGACAACTTAAGCGAGACCTTGTCTCTATTATAACACAGTTTTTAATTAAAAAAAGAGAAGAGTATAATTATGAAAATTTTAATACCCGTCTTTGAATATATTCTTGGATTTCTGTTAAGTATACACCTAGAAATGGAATTAGTGGGTCATATATTAATGTGTAGTAGAAACTGCCAGTTTTTGACTGGGCGTGATGGCTCACACCTGTAATCCCAGCACTTTGGGAGGCCGAGGTGGGCGGATCACAAGGTTAGGAGATTGAGACCATCCTGGCTAACATGGTGTAACCCCGTCTCTACTAAAAATATAAAAAGTTAACCAGGCGTGGTGGCAGGCGCCTGTAGTCCCAGCTACTCAGGAGGCTGAGGCAGGAGAATAACGTGAACCCACATGGCGGAGGTTGCAGTGAGCTGAGATTGTGCCACTGCACTCCAGCCTGGGTGACAAAGCAAGACTCCGTCTCAATAAAAGAAATTACTAGTTTTCCAAAGCAGTTAGTAACTAATTTTTGTTGTTGTTGTTGTTGTTGTTTTGTTTTTTGAGACAGAGGCTTGCTCTGTCTCCCAGGCTGGAGTGCAGTGGTGTGATCTTGGCTCACTGCAGCCTCTGCCTCCTGAGCTCAAGTGATTCTCTTCCCTCAGTCTCCCAAGTAGCTGCGATTACAGGTGCCTACCACCATGCCTGGCTAATTTTTGTATTTTTAGTGGAGATGGGGTTTCATCATGTTGGCCAGGCTGGTTTTGAACTCCTGACCTCAAATGATCCACTCACCTCGGCCTCCCAAAGTGCTGGGATTACAGGCATGAGCCACTGCACCCGGCTGTAACTAATTTATACTTCCAACAATAGTCTGGGGGAGTTATGGCTTCCCCACATCCTCTCAAATAGTTAGTACCTTCATTTTCATTTTTGCCATTCTGATGGATATGGTTTTAAAGTCCATTTCTTTAATGGCTAAGAAAAGCAAGCACCTTCTCATATGTTCATTGAGCATTTGAATATTTTTTTGTGACATGTTGAAAATTTTGGCTCACTTTTAAAAATTTGGTCGCCCATTTTTTTGTGTGCATTTCTCAAGTTTGACATTTTGTGATAGACAATCAAGGAGCACTATAAAAGAAAGGAATGTGATGACAGTTTAATTCAGGAGGAGGATGTGGGAGTATGTGATAGTGGATGAAAAATAAAGGTCCCAGCTGGGTGCGGTGGCTCACGCCTGTAATCCCAGCACTTTGGGAGGCCGAGGCAGGCAGATTACCTGAGGGCAGGAGTTTGAGACCAGCCTGGCCAACATGACGCAAACCCGTCTCTACTAAAAATACAAAAATTAGCCGGGCATGGTAGTGGGCACCTGTAATCCCAGCTACTCAGGAGGCTGAGGCAGGAGAATCGCTTGAACCTGAGAGGCAGAGGTTGCAGTGAGCTGAGATCGTGCCACTGCACTCCAGCCTGGGTGACAAGAGTGGAGATAAAAAAACAAAAGCTCTCCAGCCTTTGGTGTGGTCCCCAGGTCCTAGAATAGAGACAGATTTTAGGAAGAGACGAGGATGGCACCCCCTTTTGCAAAACATCTCCAGAGTAGTAGGACCTTGGAGAAAAGTAGCTGTGGGTGACAGGTCCACATACCAAGAGCTGTGATCCTGGGGCCCATGCAAGGAGAAGGAAGTTTTACCTCAAAGAAATGGGTTTGTTCATGACCCTGTGGCCCTTTGAAGGACTGTGACTGATAGGGCAACTCTGGGACAACAGGGACCAGAAGTGCGGTATAGATAGACGAAAACCTGGGCTAGAAATGGTGCCTTGTGTAGCAAGGAACAACTATGGCAAAGGCAGCGGCAACTGAATAAATCCAGATTATTCTCCACTTGAAGATAAAAGCCTGTTGATTTTCCTTTTTGGTAAACTCCTTGATGACTGCAAGAGACCCACAGTGGAAAAGGGGAAGCCCCAAGAAGGAGGTCCATGACTCCTGCCAGTGTGCAATGTGGGGTCTCAAACCAGTTCTAATTAATTTGAGAAATAAATAAAATGTGATATTATTTGCATCCCTCCTGACTGGAGCAATTTATACATACAGTACTATATTTTTAATTTTGTTATGTAATGGCCAAAGCATGTCTTGCATAATTTTTATTTTTGATACTTATTCCTTGTGTTATTTTGTGAAGTTGATTTTTTCCCCTAATTCCAGAAGTCATCCCTGTAAATTATAGAAAAGTTTAAAAGATAAAAGTACAAAGAAGAAAATGAATCTTTTGTGATACAGTTTTTAATAACCATAAATATTATTTTGCACATATATTTGATTGTTTCCCAGTGTTGGACATTTTAGGCTGTTTTCAATATTTTCTTCTTTTTTTTTGAGATGGAGTTTTGCTCTTGTTGCCTACACTGGAGTGCAATGGTGCGATCTCAGCTCACTGCAACCTCTGCCTCCCAGGTTCAAGCAATTCTGCCTCAGCCTCCCAAGTAGCTGGGATTACAGGCATGTGCCACCAAGCCCGGCTAATTATTTTGTTTGTTTGTTTGTTTCTTGAGACAGAGTCTTGCTCTGTTCCCCAGGCTGGAGTGCAGTGGCTCGATGTCGGCTCACTGCAAGCTCCACCTCCTGGGTTCATGCCATTCTCCTGCCTTAGCCTCCTGAGTAGCTGGCACTACAGGCTCCTGCCACCATGCCCGGCTAATTTTTTGTATTTTTAGTAGAGACTGGGTTTCCCTGTATTAGCCAGGATGGTCTCGATCTCCTGACCTTGTGATCCGCCAGCCTCAGCTTCCCAAAGTGCTGGGATTACAGGCATGAGCCACCTAAATTTGTATTTTCAGTAGAGGTGGGGTTTCACCATGTTGGTCAGGCCAGTCTCAAACTCCTGATCTCAGGTGATCCACCCACCTCGGCCTCCCTAAGTGCTTGGATTACAGGCATGAGCCACTGCACCCAGCCAATATTTTCTTCTTATGACTAATATTGAGATGGACTGCACATTCTTAATTATTTACTTAAGATAAATCCTAGTAATGGAATAACTGAATCAAAAGGTATATCCATCTTTAAACATTTGTTATATATTTCTAAATTACTTTCCAAAAAGTTGTATCAATTAACTATCTCACTATCTCAGCAGCAGGGATTGAGAGTGGCTGTTTTTGGCACTTTGCCAGCATCAAGTATTGTCTTTTTTTTTTTTTTTTTTTCTTGGTTGAGATGATGAGTTTATTGGCATAGCCAATATTCACACATTTGTACTTGGGCTTCTTCAGGCACCTTGAACTTTGGGACTAGACTTTATACAGAGTCAAACACCACATAGAAGCACGTGGGCCCCACACGCAACACTCCTGCTCCTTAGTGAGGGGGACAAGCTACCCAATGTCTCATGATCAAAGTACTTTTTAGTTCTTACATAAAAATCTTAATTTGCTCTGGCCTCCAAAAGGCTTTAATCCTGGCCTCCAAATTCGTCTCAAGAGATGTTCTCTTCACGTGGGGCTGGTTTAAACAGAGGCCACTTCACCAGAGCAGCCTTTCAGTCCTTCAGGAGTCTCTGTCCTGTGATATGTACATGTACGTTTGTGCAGGCAGGGAGCACACATGACAGAACTGCTTTGGTGGTACTGGATGGGTGGTGTTTCTTCACTGGATTTTGGTGACTGCTTCACGGATGGAGGTGGCCACATAATCTAGATTTTGTGTGATTAAGCCGCACATGTTGATTCGACCACTTGGCAGCAAATAGATGTTTTTTTTTGTTTGATTTTAGGTATTGTCATTTCTTAAATGCCATTATATAAAGCATGTCACTGTCAGCTCCGACCTGGATGACATCTAACAGCCTCTTAATGGTGCCCCAGTTGACACACTCCTCACTTCAATGAACTCTTCATGCTCTACCCAGAGTGTTTCTTCTAACTTGTGAATCAGATTCCTTCCCTGCTTGAAATCTTTTAATAGCTTCTATAACCCATAGAATGAGGCCTCAGTGTCTTTATGGTTCATGAGGTTCTTCATGTCCCAGTTCTACCTGTTCCTTTGGGCTCTTCTCTATCATCTCATCACCTGCCTCTATGCCCCAGGCATACCGAACTTATTTCTGTTTTTAGAAGTTACTCATATTCTCTGTTGGTCTCTGTCTCTTCCTCTCTCTGCCTTCTGATCTCTGCATACACGAGTTCTTGAGGTTGGAACATGCATTTTCTTCCTCTAGCTAACCGCCTTCTCTTCCATCAGTGAAGAGCAGCTGGACTTTGTCAGAGCTGAGATGCTGAGACTGGCGTCTGGCACTAGGCAACACCGCCCCCTTGAGGAGCTCTGCATGCTCTGAGCCAACCAGCTGGCTATTTCCTGGAAGGCTTGCAGAACTCAACTGACGGATATTTAGGGATCCTGATGCCAACCATATCCCAGTGATCTCTTCAAATGTTGCCTCTGCTTCATCCACTCTTCCCTTGATTATTCTAGGATTTCAAAAAGCCTGTTAGACCTCCTCCCTGGATCCTCAGGGTCTCTGATTCTGTCTTGTATTTCTATGTCTTTGTTTCTCTGTGTTGCATTCTAATAGTTTCTTCTCTCCCTTTTTCCAGTTTGCCAATTCTCTCTCCAGCCATGCATAATGTACTATCAAATCGTCCTGTAGCGAGCTATTGATTTTGGTTATTGCATTTTTTAATTTTAGAATTTCTATTTGGTTCTTTTTCAGCTCCATCATGCTACTTTTAAATACATATTCCAGGTCTCTACTAAAACTTTTAAGCCTCTGTCTTATTTCTATAAACATTGCATAGTTGTTGTATAGTTTGCATATGATAATCTTAGTAGTTAGGTCTTTGTGTATCTATTTCTGTTGTTTGGTCTTTCTGCTCTTTTTTACATATAGTATTTGGTTTCTAAGTGTGCCTGGTTATCTTTCACTACGTATTCATTGTAGTGTTTGAAAAGTTGTTTGTAGTAGTAATATGAAGCCTAAGATGAGGACATGTTCATTCTGAGAGCATTTGCATTTATTTCTGCTAGGTGCTTAGAGGTACTACTAGCCTAGGCCTTCCTTAATCTAAGTTCAATTCTTGAGCTTCCCTTGGCCACTGAGGCATGGTAAAACCAGGCTGCAGGTCACTATGGGATTTTTCTTCCAATTCACTTTGTTCTGAGGCTGTGTCCTTCTGGGTTCCTGGAGAGGGGATGTCCTACCACCATACCTATTTTTGGTGGGCTCTGCATTTTGACTTTGTCTTCTTGGGTTTGGAAATTTGCCAGGTTAAGTTTTCAACTGTGTCTTTGGATCAACAAATCAAATACACTCAGAATAAAGGCAGTGGGCTTACCTCTGAGCACTGGGCTTACCTCTCTGGGTTCTTAACCTCTCTTAGATTTGAGCTCAATAATTTCTCACTAGTGTTTTTTGATGTTTGATGCTTTAAAAAGTAATCCAGATTTTTTAGTTATCTTAGGAAGCTGGGTTGATCCTAATCATCTTACTTTCCATGCCAGAGGTGGAAATACCTATTTCCTGTTTTCCTTGGCTCTAGGAATGCCAAGAGATAAAATTTGAATTTAGCTCTGGGTTGCAGTTCAGATATGAAAAGATCTCTCTGGACTGTGTATATGGACTCCGAGGCTGAAAGAGGCCAAGCCAGAAGGAGAAACCAAAGCCCCTTTTCAGCTCCTTAGATGGATGGCAGGGTATGTGCACAGTACCCTGTCTGGCGGTCATTTGTCTGGAGCACTTCTCTTGCGCTAAGGCAGGCTGTGTCCCTATCTCCACTACTTAGCTCTCAGATACTGTAACAGAGCTAGGGCATGACAATCTGCAACTCCCAGAATGCACTTCTACTAGGGTTCTTTTGGTCACTGGCCCTACCCACAGCCCTTGATTTTAGAAACCACATTTCCCAGCATGCAATGCACCTCTGTCAGTCCCCAGCTCCAGTCTCACTTCTTTTTAAATTGTGTTCTGCCAATCTCTGACTGAATGTAGAAAATGGTGGGACAAAAGGAGAGGAAAGGACCCAGACCTTGAGTCAGGGTCAGGCTGAATAATGGCCCCCCAAAGAGGTCCACTGTCCACATCTTAATCCTGGGAATTGTGACTATGTTACTGTATGTGACACTTGCTGCTCTGATTAAGTTAATGATGTTGATGGGAGGCTGGCTTGAACCCAGGAGTTCAAGACCAGCTGGCACAACATGATAAAAACCCATCCCTACAAAAAAACAGAGAAATTAGCCAGGTGTGGCAGTGCATGCCTGTGGTCCCAGCTACTCAGAAGGCTGAAGTGGGAGGATCATTTGAGCCTGGGAAGTAGAGGCTGCAGTGAGCTGTGATCATGCCCCTGCATTCCAGCCTGGGTGACAGAATGAGAAAAACGTAAGAAATAAATGAAAAAGAATCAAAACAAGTTAATGATGTTGAAATGAAGAGCATATTCTACATTATTCAGGTGGTCCCAATGTAAACATGAGGGTCCTTAGGAGAGACAGGTAGGGTGTCAGAGTCAGAGAGGCTGGGATGATGGGAGGGACTCTGAGGCAAGAATTGCAGGTGGCCTCTACAAGCTGGAAAAGGCGAGGACACGGATTCTTCCCTGGAACTCCTGAAGGAATGCAACCCTGCTGACATCTTGATTTTAGGATATCTGACATCTAGGACTGTAAGATAAATTTGTCTTGTTTTAAACCACAAAGTTTGTAGTACTTTGTTACAGCAGCAATAGAAAATGAATACAGGCAGGCCATTGATCTATCATCCAGTTTTACAACTACTGTAGTTAGGGAAAATGATTCTCAGATTGTAGAAACGAGTCAATGGTATGCTCAACAAAACCCATCATGACTTTTGGGTGAGGTTGAGTTTTGTCTTTTTCTGTGCCTTTTATGCTGCTACTTCTTCCTTTGGTGTGTTCCTTATTTGATTTCACATAGGCATCTTATCACAATATGGAAACTGCCCTGGATTTCTGATATCTTCTTTCTGAGCAGAAAAGAGTCACTTCCTTTTCACAGTGATGAGGCAGGTTATTTACCCCCATCCAGTTCATGCCAGTTGTGCATTTTCTGTGTAAAGTCCAGTGTTAATCACCAGCCCAAATTTTGAAAGTCCTCATGGGGAAATAAAATGAAATAGAAAGGCCGGGCGTAATGGCTCATGCCTGTAATCCCAGCACTTTGGGAGGCTGAGGCAGGAGGATGGTTTGAGCCCAGAAGTTCAAGCCCAGCCTGGGCAACATGGGGAAACACTACCCCTACAAATAAATAAGTAAATAAATTAGCCAGGCGTGGTGGGACATACCTGTAGTCCCAGCCACTTGGGAGGCTGGGGTGAGAGGGTCAACTGAGCCTGGGAGGTCAAGGCTGAAGTGAGCCATGATTACACCATTGCACTCTAGCCTAGACAGCAGAATGAGACCCTCTGTCTCTCTCGAAAAAAGTAAAATGCAATAAATATTCCTGCTATTTCAAATATTCCATTAAAGATGCCTTCAGTGTTTTAGATCATGGCCTAGGCATTTAAAACAGGCTTTTGACAGTGCTAGGAAAAGGCAGCATGACATGGCAGGTAGAAGACAGGCAGCCCCTTCATCTCCCTGTGCTCCTGCTGCTCTTTCAGGAAGTGGGGATTGACTATTTTGAAATTTATTTTACATTTTATCTATTTACATAAACTTGGAGCTATGAAAACAGAAGACACAGTCCTTGCTTTTGCTCTTGCGTTCATCAGGGGAGACAAGCAGCTCAAGAAATAATTGTCATGCAGCATGATCATTGCTATGGGACAGTGATGAGATGAGCATGTAACTGAACCAGCAGGAGATGGTAATGGCATGCATTAATTCATACTACTCCAGGCACGCACTGTGTCAGATGCTGGAAGATGCTTCACCTTGTGAATAATACAAAGCTGTGGAAAGAAATTTGTCTGAAACCCTAGGCCACATGTGCTCAGGACTCCCTCATCTCCACCCCAGAGGTGTCCCTTCTTGTTTTGAAGTGATGACATATCTGTAGGTGTGGGGCAGCCACCCCTCTGGGCTTAGGAAAGACCCTATGCCTTAGTCTCTGAGACTTTGCAATCCTCCCCCTCAAAAACCATGCTGTTTTCAAACTCTGCTGTTTTAAAACTCTATTGAGCCTCAATGATGGTTTTGGGGTGACTGTTTGTGTAACCTGAAGCCCAGGACAGACTTGAGTATGTATCTCGGAGGTTCAGACATTGTCCATCTGAGAAGTCAGCCCACCTTTTCATAGTCTTGCTTTGATTTCCCCCTTCTTTTCCTACATACTTGTGTTCAAATTCACAGACAGAAAGTCTGGAGCTCTCAGATATAACTGTATTTCTTTGCTCTTGAACCCAGCTTAGCTCTCAGAGACTCCCTTCTTCCTAGCCTGTGGTAGAAAAGCTCATCTTGCCAATTCACGGTCATTCCATCAGTTCTAGTTTAGACTGTATGTGTCTTTGGATCCAATACTCAGACAATCTCTGCATTCTTCTTTTCCCCTCCTGCCCAGCAGTCATCTAAGCTCCAAGGGGTTTGGGCATCACCAAACATCATTATCTGTGGTGTCAGGGAAAAGGCGTTGGTTCTTCACGGGCTCTTGTCCCCAGGCACCCACAATGGATGCCATGTGTCCTTTCTGTTTGTGAGGACAGTTTTGGCTATTGCTGTGGGAGCTGGGCTTCTCTACTGACCATGCATCCACTTGGCTCCAGCCACAATGATTTACCACTGTGCTGCCCACCACCTGGCTCTGCTATGGGGTCTGCATACCTCGTCCTTCACCATCCTCTTGGCCAACCCCGAACTCTCCAGAGCCACCTTCCATGCCTCTTACTTGGGTATGTGGAAAGTCCAGGTTTCCTCTGCCCTATGGCAGCCAAGGAGGGCCTGGAGCTGTGGCAGGGCTGGCTCAGATCCTCCTTTGCTAAACCCACCACACTGCCTTTTCTGACCTTCCCTGGCTATCCCATGTGGATGTGGGGTGTTCTTTGTGTCTGTCTCCTCTTACAGTTGCAGACAGCTTGCACTGGGCACAAAGACCCTCTATTCCAAGCATAAATCTCCAAGCATATCCAGGATTTTATTACCATCTTTATCTTCCACCCAGTTTCAACACCTAGGTGAAGGCAAAGGGTAATTGCCACACTAGCATTTAAACTTTCTTGCTTTCCTTTTCCAATTTCATCTGAGACTTTTTTTTTTCTCTCAGCCCACAAAAGGATTGTATTCTTCCTTGCTCTCTAGTTTCTGGAAATCGCTCTAGGCAGGGTTGGAAAACTATGATTTGTGTGCCAAATCTGGCACACAATTTTTGTAAATGAAGTGTTATTGGAAAACAGTCACACCCACTTGTTTACTTACTGTCTGTGAGCTGCCTGCTACAGAACTGAGTAATTGAGATAAGGACTATAGGGTCTACAAAATCTAAAATATTTACTATTTGTAAAATGCTTTACAAAAAAAGTTTGCCCACCTCTGCTCCAGGCTCTGAATCCTCTAGTTTTGACACTAGATATTTACAGCCAAGATTTTTGAATCCAAAGAAATCTGCTTCTCCCTAGCTCCCACCCTGCTCCCTGGTTTTGTGACAGAAGGCCATGGTGACTTCAAGACTCTTTAGGAACTCAAAGCCAGCTGTCCGCTTGGGATTCATTTGTGTCTTCCCTTTCCAAGCACAGCAAGTCTGGTTTGGTTTTAATAAGAAGGGAAAGGGCATCAATTACTATTTCAAAAGGTGCCGTGATGCTTTCTTTCTAATTTGCTGCTGCTGATCTCTGTGTCTGTATCTCCAGGCAGATGCCTGGTCAGGCCTGCGGCAGTGCACTCTCCAGCCCCTGCAAGTGGAGCGATTTTCCCCAAGGGAAGCAGAGACCTTGGCTCCTACTGAGTTTTGGTCAGATTTACCAAATGCAAGAAACACTGAATGTTTGAGCTGGAAAAGATGGTCATACCTAGCACCTTTTTCACTGAGCCTCTTGTCCCCGACTTGGTTTAACAATGGAGACAGGACGTGGGGAGAGTAATGAGGAGAAATGAGGAGTGGCCTGGTCAAGAGCACACAGCCTAATTTGTGGGCCATTTGCTCCCCCTCCAATTGCCTGTGCCTGGGCTGAAACATGCCCAGCGAGAGCAGCACAGCTCCAGGCACCCCATGGTGTGAGCCTGACGGAGCCTGGCTTCCCTAGCTAGATGCTCCCACTCATGCGGCAGCCAGGGGCTCAGCTGAGTAGCATGAGTTCACACAACAGGCAACAGGACAGGAACGCCGATGACCTGCATCTCCCGGGTCCCTGGATTTTGTGTTCCTGAAATTTCCCTGTCTTTTTTATTTTACTTGTTTCTCAGATCTCTGGTTTAGGGAAGAAAAAAGATGAAAGTTACAGTAGGACTACAAAGATACAACTGGGATGGAGGGTTTGGGGTGAAGGAGTGTTGATTCCAAAGGACCATTGGCCATGGTCACATCACCCACCCCAGCCAGCCTCTTTTTTCTTCTTTTTCCCTTGGAAATTGCTTCTTAGATAGCGACCACTGTTAATGACAACACTGGTTGTATTGCCTAAAGGAGTGTAATGTATTAATCATAGCTAATATCATTAGCACTTGCCATTTATGGGGCAAATCTGAACATACACGGACCTGGTTAAAGTTAATGGCTCCCTGCTCTCCGCTGGCTCCAGCCCCTACTCCTTACGTGGTTATGATGGTCCATGCCAAGCTCTCCCACCTTCTCTCTAGTTATGCCCCCTTCAAATTCTCTGCTTCAATCATATTTTAGCTCTTTGACTTAAAAAAAAATGCCTGAAGTGTACTTATTCTCTTTTACCAGTGAATCTTTGAACATAACGTTTTCTCTACCTACCTCCTGCACTCACACATTGACCTACACCCCAATTCCTCTTTCCCTAATTCCTTTCTGTTCCTCAGATTGCAGCTTAGCCACAACGTCCTCCTGGAAGCCTTTCCCAGAGGAGGACTTCCACGTCCTGAGACTTCCATGACATGCCCCTTATCATACTATACCATAATGATCTCTTCACTTCTTTGCAAGCCTCCTTAGGCCAGGGCTTTGCCCAGGTGCTTAGTCCTTAGGAGGAATTTAATAAATATTTGTAGAATAAATGAATGAACCAATGTCTGAACAAATGGAGGTTTTGCTAACGCTTTTTGTAGAGTTCTTACATGGCTTGCCCATAGTCAGGTGCGTAACAGGGAGCAGAGTTGGGACTCAAAACCAGGCTTACCAAATCCATGTCTGGTGCTCTTTCTAGTATCTTATAAGGCCTGACATAAGCCTGGCTATTCAAAGGGCTTAAGGGGAACCTAAATAAATAATTAGAGTAATGTCTGGGAGAAAACACACAAGGAAGAAATCATGATTATTTCTGGGAGATGGAGGAGTGCTCTTAGGGAGTTTTTGTGAGCTTATGCAATGGCCACATCTCCAACCATGCTCTCTTCAACTTCTGAATTAGGGGGACTAGGAGTGGGGGACTGGAACATATCTGAATTTCTTTTTTTTTTTTTTTAATGAGGAGAATATATTCAAGTATTATTGGAATAATTAAAAATTAATTTAAAAAATGAGCACTGCCAAGGGATTTTTCTGTACTGCATTCTTCAGCTGATGAATTTTTATATTAAAGGATTTGAATTCCTTTTTTTTTTTTTACTGCTTATTCCAAAAAGAAAGGAAAAAAGAAACAAAAGAAAAAGCAAAAAAGGAAAGCATGAAAACAACCAAGATACTTTTGCTCCAATTTTCAAAGATGCTTACTGCTGCACTCATTGTATGCAAAACTAATTGAATAGAGAAGATGGACTGTGGTGACTGAAGTGTGACAATGACTAGACTACTTAATTTGTTGTTTTCTTCCAATTTATGACTCTTCGTCACAGACGATTTGTCTTTGATGCTATTTCTAGTCATAAAACATCTGGTCTGTATAATTAAGGGGAGCTGAGAAAATGTAATTAGCCAAACATGCAGGAAGGAGATGGCAAATCTTCTTCATGACAGAAATGTAGCCCCAGACCATATTCCTTCTCAGAGAAAGACATTATTCACTGACTCAGGTGGGACGTTTCCCACAGTGAATTGCTCCATCCCTGAAGACCGTCCTCTATCGCTCCCTCTAGTGGCTGATCTGTTTTAAAAATCCGCCTGTACACGCTGCTCCCTCACCCCCAGCTCCATTCCCCATTCTGGATAAATGTATAAAAATCCCTACCTGTTGGCTTAGAAATGCCCCTGGAAGATGTATATGAGCATGGCCTAAGCCATCTGGACTGACAGGAAGAATGTCAGAGGAAGAACCCAGAGCAACAATGGCAGCAACTTCCAAATAACCGTGAAACCCCAGCAAGTGTACACCATGCCATCCTCTAGAAAGGACAAGGTGGTAATGTGAACGCACATGTGCATTCTCTGGTGCCCATCGGACAAGCCCCATGCCTAGTGTCGCAGTTGAGCATCCGTACATGGGACAGATTATTTGATTGCATGTTATGGGATTGTCAGGGATGGGTATTATCAGGATGGGGTTGTAATAGGGAAAGAATGTTATAGCTGCAAGAGCGTGGACAGGTTCATATGTAAGGATGTACGTGGAGCCTGAAGAGTTAAGGCTTTCTAAGTCATTCTGTTGAAACTAATCATTGGATGTGTTTTGTCAAGTGGCGAATAAGGCTGATCTGAAACAACAGCAACAAAATACAAACCAAATGTTCCCATCAGCCCTGACTATAATCTGTGGCTGCAAATGGGACCACTATAAGAGCAATAACCCACATTTCATTACCCCAGCTGCTGAGTAAAATACTGGTAAGCACAGGACATCTGGGTCATAGACTGTGGGTTCAAAGCTAAGACCCAGCTCTCCCCTGTGTGGAACCTCAGGTAAATTGTTCAATCTCTCTGCATTTGGTTTATTCATTTGGGCAATGTAATGATGCCTGTTGTATAGGCTGATGGTGAGGATTAAATAGTGAGTGCAAGTAAAGAGCATCAGACAGGGCTGTGCCCATGCAGACTGAGTAACTGATCATTATTACTACCATACTCATGTTTACCACGTCCTCCTGGGTCCCCAGGATGTGTCTCCTATTTGCTTACAAACAAGTGGCATCTGCCATGATCTCTCGGTTCCCTGATCTCCTGTGGCCCTGCCTATAGAGTAGGTAATGGACCTCTTCACTGCTTTTAGGGCCCACCATCATGCTTGACATCTCTTGGGGTGACTGGTTGACTCACCTCCACCCTCCCTCTTCTGGCTCCTGTGGTCCTAACTGATCTATGTGACCCTAGTCCTCACCATGGGAAGTTAATTTCGGAGTTGCCCTTGATTTGTGCTGTGCCAAGCGGTATGGGTCCCCTGTGAGTCTGCAACCTGGAACAGACAGACTGAGAAGTTAACTCTAGCTGGAGAAGTTTTTGTGAGCTTATGCAATGGCCACATCTCCAACCATGCTCTCTCCAACTTTTGAGTCAGCTCCTGTTTCTTAGAGAGCTGGAGAGTGGATGCTTGCCCCATTCAGTGCACCTTTCCCCTTCTCTACCCTTGGTCCTTAATGATGATTTGTGCCTCAAAGCACAGCGTTCTGTACCACTCCCTTTAAGTGGTAGGTGGCAAATACCTGTCTTGTATTTCTTCCCAAGCTGGAAGTAGGTTTTTGCTTGTAAAGCTGGAGCAGAGAGAAGAGTTACTACCTGGAGAGAATGGAGAACATCTGCAAAATGAACAAATCTCCTGTTTTCCATGGCATTTGGCACTGAACAATGTCACAGATGGCTTCACTAGAGGATTCTGGACAATGTGCAGAGATTCAAACCTGTCTGTTTATTTACCCCTTCTCTTGAGAACAACAATTGTGGGATCAGTTGGGAGGCAAAATGGTATAAGAAAAGAACACTGGCTTTGGAGTCCAGACAAATCCAGCTTCAAAACCTGGTGCCTTAACATAGGTTTCTATGATGATTTAGTTGACCTCTGAGCCTCAGTTCCCTTGTCTGTAAAATCAAGATGGCAGTGCCATATTATGCAGGGTTTCTTAAGTTGCAAGTGGTTGAAACCTAACTTGAACTTGCTTAATCCATAAAAAAGGGAATCTATTAGCTCAGGTAACCCAGCCAAGAAAAAGCCTGGCCTCAGAGTTGGCTGGACTCAGGGACTGAATCCCTACCAAGTAAAGTTCTTGTCTTTGCTTACCTCTGGAAAGGTAATTTTCATAACAAATAATAATGAAAGTGGTAATAATAAAAGTGGTTTTATTCTCTCCTTCTGAAGATGGGCTGCATTCACTGGCGAGGAACATGTTCTAGGCTCAAATCTTTGCAGATAGAGACCTTTGTAGACATTTCCAGGAAATGACTCTGATTCCTTAGCCACGGACTCTTGCCCAGTTTAGGCCAATCATAGGCCAGTGGGAGGAGATACTACACGTGGCTCAGCCTGCCTCATGGGACAGCCCTATGGGCCAGTAGCGGCATAGTGAGGCTTTGGGGAAATCACTACGAGTCGTCCCAACCTGTCCACTTCCTCACAGCACTTTTGTGGTTTGAAGGAAGCCACATAGTCACATAGCTCCTTGAATAGTCTCTGTGGTGATTGTCCTCCTAGGGGAAGCTTTGGGGAGAATGTCGGCCTCTGCCTCTCTGTTCCTCTGACCCTTCAGATTCATCATGTGTAGTGTGGCAGTTACAATTCTCTCCGTGTAGCTTCCTGACTCACTGATCTGCAGATGGCCCCACCCCAGGCCTGAAGCATGGCAGCACCTTTGGTATCTCCAGGGCTCCCACAGCCGACGTGTCTTCTACCGCAGGCACACAGCTCTTTTTCTGCATCCTCTTTCATCCCTGCAGCTGTCACTGTGGTCGGTTACCTCACAGCCTCCTAAACAGGGGCCATCTCTGATCACATTTGTCCCCTGCTTCCAAATGACAGTGGCTCTCCATTGTCTCTCAAATTAGTGGGAGACTCCAAGGCTTGGCATTCAAGGACTGCCACAATCTTATCCCAAACAACTTCCAAGCCACCCTTGCGGGTGTTGGGTGTTTAGATCATGCTACTGTAGGACACACAAGTAGGAAAGCCTTTGGGGACCAGTGTAAGGAAATGAGCAGGAAGGAGTGAGGCTGGCTGGTGGCAGGTTGCTAGGCAGCCACACAGTAAGAAAAGCAACCTGCATGAGGCAGATGATCCTAGAAGCCAGTGAGAACTCCCACATTCTTTGATGTGTGTTTTAGCTAAGAGCAGCCAACTTAGGGTGCTAACCAATGGAATTTTGCGAACGCATTTAACTCTGATATTTAATATGTTGAGGCTCAAGACATTTTTCCCTCTTTGGTGGTGAAAAAACTCATACACTACTATTGTTTTTACTGGGGAATGTGTATGGGCAATTGGTGGGAGTGGTGTAGAGTGGGAGAGATTTTTCAAGTAGCAAAAAAGAAGACTAAAATGAAAGCCATTATTCTGCTTTTCAGAACTAGTTGCTTTTATTTCATGATGGTTGCCTGGAGACTTTGTTTATATGTATTTATAAAGAAATAAATGCTGAACTTAGGCCTAGAAATCCAAATGAAAAACATGTCATTCTCAGCTTTGAGATGTGGAGTGTTTGCTCTATGAGGATAAAAGGCCATGCTTGCCTGAATTCTTTTAGTTTAAGACTCTCTTTTTAATCTGCTGATGAAGTTTTACATATGTATATACACACACACATACATACTCTTCCCAAACACACACACACGTATTTTAAACATTTGAAGCTGTCTTTTAAATGAATAATTACTTATTGCCAACAGGCACTCATTTCATCTTAGGAATGCTAGCAAATACTCCTGGCACCTAAGCATGATTAATATAGAGAGGAACATATGAGACACAATGCAAGGGTGGCTGATAATCCAGGTCCTGCTTGTCACGGGCCTTGGCTCAGCTCAGCTGGTCATGCAGATGAAAGCTGAGGAGATGGGCAGCAACCAGAAAGGCTCCAGGGTTGGCATCTGTGCATCAGACGACTCATAGGTCAAAAGCAGATTTTTCAAACCCTGCTCTGGCTAAAAAAGTCCCATTTTCCCTGTGCCTCACATCCTGTTCTGTTTTCATGGAAAAAAAAAATCAAAAGAAAAGTACATTGATTGATTTCCCAGACTTGCTCTTTTTTTATTTCCTGGTTCTGAAAATTTTCTTTTTCAGTCTTACTTTTATAAGCCTGCAATTAATTCAGCATTTGAAATGTGAGCTTCTGAAACAAACTCCCATGAATGCTGCATAACTATGTTTGGTTTTGCTTTTCTCTTAAACTCCCCTTCTGGTTTTTGTTAACATTAAACACACACACACACACACACACACACAAAGATAGACGGGGACCAGGGAAGGGATTTTCCAATGTGTTTTCAAAACAACCACTTACAGTCAAACATCAGCAAGGCCAGTTATTCTAATATTGCAGTAACGACTTTCCAGGCACCAAAATGAAGGCATGTTGTAATAACTTCAAGACAAATTGCTGACAACGTAATCATTGTCTTTTCCTCCTAGAGAAGTAAGAATTTTCCAAGCATTCTTAAGGACTGTAGGCTTTTCTGTGGCCTTAGAAATCATCAAACTTTAATCCTCATTAGATACTGGTCAGTATTTCCAGAGGAGAGGAAGTGCCACATGACTTTAAGTATCAAGCTTATGATTACCAACAAAGCAAAACTATGTGCATTACATGAGTGGTAGCTGCACCGTATGCCCAGCCTATATTATGAATGTTCACCTACTCATTCATTCATTCATCCCATATTTCTAATCAGCAATTAACATAAACAGGATTCCTGTTCTAATAGATTTTTCAGGCTGATGTGGGAGGCAATAGGAGAATGTAGATAGACATTGAATAAGTATTTACAAGTGCACTTAGTTTTACAGAGAAGGGAACAGTTCTCTACGTAATAGAACTAACCTAGTCTAGGAACATGTGAAAGACTGCTGCAGAGAAGGCCACCAGCCTTTTCTCCCAACCCTCTAAGCACCTGCCACTCTAAGAGATGAGGTCTATTTCCCCTCCCCTTGAACCTGAACTGGCCCTGTGATTTGCTTTGATCAATAGAATGTGGCAGAAAAGATACCATGTGACTTCCAAGCATAGTCATTAAGATGCCTTGTGGCTTCTATTTTCTCCCCTTGGAAGCCAAGCCCATATAAAGAAGTCCAACTGGAGAAATCTCATGGAGAGAGAATAGGACCCAGTCTGCCATCCCAGCCGAGGTGCCAAACCTCATGTGTGTGAAGCCAGCTTGGACCCTCCAGTGTCAGTTAAACTCGTCCAGTGCCACATAGAGCAGAAATTAACTGTCCCCAATCAAGTCCAACTACACTGCAGATTCATGAGCAAATGAATGGTTGTTATTTTAAACCTTTTGAAGAGGAGTGTTACCCAGCAATTGATAACTGAAACAGAGTTAGGGAGGTTTTCTGGAGGAAGTTCTATTTAAGCTAAGTCTTGAAGACTGGGCAGAATTTGACTCTTCAGGAAAGGGTTAGTATTCCAGGCAGGTGGAGCAGCCTGGCAAGACCCCAAAGGCTGGAGGAACATGGCACCTTCAAGACCTAGAAGCAAGCCAGTATGACCAGAATGTAGAGAAGTAGTGAGCATGGAGGCTGGGGAGGTAGACAAGGCTTGTAAGTAAGGAAAGAATATAGCTGATACTTACTGAGTGTCAAGTAACCATCTGACATGGTTAGCTTAGCAAAAACAGAAGTAAGACCTTTGTTCAGAGGGAGGAAATTCCATGCCATGGATATTTCTGGCTATTAACGCAAAGACATGGCTGATTACAAGTAAGGTCTGATGAGAAGTAGAAGGTTCATTTATCCAATAAATATCTCTTGAGTACCAGTACTGTCCTCATGAGAGAAAGAACTCACAGTACATTTCTGATAAATATGAGCCAGTGTCATGCACATAAAAATGCCATGTTTCAGTGATCTACACATACACATGCCCTCTAAAATCAAGAGGGGACTTAGAGTCAGGCAAACGTTTGCAGCCTTGGGAAAGTCACTGAATTTCACTGAGCTTCATCTGTAACACTGGAATAATAACACTCCCTCCATACGATTATTTGGAGTCTTAAATGAGAAAAGTCTAGTAAAGCACCTAATGAAATACATGATAGGTACTCAAAAAGTGACAACAAATTAAAAGAGAAAATATTGTGTAGATATAGGACAGACCAAGGCCAGGCATATCTTTTTACATAGCAGAAATGGAATTCAATCAAGACAACAGAAAAAGTGCTATTATTTTGCCTTCTTTATTATATTTATTAGGAAACCTATTTCTACCAGCAGATATGGACTATCCTTTAACAATTATAGTTGAAGTGTGGTTAGCAAAGCCTTCTCCTGAATCCTTTCCTGTTCTCAATGGCATATGTCAAGAGCACATCTTTTGAGTCTGTTTGATCCAGTGATGTTCAAATGTGCAACAAGAAACTTAGTCTGGTGCTTACTATATGCCTGACCTAAAGTTGTCTAACTTCCCCAGCAATCTCCAGCGATAGGTATTAATTTTCTCATTTTTCATAATTTTCTCATTTTTCTCTTTCATTTTGCCCATTTGCAGATGAGCAAAGCAAGGGTCAGAGAAGTTACTGACTTCCCTGGCACTAGGCCCCACAGCCAGAAAGTGCCTCAGAATTCAAATCCAGGTTCACCTGACATCAAAGCCTGTGCTCTTTTCCCTAGGCCAACCCACCTCCTTCCAAGCAGACCTGTGTTTAGACGTGCTGTCACTTCTGAAGGAAGTCATCCCAGCTTAAACTTACGGGATCTCACAAAGGGCCTGCAGTGTGTCTCCTTAAGGACTACCATAAGTCAGTGGCTATTTTTTTTTTTTAATTGAGATGGGGTCTCACTCTGTCACTCAGGCTGGAGTGCAGTGGTGCGATCTTGGCTCACTGCAGCCTCCGCCTCCCAGGCTCAAGCAATCCTCCCACCTCAGCCTCCCAAGTAGCTGAGATCACAGGCACACACCCCTGTGTCTGGCTCATTTTTTGTACTTTTGGTGGAGATGCAGTTTTGTTGTGTTGCTCAGGCTGGTCTTAAACTCCTGAGCTCAAGCAGTCTGTCCACCTTGGCCTCCCAAAGTGCTGGGATTACAGGCATGAGCCACCGCGCCCAGACAGCTATGTTTTCAAAGCAACAAATATATCAAAGCAGATGAGCCCAGGGTAGGTGAACTGTTCCTTGGGAGGAGTAGCACAATGACTGTAGCCAGCTTACTGGAGACTGTGCTCAAGAAAAAGCCAAGAGGGAATCTTTGGCAGCTGCTGTGATCTCACCTGCATATTTTAATTTTTTTCATCTATTTAAAGCCTGTCAAATTGCCTAAGAGTCAATAGAGATGATTTCCAAGGGCCGTTTAGTTCCAGGTTTCTATTATCTCACAAATTCTGCCATATTGGATTTTAGAGCTGTTCTTTGGAAAGATGGAAATGTTTCTGAGTGGAGCTCTGATTCCTCTAATCTTGGGTACAGGCTTATTCATATCTAAGAATGGACTCCTTCTTTTTTTTTTTTTGAGACGGAGTCTTGCTCTGCCACCCAGGCTGGAGTGCAGTGACCAGATCTCAGCTCACTGCAAGCTCCGCCTCCCGGGTTTACGCCATTCTCCTGCCTCAGCCTCCCGAGTAGCTGGGACTACAGGCGCCCGCCTCATCGCCCGGCTAGTTTTTTGTATTTTTAAGTAGAGATGGGGTTTCACCGTGTTAGCCAGGATGGTCTCGATCTCTTGACCTCGTGATCCGCCCGTCTCGGCCTCCCAAAGTGCTGGGATTACAGGCTTGAGCCACCGCGCCCGGCCAGAATGGACTCCTTCTAAGACAATTCAGGCTGAATGACTTCTTCCAAGGAAGGAAGGAAACAGATGTTTATTAAATTTCATTATGCATCAGGCAGTGGGCTAAGAATTTCCCCTTATGTTGTTAAACTTAAATCTGGCAACCTAGACTATCAAGGCTAACTTTGACCTGAAATAACAAGACAAATCCTATCTTTATCATTGGTTGCTGTTGTGGAGTAGCAGTGGGTGAGGTGCGTAGAGATCCATTCATCCATGCAGCAAAACACTTGACTGGCTTGAGATGTGACATGCAGAGCAAAAAGCAGGACATTGCTCTGGGAGAATTACAGAAAAGGGCCAAGTAAACAACAAAGTGATCACTTTAGTGCTGTGGTGAGACATGCCCAGGTAAACCCCAGAAAATAAGGGGATAGCCAGCCGCCACGGAGGATGGGAGATGAATGGGGTTTTTTGGGACACCAGGAAGGTGGGTAAAGCCAGGAGGAAGGACAGCAACAGACCCTACAAGAAGGAGCCAGAGAGGTGACAAAAGTAATAGGCATGATACAGACTATAGTTTCCTATCAGGCGCGTGAGTCACACAAACATCAGCCCACCTCTTTGATAGAACAGGAAATAATGGCGCCACCAGTTCCCTTTCTGAATACTAAGGACAAAAACGAAATTACACTGCCTGTAATGCAAGGCTTAGTCAGACATAATTTAGTTCCCAAATTAATCCTGAAGTCAAAAAGCTAAAGGAAAGTGGAACAAAAAAGAATCCGAGGCTCAGGGCAGCAGAAGAGGGCTCGTGGAGAGGAGATGACAGTCAACTGAAGTCGTCAACAGAGGGAGCTGGGAGGCCGCTAACCCCTTTGATTTCAGCAGGTACTGGCTGTCTGCACACAGCTCCCGGCTCCCCGCGGCGGGGGCAGGAGTCAACGCCGTCAGTTACATGCTCATCAGATGTGCACGGGCGCCACACACGATCCTGCTAACGTGGTCTGAGAAACATGACCTCAGCGCAGGTGAAGCATGGGCAGCTGACGCTACGGTGACGTGTGCAGATCTGGTGGGGACTCTGACGCAGCCCCAGGGCGAAACCAACCCTCTTTTTACTTTCAATCCAGCTTGACGCCCGTCGTGGAGAAAAAGGCGGGACCTGCTTGGGAAGACACAGGAAATCCGTCCCTTTTATTTTCCTTATTTTATTCAATTATATTCATCCCCTTTATAAGTGATCTCATCTCTCCAGAATCGGCGTTTTCTCTAACAAAGAAAATGTTCTTGTCCTTAAATGGAAAGAAAAATAAGCTAGAAATGTCCCACTGTGGTAACAGTAGGAAGGAACTAGGGCCTTAGAGAACCAGCCTAAAATTGGCAGTAGGGCTATAGCTCCCTGGCAGAGGAAGGATAGCTGTGCTTCCCTGGCGAGGGGTCCACGTGGCAGCACAGAGGGGTTAAGTTCCATGAGGGCAGTAACCAACTGTGCCCGGTTTGATTCATCTTATTAACCTCAGCCCTTGGCAAAGTACCCAGCACGTAGTAGGTGCTCAATACTTTAGTGTGGGCTGAGTAAATGAACAAATAAATGAATAAAGGCGAAGTCTTCAGGCCAAACAGACTTATATTTAAAATCTGGCCCTTAATTCCTATCAGTGACAGTGTATTGGGCAAATTATTTGACCTCCTCTTGGCCAGAAGTTCTTCAACAACAATGACTGTGCCACATTCATCACTCAGTTCTCAATGTCTGAAAAATAACAGGTGCTCAATAAAACATTTTATATAAATTAGATTCTATGCCTCCATTTGTTCATCTGTAAAGAGGTACCATAATATTTACCTAGTAGGGTTAACTGTTATGAAGGGTAATGAGATAACGCATGTAAGTTCCTGGCACATGAGAATCACCGAATAAATAGTTGGTTTATTTATTTGTGTTGGAAAACATTGCCCCTGCCCTGTGTTCCCTTCCTCCAGGAAATCCTCAGATGTGAACCTGCGACCTAACACCATGGGCTTTTCCAAGGACTTTGTAGTGGCTGTTTGTGCCCTGCCTGTCCTTGCCTGTGGACCCTCTAAACATCTAAGTTTGCACTCAGAACCATTCCAGGGGTGTCCTCAATGAGAGACCCTGATAAGAGCTAATTGTCCACTTCAGCCCAAGGTTGGAGATTGGCTCCTAGCAATAGGAGAGATGGCAGCCTCAGTGCTGGAACCAGGAAGAAGGCAATCAACTGTCTGGGAGGCAGGCCTGTTTCTCACCATCTTCTTAGCCCAGGGTGGAACCAAGAAGGAGAACACTGCCATTGAAACCCATCCTGAAAAGAGCCACAGACCAAATGCCAAGATTCAAGGGCCTTCCTGGTCTGAAAGTTATGCCTGAAGCTAATTCTGGCCATGTTTTCCTTGAATTTTACTTTGGGAAAGATACAACTGGGGGAATCAACGCCCAAATCTACAGAAGATAAATGATTCCAAATGCTTTATGGGGAGTTTTACAACCTCAGGACCATCTAGAAGCTCTAGAAGGCAGACATTTGCAACTCTAGGGCTTTGTAAGATGACCAAAGACAATTTTCTTTCCAGGGTGCCTAAGGGCAGTGTTGCCTGCGGAATTCTTGAGGAGCCACTCAATTCTGTGTTTCAGTAAGATAATGAGACAAAGAAAGCTCAACAGCAACTATTACTGCTTGAAGATACTTTCTCTTTCTCCTTGGGAATGGATTAGATGTATCTTTTAGGGAACAGGCAATGATGATATTTTGCATTTGTAAGGTGCTTTCACATTTCTTACCTAACAAGTTTGTGTTTATATTGCCTGCTTTCATCTTTAAAACAATTCTGTAAATTAGATAATCACGTACTTTTAGTTCCATTTTACAGATGGGAAAACTGATATTTGGAAGATCTAGTTTATTATTCAACCTTGCATTTAATTAGAGGCAGATGTGAAATTTGCTTCCATCTACAGTGGAAGTAGATCTTCCAGCCTCTCAGTTCACAGCTTAATTTGGAGTAAATGGAAGAAGCTGAAAATCAATATGATACCAGACTCCCATAACAGAAAGAAATAGATTTTTGTAGCTTAAGTCTGCTTTATTAAGAAAATGCCTCTTCCAAATGTTTTCATTAAAAAGACTAAAAATGTCTCTCCTATAGAAGTTAAATTTGAGTCTTTTTCCCTTCAAATTCCAATAATCCTCTTCAAATATGTGACCACTATTTCCTATGAGTTTGTCTTCTGAAATATGTATGAAGGAATGTCACCTTAGGGAATTAATTTTCCCTAGAAAAATATATGAAGTTGTCTCCTATAATTTGAAAAGATTTAGCTCATAATTGACTCTTGGGATGAGTGAGGGGTGCTTGATTCCTAAAATGTGTTTCTTAAATTTTATGCATATTTAGTTGCTTGTGAGTTTTGACATAAACATGATCTAGAAAGCAAAACTGCCTTAAAGATGAATTTAGCCTTGATTGACTTGATTGTTTGGTTGATTTATCAACAGGGTAATTGGTAAAGCTAAGTTATAATCACATATTTTAATTTAGAAACAGCACTTCTCACAAAGTCAGCATCTTAAATCTTGTTTCTGAAGAAATTGGCAACAGGACAATGTCTTCTATTGGAATAAGTGTGGGTGAGAAGCAGCATCATATGCCTGGAAAGCTTGTGGGCTTTGAAATCACAGACCTGATTATGACACTGGACTCCATTCATTTCCTCATTTATTAAAAAAACCTACTCTGTGTGCTAGGCATTGTGAGTGAGGCATAGATGATGGTGAACAAAACTTGTGCTTCCTGCCTTTGTGGAGCTTCCAGTCTCGTGACTTTACTCACTATATGTCCTCAGGCCAGTTACAGTACTTCCTGAGCTCCATTTTAACTATAAATTATATAGGAATCAATACTAAAATGAGGTATTTTCTTCACAAGACTGGTGAAAAATGACTAAAATAACACAAAGCATCTGGTTCATGGCAAGGACTCAGTAAATACTGATTTACCCTGTTTAATTACATCAAGTCCAGCAGCAGAGGGCAGTAGCATCCCTGATGACCTCGAGTCTTAATAAAATCCCTGCAATTTGGCTTTTACCCTCCAAACCCTCCTCCCTAAATCTGCTGCCACAGTTTTCCCGTAGCTGGTGACCTTGGTCAGCTTTGCTCAGGCTTCATCCTCTTCCAGCTCTTGGCTGAGCTCTTCACAGGACAGTCATGGATTCCTGCTTGAAACCCTGCCTCCCTGGCTTCCCCAATTCTATTCTTTCGGTGTGCTCTTTACTTTCCAGCTTCTTTTGCTCCTTTTTGTCTTGCCCTCTCTTCCTTCCCCTCATCCCCTTAATGAGTACCTTGTCAATGTACATGGCACGCACATCTTCTTTACCAGCCAGGACCTTTCTTCTGCCCTCCCTTCCCATATATCCAGCATTCAGCAGGCATCTCCACTGTGTCCCTTCATACCTCTAGCTGAATGCTTACAGAACTGATTCCATCCTCTCCTCAAAGGGCCTCCTTCCTCTTACTTTGAATCAGCAAGTTACTTAAGCTCTCAGACACCCGGATTAGAAAACTTGGAATCTTTTTGGACCCTGCTTATCCCACAGTTTCCACATTTAAGCAAGCTGTTGACTTGGCCTAATCTTCTGAATCTCTCTTCCCCTTCCCTTTCCCATCACCCTTGTGCAACCTCTCATACCTCTTATTCAGACTACAGCAATGGCCCCCTAAAGGGACCCTGCTCTTTCTCCATCCTACCTCACTTACTGCTGTTAGGCTCAACTCTGTTCCTAAAGTACAGTTCTGATCACCTTACTTCCTTGCTAAAAACCATTCATTCATGAGTCCTCCAAGCTTCAGTCTGGCACATCAGCAATTCTTTCCAATCTGACTTCAGCTGACATTTCTGTCTTATCTCTAACCCTCTCCCAACACTCTTGGAATTGACGGTCCAGTGGGGGGATCAAAACTAATCTATCACCACACAAGCATGCATCTGTGAATTACAATAAGGGCTCTGAATGAAAAGAAGAATATGCTATCAGAACATAAAACTGAGAGCCTGGTCTGGCCCATTCAAGGAGCTGATAGAAAGATTGGAGGGATGCAAACAGTGGGGGCATGCATGCAACTCAGAGGAGAGGTGGCAGGGCCTTAGAGAGGGTGCCTGATAGATTTTGATCTGTATCCCAAGAACAATGGAAGGCCATTGGAGGGTTCTAAACCTGGTGGGCAAGATTAGATTTACATCTTTAAAAGATGGTTGCACAGCAGGTAAGCTCCCTGAGAAGGGGGGTCTCTGCTTTTCACTCCTGGTAGCTCTCTGAGTGCCTGAAACAGAGTCTTCTAAGACAAGCACTCCATGAGGAACAATTAAAGTGCCTGGACAAAAGGAATAAAAGCAGGTAAGAAGGAAGAAGAGGAGATGAAGGGCGGGAGATCAGGAAAGCCAGGGAAATGGACAGGAGAGAGGGGGAAGCCATTTAATATTCAAGGTGCATGTATAAAATAATGAGATACTTTTACACAAATCATCTAAATGTGGGTTGCCATTTCACAGCTATCACAAGTTGCAGAAACCCTATTGGAACTTAGCTTTGGAATTGTCTTCAGCAACTGTTTATCAGTTACAAACCTCAGATCTCATGGCTTTACTGTCAAATTTGATATAAACTGCCTATTTTTCCCATGTTCCCCTCATCATGCCTATATGTTCCTTTTATTTTATCACTTTTTCTTGGAGACAGGATGTCACTCTGCCACCCAGGCTGGAGTGCAGTTGCACAGTCATAGCTCACTATAACCTCAAACTCCTGGGCTCAGGCAATCCTCCTAACTCAGCCTCCCGAGTAGCTGGGACAACAGGTTCTTGCCACCATACCCAACTAAATTTTAAACTTTTTTGTAGAGATGGGGTCTCACTGTGTTGCCTAGGCTGCATATGTTCTTTTTATACCTCTTTATATTGTTTTCTGTCTTGGATTGTAAACTCCTAGAAGACAGAGACCAGATCTTTCCAATTACCCATAGCAGGAGAAGCAGCTGTTATGGTGCTGCATGCCCTGTGGGAGCTTCTCCCCGTTAGTGTAGGGGATGATAAAGAATGGGGGATGAGGGGTCAGTGAATGAAAGGGGAACTAGGAACAGGGTGGGGAAAGAGGCTTCTGTCTTCCTTTTTCTTTCTTTGTCTAGTACCTAGGATGCTGAACTTCTAAAAATATACCAAGGTGGAGAAATCGCTTTCATAAGAGCATGAACTCTTGAGATGCAATGCCTGGGTTTGAATTTGGGCTGATTTCCTATTAGCTGAGGGGCCTTAGGCAAATGACTTAACTTCTCTGTGCCTCAATTTTCTCATCTTGAAAACGGATTGATGCTACTACCTTTGCCATATGGCTGTTTGGAGATTAAATGTGGATGCACTCAGAGCAGGCCTGGGCTGTGGTGAGCACTCAGCATTTGTCAGCTGGTTTTATTATTACTGCTGCTAAGCAGGAGGGTGCTCCTATTTGTACTTCCTCCAATTTCAAGATCCTTTGTTCTAAACAATTGGAAATTGCAATGATGCAGTTTGAGGCACATGTTTCGTTTATTCTTCCACAGACTTTAATTTGATGGTCCACAGAAATGTAATTAGCGTCGTGCAAATATTTTGGTCAGGACTAAAAGCTGCCTTCAATATTTTGCAAAAAGAACCAAACATAAGAGTCATCACGTTTTGAAAGCTGAATGTGAGAGCTCTGTGGGCAAATCCCCTCACAAGTGAGAGATTTTGAATAAACAGTAATTATGTAGCAAAAACCTAAGTAACAGCTGCAGGGAGTATTGAGACAAACAGCCTGGAGGTTTGTGTACATGAAGGATGTAACCTGGTGGAGTAATTTATTATCTGGGACAACTGAAATATCAACTGTATGAGCATCATCTGTATAGGAAATTTAGGGAATAAAAATATTTCCACGTCATCGTGGAACACTTATTACTATAAAGTTTACATTTCAAAAGTAGGTGTGACGTTAGCCAGCTGTGGTTTACTGATATGATATACAATGATGATAAAACCTATGTATATTTATCTGATATTGTCAGAATTGCCAGTCACTTCCTGGATAGAGTATGGTAGTGATTTTCCATTTTCTCATTGTTTTTATTTAACAGTAATTTTCGAAAGGATTTTAGCACTTCAAGTAAATGGTGAGGAAACAAAGAACTAGAGAGGGAGAGAGCATGTGACATACATGAGTGGGTAGAAATGAGAAAATAGTACAGCCGAGTGCCCCTAAGTGTAAAGATGAAATGAAAATCTTCTGTTTGCCTCTATTGTGAATTTCAGGTCAAATCTTTCCTTATTGAAAATTCACCCAAGAGGCATCAAGATGACCTCTGGCCAGAGACTGAGTCATCTCTGCGTGACATCAACACGACCTGCTTCTGCAGGCCCTCGGGGAACAGAGCAGAAGCTCTATTCCAGATCGAAGATGACAGCCTGGGAACCCTTTCCATCCATGTGCATGTAAGGATCTTGACACGCAAAGCCAAGATACAGCCTTCCTCCTTGTATAATTCATTCTGGTTATCCACACACCTAGAACCGTGAAGTTTATAATCTGCTCCTTTCTAACTGCTGCTTATAGAAATATATTTGCCAAAGTCAATCAGAGCCATGGGCAATGTGAGGAATTGAGAAGTGAAGCCAGCTGGACTTCCTGGATCGAGTGGGGACTTGGAGAACTTACCCGTCTTACAAGAGGTTTGTAAAATGCACCAATCAGTGTTCTGTAAAAGTGCACCAATCAGTGCTCTGTACCTAGCTAGAAGTTTGTAAAATGGAGTGCTCTGTAAAAACGCACCAGTCAGCGCTCTGTAGCTAGCTAGAGGTTTGTAAAATGGATCAATCAGCACTCTGTAAAATGGGCCAATCAGCAGGACATGAGTGGGGACAAATAAGGGAATAAAAGCTGGCCACCTTAGCCAACAGTGGTAACCCGGTTGGGTCCCCTTCTGTGCTGTGGAAGGTTTGTTTTTTCGCTCTTGACAGTAAATCTTGCTGCTGCTCACTCCTTGGGTCTGTGCTGTCTTTAAGAGCTGTAACACTCACAGTGGAGGTCCGCAGCTCCATTCTTGAAGTCAGAGAGACCACGAACCAACTGGAAGGAATCAACTCTGGACACAGAATGAGAGGGTATCCAATGGGAGACAGTTGTAGAAATCCCAAGTGTGAGTAAATGTGCGTGGAAGTAGATTTGTTGCACACTCCTTTTCTTTAGGAACCTGCTGCATATGTGTGCCACTTTTGCACAACTCTGGAGGAAATACCACTTGACGTGATGAATCCAAGAATTCAAGCAGGAAGAGTTGGATAATCCTTCCACATCACCCCAATTAGTCCTCAAAGATTGTCTTTTAATTTTTTGACAAAGCATTTACAGAAAAATACATAAATGAATGGAAAAATTCCTTCTCCTTACAGCTTAAGTGGGGTGTGGTCATGATAAGACATATACATTTGTGAAGTGTAGGGCTATAACACTCTATTTCTTCTGAGATAAGCAATGTGATAGGTTTTTATTTCTACATCATTTTAGAAATAGGTACAAACAAGGCTCAGAGATTTAAGATTTCCAGAAGTGTCCAAAACAGAACTTTTCATTCTTATCCCATTACTGTATATTGTAAATCATTACAGGGTTATTTTAACTGAAATTGCCTGATACACTGAAAAGTCATGCCCACTAGGTGTAGGAGATAAAGAAAGGAAAATAAAGGGAAAGGAAAAGGAAGGAAGGGTGGGGAGTGGGGGCACAGGGAAGAAGAAGGGCTGAATTATCCTTTACTGTCTCAGTTTGGTTTTTTGGTTTTTCCAGTTCAATCGCTGGTAGCCCAGGTGGAAGAGATGCATGGGGCTAACCCTGTACCCTCTGGCACTCAACAAATTAACTGAAGGGTGTTTGCATTGAGCTGTTCTCATGCCAAGGAAGAACCACTAACACAGACTAGGTTGGGAGAAATGGTAGGTTTGATTTACTCACAGTTTATAGCAGCAAAAACAAATTGAGTGAAACTAAGGCAGACTTACAGTTTGTTTACTAAATTCTTGGCCAGCCAGAATCATGCACCTGTCATATTTAGTCAGCTCTTATTACCAAGATTGCACAAAAATTTAGACAAGGCAAGGTGTTTAAAGTTTTTTCTCAAAGTAATAAACTCTAGACATTCTTAGGTAGCAGTGTATTTGGATGGCAGATTTCAAATGTAAGTATCAGAGAAACACCAGGCAATTGGTTTTTCAGTGAAAAGAAAATTGTGAATTGTGGTTAGCAACAGATAAAACTAGCCATACCAGTTACTTGTAAGATCTCTTTCTTTCTCTGTTTTTAAGAGACAGGTTCTTGCTCTATCACCCAGGCTGGAGTGCAGTGGTGCAATCATAGTAAGCTATAACCTTGAACCCCTGGGCTCAAACAATTTTCCTGTGTCTCCATGCCTGGCTAATTAAAAAAAAATTGTGGAGATGGGGCCTCATTCTGTTGCTCAGGCTGATCTCAAGCTCCTGGGCTGAAATGTTTCTCCCACCTTGGCCTCCCAAAGCACTAGGATTAAACATGTGAGCCACTGCGTCCAGCCAGATCACTCTTTTCTTAATATTCTGCAGTTTCATTACAAAAGGTCTATGAGTGGATATATTTTTATTTATCCTGTTTGCAAATGGTTATGCTTCTTGAATCTGCAGATTCGTGACTTTTATTAATTTTGTACTTTTTTTCTTTTTTCTTTTTTGTTTGAGAAGGATTGGACATTGAGATATATACCTATATATCTCAATGGACAGGTTAACAGCAGATATATATATATATATACACACACATACACACACACACACGTATCTGCTATATATATGTGTATATATTATATCTCTGTGTGTGTACATGCATGTGTGTGTATTATATATGTTTTTAAATTTTGAAATCGCTTTTATAGAATCACAATAAATTGCAAAAGTATTTCATAGACTTCCCATATCATATCATCTAGCTTCCCCCATTGGTAACCTATCAATTATAGTGCATTATTGAATTATTGAAGCCAGGAAATTGATTGGAACAACACCACTAACTACATTACAGATTTCACTCAGATTTCACAGTATTTTCATATACTCACATTTATAATGTCTTCGTATATATTTGTGATTACGTTTTATCACAACAATAGATTCATGTAACCACCATCACCAAAATTAACATACAGAATTGCTCCATCATCACAAAAGAAGTCTTTCATGCTGCCTTTTATAGTCACACCCTCCTTCCCCTTCCCTTATCCCTGAAAACCACTTAATCTATTCTCCCTGTCTACAATTTTATAACTTCAAGAGTTTTATGTAAATGAAACTGTATAGTGCATGTAGCCCTTTGAGACTGGCTTTTTTCACTCAGCGTAATGCCCTTAAGACCTTTTCAAATTGCAGTGTGTATCAATGGTTTATTTCTTTGTATTGCTGAGCAATGTTCCATTGTTTGAGTGTTTCAGAGGCTTCTTAATCATTCACCGATTGAAGGACATGTATGTTGTTTCTAGTTTTTGGCTATTACAAATAAAGCTGCTATAATCATTCATGTTCAGGGTTTTGTGTGAACAAAAGTTGTTACTTCTAATTCCCAGGAGTGTGATTGCTGGGCCATATAGTAATTGTACATTTATTTTTTAAAGAAACTTCCAGGAAGGCTGATTTCCAGAGTGATTTTACCATTTTACATTCTTAACAACAATGTATGAGAGATCTAGTATCTCTGGATCCTTGTCAACAGTTAGCATTACAAGCTGAGTATCCCTTATCTGAAATGTTCGAAATCAGAACTGTTTCAGATTGTGGGTTGTTTTTTTTTTTTCCAGATTTTAGAACATTTGCATTATACTTACTGGTTCAACATCCCTAATCCAAAAATCCAAAGTATGAAATACTTCAGTGAGCATTTTATTTGAGCATCATGTTGGCGCTCAAAAAATTTCGAATTTTGGAGCATTTCAGACTTTGGAATTTTGGATCAGGAATGCTCAACCGGTGTCAGGGTTTTATTGTTGTTGTTCTGTTTTGTTTTTGTTATTGTTGCTTTTTTTTTTTTTTAGTTGTTGTAATAGCTGTGTAGTGTATCTTACAGTGGTTTTAATTTGAATTTTTCCCTAATGGCTAGTGATATTGAACACTTTTTCACATTTCACCTAAACATCGCTTTTCATATACTCACAGAAGATAAACATCCCTTTATCTTCTTTGGAGAAGTGTCTGATTACATCTTTTCTCTATTTTCTAATCAGATTGCTTTCTTACTGTTGAGTTAGAGAGTTCTTTATATATTCTTTATATATTCTGCATACAAGTCTGTAAATCAGATGTGATTTACAAATATATTCCCCTTCATTGAGTTTTAGCTTTTATCACTGTATTTTTTATTTCTAAAAGTTCTATTTTCAAAGCATGTCTGATCTTTTTTAAGAGACTCTTGTGATTTTTTTTCTTAAGTCCTTATTTTATGTATTTAATCCTTTAGATACTTTTAAAATCATTTTTATTCAAAAATTTTAGTGTTTAACTTTCAAATTCTGCCTTCTGTACAGGAACTGTTTGCTGACCCTTTTTCATCATATTATTTATTTGTATGTTTTATAATTTTGGATTGTGAACTTGCCTTCATTAGAACTTAATCTTTGGAAATCCCTACAGAGACCATGTTAAGGGGATGTTCTTCAAGAGAGGCTTTGTATTTGCTACTCCAGAAACATTAGCAGCTAAGCACCACATTTATACCATCCTCTCAACCTGAAGTTTCCTAGACTATGCCCATGCCATGAATTTGAATACCAGATAGTTTCATGGCTGTAAATCTTCACAGAAATATATATATATATATTTTAACGCCTAAAGATGGTGGGCATGTTTGCTTGTTTGTTTGTTTTAAATTCCACTCTGCCTCATCCTGCCTTCATGTTGTGGTTTTAGTTCTAATTTCCTGTCTCTAGGGCCTAAGGCTTTATTTCCTATTCCCACGCAAGGATTAGTGTCTAAGCCTCTTTCCTGCAGCAGCTAAAGTTTCAGCTCTCATGTTGACCTCACTGGTTTTCATTTCCCTCATTATTTTTTGCTACCTGGGGATTTCTCTGACTTTATTGTGAGCTCCTTTTTTTTATTAAAAATATATCTTTTTCGGCCGGGCGCGGTGGCTCAAGCCTGTAAACCCAGCACTTTGGGAGGCCGAGACGGGCGGATCACGAGGTCAGGAGATCGAGACCATCCTGGCTAACACGGTGAAACCCCGTCTCTACTAAAAACTACAAAAAAAAAAAACTAGCCGGGCGATGTGGCGGCGCCTGTAGTCCCAGCTACCCGGGAGGCTGAGACAGGAGAATGGCGTGAACCCGGAGGCGGAGCTTGCAGTGAGCTGAGATCTGGCCACAGCACTCCAGCCTGGGTGACAGAGCGAGACTCCGTCTCAAAAAAAAAAAAAAAAAAAAAAAAAAAATATATATATATATATATATATATCTTTTTCAAAAATGGTAAGTTTATAAATATTTCTCATTTTATCCAATATTTTTTGTGTTTAGTAATGGAAAAGTTTTCAAACTATCTAGGTGAGTACTTTTTTCCCATTAATTGTTCATAACAAAACTTACAAAACCATATACTGAATTCTTTAGTTAAGCAACATTAGTATTCATAATGGAGATACAGGCACTGTATGACCTCGGAAATAAATATGCTTTGAGAATACAATTACAAGATTCTAGCTCTTGGCTCAAATGTCACATCTTCAGAGAAGGCTTCCTTGAACAACTCCCATCTCAAGTCACCCTTGTTCTAATTTAATTTCTTCAAAGCACTCACACTTTATTATTTCTTTGATACTTAAGATATTTTTATTGTACATATCCATCAGGCTGAGCATCAAATCAGAGCAGAGGGATAGAGAATAAGTTTTACCATCGAAGGAGTCACTAAGATATTGGTGAGGATATGGACAAATTAAGTGTCATATAGGTGACCAAGATGCACGAATGGAATGTGATTTCAACTAAGAAAGTGAAATTCAGTGAAATGTGTTGTATTCTATTTAAAAGGAAAATAAACTCAACAAAAAGAGTGGTTGTCTTTATAGACTCTAGAAAAAAATCTGAGGGGGCCGGGCGCGGTGGCTCAAGCCTGTAATCCCAGCACTTTGGGAGGCCGAGACGGGCGGATCACGAGGTCAGGAGTTCGAGACCATCCTGGCTAACACGGTGAAACCCTGTCTCTACTAAAAAATACAAAAAAAGCTAGCCGGGCGATGTGGCTGGCGCCTGTAGTCCCAGCTACTCGGGAGGCTGAGGCGGGAGAATGGCGTAAACCCGGGAGGCGGAGCTTGCAGTGAGCTGAGATCCGGCCACTGCACTCCAGCCCGGGCGACAGAGCGAGACTCCGTATCAAAAAAAAAAAAAAAAAAAAAAAAGAAAAAAATCTGAGGGGAGGAATTTGGCAATGTTTCTCCAGGTCTGGCCAAGGTTAAGGCTATCTGTTCTAGGGCATACTGTACAAAGATTACTCACTGCACTTCTCTGCAGTCTGAATGAAAATGCCTTTGGGAGCATCGCTTTGATCTGATTTCACAGATCAACAGCAGGCAACTATCTAACTAAAAATTTGGTTGTCCAGGTTTTCTGCATGGCAGACATGAGCATTTTGATCCCTGGGAAGGACTACCCCATTCTGTAATTAGTAAACTGGCATTCTGATTTCTTGCAAACTTTGTAAGTGAAGTACTCTAGGTGTACTAGCCCTGATTAGTTCTGGTGCAACATCAAGTTCAGTATTCATCAAGCTGAGAGTCAGACTGTGAAGCTCAGTCAGGTCAACAAACCAGCCTCTTAGGTGCTCCCTCAAAGCTCACCCCTGGTCTGGCAGCATTGTATGATGCAGGACACTTAAAATTATTCATTCCTGGCCCTTACCCCAGCCTTTTCTAATCAGAATGGAGAGAAGGGATAGGGAGTGGGGAGGTGGGGAAAAGGGATAGGGAATTTGCTTTTCACAAGCTTTGCTGATGATCCTTATGCAGCAGATTTGGGAAACACTGTCCAAGATCATTTTCTTTTTCATCCCTCTTTAACTGGAAGGTGTGTCTTTTTTCCCCCTTGCCCCAAAATAATGCCTCTGATGGCAGGAGACTTAACTGAGTTTAATGTGTATGTCTAGTCCTGTAAGTGTAATCATCCCATGGGTAATCACATTTTGAAATAAGAGCTTGTTAGTGTAAACAAATCTCTGCAGCACTGGGGCTTTCTCATCTTTTGGAACAAGTAGGAAGGTCAGGTTCAGTTGTAATGCCCTTTCACTCACTCTCTGCACCTATCTCCCACATCTGGTATCTCTCTTCTGTCCTCGCAAGCTGCAAAAATGTAGTTCTCAAAGTGTTGAACGGAGCTGCCTGACACCAGCTGCCTCTATGCCTAATTTCAACCAGCCCTGGAAGATTCCCTAGGAGACACAGGGTTTCAGCCAGGATCCCACGTCTCTTCCAACCTCTCTCCCTGCAAGGAGCATCTACTTCCTTCTTTGGAAGGTAGACAAGGAACCAAGTTTATTATGTGGCCCTTGGAGTGCAATTATTTTGGATTCCTGTTATTTTGGTGGGGAGGAGAGAGGATTTTGATATGTCACCTTCTACTTACTATTATTCAACTGGGAAAGAGTAAAGGAATTAACAGAGGATGGAAGGACTGAATAAGCAATTGAATGTGACTGTCACCCAAGAATCTGAGTTGGTGCTCTTTTCAGAATGGTTGTTTCGGAGAATATGTTTCTCCAAATTAAACTGCTTCCTGGAATTCATATACTCATGGACTTTTATTCTGTTTTGAAATATGCAAAGTGAAAAGGCTTAAAGAGAAGCACAGGTTACTGACAATCCGCAGGACCCAAGTATACACCATAGGTCTCTCTCCCAAGAACCAGTGCTAAGATTAGATCAATCTAATTGTCATTTAAACTTGATGTATGTAAATGAGAACGGTAGCAACTCCTGGGCTGCAAAGAGTTTAATTAATTCATTAATTTCTTCAATTTTATTCAACAAATATTTGTTGATTGCGCAAAACATGTTTTTGTTGTTGTTGTTCTTTGTTTGTTTTTTGAGACAGAGTCTCGTTCTCATTCTGTTGCCCAGGCTGGAGTGCAATGGCATGATCTCAGCTCACTGTAACCTCTGCCTCCCGAATTCATGCAATTCTCCTGCCTCAGCCTCCTGAGTAGCTGGGATTACACCTGGCTAATTTTTTGTATTTTTAGTAGAGATGGGGTTTCACTATGTTAGCTGGACTGATCTCGAAGTCCTGACCTTGAGATCCGCCTGCCTCTACCTCCCAAAGTGCTGGGATTACAGGCGTGAGCCACCGTGCCCGGCCGCATTTTTTTTTTTTTTTTTTTGAGACAGAGTCTCACTCTGTTGCCCAGGCTAGAGTGCAATGGTGTGATCTTGGCTCACTGCAACCTCTGCCTCCTGGGTTCAAATGATTCTCATGTCTCAGCCATCTGAGTAGCTGGGATTACAGATGTGCACCACCATGCCCAGCTAATTTTTTCTATTTTTAGTAGAGACGGGGTTTCACTGTCTTGGCCAGGCTGGTTTCAAACTCCTGGCCTCCAGTGATCCTCCCATCTTGACTTCCCAAAGTGCTTGGATTCCAGGAATAAGCCACCATGCCTGGCCTGTGCAAAGCATTTTTGAAGATGACAGCTACAGATTTCACATGAGTTAGAGCTATCTTGAGAGTGTACCTATTCAGTATCCATTAAGGTGAAGTCTAGGAACTTACGTGGGAGCTCACATTGCCTTGAGTCACATGTACTTGATTACCAAGTCAATATGCTTGGCATTCTGCAGGACTTTCAATGGTACTCCTATGCCTTGTGATGGATCAGGAGCAAGTATTTTCTCTCGTTGCCCCTGATAAAGTTGTGGAGGCCACAATGCGATGAGTTATAAAAATATTTTACTGTTTCCTCACAGAGAGGCTTGTACCGTTACTGAAAGAAGGTCCAGTGCATCTTAGAGCAGCTCTTACCTTCCAGGTGTTTTTCTTTTTTTTTTTTTTGTTTTTTTTTTTTTGAGACGGAGTCTTGCTCTGTCGCCCAGGCTGGAGTGCAGTGGCTGGATCTCAGCTCACTGCAAGCTCCGCCTCCCGGGTTTACGCCATTCTCCTGCCTCAGCCTCCGGAGTAGCTGGGACTACAGGCGCCCGCCACCTCGCCTGGCTAGTTTTTTGTATTTTTAGTAGAGACGGGGTTTCACCATGTTAGCCAGGATGGTCTCGATCTCCTGACCTCGTGATCCGCCCGTCTCGGCCTCCCAAAGTGCTGGGATTACAGGCTTGAGCCACCGTGCCCGGCCCCAGGTGTTTTTCAACAAGCACTTATATGCATAGAAAGGCCACACCGCATGAAGATGGCAACAGATTTTTCAAATGTTTTCTGTTGAACTGGTACTTTTCAAGGTGGACTCAATAGCTTCTCATTAATATATTCGTATATGACACCAATTATTTTCTGTTTTCAGAAAGAATGGAAGAGTTTAAACATCCCATTAAACCAAGTATATAATAGAATAAAGTGAAGAGTAAAGGCTAATTTTTCTCTTTTTCTCTTAACTCCAGAACTCATAAACAAATACACCACACAAAATGATCCATCATTGGCATTGCACCAGACACATTACAGATATCTGTATCTATTTGTAAATAGCCTCTGACTTCTAACATGTCTCAGTCTGGCAGACATATGAAACAAGAGTATCTACAAATATTTTACAAATGCAAATAACTGCATACCAATATATGTAAGGGTGAAATTATAACAACCATGTGACCAGGACACCCATAGGTCTGATCACATACTGGTGATCAGTATGTGGCAGACTAGGTATAATCCTTGAATTACATGAATTCCAGATGCTGAGACTCGCTGAGATTGAGCTGGGAAGGTGAAATGTTCTGGATGCATCAATGCAGTCTCCTTGGAAAGAATAGGCTTTGACTTGGGTGGTGCATAATGAGAATATGTTTTGGCAAAAGACTGAACAAAGGCTGTTTCAAACAAGAAGCAAGCGCTGCAGAAGAGTAAGGTGAGGGCAACCAGGATGCTAAACTTACTCTTTTCTCTCTCGCTCTCTTTTTTTTTTTTTTTTTTTTGAGACAGAGTCTTGCTCTGTCACCCAGAGGAGTGCAGTGGTGCAATCATGTCTCACTGTAGCCTCAAACTCCTGGGCTCAAGAGATCCTCCCACCTCAGCCTCCCCAGTAGCTGGAACTACAGGCATGCCCACTGCGCCTGGCTAATATTTTAAACATTTTTTATAGAGACAGGGCCTTGCTTTATTGCCCAGGTTGGTCTTGAACTCCTGGTCTCAAGCAGGCCTCCCACTTCAGTCTCCCAGAGTGCTGGGATTACAGGCGTGAGCCACCACGCCCAGCCAGGATGCTAATTTTAGGTATTACTGGAATATAAGAGGTTAGAGAAAATGTTACGTGTCAGATCTCCTCTCCAGGGGAGAGCATCATATGTTTGGAATGAGTATTTTGATAAGCCGCTTAGCATGTTGGGGTTAACGGCCTGTAGCATCTTCATATTCAAATCATAACACCTCATCTTTGAACTTCCCAGTTTGGCTACAGGGCTTTTGTTTTGCTGGCTGGGATACTGCCTCTAGTGGCCTTCTTCCCTTTTTCCCATCCACACCCTCTGTGGTGTTTCAGGGCTTAGCCACCCTAAATGCATGTTGAACAAATGTGGAGTTCAATCTGTCCAAGGCTGGGAATCAGGAAGACTGTGGCAGACAGTACTGCTCACAGTAAAGGGACAGATATCCCAGGCAGCTCAGGCTTGGTAGAGAAGCACAATATCTGCAATCAAAATACCTGGGCTCAAGTCCCAGCTCTGCCACTAACTATGCATGGAATCTGAGTAACTCAAGAATACGGACAGCTTTTTATTCATCTTGACATCAGTGGAGTTAGCACAGTGCTGCAGGGCCTGAAGACATTGCATAAATGTTTGTTGAATATATGACCAAATAAATGAATGACTGCTCTGCATTTTAGTTTCTTCATCTATGAGATAAGAATCGACGTAACACCTTCTCCCTGAAGAAGGGGTTTTGTTCTAGTTTCTGATTTTTAGATTGAATGAGAGAATACATATGTAAGCACTATGAAAACCACAAGGAACTCTCGAAATTCCAATAGTTTCATGGTCAGCCTAGTTATAACGATAGATCAGGGGTGTAGTCTGCCCGTGTTAAGGCTGAATGTGTATCTAAATGAGTGTGGATTTTAGAGTTCTGCAGCCTCTGCTTCCAAATTAGAGTTAAGAGAACACATGCCCTGCATCCCCAAGCTGGAGAGCACTAAATCTGAAACTATCATCAGTACTTTACTGGTTAACGGCAAAATGGGGAAAAGAAGGGTGCTGTAATGTATTTTTTCATAAAGATACTTATACACAAAATTGAGGACAATCCTTTTTTTCTGATATTATGTTCTTTATTAGTATTTTGATTTCAAAGTGTTCTTTTAAAAATGAGATTATGTTAATGGTAGATATCTATTTTCAATCTCCTTATCTAGCAAATAAGAAGATGGCAACCATATATAACTCTTTCAATATGTTTTTAATTTTATTTATCCCTAAACCCTCAAGTTCAGGAACTACTATCCTAAAAGAGTTCCAGATGGACATACAGAAATTTGGGGTTCCTGCTTCAGCATCATTGTCTGATCCTTTAATCTGCTAGAGTTTGGCAGTCATTTCTAAAGAGTTCAACATTCTACAGGCAAAAATAAACTATATAAACCCCTTTTGGGGTGTTGTTCTAATGAAACAGTGAGAGACCAATAATTTTTTTTTTTTTTTTTTTTGCTGGAGTTTTGACATATCTTACTAACAGAGTAAATGGATATGAAGTCTACTCCTAAACAAAATGAAAGCACCAGTTGAAATATGAATAAATGAAATTGTTTATAACAATTTCAGAGCTGCTTTAATGAACAGAGTAAAATGGGATGTCTGTTTTAACTCAACTACTTTGGCATTTTCCACCTCTTTGCCTTTTCCAAGATAACTTTTAAGACTAGTTTTGACTAGATTGGGTAGATTTTAACGAGATTGGTATCAAATTATATTTCTGTTTTTGAGACGGGCTCTCACTCTCTTGCCCAGGCTGGAGTACAGTACCGTGCCATGATTTTGGCTTACTGCAACTTCCACCTCCCAGGCTCAAGCAATCCTCCCACCTCAGCTTTCCATGTAGTTGGGGCCATAGGCACGTGCCACCACACCTGGCTCACTTTTTGTATTTTTGGTAGAGATGGGGTTTTACCATGCTGCCCAGACTGGTCTCGAACTCCTGAGCTCAGATGATCCACCTGCCTTGGCCTCCCAAAGTGCTGGGATTACAAGCATGAGCCACTGCACCAAGCCTCAAATTATATTTCAATTTGACAGGTGAGTCAGTTCAAAAACTGAGATTTAAGCATTAAAGAAGCCATTAAGAATTTGCAGGTGGAGCCACGTTATTTTTCTTAAAGTTTTCTTCAATTAAATGTTTATGGGGATAGAAGTTATAGAAGTATTTGTTTGCACTGTCTTTGAATCCCTTGTTATTTTCAGGCCATTCTGTTATTTCCAGGGTTTTCGATGTCCCTGCGCTAATTTTTATTTAATTTCTCAGCTGAGGAGTCTGCTGCCCAACAGATAGTATAATTTTGGCCTCTAATGTGCATGTTCAGATCTGTATTTTCAGTGTTTCTTAATTGACTTTTGCTTACTCAAAACAAGCTCAAACCAACTGCCTCTCTGGGCTACTCTGTGAATTTCCACTTGTTATTTTTTATGACCCTTTATCACTATTGAGCTACCATTTATCGAGTACTTACTATGTGCCAGATCTTTGGCAGACACCGTTCTATAAAGACCCCTCTACCCACTGGGCAAATATCAGTAGGCTCCACCCATTTCTTGTACCTGTCCTTACCACTATTTGTGGTTTTGTTTTTTTTTTTTTTTTTTTGAGAGGGAGTCTCGCTCTGTCGCCCAGGCTGGGGTGCAGTGGCCGGATCTCAGCTCACTGCAAGCTCCGCCTCCTGGGTTTACGCCATTCTCCCGCCTCAGCCTCCCGAGTAGCTGGGACTACAGGCGCCCGCCACCTCGCCCGGCTAGTTTTTTGTATTTTTTAGTAGAGACGGGGTTTCACCGTGTTAGCCAGGATGGTCTCGATCTCCTGACCTCGTGATCCGCCCGTCTCGGCCTCCCAAAGTGCTGGGATTACAGGCTTGAGCCACCGCGCCCGGCCTACCCCTTAGCACTATTTGAAAGGCATTGTTTACTTCAGGCCATTATAGGCTTAAGAAAAGGATTTGCTGAGAACAACTGAACCTGCACTTTGGAATTAATATATGCAGCATAACCGTTTACCTATTTACACATGGTAGGTCATGGGGTGTAGGATGGTATATAGTGTCATTCTAATATTGACACCCGGTCATTTCCCACTAAGATTTAAGACAAACCTTTAGTCCAGGGTTACTAGAATCGTGTGTCATGCTATAGTCTGTCCCCATTTCCATGATTCATGCTGCTCCACCTGGATACAGTTTGGACTGATAGCTTTAGCGTTAGAATATATGTATATGATTTGCAAAGGGTTTTTTGTTGTTCTCACCATAGTGGTTCAACACTTAGGTACTGGAGTGTATTAAATGACTTGCCATTTTCCAAACTCTCCATTCTTCTCAGTCTTTGCACATGGAATTTCTCTACCTGGAATCCCACCCTAACCTTTCTGTCTGACAACCTCCTATATTCCCTTCAAGACCCAGTTCAAATGGAGCCTTATCTATGATGCCCACCCTCAGTCTCCAGTGAATCCATTCTTCCTCTCCACTCCCAAAGTGCCTTCTGCATAATCACAACAGGATCCCAAGTATTTGCAGTTATGTCTATTTCTCCCATTAAATATGAGCTCCCTTGAAGGAAGGGAGTGTGTTTATCATTTCTGTATGATCTTCAGCAAGTAGAAGTACTTGGCACATAGCAAGTGATCAAGAAATGATTGAGGAGTAGATAAATAAAGGCTAATTGCTTTCTCTTTCATCAACTGTGTTTCTATGTTTCTGGTTATTTCCACTTGTTTTTGTTATTATATAAACATGAGTAATGCAGGAAGTACTGGAGATATGTCTCTTCTACCATGTCACTGCCGATGACTTTTGCAAAATGCCCATGAATACCTTGTACAAAACAACCTTCTGCAACTATGGCGGAGACAGTTTTGTAGAATTTATCAATTTGGATGAAGGTCTCAGTTTGGCCGTTTAACAGTCTCATGCTCATGACTCATGGTTAAACTCATAAGAGCTCATGTGATCCCAGTCAAAGGCTGGAGCAGCTGAAATCTATGACACACCCCATTAAGAGCTGCTGAGTTATACACATCATTCCAGGAGGCACTGGAGCCTAGCAGCACTTTCAGCTTCTAAATACCTCACTACACTGAACACCACTGCACACCACTTTAGCTTTCCTATACATGGGGCACAGCTGAAAAGCTGTCAAAACAGAACGATGCCGTGGAACTCTGGAACTCTGCTGACACACTCACAGAAACAGATGACAAGATGTGGAAGAAAGGCTTGATTTTGATTTTTGCTTTATAAACTCAGCAAATTGGGCGAAACAGCAAATGTCAGGTTCTATCTCTGGTTCACTCCTGGCAAACCCATGTTTTGTGATTCTGTAATGCCTCACATTACTACTTCTTTTCCAAAATGATCTCATTTTGGAGATGGGCTTTCATCCTGATCATATAAGGGGAATAGATGTTGACTTGGCTGCACAATCCTTGCCTGTGCAAATAGGAATCAGGGTTCCATGTTTTCTTTACATTTATTTTTGTTTTGGGTTATTTAATGCTGAGTCCATGCCTTGTCCACTCATCCTTCTACTGTTCTTTCTTTTCTTCATAAGACAATAATGAAAAGTGGACAAACTTAGAAACAAATGTAGGCCAGGCATTAAAAAGTATTTTTAAAAGTAGACAAGCTATGAGTTATGTTGTTAGTAACATGGTTCTTTCTACATTGTTTTCTTTTTTTTTTTTTATAGTTTGGTCTTATATTCTTAGTTACTAGGAATAATTATAAACTCAGAGTTTGGAGTGGCTCGTATACCTTTTCTATCAGATTGTTCTCCCACTTCTGTTGGAATGCCTCCTGGACAGGCAAGTTACTATCCAGAAAAGCAATATAGTATATGAGATGTTGCTGGTCTCAGAGACAGGGGATCTAGATTTGAGGCTTTATGCTGTGATTTACTGTTATATATTCTTACCCTCTCTGAACCTTGGTTATTAGTTTGTGAAATGGGGCTAATAAAACATTCAGTTCAGTCTGAAGGTAGGCTAGGATAGCAATGCCATGGAGTCAACACAGAGTAGGACGAACCAGGGGTGCTGCCAAGGCCCAGCACCTGCTAAGTGACTCAGCAGAGAAGGCAGTCCCAGAAGGGCAGCCTGAGGGGTGCCTGAGGAGTGCAGAGTGACCGAGACTGAGAGGTCCCATCAGGCCAGTGGAACAGGGATGCAGGGTTGAGCCCTTCCTCAGTGGCTACTTAGGAACCAGGAGGCAATGATAGGTGTTAAGATGATGACTCAATTTAGACCTGCCATTTATTGTCTATGCAACTCTAGACAAGTTATTTAGTATTTTTGACGGTCATTTTTCTCATCTGTGAATTGAAACAGTAACATCTATTTGTGAGGTTGCTGGGAGGCTTAAAGTAATTGAGATAACAGATGTCAAGCATTTAGCAAGAGGCCTAATATGTAGCAAATGCTTAAAATGCAAACAAGCAGCTGAAAGGCAGCAGAGTTGAGGGACATCTGTCCTTATCTGGTAGGATTTCTTCAATAAGAAGACAGATGGGGAGGGGGTAGGCTCTCCATCTGGGAAGAGTACTGGGAAGAGCCATCTAAATACAGCTACAGCACAAAGCACAAGGTGGCCTCTGCTCTTAAGGAGGGCTATGCTGTTGAATTAGGAGTGGGTGTCAGGCTTCAACTGGGACTCCTGGGAGGACTCATGGCTCTCATCCTACATTACAGGGTGCCCAACGCTTTGCAATGGAGTGTATCATCCCAGGTTCATCTGTTGACTGGGGGAGCTTCATATTTGAGCCTACAGGTGAGTCTTTTGTTGACTGCAGCTGACTTAGAGCCTAGAGGAAAGATGAGGGAGCTGACACTGCCCCTAACTGCTCACAGGTGGATTGAACGAAAATACTACTCGAGCACCTTAGCATGGCTTATAAAGCTCTCTATGACCTGGCGCCACCTCATCTCTTTGGCCAGTCACCTCTTTACACTTTAAGCTTTAGCAATATTCCCATCTGTACTGTGCTGATTGATGCTGCTGTAGCTCTGTTCTTTCCAGTACTCCGGCCTGAAACGCTCTTCCATCATTTCTTCATCTGGCCAACTTTCAACATTCTTCAGAGCTCAGCTGAAGAGCCACCTCCTTCAGGGTGTCCTCCCTGAGTCCCATGGGATAAAAATAGCAACCATTTATTGAGCACTTAACTGAGTTCAGGCAAATGTAATAATTCCGTACTTTGTGTCATGCAATACTTTAACAACCCTGAGGAAATAGAGCCTCTGAAAGCTTGAGTAGCTTGCTCAAGGTCTGCCTTAGCAGCTAGGTTATGTTGAAGCCTGGATTTTAAACTATGTCTGCCTAAGTCCAAAGCCAATGATCTCTAGTCACTATGACACGCTGCCTCCTTGTCACATGCCTTCTCCTATAGTTCCACAAACCCCTTTAAAGTCCTGTCCCATCATGTGAAATCATTTTGTATATAGAAATCGTTAGCTTATATGTTGGCTTCCACTAACAGATGGAAACTCTTCCAGGACAAGAGTTCTAGGTACCCACTAATACTCTTAGTCAATGCTCAACACAGAGTATTCAGTCAGTAAAGGCTAAAGGGCATATAAACTGAATGTGTATGAAACTTTTTTTTGTTTGTCTGTTTTGAGACGGAGTCTCACTCTGTTGCCCAGGCTGGAGCGCAGTGGGGTAATCTCAACTCACTGCAGCCTCCGCTTCCCAGATTCTAGTGCTTCCCAGGTTCAAGTGATACTCCTGCCTCAGCCTCCTGAGTAGCTGGGATTACAGGTGTGCACCACCACACCCAGCTAATTTTTGTATTTTTAGAACAGACGGGGTTTCACCATGTTGGCCAGGCTGGCCTCAAACTCCTGACCTCAGGTGATCTGCCCTCCTCGGCCTCCCAAAGTGCCGGGATTACAGGCGTGAGCCACCGTGCCCAGCCTATGAAACATTTTTAAATGGTGATGGTGAGAGACATGCGTCTGGAGAAGCTCTCCACACAGTAGGAAATAGAAAAATATTAACAAGCAAGGTAAGTTAATGGGGAAAAGAAAGCTTTTTGTGCAAAGGGTGCTAAAATAACTAATGGGGGAAAAACTTCAACAAATCTCAACCTTTATTTTACGCCACACACAAAAACTAAGATCTGTCATAGCCCTGAATATAAAAGCTACAAAAAACATAAGCTTCTAGAAGAAAACTTAGGACTAGAAAAACTTTTGTGACTATATTTTAGGCAAAGATTGCTTAGACAAATCTTAGGGCCAAAAAAAAGCACTAAGCATAAAAGAAAAAATTGGACTTAATCAAGATCAAGCATTTATGCTCATCAAAAGACACTATTAGGAAAATAAAAAGCAAACCACACCTGAATGAGCTCTTCACAATATATATATCTGATAAAAAAACAAAACAAAACAAAACTTTTATCGAGGTAATACAGAGAACTCCTATAATTCAATAATAAAAAGACAAGCAGGCCGGGCGCAGTGGCTCACGCCTGTAATCCCAGCACTTTGGGAGGCTGAGGCAGGTGGATCACGAGGTCATTAGTTGGAGACCAACCTGGCCAACATGGTGAAACCCCGTCTCTACTAAAAATACAAAATTAGCCAGGTGTGGTGACGCGTGCCTGTAATCCCAGCTACTTGGGAGGCTGAGGCAGGAGAATCGCTGGAACCTAGGAGGTGGAGGTTGCAGTGAGCCAGGATCACGCCACTGCACTCCAGCTTGGGTGACAGAGCAAGACTGTCTCAAAAAATAAAAAATAAAAATAAAATTCAAAAAGGGCAAGCAACCCAATGAAATAAATGGCAAGAGACTTAATAGGAATTTTACAAAAGAAGATATATAAAAGGCCAATACGCACATGAGAGACACTCAGCTTCACTGAATGAAGACAAGACAAATTAAAACTACAATGAAACACCACTTCATGCCCATGAAAATGACTAAGATTATAAGAAAATGGCTAGGATTCGATAATACTAAAATTTGGCAAAGACGTGAGGCAACTGGAACTCTCCTACGTTACTGGCACAGCCATTTTAGAAAATTATTTGTCAATTTCTTGTAATGTTAAATAAACATTCTTTTCTGTTATGATACAGACATTCCACTTCAAAATATTTACTCAAGATTAACAATAGAGAGTAGAAAGATGGTAACCAGAGGCTGGCAGAGGTGGTGGGTGTAGTTGGAGCGGGGGAAGTTGGGGATGGTTAATTGGTACAAAAAAAAAAGTTAGAATGAATGAATAAGGCCTAGTATTTGATAGCACAACAGGGAGCCTATAGTCAATAATAATTCAATTGTACATTTAAAAATATCTAAAGGAGTGTAATTGGATTGTTTCTAACACAAAAGATACATGCTTGAGGGAGTGGATATCCCATTTTTCATGCTGTGACTATTATGCATTGCACGCCTGTATAAAAACATCTCATGTACCCCAAATATATATGTGTATATATATAAATATATGTATATATAAATATATAGAATATATATTATATATAAATATATGTGTATATATATAAATATATAAATACATATATGTAAATATATGTATATATAAATATATGTATATATAAATATATGTATATATATACACACATACCTACTATTAATAGGTACCCACAAGAATTAAAAATCAAAAATTATTTTAAAAAGATTAATGATAACAAAAGTTTATAAAACAACTTATTTATAGTAGCTTTATTCACAATAGCCCCAAACTGAAAACAAATTGTGGTATACATGCAATGGAATCTCATTCAGCCATAGAAAGAAACAGCCTACTGATACACGCAACAACACAGATGAATCTTAAAAACACATTGAGTGAAAGAAGCCAGTCACAAAAGACTGCGTGCTTTATGACTCTACCTAGATGATATTCTGGAATAAGCAAGACTAAACTATGGGAAGAGAAATCAGAACAGTGATTGCTGTTGCTGTGGGTTCAGACTAGAAAGGGCGTAAGGAAACTTTCTGGGGTGATGGAAATATTCTGTCTCTTGATTGGGTTGGTGGTTACACAGGTGTATTTATTTTAAAAACTCATAGAATTACAGTCTTAATTTTTTTGTGTGTGTGACAGAATCTCGCTCTGTTGCCCAGGCTGGAGTGCAGTGGTGTGATCCTAGCTCACCACAGCCTCTGCCTCCCAGGTTCAAGTTATTCTCCTGCCTCAGCCTCCTGAGTAGCTGGGACTATAGGTGTGTGCCACCATGCCCTACTAATTTTTGTATTTTTAGTAGAGACGAGGTTTCACTATGTTGGCAGGCTGGTCTCAAACTGACCTCGTGATCCGCCTGCCTCAACCTCCCAAAGTGCTAGGATTACAGGCGTGAGCTGCTGGGCCCAGCCTTAAAATGTATTTTTAAAAAGTTATTTTAAAGAAAGAAATAGCATCACTGTGCTTTGTTCAGATCACACTTGAAATACTGTGTTTAGGGTTTTTGTTTGTTTTATTTGTTCGTTTTTTTTAGACAGTCTTGCTCTGTCACCCAGGCTGGAGGGCAGTAACACGATCTCAAGTCACTGCAACCTCTGCCTCCTGGTCTTTAGCAATCCTTTCACCTCAACCTCCTGAATAGCTGGGACTACAGATGCATGCCACCATGCCCAGCTACACTTTTTTTTTTTTTTTGTATTTTTTGTTGAGATGGGCTTTCACCATATTGCCCAGACTGGTCTTGAACTCCTGAGCTCAAGCCACCCGCCCACCTGGGCCTCTCAAAATGCTGGGATTACAGGCATGAGTCACTGTGCCAGGCCCTGTGGTTAGTTTTGAATATATTTTTAAAAACAATAAATCTAACTATATTCAGATTAAGGTTACCAGGATGAAGAAGGGTCTGGAGACCACGATACATGAAAAAGGCAAGGAACTGGGGCAGTGCAGGCTGCGGGGGAGACCAAGAAGGGTCTATTCAATCACTGGGAGGGTAGTTGTGTGGTAGCAGGTCTAGATTTATTAGTTGAATCTCTAGAGGACAGAATTAGGACGAGTGGGTGAAAATGATGAAGAGGAAGATTTTTCTAAACACCGGAAGATGAGGCTTTGGAGCAAAGCAGAACTTGGACAGTTCATCAGGAAGCTGCTGACAGTCTGCCTGGACCACACACGCTGTGGGGATGGAGCAGACCTTCTTGAGGGGAGAGTGGATTTGAGAAATAGTAGGAAGTAGAATTAACCTGGATTGCATATATGAGTGTGTGTGTCTGTGTGTGAGTGTGTGTAAGAAAGAGAGCAAGGGCGGGCACGGTGGCTCAAGCCTGTAATCCCAGCACTTTGGGAGGCCGAGACGGGCGGATCACGAAGTCAGGAGATCGAGACCATCCTGGCTAACACGGTGAAACCCCGTCTCTACTAAAAAATACAAAAAACTAGCCGGGCAAGGTGGCGGGTGCCTGTAGTCCCAGCTAGTCGGGAGGCTGAGGCAGGAGAATGATGTAAACCCGGGAGGCGGAGCTTGCAGTGAGCTGAGATCCGGTCACTGCACTGCAGCCTGGGTGACAGAGCGAGACTCCGTCTCAAAAAAAAAAAAAAAAGAGAGAGCAAAAGAGAGAGATACAAGGGGGAGCAATGAATTGAGAATGACTCAATAACTAAATCCTATTTTGCCTAAGAAACTCCATTAATCACTAGCATGTGTCATATGATTATATGAATCATGATATGGTCTTTAAAATGTGAGACCTTAAAATTGTACAATTGTGTCTGACTAAGCAATTGAAATGGATTTTAAAGAAAATGATGTGACTGAGTCACAGAACTATTAGAGACAGGAACCAGAAGCCAAACACCCACCTGTCTAACCTTTCAAGGTAAAAGGATAAGCTGTTCCCGTTCAGTCCCCATCCCATCACCCTATTTTAGTTTCCTGCACTTCCCCCATATGATATTTTCCTGTTTCTGTTTTATATTGTCTGCTTCTATCCACTGGAGTATGAACTCTTAGGAGCAAGGACATTGTGATCTTATTCACTGCTATGTGCTCCGGCCCCTAGAATACTGCCCAGCACAATCAATGATTGAGGATTGAATGGAGGTTTAAGGCACCACTCATTTGGTGGCAGTTTACTGGTCAGTGGGTAAAGAGGAATGGCAGACACAGTTGCTGGCATATGTAAGTCATTCACAGAAGAAGTTGTGGTGAGCATTTTACGTGTTCATTTCCTTAAGCTCAACACTTTCATAATACCCTTGTGGCAGACACACCTTGTATGTGGTGACACAGGGCCCCTGACCTCACTTCTTGCTCCCGCTGCTGCTGCTGACACAGATTCCAGACAGGGTTTGATGTAGATTGCCACTGCAAGAGCACCTCTCTTGTCCTGACTGGGGCTCCTCTGATGTCAGGGGAGGTGAGATGCCCACAGGAGCCTGCTGGGCACTTTTGCATGTGCAGCCCAGAAATAGGGACTACGAGGACACCCTTGATCAAAAGGGCACAGGAGTCAATGGACAAATGCTTCTCTCTTTAGAAATGGGGTCTGGAAGATCTGAGACTCACTGTATGATGCTCCTCAGAGAGTTCTGATCAGATCAGGCGCCACTCCCCTGTAGCAGGGGCCAGCCTGAGAATGCATCCTGGCATTGGCTTTCCCTCTTGCCAAGCTCCTAGTTCCACTTGGCTCTTCCTCACCCCTCCTGGCTTCATTTCCCAAATAAACCATACATGTAGGCATTTGTCTCAGGCTCTGCTTCCCCAAGAACCCAGGCTAAGACAGCAACCTAATTTCATTATCTTGAATCTAAAAATGCTTTCTTGTTTTAGAAAACCCACCTATATACAGGGCAAAATCTTCTGGCTCCAAGAAGAATGCTTTAAATCCTACTATGCCCTTTAAATCACTGGTCCCTTGGAAGTTGTTGAATGAGGCACACTGGATGAGTGGGTCTGGACATGTGGCTCTCAGGTAAAAGCAGTATCTTAGGGGTTTTCCCAGCTACCATCTAATGGGTAATGGCAAACCCCACCTGAGATGGGCAGGAGCTGAGGAGCCCAGGAGCTGATTCAATGATCAGGTGTGAAGGGTGAGTGCAAGGCTGGGGTGTAGGTTGAGGTAAGAGGCCACGAAGGAAAGCTCTGAAGTCACTGTCACAGTGGGGAGTGGGGTGCAAGGTAGCCTGACGTGGAATGGTTCAGGGCAAAGACTGAAGAAATCCGGGACACAGAGAACAATCTGTCTTTGGATGTTGGCCCTAGGTGGCATATGGACCAGGGGCTAGAAGGTAACTGCTAGGCTGAATGAGTGGGTCGCATGGAGATTTCTCAGCTTCCAGACAGTGCTCCATACCCTTAGCTACCCAAATCAGCAGAATCTTTGGTGAGAGGAAGCAAAGAAGGCCCTGGGGCTAGAGACAGAGGACAGAGAGTAATCAGCCAAGTTTCCTCCTCTCTGTTGAAGTCTGCATCTCCTTCCCTGGCTATTTGCTTCTTCCCTTTTCATTGAGGTAAAATTTATATAACATAAAATTAACTAAAGTTAAAGTGTGTAATTCAGTGGCGTTTAGTACATTTGCTTTGTTGTGTAACCACCACCTCTTTCTAGTTCCAAAACATGTTGCTTACCCTGTAAGGAAATCTTGTATCCACTCAGCAGTCATTCGCCATTCCTCTACCCCTTCCTCAGTCCCTGGTAACCTCTAATCTGCTCTCTATCTCTATGGATTTACCCATTCTGGGTGTTTCATATAAATAGAATCATACAACATGTGTCTGGCTTTGTTCACAAAGCATAATGTTTTCAAGGTTCATCCATGTCCTGGCATGTATCAGAATGTCATTCCTTTTTTTTTGAGATGGAGCTTTGTTCTGTTGCCCAGTCTGGAGTGCAATGGCACGATCTCGGCTCACTGCAACCTCTGCCTCATGGGTTCAAGTGATTCTCCTGCCACAGCCTCCTGAGTAGCTGAGATTACAGGCACCCGCCACCACACCTGGCTAATTTTTTGTATTTTTAGTGGAGACAAGATTTCACCACATTGGCCAGGCTGGCCTCGAACTCCTGACCTCAGGTGATCCACCCACCTCAGCCTCCCAAAGTGCTGGGATTACAGGCATGAGCCACCACACCCAACCCAATGTCATTCCTTTTGAAGGCTGAGTAATATTCCATTGTATAGACACACCACATTTTGTTTACCTATTCATTAGTTGACAGAAATTTGACTTGTCTCCACCTTTTGGCTATTGTGAATAGTGCTGCTATGAACATTTGTGTGCAAATTTGTGTTTGAGTCCTGGCTTTCAATTCTTTTGAGTGTATATCTAGGAGTATAATTGTTCACCATCCATTTTTTTATGTGTACTCCTTTTATCAATGTGCTTGTTTGCACCCCCGTGACTCTCTGCCAACTGACTCACAAAGAAAGTCAATGACCTTTTTGAACTACAGCTCCATGAATGGAATTAGGGCTACCACTTACTAGGTTGGTGCAATTAAATTGTGGTTTTTGCCATTAAAAGTAATGGAAAAACCGCAAATACTTTTGCACCAACTAATAAATACGTACCACTTGGCCACAGCTGAAGAGGTTGACTTCTGGAAGAAGACTGTGAGGAGTTGACCTAAGTGTTCCATTTGTCTTCTTTTCCCACACAATAAAGATCTCAGCCTTGGATGCATTCAGCTGTGAGTGAGCGCTGGTGTGTATGTCCGCATGGTCACAGATGCATAGATTTCAGTACGTTGATGTCACAAATACATAGATTTCAGTACATCGTTAAATCATTTCCAAAGGGCAGTGAGCGGTGTCCCTGTGCCCTCATTTTCATATCCCCTTGTGGAAAGTCAGCATACAATTGGTTTTTTATATTCATTACCATGTAAGCACTATCTAGAACAAATTTTTTAAAAATGGAAAAACAGAGGGGAAAAAATAGAAAGCACTTGACACTAGCCAAGCTTAAGACCAGTTCTCTGAATTAAAACATACTACTTGTGCTGTGACAGTCTGGGTTGGAGTGGAAGCCTTTCTGTTTTCTACTGTTGGAATGCCCTCTAGACTAGATTTGGAAATGTTTCAGTCTGGTGGTTATAAGACATCAAGTCGCGGCTGGCTTTGATTAGAGCTTGTCCTAAGAAATAAATGCTGTTTTAAGCAACAAACATCCCAGAGTTTTCTTTCGGCAAGCTGTTCTGTTTTGGAAAGTTGACCATGTGTGTCTGAGTACATAATCTGTTTGTGGAGAACAACCTGTGGTCAAGATGGAGACAAGAAATACTAATTTAAAGCAATGTGCATAGGGACATACAACGTATTAAGAATATTTATGGGCAGTTGGATCTCCTTCCTTCCCACCTTGACCTCTTACTTCAGCTCCTGAACTATTACTGTGAGTGCAGCAGCTCCTCTGGAGGGGGAAGGTCTCCCACTTCTCTGCTGCATCTCCCGGCTGCTGTGAGTGCTCACATCGCTCCCTGGCTGCCCACGACTCAGATTTTCCACTGTGGAGGTCACTGACAGTGGAGCAATTAAACAGAGGCAGAATAGCTGAGATATTTAAGTTTCTGTACATAAATCTTGGTGGGAACCTTACAAGGGCCTTGCTTTAATTATTTTCTTTCAGAATCCCAAGGTCAACAGGAACAATCCTTTGAGAGCCAGCTTGCTATTTGGATTTTTAACTCTCCTCATCAGTCTTACCAAGTGTTTTAACTGGTGATGGTTTTCATTAGAAAGCTCAATTTGCATCTCGAGGTTTCATGCATATTTTAGTAATGTATGCAGAAGGAAAACGGCAAGGAGGCATCTAAAATTTTAGCTTCCAGAATTAAAAAAAAAAAATTAGTAAACGTTACTAGGAAAACTCTTAAGTTTTAAATTCTATGGTTTCAAACAAAGCTTCTCTTCTCATCTTCACAAAAATAGTGTCCTTTTAGTACCTAATAGTCTATAAAGTGCCTTCATCTACCTGGCATCATGAGGTATCATCCTCTTCCAAACATTATTTGTGTTATAATCCACATCTTACAGATGACAAAATGGAGGATCAGGAGAAAGCTGAGCATGGTGGTTTACAGCATGAACTCCGAAGTAAAGGAAACTAGGATTGAATCCTGGCTCCACCTCCGTCAGATTATTTGATCTCTGTTTGCTCAGTTTCCACATCTATAAAATGGAACTAATGAAACTTTAGTAATTAGGTCTTATGGTTGCCAAAAGAATTAAGTGAGTTTATATATATGTTAACTTAGTAAGAAACATTCACAAGGATTCCTTCAGATCTCTCTCCCATGGGTTTTAAGGTTTTAAGTCGCCTGGCCTTCAACTCTTAGGGTGGGCTCCATCTGTTAATGCCCAAAGTGAGGCAGCAGAATTGGCTCATGCAACCAACTACATGGAGGCCATCTAATTAGAAATTTTTCATTAAACTCAGTTTTCTCTTTGCTAAAATGGTGCTAAGAATATTCTCAATATCATAAAGATGTTATGAGGATAACATGAGGCTAATAAGCATAGTGCCTGGCACATGATATTTAATGCATCTTATTAACTGCTATTATTATTACTAATATAATTAATATTAATTATTATTTTTACTATCACCTGAACTTTCAAAACTATACTAATTTCCTTTCCATTCTATCCTTATCAAATAAAGAAAAGAAAAAAATTATCTGTCCCTACTTTCTACAAGAAGAATTTATAAGAACTCTTATACACCTACTTATTTTCTGTCTGCAGACTCAACTACTGTCTTCACTATGCCGTTACATTGTCACCCATGTACTAGCACGCAAGCACCTGGAATCGTATCAGGAGGCCTATTTCCTGATCCCCGATCCAGCACTAATTTACTGTGTGACCTTAGGCAAATCACTTGGCCTTTCAGTTCCCCAGTTTCTTCATCTGTTAAAAGCAACATGATCAAACTAAAGTCTCTTTTAATGCTAAAATTACGTGTTTAAAATCTCTCCATATGTATAGCTATATATGTATCATCGCTCCATAATAAATATTTTTATTATTTAAAGCCACTTTGTAATTAGCTCAGTAAAATCTTTATTTCCATTTTCCTATGAGGTAGCACACAGTGTCCTGCAGGGAGTTACCAGCAGAGACAGAATTAGAAAGTGCAGACCTTGGCCTTCAGTCTCTGATTTAGCTCAGATCCCATCCCTGCTTAATCATCCGAACCTCACATTCTACTAAAGAACTCTCTGGACCTGTGGGAGTGCTCAGAGGGCTGAGGGGAGTCATGCTCCACCTTTCTCAGTTTTCAGGGATGCTCTTGTTATTCTTTTATCCAAATGTCCCTGCATTACTTTGCTTCAGACGTTTTTCAAAAATAGCTCAGAACTTCTCAAAAGTATTTTAAATAGCTCTCAAAAATATATATCTTAATTTACACAGATGGACATGTAGGAAGGTGAAAAAAGTGGTAGGAAGGTGAAAAAATATTAAATTCTGACTTGTAGCAATATGACATTTGATACCTTTAGTATTTGGAAGCTACAATGTATTTTTCCCCTGTGACCAGGAGTCCAGATTTCCCTTTATTCTTCATGCTTAGGTTTTTATTAATAGAAGCCTGATAAAAGTCTCATCTTTATAATATTGGCAATGCTTTACAAGCTTGACCAAGGTTTTTTAAGATTTGATGGGACTTTGGGTAAAAACATAGACTTGTATTTAGGGAAATACAATGATTTCTCAGAATCCATCTTATCCAAAGGGGAATTCTTGGCCTAAACTTCTGGCAGGGTCATTGTGAATTCATTCACAAAGGGCCTGATGGCCTGGGATAGACAGAGGTCTGCACACACCTTGGAAAACCCCTGGGGCTTTGGGACACAGCACAGGTTTCTCCTCTGTTCCCCACCTTGTGTCAGGCCACTCGACCTCAACATGTTGGCGGGTCACATGATTATAATGCTGCCTTCCTCTGTGGGTTGCGTGGGTATGTGTGTGATGCAGGGGTCAGGGCAGCAGGGCTTGTGCTGAGCACACTTCCTTCCTTCTCTTTATTTTATGTAGTATCAGTGTATCTCAAATATAGCATGAAGACAACTGGTATTTTACAAGATCATTTTAGGTGACATTTAGATAAACACTTTATATATTAATAGCGTACATTTTAAAATGAATATTAGAAAATATCTGGCCTTTGAGGGAGGCACCATTATAATTCCCACTTTAAAAAAATTTATTTAGAGATGGGGTCTCAGTCTCTTGCCAAGGCTGGAGTGCAGTGGTGTCATTATAGCTCACTGCAGCCTTGAACTCCTGAGCTCTAGTGATCCTCCTGCTTCAGCCTCCTGAGTAGCTCAGACTAAAAATTAGCCACCACACCTGGCTAATTGTTTGTGTTTTGTAGAGATGGGGTCTTGCATTGTTGCCCAGGCTGGCCTTAAACTCCTGGCCTCAAGTCATCCTTCCCTACCTCAACCTCTCAAAGTGCTGGGATTACCGGTGTGAGCCACCCTTCCTAGCCAATTTCCATTTAAATATGTGCCGGGTGTGGTGGCCCAGCACTTTGGGAGGCTGAGGCAGGAGGATCACTTGAGCTCAGGAGTTCGAGACCAGCCTGGGCAACATGGTGACACCCCATCTCTACCAAAAATATAAAGAAATAGCCAGACATGGTGGCACACACCTGGGGTCCCAGCTACTGGAGAGGCTGAGTGGGAGGATCACTTGAGCCAGGGAGGTGGAGGTTACAGTAAGCCATGATTGCACCACTGCACTCCAGCCTCGGCAACAGAGTGAGACCCCATCTAAAAAATAAATAAATAAGAAAGCTCGGGCACAGAGAGGTTATACAGAAGTTAGCTAACATGCCCAAGCTTCCTCAGCTACATAATACCTTCACAGAAGGCAGAAGGCAAGCTGCCTAAATGCTGCAAGAAGCCTCTTTTAAAAGGGCCTTAATCCCATCAAGGAGGGAGTAGGCCTCATGCCCTAATCACCTCTTAAAGGCCCCACCTCTTAATCCCACCACATTGGCAACACCTGAATTTTGGAGGGGACACTTTCAAACCATGGCGATAAGGAATGCAGATATGGCCTGAATCAGGAAGGTGGCATCTTTTCATGATGTTATCCATGTTTAGAAGCATGTTTTGATCACTGAAAGAGCCAAGTCCCCTCTGATGAGATCTTCTCCCTGTGTTGTCTTCACTGATGAAGCAGCCACTGCATAGTAGCCTTGATGACCCTGTGGATAAAGAGGGCAATGATGGTAGCTGCCAGGCCACAGTCCACCCAGGACTGCTCTTCTCACCCCCCACCTCAGGGTCACCAGGAGAATTCAAGAAGCACTTGACTTTCCTCTTGCAAATTAAAGTAGAAGTTGTGCCGTCAGCATTTTCTCCTTCTGCTGCGGCTGGGCTCCCCCAGGGCAGGAACCGGCCTAAGTTTTTCCCGCAGCACGCCTGCCAGAGGTGAGGGGTTCACCAGCCTGCAATGTAGTAAGCAGCAAAAGTGAGGGGCGGTGGGAGCAAATGGAAGAGGCTGCATGAGAGACTAGGCTTTCACCTGCTGCTTCTCAGGCTCTCCTGGCACCAGAGAGCAGTGGGGAAGTCGAGGAGGCTGACGGGCCAGAGCAGGCGGACAAGGTGAGACGGACCCAGCAGTTTCACTTGCAGAGGAATGTGGAGTGGTGAGGCTCGTGGTCAGGATCCTCCCCTCCTTTCTCCTCTCCTTTCCTTTCCCCTTTTTTTTTTTTTTTTTTGAGACAGGGTCTCACTCTGTCACCCAAGCCGGAGTGCAGTAGTGCTATCGTGGCTCACTGCAGCCTCGAACTCTCAGGTTCAAGTGATTCTCCCACCTCAGACTCATGAGTAACTAGGACCACAGGCATGCGCCACCATTCCCAGCTAATTTCGTTTACGTTTTGTAGAGACAGGCTCTCCTTATGTTGCCCAGGTTTGTCTTGAACTCCTGGACTCAAGCAATCCTCCCACCTTGGCCTCCCAAATTATTGGGATTACAGTCATAAGGCATTGCTCCCAGCCTGGGATGCTTTTTTAAATAATTAGAAAGAAGTTTGTAGTAGCTTGTTGCAGCTAATTTGTTTTTATTAGGACCAACATGTTTGCTGTCAAGACCAATCAGTGGGAAGGGCCACTTGTTCCTGCTGTCCACCTCCAACAATTCTATTCCTTGAAATAACAATGACACTATTGATCATGAGGCACCATTTATTGAGCATAGTACTAAATGTGTTACCAATATCACCTTCATCATCATATTAATGCCACACTTTATAGAAAAGGACACCAAGGCTCAGAGAAGTTTAGTGACCTGTCCAAGGTCACACAGCACAACCAGTAAGTGGTGGGGCTAGGATAGGAATACAAGTGGTCTGACCACAGCCTAGTGCTTTTTCATCACACCACAACTGCCTCTGGTTGGATACTGTTATTTTCCACCCTGTGTGAAATGTTCTGTTATAGTTTTAAGCAATGAAAATCAGAAGGTTAGCCAGGTGCGGTGGCTCACACCTGTAATCCTAGCACTATGAGAGGACAAGGGGGGGGGGGCAGATCAATTGAGGTCAAGAGTTCAAGACCAGCCTGGCCAATATGGTGAAATCCTGTCTCTACTAAAAATACAAAATTAGCTGGGCTTGGTGGCACACACCTGTAATCCCAGCTACTCAGAAGGCTGAGGCAGGAGAAACACTTGAACCTGGGAGATGGGGGTTGCAGATTGCACCACTGCACTCCAGCCTGGGCGACAGATCAAGACTCTGCCTCAAAAATTAAAGAAAGAAAATCAGGACGTAAATAAATGAGTATGCATGAGAATGTTCAGCCAGAGCATCTCTGAGTGCTGTGAGTGGAATGCAAGTGAGCTTGTGAGTGCAGCTGCCATGCAAGGGAGAGGCTGGGCAGGGAGATGGATGACGTTGGGATAGATCCCACAGGGGGCTTTCGAGGTCAGTGCAGGTGGCTTGTTAGCCCTCTGAGGTAGAACCCTGGGCACAAAGACCCAGGCCTTTTCCATCACACTTGGTCACCATCTCACATGTGATCACCATGAGCCTTTCCTGGATTTGGGATTCCCCATTCACCTAGGAGAAACATGTCTGCCAGCGGTCAAAAGATGGGCTTTCCCGCCACCAGTGCCAGTGAATATATGAATAAATGCAGAGCAGAGAACTGGGGATCAGGCAGAACCCCACCCCCCACAACGCCCACTGCCATGTACTAGTTGAGAGACCTAGAGAGAGGTACCTCGCCTTCCTGTGCCTATTTTTGCGTCAATTAAATGGGGGTAATAACACGCGTCACAGTGGGATAGTTTGAGCATTAGCATTTAGATGAGAAAACCTGTACCTATAGCAGACCATGAATAAGCTGTAGCCGTTGCTGTTGACAATAGATGGGAAAAGGTCCTCAGGATGTGGAAAGGAATGTCTAGAGCCAGTTAGAGGCTCTTACTAGGAAACATGGGGAACAAGTTTTCGGTGAGTAGAACAGGAGCAAGGGAAGGACTGATGTGATGCAAGGGAGGCTGGCGACCTTGAGCAGCCTCTCCTCCCAGTCTTATCCCCAAATCTAACTTGCTGCTATGTAATCAGTCATTGATCCCATGGTGCTGGGAAAAGAGTGACAAAGTAGAAGAATAAAAACCTTGCAGGAATTAGTGTCTTTTTACTCTAATCTGTTTTTCCATATTGCTTCTGTTCTTTAGAAAAATTCAAAATAAAATGTAGGAATTCACATCTGGGGCTTCACACAGTAGATGCAAATCCACTCTGCTGAGGACAGCATGTGCCTGTGTGTTTTGCTGAAATTTGAGTCGTTCCTGTGGCTGTTTCAGCACTTGAGCTGATTCTCAGAAGATCTTGCTGTGGAGCAGTGTGCTGTTAACCACCAATAGCACACTCCTTTGCCTCCGACTCCTTGGTCAGCAAAGTGGAGCAAAGGTAATGTGGTCTGGTGAATAAGAAACAGCTGGAGATGAAAGGCATGAACGTTTGCAGAATGCCTTGGCTATAGGGAGTCACGTGCCCTCTTTCAAAGTGTCTGTGCTCTTTGTTGGTCTCTGACCTCCCCCTGGGTGAGACAATGAGCTGACCACACAGCCTGCTAGGAGTGGGTGAATGATCTTTGCCACAATCTCTTTATTTCCTAGGGCGGACACACAGATATCTGAAAATGCCCAATTTGGTGATCATGCTCCCAGCTGCTGGTGACAGCCTGGAGTGCAACCTTATACTCTAGGGTCCAAGGAGAGGGAGCCTCGAAAGGCACTGGCAGATGGCAAACATGTCTAAGGCATCTTCACCCATCACCTCTTAGAGGAAGGAGTGTGGATGGAGGCCCTTTGGACAGAACAAGCGGGCCTGTCATACCAGGGAGAAGTGGTTCCTTCCTGCCGTACCCTCTGTGTCTCATTTTAGAGAAGAGAATGGCATTCAGCCTTCGTAACCTTCATCTTTTCTTTTTCTTACCATATCTGTATTAAAGGTGTTGCCTGTTGTCAATTTAAAAGTTTAGGAGCCTGCCAGGCACGGTGGCTCAGGCCTGTAATCCCAGCACTTTGGGAGACCAAGGCGGGTGGATCATGAGGTCAGGAGATCGAGACCATCCTGACTAACACGGTGAAACCCCATCTCCACTAAAAATACAAAAAATCAGCCAGGCGTGGCAGTGGGCACCTGTAGTCCCAGCTACTTGGGAGGCTGAGGCAGGAGAATCGCTTGAACCCAGGAGGTGGAGTTTGCAGTGAGCCGAGATTGCACCACTGCACTCCAGCCTAGTGACAGTGCGAGACTCTGTCTCAAAAAAAAAAAAAAAAAGTTTAGGAGCCTGCACTGAGACTTTAATAAAAAAAAAAGTGAATCTTAGCAAGAAGTGATGTGGCATAACATGGTAACGCACACCAATTAATTCAATCACCCACAGAAACCTCCCACTGGCATCAGGAAGGAATTTGTACGCAGGGAGGGCTGTGAGTCACTGGGAGTCATGGACCATGTCACTTGATAGAATTCCTCTGCTTTGGAGCCCATCACCTTATTAACAGGAAAGGTATTTTGCCTGGGTGTCTTGTGTTTCTCCTTCGACAGAGATTACATCCAGCTCCCCATCATCCCAGCTAAAGAAATGCAGCCATGGTGTGGATGATCTAAAGTGGCAAATAATTTAAAACTGTGTGTACCCTTTGCTTTCTAACTCTGAGTGTGTTGGGGGAGAGGAGGGGAGTAGGGTTAAGAGTTTCTAAATTACACATTTTCCTTTCCAATATTAAAAATATGTTAATATGCACTTTCAATGCAATCCTAGTGACCCCAGGGAAGGAGAATTTGAGAACTCCCTGGAGGCTGGTGCAGTGTGGAGTCACTTCTGCTGGAAACCTCCAAAGTAGACGCAACTCAATCTTTCAATAATGGGGGTGGATGTCTTTTGTTTTAGCCTGCCCACCATCCTTTCCTTCTTCTTAAATTAGCAGAGCCCCTCTTCCCCGCAGAAGACCCATCTCATGGAGCTCTGGGCCTACTACTGTCCCTGTCCCACTTGTCACGTGATCAGCTCAGGGTTGGGGACTGACCCCAGCCAGGCCAAACAGGGTTATCCTAGGGAGTTTTCTGCTGGTGTGTAGCTAATCTGGTGAAGTGTGGCTCCTGGGCTCCTGGAAGCCGCCTACCTGAGAGGAGAGCTGGAACCCCAACCACTTCACCTGGGTCTCTATCCACGTGTGGCTGAAGTTGGAAATCCTTTTGGATTTTTACAGTTATGTAGACCAATAAGTTCTCCCCTTTTTCTTTAATTAGCTTGCTTTGGGTTTCTGTCACTTGACCAAGGGTCCTGGCAACATATCACACTTCTGAGCTTCCTGTCTGTGGTGGGGAGATTTATAAGTACTATCCTGTTGGGCATGGTGGCTCACAACTGTAATCCTAGCACTTTGGGAGGCCGAGGCGGGTGGATCACCTTAGGCCAGGAGTTCGAGACCAGCCTGGCTAACATGGTGAAACCCCATCTCTACTAAAAATACAAAATTAGCTCGGCGTGGTGATGCATGCTTGTAGTCCCAGCTACTCAGGTGGCTGAGGCAGGAGAATTGCTTGAACCCAGGAGGCAGAGGTTGCAGCAAGCTGAGATTGCACCACTGCACTCCAGCCTGGGTGACAGAGAGAGACTCCATCTCAAAAAAGAAAAAAAAAAGTACTTTCTAAGTGTCCCTTCCTCCAAAGCTTCTGTCACCTTCCCTGTACCCTCCTCTATTTCCATCACTCTTGGCTTATCCATTAATGGAGAGCATTTAGGGTGAAAGAATTTTGTGCTTCTACTCTTCAGTGTTTTCTAGGTCAGCAACAACTGCCCACTGCTGTGGGCTAGGCTGACCTGCTCTCCACCGTGACCATCACAGGTGCCAATGACATAATATAAATATCAAAGTCATCATTATTATGAAATAACATTTACATAGCTTACAAAGCACAGTCAACTCTTATTTTCTTGCTCCTTGAACCTGTTCTAGAAAGTTAGTATAGAAAGCAGATTACAAACAGATAACTAGGATGTTTTTGATAAGTGAATAGTTTGTTCTTCTTGAATAAGAGGTAACTTCAACTAAATATGTCTTATAAGAAAACTGCCTTAGAGATTTCAGGGACTGGGGAAAATTAAACACTGCTTATCTCCTCTATCACCATTTCTCTGTAGTTGCAATATTGGAATAAACATGAGATGTGCTGAACACCCATTATGATATGTTGGAAGGAGCACTTGCCTGAGAGTCAGACATCTGGGGCCTGAGCCTGGTTCTGCTATAAGGAAACAGTACAGCTTCAGGAAGCTCACTGTTGATTCTCTGAGTTGAATTTTGCTTATCTGTAAAGTAACCAAAGTTCCTCTTGCTTCAAATCCTAGTGACTTTGGTCTTGTAGCAGAAAATATTTCACCAGTGTGGGATGCTGGCATGGCAGAGGGGGTGAGGAGGCATGCCACAGGCACAGGAAGTTCACACCCATGTTTTGGTGATGGTGGGACCTGGCATTTTGAGGAAGATTATGCTATTTCCAACCTCTACTTCCCCTTACATATTCCATCCACCAGGAATATTCTTCTCCTATCTAATCTCTGACTACCTGGTAAGCTCCTATGCATGCTTCAAGACCTCTTGTTCAGGTACCATCCTCTCTGTTAGGTCACCTGGAGTTGCTGATTCTCTCCCCGGAGTTAAGACCATCCACTTATCATCCATTTACCTATTAATCTGTTACTATGGACTGATTTGTGTACCCACATATTCATATGTGAAGCCTTAACCCCCAATGTGATGGTCTTCGGAGATGGGGCCTTTGGAAGGTGATGAGGTTTAGATGAAGTTGAGGGTGGAGCCCTGGTCCTAGGGGATTAGTCCTTATAAGAAGGGACACTAGTGAGCTCTCTCTCTCTCTGCCTTATGAGGACACAGCCAGAAGGCAGCTGTCTGCAAGCCAGGAAGAGGACCCTCACCAGAACCTGACGATATAGGCACTCTGACCTTGGACTTCCAGCCTCCAGAACCCTAAGAAAACTAATTTCTGTTGTTTAAACCACCCAGTCTATGGTATTTTTGCTACAGCACCCCAAGCTGATTAAGACGTCTGTTCATGGGCTGCCTCTCCTACCACGCTTGAGGACCTTTAGGATGCAGCTCCAGCTCATTTACCTCTGCATCCTCAGAGGTGCACTGAGTACCTGGCATCTAGTAGGTGCTCAATAAATATGTCTACAGTAAATGAATAAATACATGGCTATCAGCCCCCATTGTTTCTTCGGCACCTATTCTTAAGAAGCTCATGCTCTAGTGGTGATAAATACGCAACTTAAAAAAATGAGAAAACGATCTCATTTTGATAAATGCTACGCAGTAGATGAGAATTGGCAAACATGATGAAATAGCAAACAGCTCAGTGGTGACTTTGGGTGGTTTGAGACAGCCTCTCTGAGAAATTGACACAAGCTGAGACCTTGATAAGAAGCAGCCAACCTGTCAGAGTAAAGAGTGTAGCAGACCTCTCAAGCAAAGGCTCTAAAGCGAGAATGAGTTGAGCAAGTGTGAGGAAGAGTAAGAGGGTCAGTATGGCTGCAGTGGAATGGATGAGGGAGAGAATGGATGGGGGCCTGGTCGGGGCTGGCCAGGACACGATTCTGCCAGGATAAGGAACACGATTGCAGTGGGGGCAGGAAGGCAAGCAGGGAGGTTCGTGCAGCCCAGGAACAAGATAAAGGGGCGTGAATTGGGGTGGTCCCAGTGGAGATGGAGAGAGATGGGTGGATCCAAGGCAAGTGTTTAAGATGTGGTTGGCAGAACAGGCTCATGGATTAGATGAAAGTGGCAGGAGGTGAGCGGAAGGAGGCTGCAAAGGAAAGAACAACTGAAGATAACTCCTAGAAGCAAGACTGAGAAGCAGGTTCTTTTGAGTGAGGGGTGGGGAGTAAGAATTCAGGGCATTTTTCTGGCCATATGAAGTATGGAATGACCATTAGGCACCTAAGTGGCAATGTCCAATAGGAAGTTGGATACCTTAGTGTGAAATTCCTGGAGAAGGTCAAGGCTGGTGATTCAGATTTGGGCATCATTGGCTTCCAGATGGCACCTGAAGCCCTGGGACTGGATAGAATCACCCTGGGGGAGGATGCGAGGGAGGGAAGGAAGCGCGCAGCCCTGAGAGAGAGCATGAGGAGCCATCAAAGGCCAAGGAGGAAGGGGGAGGAAGGCAAGGTGCTGTTGCAGAGGCGGGGAGAGGAGAGGGCCTGTGGCTGTGTTGAGCATTGCAGACAGGCCACGTAGAATCATTGTCACGGAGGGTTTGCCATGTGCAGATCATTAGTGACCAGCTGATGAGGGCCAAGGAGACACAACAAGACAAGGAAATGAAACAGGCTACAGACAACTTCTTCCAAAAGTGTCGCATTATCTGATTGAATTGTCATAATCATGATATGAGGGAGATGCTGTTCTCACCCATATAAAGATGAGAAAATGGAGATATGACAGCACAAGGTCAGTCAGGATTGGAGGTGGTTTTTGACCCAGAATTTGACCTCTTAGCCACTATTGTTTCTTGCTTCTCACTCTGCTCCACTCCAATCTCACAGCAGCCCTGGGATAAGAATTAGTCATACAGGGACATTCCCAGAGGAGGAAAGAAAACAAATGAAGGGTGATTTCTCTTATTATTTATTTATTTATGTATTTGAGATAGAATCTCCCTCTGTCACCCAGGCTGGAGTATGGTGCCATTATCATGGCTCACTGCAGCCTCAAACTCCTGGGTTCAAGTGATCCTCCCAGCTCAGCCTCCTCAGTACTGGGGACAACGGGTGCAAACTACCATGCCCGGCTAAATTTTTAAGATGTTTTTGTAGAGATGGGATCTTGCTACATTGCCCAGGCTGGTCTCAGACTCCTGGTCTCAAGCAAACCTCCTGCTTTGGCCTCCCAAAGTGGTGTGAGCCACCGTGCCTGGCTGAATTTCTCTTTATAATGGTAGTGACCAGGTGCTGTCTGGAGACAGTCTCCTCCCTATGCCTGAAGTCCCCTCTCCAGGGATGATGTCATCTGTGCCAGTACAGGTATAGACTGTGCAATTGTGTTTCCAATCTTTAATAACTCCAAATTCAGCCTATTTGCCATCTCCTTATCTTAAGCAAACTGCCCAGAACCTAGGAAGAAAAACAGCTACATTCCCGGGGATCAGATTTAGCCTTGAGGAATGCAGACACCCGGGGCGCAGGCCTTGAAACAGCCCACCAAGGAGAAGGATTGAGCACAGACGTGCTCTAGCCTTGAAATAATAACATTCAATCATACATTGCCACACTTTCCATCTAAGTTATTGCAAAATAAAGGGCCAGTGAGAGAGGTGCTCAAGGGGGACAAAATACGGGCTGGGACCCCAAGCGTTACTCTACACATTATTCTAGAAGGAGCTGCAGCCCCATTCTTTGTAAAAACGGCTTCACAGGAAACGTGAGGCTTATTCTTCTTTTGTGAAAGGAGAGCTCAGTAACCCTGTCAGAGACATCTCATCTCCTTGGGCTGAGTTTCCTCAAATATAAAATGAAGTACCAAGACTCAATATCTGTTTTCAGAATTTCGCCCACCCCCACTCTCCTGCCCTACCACCAAGCATGAGTTTCTTTTTTAAATCCAGAATTTACCTGGAATGCCTATAAATTTATGTCTATATGAAAAACGTGTGCCATCCCCACCTAAATCAAGAATATTGGAATATTTTTTAAAAGTTTAAGTACAGAATCTAGCGCCATTCCTCCCGGATAGAAATGAAGGTCCATTTAGAGTGAGTGCAGGTGAAGACCTACAAGGCAGACAGCCTCAGGGTAGGCAGAGAAGCACCGTAATTGTGGGGCCCAGTGAGTTCCAAGGGGCAAGGCCCTCAGTCAGACTTAGAGATAAAGGTTATTCCAAATGGTGCAAGGTCTGCTAAGAGGAGAAATGGCATCCTTAGATATGAAGCTGCATGGTTGCCAAGAGAAACTAGCAAAATGTTTTTGCCAAGGTTACTCCCCAGCCTCCTCCTCAAAGTGTCTCTTTCTACTAAGAGGCTGAACTGCAAGAGGGGTGCCCAGTGCAGCTGAGTGGGCTCAGTGCCCCCACAGCTCTCCCTGCAAACTACCAGAAGAACCTCAGAGCATCCAAAGCAAGCTGAGGGCCAGTGAGTAGAGCCAAGGGTTAGAACCTCATCCTCCCCATTTACAGAAGATGGAAAGTCAGGGAAGTGGGGCAGTAAGGCCCAGAGTAAGACTTGAAGAGGGTGAAGAGGGGGCAGTTCTCTTCTGGAGAGAAAGTGAGGCGGGGAAGGGAGGTGGACACCCTGGGGGCTGGGGCCTTCTCTTTGCAGACAGAAGGAGTTGGAAGGGCCTTCTATGGCAAAGTCCAGGAGAACACCTGAGCTAGAGAGACAGCCAGGTTTTGTCCTGCCTCTTATCCACTCTGCGACTTACCTGGCCCTTTGGCATTGTGGCAGAGAGTCCCTAGACTGTGGTTCTGCCTGACTGGCCTAGGGGAAACGCGTGAGGCTGGCTGCCTGGGAAAGACACAGGCTGCTGGTACCAGTTACCGTTCGGAAGAGCTCCAGAGGAGAAGGAATTGCATTGCTCTGCCTGCCCCACCATATGGAATCAGGAGACACACCACTCAGCTGTCATGGCACGGACGGTGGCAGACACTTGGAGATAAAAAAGAAGGGGCTGTGCCATGCTGGGGTAAACTTGGACGAACTCTGGTTGAACTGTAGGTGGGGAAGCCTTGAGCCTTTCTTGTGTGGCCAAGAGGATGCTAGAAGGCTTACAGACTGCTACTGGGATGGTATAGTAGGCACAGCAGTACAGATCGGGCACAGCGTGGTGGTGGAGCATGGTGTCTGGAACCAGGCTGCAAGAGTGTGAGTCCCAACTCAGCCACTTACAGCTCTGTGGTCTGAGACTAGTTTTTGGCTTCTCTTGGCGTCTTTCCTTATTATTAATAGTAGTAAGCCACAGAATTATCTCAAAGAGTTGCTGAGTATTAAATGGACTCAAACATGCAAAGTGCTTAGAAGAGTACCTGGCCAGAGTGAGCAGGCAGCCTGTGCTGTCTATTGTCTCAGTGCTGCAAAGCAAGTACACTGCTCACCAGACTTTCTGCCACAGGGTGTTAAGGTCCCCCCAAGCCACTCCTGGGCTCCACCACAGTTCTTGCCTCCCACTTTGCCTCCTACTGGATCCCCTGAAGAAACTTTGGGAGTCCCAGAGCTCTGTGAAACAGTTTGAAAAGAACACCAGATGATCTTTCATGTCTCTTTCGGGTTTAAAGGCCATGTGGTGAAGAATTCTTCCCTAAAGTGGCGTAGTCTGAACCACCCATTTTGAAGAGGTGTGTCTTTTTTTTTTTTTTTTTTGACGGAGTTTTGCTCCTGTTGCCCAGGCTGGAGTGCAATAGTGCGATCTCGGCTCACTGCAACCTCTGCATCCCAGGTTTAAATGATTCTCCTTCCTCAGCCCCCAAAGTAGCTGGGATTACAGGTGCCCGCCACCACGCCTGGCTAATTTTTGTATTTTTAGTAGAGACAGGGTTTCATCATGTTGGCCAGGCTGGTCTCGAACTCCTGACCCCAGGTGATCCACCCGCCTTGGCCTCCCAAAGTGCTGGGATTATAGGTGTGAGCCACCGTGCCTGGCTGAAAGTGTGTCCTTTGGGTCCTTCATCAAAAAAGCCATACTTAGCAACCAGACCTCAGCCAAATAGTGTTTTCCAAGCTTCCCTGGGTCCCTAGTGAGTCCCCTCCTAACTTGTCCTGAAGCACCCCAGGCCCCCGAATGCCCCAGCTGTCCTCAGTATCGCAGCACGGCTTCCCAGACCTTTCTCCTTAGGTTCTTCTTGGGACGTTTAGGGGTCTGTTCCTCCTCTCTCAGCTTGCAGTCACACAGGTGGGGCCAGATTAGCCTTGTATTAATCATTACCAACGTGCTTCTCCACATCTTGTCCCATGTCCCTCAAATGTCACCCTCCCAGTGAGGCTTTACAGTCGACTCTATTTAAAATGTCACCCTCTGCTCCCACCTCTAGAGGAAGGGAGGAGCAAGAGGCAGGCTGCACAGCGGTTGCTTGCCCGACCTCGAAGGGGTTGCTAATGATCCTCTGTGCTGGTGTGAATGTTAAAATGCCACCCAAACTGTCCAGCTTCAACATAAGTGGGTTTAGAGCCTCTATTTCAAAACCCACTTAACAGAAAGGAAACTGTTCCTGAGGTTGCTTGGGTGACTCTGAAGCCCACACACTGAGCTGTGGCAGCTGCTCAGGGATAAAGGTCGAGCATTCCAGTTCTCCATGCGGCTAGCTGCGTATTTGCATCACCTGGGGAGCTTTGAAAACTACTAATGTCTGAGAATAGGATTGAGGTGGGGAAGCCTGGCTATCAGGATTTTAAAATCTCCCCCAGGTAATCAAATGTGCAGCCAAGATTGACAAGCACAGACCTAGAGAGATTCAAAAGTGCTCACGTGACTTCAAAATGACCTATTCTTCTGAGATGGGCCCAGACGTTACGTTTTCAAAAGCACCACCAGTGCTTCTCATGTGCAGCTAGGGTTGAGAGAATCATGGCTTTGACCAGTGGTTCTCCAAGTGGAGTTTCCAGGCCAGCAGCATCACCTGGGAACTTGTTGGAAATGCACATTCTCGGACTCACCCCAGACTTTCTGGGTCAGACTTTGCTCTGTGGTTAACACAGGTTCAGCAGGGGAGACATATAAATAAATATGTATAAATAAAAACGGCCATGTTTTCTTATCTAGGCTTTTCTATACGTAGAAAAGCAGAGGGACTAGATCTTGATTCCCCCTTCCTCCTTTATTAAAGCAGGGCCCAGAGTTTTTTATTTTTTGGTTTTATAGAACTGTAGAGCTGCCACCGGTAAAGACACAATTAATCGTTAATGACAGATGAAGGAATGTTTGGCAGAACACAGATGGGTTGCCAATCTATAGGCCATTAAGTGATGATGGGAAAAAAGGAGGGTTGGGGAAAAAGCATAAATGCAGAGGCCTGTGGATTTTGAGTGGGTTTTGTTCTTGTACCATTTTCCAACTCTGGAATGTTTCATCTGCCAGGCCTGTCTAAACACTGGATTGCATCTGGCATTTTTAAGTTTTTAGTGTCAAACGAATTTTCTTGGCATCCGAGCCAGAATCTTTTGGTAACTAGGTAACAATTCCAAACCATGGGTAACATGAGCTCAACCCAATGTATAAAATCCTCTTTTTGGTCTCTCTTTTGTGTTATTACCTTTTGTGTTATTACCATTTTACTCTATAGTAAAATCTGGGGAAGGAACATGAGGGAAGGAGGAGATGCAGAGAGTGACCATGGAAAAAGTTCAGGTAACACCATAAACTTTGAAAGCCAAGTTGACCTTGAGCCCAAGTCTAGCAGAACTGCATCTAAGGAGTGGGCCAGGGAGTGGGAGAGCCTGCAGCTCTGCAGCCTGCCTCCCCTGCCTCTTCCTTCCTTCCTATGATACATTTTTGAGAGGACAAATTCACAAGAGTATCTCCTGGGAGATGACTTCCCTAGGCCTCCAGCTTGCACATGGCAGATGATGGGACTTCTCAGCCTCCACAACTGCATGAGCCAATCCCTCATAATAAATCTCTTTATGTATCTCTCTCTCTCTCTCTCTCTCTCTTTATGTATATATATCCTATTGGTTCCCTTTCTCTGGAGAATTCTGACTAATACAATAGCCTTCGCTTTTCTCATTTGGTTGGTTTCCTATTTCCACATCTCATTCACATACTAAAGGCCATCTTGGTTGCTTCCAAGTTTTAATGGTAATGAATAAATCTGCTATAAACATCCTTGTGTAGGTTTTTGTGTGGACATAAGTTTTTAGTTCACTTGTATAAATAGGAAAGAGCACAGTTGCTAGATTACCTGGTAAGAGGATGTTTCATTTTGTAAGAAACTGTCAAACTAACTTCCAACATAGCCATACCATTTTGCATTCTCACCAGCAGTGAATGAGAGTTCCTGTTGTTTCATGTCCTTTTGGTGCTGTCAGTATTCTGGAATTTTGGCCATCCTCATGGTATAGTGGTATCTGATTGCTGCTTTAATTTGCATTTTCCTAATGACATATCATGTTGAGTATATTTTAATATATCTTCTTTGATGAGGTGTCTGTTCAGGTCTTTTGCCCATATTTTAATGGGGTTGTTTGTTAATATTATTAAGTTTTAAAACTTCTTCGTATATGTTGTACACAGTCCCTTTTGAGATATGTCTTTTGCAGAATTTTCTACCAGTCTGTAGCTTGCCTCCTCATTCTCTTTATGGTGTCTTTCACAGAGAAGATAGCTTTTAATTTTAATAAATTTCATCTTGTCCATTTTTTTCATGGACTTGGTGTTGTATCTAAAAAAGTTTTCATGCATTTGGTGTTGTATCTAAAAAAGTCATCTCCATACCCAAGGTCATCTAGAGTTTCTTCTATCTAAAATATTTTCACCATCCCTAAAGGGCTATATGTCCTATGGGATTTTTACATACAATTTTTCATATGTCCCCATTTGAGGAATAACATTCAGATTTCCCCCAAACTCACCCCCAGTGGGTTACATTTTAGTTTCAGGAAGTAATGCACTTCTTTGCTTTGTTTTATATGCTTTTTACAAACATGTGAAAGATCATGCAAATTGCCTCTCAATTTCTGCCTAGGAAAATCTCAGCATGGATTGGGGAGTTTTACCAAATTTGAGCAGAGCAACTGTGTTCCAGACATAACCCAAATATATACATATATTTTGCGATTTAGACCCCTTTCCTACAGGATCCATGATAGTGAGAGGAGAGCATTATGAAAATGCTTTTTAAGGTTGAAATGTTTAAAATCTAGAGAAGAAGTAAAGTAGGCAAGAATCCCATCTAGTGTCATATCATGCTGGGAGTTTTTATTCTTTCATCACTGGTAGAGAATGTGCCTGAAGCATTTTGTTTCTTTATACTTCTGTTTTTGTTTTACCTATTTATATTTGAGTCTGGATCTTGCTATTTCTGTGATATGTAGCATCCCTTAGAAGGAAGCAAATTAAAATGGAGTAAATGGGGCTTTATGGCAGAGGTTCCTGTAGGAGGTCGAGGTGACATGGAGGTTGAGACAGAACCTGTCTTCTCACATCTTTATAGTGAGGAGGGAACATCCATTCTACTCCCAGAGGAAACAGTTCCAGAATAACATTTCTAGTCCCTCTCCCAACCTCTGAATCCCTTCTCCTATGGGGAGAGTGATTTATCTGGTTGCTGAGATGACTGTAGTTTGACATTTACTGGTCCCTGCATGCTCACGTTCTCTTTTGGGCAAGGATAATGAGTAAAATGCCCTTGCATGCATGCAAGTTGCTCTCTTTCTGCCCCTACCTGTGTCTCAATCTCTTTTACTCACAAGTTGTGGGGCCAGGCCTGATTTCCCATCTTGCTTCCCATGCAGGTTGGGGGAATTGGGGAGGACCAATATTTTGTCTGAGGTTCCAAATTATGCTCTCCAATTCAGCTTTGCTATCAAAAAAGTGGAAATTATTTCTCAATGGATAGAGAATATCGAGACCACAAGGGAGAGAACTGTGGTTAATTCATATCTCAGAAATCCCATAAGAGGCCGGGCATGGTGGCTCTTGCCTGTAATCCCAGCACTTTGGGAGATCAAGACAGACGGATCACCTGAGGTCAGGAATTCGAGGCCAGCCTGGCCAATATGGTGAAACTCTGTCTCTACCAAAAATACAAAAATTAGCCAGGTGTGGTGGCGAGCACCTGTAATCACAGCTACTGGGGAGGCTGAGGCAGGAGAACTGCTTGAACCTGGGAGGTGGACGTTGCAATGAGCTGAGATCACACCTCTGCACTCCAACCTAGGCAAGAGAGCAAGACTGTGTCTTAAAAAAAAAAAAAAAAGTGAGGAAGAAGGAAAGAAATCCCACAAGCACCATTCAACAGGCCTGGAGGACCCTCTAGTCAGCCATCACCACCCTGAAGCCCTCTTCATGGTCAGGATGGTGGAAGCATCATCAACAGCTTATTTATGGGCAGCTTAAATTTTCAGCAGGTCTTTCCTACCCCATCTCCCTTTACTTCTGACTTCTCTTTCCCTCTGCCCATCTCTACTGTGGGCCATCATAAGACTTCCGTGTGCTTTTCATCAGGAAACGTTTGGAGATTCCAGATTTGATATACATATTTATCACTGAAGTTGAAAGAACACCTTCTGGTACCTCATTTTCCTCATATGTAAGCCCCACCTAATGATGTTGTTTTGAGGATCTAAATCAGATAATTCATGAAAACTGATTAACACAATGCCAATATCAGGTACTCAGTAAATAACCTCTGCTACTAATGCTGTTCTTATTATTCCACCTCTTATCCATCACTTCTCCCCACATATGATAGCACTGAAAAATAAGGACCTGATAATCGCCTTTGGAAATGTGGGCTGCTGTATTTAGATACCATTTGGGATTAATTTCAGATTCTTTCTGACACCATATATGGGGTGTCTTTTCTACATCAATTCTCCATTTCTCAAACACCAACTGGATGCCCAACAATTCAGTTCAATTCTGACACTATCTCCTAAAGTTAGTGTCTGGCCCCACAGGTTAAGAGTTCAGTCCCACAAGTCTGCCCTTTCTTGAGACACAGCCACAAAGGTGGTGCCCAAGCTACCCACCTTGCTGCCTGACTGACTACAAATTCAGGGCTTCCCACGACCCCACCGCAGGACAGATAATTTGCTAGAATGACTCATGGAACTCAAGAAAGCACTTTCCTTACTATTACTGATTTATTACGAAGGATATAACTCAGAACAGCCAAATCGAGGTGATGCACAGGGCGAGGTGTGGGCCTGGGGGAGGAAACTTCCTTGCCCTCTCCAGGAACCCTCCTTCCAGCACCTTCATATGTTCACCAACCAGAAATCCCTCCAAACCCAGTGGTTTAGGAGTTTTAGTGAAGACTTCATTATGTAGACATGATTGATTCAATTATTGGCCATTGGTGACTGAACTCAGTCTCCAGCCCTCCCAGGGGTGGGGAGATAGGACTGAATGTTCCAACCCTCCAATTACAGGGCTGGTTCCTCTGGTGACTAGCCCCCGTATCTAGAGGCTCACTGAGAGTCACTTTATTGGCATAAATTCAGGTTGAAAGGGGTTCATTATAAATAACAAAAGATATTCCTGTTACTCAAGAAATCCCAAGGGTTACAGGAGCTCTGTGACAGGAACCAGGGATAAAGGCCAAATATATATTTATTATGCCACAGTTAGTGAAAGTAAAGGCATTCTTAATGATCTATTTATTTGATTCATCAAACTCAACTGGCAACATCTGCAGCATTTGTGTTTACCAATTATTAAGAAAGAGGTCTTCCTTTAATTTTTAAAAACTGGTTAACAGAAATTGGCAAACTCCAGCAGAATGTGTCCTCAGAATTCTATAAACCTCTAAGGAAATCGGGAGCATTTAACCTCAAAATATTGAGAATATATTCCTCATATTTCTCCCCAAAAGGATGTCAGGACATTTAAGCAACATGGAAAGATTTCTCATTTCCACCATCTCCCAAGAGTTAAAATTCTTTATTCTGGGCAAGTACATTTGGGAACTAGAGTCTCTTTAGGAGTAAAAATTTCCACTTCTTACTCATGGATTGTGGACAGTCCAGCTATTGATTTAGATATATGAAGCTCTAAAGGAAATTAATCAGGTTGACCTCTTTCATGGAAAAGGAAATAGAGAAATTGAAGTAGAGAAGAAAAGGTTGAATATAATGTAATCCCACACATGAGGTGGCATTTCTGTTTGTGAGACCAGGGATACTTCAGGATGTTTAATAGTAGAACCACATGTTATTCTATATGAAGTTCCTCAATCTGGAACTCAGAAGGCTGCTGAACTCTCTGAAATTATCTGTAAAGTTTTCCTGGGTACCTGTGTGTATTTTTAAATTTTTGTTTCTTGAAAAGAAAGACTTTCTTAGGTCAAATACCCTTGAGGCAGAGCCTAAAATGAGAATTTATGTGCAGTGGAGAGTGATCTCAGGAAAGAGGGATTCAGGAGAGCAGGAGCAAGCAAGGGAATGAACCAAAAGAGGATGTGGTCTCAGCAGATGTCCGGTCTCGGCGGAGACCCAGACCCAGCTCCATGGTGTTCTGCAGTAGGGATTGACTTGAGCACTGGCCCGGCTTTTATACTCCTGTGTCGGTGGGGGCTGTTGACCAACTTCTTGTAAAGTGGCTGTAAGAGAGACACTTTTTCTTCTCTTACGCAGTCCACGCACTTCACCTCTGGTCACCAAAATATGGGAGAGGATCTTCCTCCCCCAACGACACCCTCCCACTCATACAGACAGACCAACCAATTCTCCAGCAGACATCAACTGGGTATCTTTTTAATTCATTTCAATTCTGACGGTGTTTACCTAGAGGTAGCATCAGATCCCACAGGGTGAGGGCTCAGTCCTACAAGTCCCAGAAGATGTCCCCAGTTTCAGATGCCAATCACAACTCGCAGGCTGTGATCTGTGCTTCTGACTGATCGGCTATGAATCAGGGTTCCCACGACTCCCTCCTCGGGTTCAATTATTTTGCTAGAGACGCTCATAAAACAGGGAAACACTGAACTTATGTTTACCCATTTGTTATAAAGGATATTACAAAGGGCACAGATGACCAGCCGGATGAAGAGATGCACAGGGCAGGGTATGGGGGAGGGGCGCTGAACTTTCATGCCCTCTCCCAGTGCACCACCCTCCAGGAACCTCCACGTGTTCAGCTACCCAGAAGCTCCCCAAACCCAGTCCATTTGTATTTTTATGGAGGCTTCAGTACACAGGCATGATTGATAAAATCACTGTCCATTGATGACCAGCTCAATCTTTACCCCCTTTCTCCTTCCCAGAAGTTCCAACCCTGTAATTTCACAGTTGGTTCCCCGGTAACCGGCCCCATGCTGACGCTATCCAGGAGCCCACCAACAGTCATCTAGTTAGAACAAAAGATGTACCATCACCCAGAAAATTCCAAGGGATTTGGGAGCTCTTGGTTAGATTCCTCTATCATTCAGGAAATTACAAAAGTCTTAGAAGCTCTATGTCAGAAACCGGGGTCAAAGACCAAATATTAGAACAAAAGATTCTCATAGTGCCCCTATCACATACAAGGGTTTCAGGAGCTGTGCGCCAGGTATCAGGGACAGAAACCAAATATATATTTCTTATGATATCACACTATCACAGGGTGCTGTGGAAGGGGGCGGCTGTGAGTCATGGGCAGCCCACACTCACAGCAGCTGGGGGTTGTATGCATTTGCCTGGTAAAGGGGATCTGGGAGGGCACCAACAGCATCTGCTGTAGGCACATCGCTTCCACAGATTCTCAGTGTCTATGACCCCCACTCCCAAAAGACTAATGCTAATACACAGTAAAAATGCTATCTCTACAGGTGGGAGATGCTATGGGTATAAAGATACTTATTATAGCATGCTGTGATAACAAAAGTCTAGGAACAACCTAAATGTCCATCAATAGGAGATTCATTAAATCATGGTATATGCATATGGCAGAACACTGTGCAACTGTACAAGGAATGAGGAAGCTTTCATGTATTCATTTTATCATGATTGTCAGGATACACTGTTAAATAATACAACTCAAAACAATGTACTTGGTATACTACTGTTTGTATTAAAAAGGGGGTCAAAGTTTTTTTGTTGGATTATGTACAGGATGTCTTTAAAAAGATTCATAGGCAATTGGTAACACTGCTTGCTTCTAGGAAGAGGACTCGGGTGGCTGGGGGACAGGAGTCCAAAGGAGGATACTAGCTTTCTCTTTTGCTGTCCTTTAGGGTGTTATTTCAATGTAATGTCTCAGTCACAGATTCTACAGCAATGCTGTATCACTTCAATCTCAGTAATATCTGTTTTGCTGAGGGTAATGAAGACAAGATTATCTGTCTAAGAATTTGAGCCTTTTTCTTCCTTGCCTCTGGGACTTGACTTACCACCAAGATCACAAAAAAGCAGCAACACAGCAATACAACTCTGCCTGTTCTTGCAGCATGTTTTTTTCCCCTCAAGAGTTCTGTATTTAATCTTTTCTCAGCTATTTCAGTTAATTCATTCATTCCCTAAATCATGTGAAGTATTTGGTGTTTAGCTCTGACCTAATGCTTATGTTTCTTGTTGCCCATAGGCAGTGATTCGGGGACTAAGGACTTGTCAGGGATATGTGATGTGCTCAGTGTGCTAACAGCAGGAAAACATAAGCCCACAGAGAAGAACTTGCTTCGTAGACACGTTGGTGGTATATGGTAGAATGCTATTAAAGACATGGCTGGAATATACACAACAATAAGAGCTAACACCTTCAGCGTACTCAGTATGTGACAATGTGGTAAACAGTTTCCGCACGCATCTTGTTTAATCCTCACAACAGCTTTGAGGGTGGACTATTATTACCCTCATTTTGACCCAAAGAAACAGAAATAAAAAAGGTAAATTAATATATCCAAGGTTACACAGTAAGTGGCAGAGCCAAAATTCAAACCTGGTCTGCCTGACTCCTAAACCCAAACGCTTTACCAATCTGTGCTTACTGGCCAGCTGGGGTACTTTTGGGTGGATTAATGCCATGATTCTTCCTCCTGGCTGGTCTCCCCACCTGCAGAATTCCCTCCAACTGCCCCTGGTCCCTGCTCTATTTGTCATCTAAACGCTAGATCCAACTATGTTACCTCTGCTTAAAACCCCTTGGGTAGCCCCACCAATTGCTATACATTTGCAAAACGGCAACAAAGTCAAATTCCTTGGCTTGGCTTGACCTCCCCCAGTGAATGGTTTGCTCCCAAGCCATCTTTCAAGCTTCTTCATCAAGTGCTGTCTTTTTCAAATGCTCTCCTTCTGCCAAACTGGACTTCTTACTGTTCTGCACACAAATCCTGCCTTTTCCCACCATCAGTACTCTGAGCTGGTTTCTCTGTCTGGAATATACTTCTCTATCTCCAATCCTTGTCTGCTGAAACTTTCTTCATCCCTCCTGGCCCAGTGCAAATGCCAAATCTTGCCTCAAAGCTTCCTCAATCCCAGCACAACTGGTTTCTGCCCCCTTTGTTTTCTCAGCTCTTTTGCTCCTCTTACTGGATGCATTTCATTCTATCTTCATTCAGTAACTGTTAGGTACGCACTGGGCACCACGTTACAATGATTTATATTTCTGTCTGTACCCGTTGGGGTCCTGGCAGGAAGCAGATGGCACACACTAGTAGAATCATTTGAGAAGTTTGATAAAGGGACTCTTTACCCAGGAGTGGGCGAGGTGTAAGGCAAACACAGGAAGTAGTAGTGAAGGAAGCTGCCTGGATGGGGCATCCGGGGAATAGATGCCCCGACCTCACTGTGCCCCTGACTTAAGGTTACCAGGAATTGTTTAAATCAGGGGAAGACAGGAAGATGTGAAACAACTGTCATGAAGGAAGGAGTTTTGACATCCACAATTCTCCAGCAACAGGAAGCATGGCCTACCACGGGGGCCACCTACGGGGCCACCTGGGGAAGCACCTGGTTGGTCAGGAGGCAAAATTAGCAAGGAGAAAACATGGGCTGGGCAAGAGCCTTTATTTTGGTTTCCTCGGGAAGCAACAGGCAAGGCAGGGGAAGCAGACTTAGGACTGGCTCGTTTATAACTTCAGAGGGCTCTGGAGTGCAGGGCTATCCCTAGGTACCTGGCTTTGGAGTGATGAGGGCAGAGAGAGGTGACCCAGAGCATCAAACACCAGACCCGGGCCCTGCCTCCCAGGATGGAAAGAAGATGGCAGGGGATGTTTTCCCCCGCCTCTCTGGATCCACTCCGCCGTCTCCACTGATGTCCTGCTGGAAGATGGGCTTGTAGGAGCTGCGCCCAGTGGCTCTCTTGTGCTCTGGCTTCTGGGAGGGTCCGGCCAATGGGCAGCACTGAAGGCAGTCGGGAGGATGGACTCTGGATTGGTTGGTTTGCATAAGAAAGGAACCCAGCATCCCAGATGGCAAGATACCAGAATACAGAATGCAAAAAGACCTCTCCCATCTCCTGCCAGTGCTGCCCATTGGCCAGACCCTCCCAGAAGCCAGAGCACAAGGGAGCCACTGGGCGCAGCTCCTACAAGTCCATCTTCCAGTAGCACATCGCGGGAGATGGGAGAGTGGATCCAGAGAGGCAGGCAGAAGCTACCAGCATGCTGTCTTCTTCCCATCCTGGAAGGCAGGGCCCATGTCTTATGTCGTATGCTCAGCAAATCTTCAGTCAATATCCACTTATTGATTTAACACTGAGAGCTTGCACATGCCAGCCATTGCTCTAGGCACAGGGATGGTGTAGCAGACAAGATCCGGGTGGTCCTCCTTTCTAAGAGATTGTATAGTAGTTGAGGAAGACAATAAACAAAGAAACTACAGACAATGTTTTAGACAGTAGCAAGTGTTAAAGGAAGAAAACACAGTGATGATGGTGAGGAGCGAGCACACACCCTCCTCCTCTGTTCAGATCCTGCGGTGGCTCCTCGCAGCCTTGGCGCGGAGCTGGGTCCTTAGCTGGACTTGCAGGATGCTGTCGTGTGGAACAGGCTTGTCCACAACCTCCTCCACCCTCCATCACACCTGCACTTGCCCCTCTGGGGAGCCATTTCCCCTGGCCTCTACTCCTTGGCCTTTGCTGCTCTGTCCCAGCAGTTCCTGCTCCTCCTGCACTTCCCCCAACTTCCCCTGCCGATCCTCCTCGACTTTCCAGGCTCAGGATGTTGGAGGAAATATCCTCGGTGCCCTGTGATGTGCTCCCTGAACAGCCACGCCCTCGTCTTCAGATCATGGCATGCTTCACCAAGCACTGCATTCCTGTCCTTACTTTCCTGTCTTGCTCAAAAAACTGGAGCTCACTCAAATCTGAACACCCTGGGCCTGGCACTAACTTGGCCCGAGTTGGCTCTCACAGCTCTGTTCGTGTCTTCCTTCACCTGTTATTTGGTTGCTGTGCAGGGTAATGAGATAATGCCCACCAAGTGCCTAGCAGGGTGTGCAACAGTAATTATGAGTCCCAAACCCTCCTTATGTTATGCCTTTTAATTCAAAACGGAACATGATTTTAAAGATTTTTTTTTTAAAGTCAGGCATTATTGGAATATATGCAATAAAGGTTAAGTCGTCTTCTCACTTAGATTCTCCAGTTTCCTGCCCAGAGCATCAACACTAAGCCAATAAGCGTTTAATGCCACTTTTGTGCTGGGCACAGTGGCTCACGCCTGTAATCCCAGCCCTTTGGGAGGCCAAGGCATGCGGATCACAAGGTCAAGAGATGGAGACCATCCTGGCCAACATGGTGAGACCCCGTCTCTACTACAAATACAAAAATTAGCTGGGCGTGGTGGTGCACGCCTGTAGTCCCAGCTACTTGGGAGCTTGAGGCAGGAGAATCACTTGAACACGGGAGGTGAAGATTGCAGTGAACCGAGATTGCACCACTGCACTCCAGCCTGGCAACAGAGTGAGACTCTGTCTCAAAAAAAAAAAAAAAGGCCACTTTTGTTTTTGTGTGTATGTGGATGGATAGATAGTGTAAAATAAAAATAAAATTTTACGGCCCTTGCAACTGACTGAATGGACCCCCTCTTGGCCAAGGAGACCCCAGGGAAAAACCTTAAAGGTTGAGTTCCTGGCCATGATGGGAAGAGAGGTCAGATGAACCTCATCATGCCCCGTCTGCTTTGGGGTTTAGACACAACTGACCAGCATTCATGTTAAAAGAGAGATAATAAGACTGACAAAACAGACTCTTGTGGCAATGAGCTACCAAATCATAAACAAGACCTAGGATTATTCAAGGCAAGGGCTGAGTCAGGCCTGCAGGCCATCCATCTTGCTAAACATGTCATTTTATTGTGGCTGCCTCTGACACTGCATCCTTACCTTAACTCAAGCATTCCTTTCTCTTGCCTCCAAGTTTTAGACACAGCCTTACTCCTCTAACCAATTGCAAATTAAAAATCTCTGAATCCACCTTTAACTTACAAGCCCATGCTTCAAGACATCCCATCTTTTCAGGTCACACCAGTGTATACCTTCCACATATTGCTTTCTGTCTTTGCCTGTAACTCCTGCCTCTCTGAAATGTATAAAACTAAACTGTAATCCAGCCTCCTGGAGACCACGTACTCAGGGCTTCTTGAGTTTGTTTTCCCCGCCATGAACATTCATTGGCTCAGAATAAACCTCTTAAAAATATTTTTGCAGAGTTTGGTTTTTCTGTCAACAATAGACAGATAAGTAGATCCCCCCACCCCTTTTTTTTGGAGGCTACGTTACCCAGGCTGGAGTGCAGTGGCGTGATCTTGGCTCACTGCAACCTCTGCCTCCCAAGTTTGAGAGATTCTTCTGCCTCAGCCTCCCAAGTGGCTGGGATTGCAAGTGTATGCCACCATGCCCAGCTAATTTTTGCATTTTTAGTAGAGACAAGGTTTCACCATGTTGGCCAGGCTGGTCTCAAACTCCTGGCCTTAAGTGATCCGCCCGCCTCAACCTCCCAAAGTGTTGGGATTACAGGCATGAGCCACCACACCCAGCAATCCCCCTTTTTTTATGCTAATAGAAGCTATAAACACTGTTCTATCTCCTCTTTTTCTCACAACATATCTTAGAGATCATTGCATATTAGCACATTCTTTTTTTTTTTTTTGAGACGGAGTCTCGCTCTGTCACCCAGGCTGGAGTGCAGTGGGGTGATCTCAGCTCACCGCAACCTCTGCCTCCCAGGTTCAAGCGGTTCTCCTGCCTCAGCCTCCTGAGTAGCTGGGATGACAGGCACATGCACCACGCCCGGCTAACGTTTTGGATTTTTAGTAGAGACAGGCTTTCACTGTGTTGGCCAGGCTGGTCTTGAACCCCTGACCTCAAGTGACCCGTCCACCTCCGCCTCCCAAAGTGCTGGGATTACAGGCGTGAGTCACTGTGTCCGGCCGAGCACATTCTTTTAAACAGCTGCCTGATATGCCATATTATGGGGTTCCATAATTTATCTAAGTGGCCTGTTAGCCATGGACATTTAAATTTAAATTTTCTACAGACTTTTGTTACAAAAAACCATGCTGCAGCATACATCATTGCACACTGTCTGGTGAAAGCACATCAGAATGGATCCTTGTCCTTGAGTGCCCAACACAGAACCTGGCTGGAAGGCAGAGCTCAGTGCCCGCGTGCATTTGAAAGAGCAGCTGCCTCAGACCTCAGATTTAGTCTCCTTCATAGGAGGTGTTTCTCTCCTCCGAGCTCTGCCCCCATCCCAGGAAAGGCAGCCAGAAGCTGAATGCCTAGACCCTGTGCTATACAAATATCAGTAAACAAATAGGGTGACCTTTTTCTTTAAATTCAGATGTGTTGGAACACTGATCCGGATCTCTTGCCAGATTTGAGACGTCTGTTCTTTCTGAGCCTGAGAAATACTAAGATCTCTATTGAGGTCAGACTTGAAGCTAAACGGCCTCAGGGCATTTTCTTTAGTTGCAGATGACTGGACAGAGCTTTTCCTTGCTCGCCTTTAATGGCCATTGTTAAGGGACTGAAAGAAAGGCCCTGAGATGTCTTGAAGGTACTGAGCCAGAGGCAGAACTCACAGCTCAACTCAAGGTGAGGGTGAGAGTGTGAAATGCTGTGGTGGTGTAGTGAAGAGTCCTCCATGTTCTCTGAGGCCAAGTTTCACAGCCCACCTTCTTCCCTCCCCATGCCCTGGTGGAATGCGGGCATTAGGGTGGCACAAGCTCCACTTCCTGGCCCCAGGAGGAGGAATTCCCTGCAGGAGGGAATAGGCCCTTCAGAGCTGATCTGTCCTGTGAGGATTTCCAGCTGTGTGTGTGGCTTGTCCTCCCCATCCTCCCCACTAGAACAGGAGCTCCCTGTTGGAAAGGATCCTTTGTACCTAACTCGTGCCCACTCATGAAGCAGATGCTCAACACATGCGCGTGAAATGGAGCCGGCCTTGTCCTGACTGCACGCCACTCAGCCCTGGTTTATGAGGTAGGTGACATGGAAGTGTTGAGAACAGTTTGATTCCTGACATTTTAAGTCAACTCAACAAATACCTAGGCATCTTCCTTGAGATTCTCAGGCCTCTTTCTCTCCAGGTATTATGTTCTGAGGATAGAGACAAAGTCAGCCTCAAGAAGAAGCTATGAAAAATGATGAGTGCTCTAATGAGAAGGGCGTAGGCAGATACAGAAACAAAGAGGGGCCTGGAGGTTTCCAATTAGAGTAGGATCCAAGAAAATTTTCTGGAGAAGGTGACATCTAAGTTGCGTCCTGAAGAATAATAAGTGATGGTTGAGGAATAGGTTTGGGTCAGGTAACTGTGATATTCCAGGCAGTAACAGGCTGCAAGCCACATGTGGGGCATTGAGAGCAGAAAGGAATGGTTTCAGGGGGTGGAGCAGAACGCTATAGAGAGAAGGAAGAAAAGGCTGGACAGGAGGCGGGCCACGAGGACCTGTGAACTGCCCAAGAAGCACTAACTTTATTCTGAGAGCCATAAGGACTTGACAGGGTTTAAGCAGGGACTGACCACCCCCCACCCGCCACCACCACCTGACTGGGTGCTGGGAATATAACATGGGCCATCCCTACCTCCATGGAACTTGTTTCCTATTAGAGTGTGGGCAAGAAGAACAAGAAGGTGACTCCCAGGTTCTCTGCTCAGGTGACTGGGTAGCTGGTGGTGCCATTTGTTGTGATGGAGAATAAAGAAGAAACAGGTTTTGAAATGCATGCTGTGAGTATAGGATTTTTGTAAATGCTATACACTCTGTTTCCATTCTCTCCACCCTCTTTGGGGTCATCCTCCTCAGGTCCCCCAGCTCCCCACTGGCTGGCCAGTGCCTTCATGCTCCCAATGCTCCTTGCCCCACCTCCTTCCCCCACAACCTGTCAAAACATATTGATCATGTGTCTTTCATTCAATTACAAGGATCTTTCTTCCTCTTAACCTCCTGGGACAAGAATGACATTTATTTATTTATTTATTTATTTATTTTTGAGATGGAGTTTCACTCTGTCACCTAGGCTGGAGTGCAGTGGCATGATCCCAGCTCACTGCAACCTCTGCCTTTCAGGTTCAAATGACTCTCCTGCCTCAGCCTTCCGAGTATCTGGGATTATAGGCACGTGCCACCATGTGCAGCTAATTTTTGTTTTTTTTTTTTTTATTATACTTTAAGTTCTAGGGTACATGTGCATAACGTGCAAGTTTGTTACATATGTATACTTATGCCATGTTGGTGTGCTGCACCCATCAACTCGTCAGCACCCATCAAGTCATCATTTATATCATGTATAACTCCCCAATGCAATCCCTCCCTCCTCCCCGCTCCCCATGATAGGCCCCAGTGAGTGATGTTCCCCTTCCCGAGTCCAAGTGATCTCATTGTTCAGTTCCCACCTATGAGTGAGAACATGCGGTGTTTGGTTTTCTCTTCTTGTGATAGTTTGCTAAGAATGATGGTTTCCAGCTGCATCCATGTCCCTACAAAGGACGCAAACTCATCCTTTTTGATGGCTGCATAGTATTCCATGGTGTATATGTGCCACATTTTCTTAATCCAGTCTGCCACAGATGGACATTTGGGTTGATTCCAAGTCTTTGCTATTGTGAATAGTGCCGCAATAAACATACGTGTGCATGTGTCTTTGTAGTAGAATAATTTATAATCCTTTGGGTATATACCCAGTAGTGGGATGGCTGGGTCATATGGTACATCTACTTCTAGATCTTGAGGAATTGCCATACTGTTTTCCATAATGGTTGAACTAGTTTACAATCCCACCAACAGTGTAAAAGTGTTCCTATTTCTCCACATCCTCTCCAACACCTGTTGTTTCCTGACTTCTTAATGATCGCCATTCTAACTGGTGTGAGATGGTATCTCATTGTGGTTTTGATTTGCATTTCTCTGATGGCGAGTGATGATGAGCATTTTTTCGTGTGTCTGTTGGCTGTATGAATGTCTTCTTTTGAGAAATGTCTGTTCATATCCTTTCCCACTTTTTGATGGGGTTGTTTGTTTTTTCTTGTATATTGTTTGAGTTCTTTGTAGATTCTGGATATTAGCCTTTGTCAGATGAGTAGGTTGCAAAAATTTTCTCCCATTCTGTAGGTTGCCTGTTCACTCTGATGGTAGTTTCTTTTGCTGTGCAAAAGCTCTTTAGTTTAATGAGATCCATTTGTCAATTTTGGCTTTTGCTGCTGTTGCTTTTGGTGTTTTAGACATGAAGTCCTTGCCCATGCCTATGTCCTGAATGGTACTACCTAGATTTTCTTCTAGGGTTTTTATGGTATTAGGTCTAACATTTAAGTCTCTAATCCATCTTGAATTGATCTTCGTATAAGGGGTAAGGAAAGGATCCAGTTTCAGCTTTCTACTTATGGCTAGCCAATTTTCCCAGCACCATTATTAAATAGGGAATCCTTCCCCATTTCTTGTTTCTCTCAGGTTTGTCAAAGATCAGATGGCTGTAGATGTGTGGTATTATTTCTGAGGACTCTGTTCTGTTCCATTGGTCTATATCTCTGTTTTGGTACCAGTACCATGCTGTTTTGGTTACTGTAGCCTTGTAGTATAGTTTGAAGTCAGGTAGCGTGACGCCTCCAGCTTTGTCTTTTTGACTTAGGATTGTCTTGGCAATGCGGGCTCTTTTTTGGTTCCATATGAACTTTAAAGCCGTTTTTTCCAATTCTGTGAAGAAAGTCATTGGTAGCTTGATGGGGATGGCATTGAATCTATAAATCACCTTGGGCAGTATGGCCATTTTCACGATATTGATTCTTCCTATCCATGAGCATGGTATGTTCTTCCATTTTTGTGTCCTCTTTGATTTCACTGAGCAGTGGTTTGTAGTTCTGCTTGAAGAGGTCCTTTACATCCCTTGTAAGCTGGATTCCTAGGTATTTGATTCTCTTTGAAGCAATTGTGAATGGAAGTTGATTCCTGATTTGGCTCTCTGCTTGTCTGTTACTGGTGTATAAGAATGCTTGTGATTTTTGCACATTAATTTTGTATCCTGAGACTTTGCTGAAGTTGCTTATCAGCTTAAGGAGATTTTGGGCTGAGACGATGGGGTTTCTAAATATACAATCATGTCATCTGCAAACAGGGACAATTTGACTTCTTCTTTTCCTAACTGGATACCCTTGATTTCTTTCTCTTGCCTGATTGCCCTAGCCAGAACTTCCAACACTATGTGAATAGGAGCGGTGAGAGAGGGCATCCCTGTCTTGTGCCAGTTTTCAAAGGGAATTTTTCCAGTTTTTGCCCATTCAGTATGATATTAGCTGTGGGTTTGTCATAAATAGCTCTTATTATTTTGAGGTACGTTCCATCAATACCGAATTTATTGAGCGTTTTTAGCATAAAGGGCTGTTGAATTTTGTCAAAAGCCTTTTCTGCATCTATTGAGATAATCATGTGGTTCTTGTCTTGGTTCTGTTTATATGCTGGATTACGTTTATTGATTTGCGAATGTTGAACTAGCCTTGCATCCCAGGGATGAAGCCCACTTGATCATGGTGGATAAGCTTTTTGATGTGCTGCTGAATCCGGTTTGCCAGTATTTTATTGAGAATTTTTGCATCGATGTTCATCAGGGATATTGGTCTAAAATTCTCTTTTTTTGTTGTGTCTCTGCCAGGCTTTGGTATCAGGATGATGTTGGCCTCATAAAATGAGTTAGGGAGGATTCCCTCTTTTTCTATTGATTGGAATAGTTTCAGAAGGAATGGTACCAGCTCCTCCTTGTACCTCTGGTAGAATTCAGCTGTGAATCCATCTGGTCCTGGACTTTTTTTGGTGGGTAGGCTATTAATTGTTGTCTCAATTTCAGAGCCTGCTATTGGTCTATTCAGGGATTCAACTTCTTCCTGGTTTAGTCTGGGAGAGTGTAAGTGTCCAGGAAATTACCCTTCTTCTAGATTTTCTAGTTGATTTGCATAGAGGCATTTATAGTATTCTCTGATGGTTGTTTGTATTCTGTGGGGTCAGTGGTGATATCCCCTTTATCATTTTTTATTGCGTCTATTTGATTCCTCTCTCTTTTCTTCTTTATTAGTCTTGCTAGCGGTCTGTCAATTTTGTTGATCTTTTCAAAAAACCAACTCCTGGATTCATTGATTTTTTGGAGGGTTTTTTGTGTCTCTATCTCCTTCAGTTCTGCTCTGATCTTAGTTATTTCTTGGCTTCTGCTAGCTTTTGAATGTGTTTGCTCTTGCCTCTCTAGTTCTTTTAATTGTGATGTTAGAGTGTCCATTTTAGATCTTTCCTGCTTTCTCTTGTGGGCATTTAGTGCTATAAATTTTCCTCTACACACTGCTTTAAATGTGTCCCAGAGATTCTGGTATGTTGTATCTTTGTTCTCATTGGTTTCAAAGAACATCTTTATTTCTGCTTTCATTTCGTTATGTACCCAGTAGTCATTCAGGAGCAGGTTGTTCAGTTTCCATGTTGAGCGGTTTTGATTGAGTTTCTTAGTCCTGAGTTCTAGTTTGATTGCACTGTGGTCTGAGAGACAGTTTGTTATAATTTCTGTTCTTGTACATTTGCTGAGGAGTGCTTTACTTCCAATTATGTGGTCAATTTTGGAATAAGTGCGATGTGGTGCTGAGAAGAATGTATATTCTGTTGATTTGGGGTGGAGAGTTCTATAGATGTCTATTAGGTCCGCTTGGTGCAGAGATGAGTTCAATTCCTGGATATCCTTGTTAACTTTCTGTCTCGTTGATCTGTCTAATGTTCACAGTGGAGTGTTGAAGTCTCCCATTATTATTGTATGGGAGTCTAAGTCTCTTTGTAGGTCTCTAAGGACTTGCTTTATGAATCTGGGTGCTCCTGTATTGGTGTATATATATTTAGGAGAGTTAGCTCTGTTGAATTGATCCCTTTACCATTATGTAATGGCCTTCTTTGTCTCTTTTGATCTTTGATGGTTTAAAGTCTGTTTTATCAGAGACTAGGATTGCAACCCCTGCTTTTTTTTGTTCTCCATTTGCTTGGTAGATCTTCCTCCATCCCTTATTTGAGCCTATGTATGTCTCTGCATGTGAGATGGGTCTCCTGAATACAGCAGACTGATGGGTCTTGACTCTTTATCCAGTTTGCCAGTCTGTGTCTTTTAATTGGAGCATTTAGTCCATTGACATTAAGGTTAATATTGTTATGTGTGAACTTGATCCTGTCATTATGATATTAACTGGTTATTTTGCTCGTTAGTTGATGCAGTTTCTTCCTAGCCTCGATGGTCTTTACATTTTGGCATGTTTTGCAATGGCTGGTACCAGTTGTTCCTTTCCATGTTTAGGGCTTCCTTCAGGGTCTCTTGTAAGGCAGGCCTGGTGGTGACAAAATCTCTAAGCATTTGCTTATCTGTAAAGGATTTTATTTCTCCTTCACTGATGAAACTTAGTTTGGCTGGATATGAAATTCTGGGTTGAAAATTCTTTTCTTTAAGAACGTTGAATATTGGCCCCCACTCTCTTCTGGCTTGTAGAGTTTCTGCTGAGAGATCTGCTGTTAGTCTGATGGGCTTCCCTGTGGGTAACCTGACCTTTCTGTCTGGCTGCCCTTAAGATTTTTCCTTCATTTCAACTTTGGTGAATCTGGCAGTTATGTGTCTTGGAGTTGCTCTTCTGGAGGAGTATCTTTGTGGCATCCTCTGTATTTCCTGAATTTGAATGTTGGCCTGCCCTACTAGGTTGGGAAAGTTCTCCTGGATGATATCCTGAAGAGTGTTTTCCAACTTGGTTCCATTTTCCCCTCACTTTCAGGCACCCCAATCAGACGTAGGTTTGGTCTTTTTACATAATCCCATACTTCTTGCAGGCTTTGTTCATTTCTTTTTCTTCTTTTTCTTTTGGTTTCTCTTCTTGCTTCACTTCATTCATTTGATCCTCAATCGCTGATACTCTTTCTTCCAGTTGATCGAGTCGGTTACTGAAGCTTGTGCATTTGTCACGTATTTCTCGTGTCATGGTTTTCATCTCTGTCATTTCGTTTATGATCTTCTCTGCATTAATTAGTCTAGCTGTCAATTCTTCCACTTTTTTTTGAAGATTTTTAGTTTCTTTGCGCTGAGTACGTAATTCCTCCTTTAGCTCTGAGAAGTTTGATGGACTGAAGCCTTCTTCTCTCATCTCGTCAAAGTCATTCTCTGACCAGCTTTGATCCGTTGCTGGCGATGGGCTGCGCTCCTTTGCAGGGGGAGATGCGCTCTTATTTTTTGAATTTCCAGCTTTTCTGCCCTGCTTCTTCCCCATCTTTGTGGTTTTATCTGTCTCTGGTCTTTGATGATGGTGACGTACTGATGGGGTTTTGGTATAGGTGTCCTTCCTGTTTGATAGTTTTCCGTCTGACAGTCAGAAGGACTGTCTGTTGGTCTGTTGGAGATTGCTTGAGGTCCACTCCAGACCCTGTTTGCCTGGGTATCAGCAGCAGAGGTTGCCGAAGATAGCATATTGCTGAACAGCGAGTGTACCTGTCTGATTCTTCCTTTGGAAGTTTCTCTCAGCGGTGACTCCACCTGTGAGGTGTGGGGTGTCAGACTGCCTCTAGTGGGGGATGTCTCCAAGCTAGGCTACTCAGGGGTCAGGGACCCACCTGAGCAGGCAGTCTGTCCGTTCTCAGATCTCAACCTCCGCGTTGGGAGATCCGCGGCTCTCCCCAAAGCTGTCAGACAGAGTCGTTCGCGTCTGCACCGGCCCCCGCTGCTTCCCCTATTGGACTTCAGCTGTGGGCTGTCCCCAGAGATGGAGTCTACAGAGACAGGCAGGCTTCCTTGAGCTGCTGTGAGCTCCACCCAGTTCGAGCTTCCCAGCGGCTTTGTTTACCTACTTAAGCCTCAGCGAAATGGCGGGCGCCCCTCCCCCAGCCTCGCTGCTGCCTTGTGGATAGATTGCCGCAGACTGCTGTGTTAGCAGTGAGGGAGGCTCCGTGGGCATGGGCCCCTCCCGGCCAGGTGTGGGATATATTCTCCTGGTGTGCCTGTTTCCTTAAAGCGCAGTATTGGGGTAGGAGTTACCCGATTTTCCAGGTGTTGTGTGTCTCAGTTCCCCTGGCTAGGAAAACGGATTTCCTTCCCCCTTGCGCTTCCAGGTGAGGCAATGCCTCGCCCTGCTTCAGCTCTCGCTGGTCAGGCTGCAGCAGCTGACCAGCACCAATTGTCCGGCACTCCCTAGTGAGATGACCCCAGTACCTCAGTTGAAAATGCAGAAATCACCGGTCTTCTGTGACGCTCGCGCTGGGAGTTGGAGACTGGAGCTGTTCCTATTCGGCCATCTTCAATTTTTGTATTTTTAATAGAGATGTGGTTTTACCATGTTGGCCAGGCTGGTCTCGAACTCTTGACCTCAAGTGATCTCCCCACCTCGGCTCCCAAAGTGCTGGGATTACAGGCATGAGCCACTACACCGGGCTAAGTATGACTCTTTAATCTGAAAATACATAATGCGCATACCTAATTATAGCTTCTTGCATTACTTGAAATTGGGATGGGGAATCATATAGATATGGATTTGGATTTAAGTTCTGCTACTTCCCAGGTACATGAGCAAGAGGTCTTTGTGGTCTTAGTCTCATTTGTAAAATGAGGATAATATTAGCAGCAACTTTGTAGAGTTGTTATGAGAATAAAGTAAAATAATATATAGCATTTAGCATAGTTTCTGGAAGAGAGTGAGGGTCAAATCAATCATGATTGTTCCAGTTATGTGTTTTTTAACCCAGATTCAAGCCGATCAAGTGAAATGATCATTGATCCTACATTTAAAGGCCTTTGGGGACAGGATTTCCACAGCCTTCCTGAGAGGATTTATTTCATTGCCATCGCAGCTCAAAGATACTTCCTGGTGTCTGCCGAGCCTTCTCTCCCTGCCTCTGAGGCCTCATGGAGGACACGTGGTCAGTTCTCCTTGAGATTCTCAGGCCTCTTCCTCTCCAGGCTAAAACTCTTTTGAGTTTCTTCTTATTACCTCGTAAAACCCATGATCTATTTCTAGGATAATTAATAATTTTATTACTCTTCTTAGGCGTCAGAGTGAAGTTTTGAAAGTATTCATCTACAGTCCCAGGGACACCCTTTTTTTTTTTTTTTTTCCTGAGATGGAGTTTCGCTCTTGTCTCCCAGACAGGAGTGCAATGGCGTGATCTCAGCTCACCGCTTCCTGGGTTCAAGCAATTCTCCTGCCTCAGTCTCCCGAGTAGCTGGGATTATAGGCACCCGCTACCACGTCCAGACAAGTTTTGTATTTTTAGTAGAGATGGGTTTCACCAAGTTGGCCCGGCTCATCTCGAACTTCTGACCTTAGGTGATCCACCTGCCCCAGCCTCCCAAAGTGTTGGGATTATAGGCATGAGCCACCGCGGCCAGCCAGGGACACCCAATTTGTATAAGAAAGCAATGTACTGCTTTATCATAAACTGGGATGGGGTCTGAAAGTCTAGGCCAGTGGTTCCCAAAATGCAGCCCCTGGACCACGAGCTACAGCATCACCTGGGAACTTGTTAGAAATGCAGATTCTTAGCTCCCACCCTGACCTGCTGAATCAGACACTCTGGGTAGGGTGCCGTGGTCTGTGCTTTAACAGCGGAGGACTGCTGCTGTGTGCAAAATGACAGTGAAGAGGACGGGGGTGAGTGGCTGAGGCCTGAGGCATACAGGGGAGTCCTCAGGGGAGAAAAGAAGCTGGCACATCTGCCCCGAATCTGTTCACTGCCACATGCAGAAGATGAGAGAGCCACTAATCCTAGTACCCTTGTTCCCTGGTGAACAGGACCCCAAGTTAATGCCCTAGAGCAGCCAGGTCAGCAGCTCCTGTGCAGTAAGGAAGGAGTAGAGTGAGAGGAAAGGCTTCCTTCTGGGTAAGAAGAGGAGAAAAATGTCTATCCTGTCCCCGCAGGGACTACAATTCTCCCTTTCAGCTTACTGTGGGAAATAACTGCCTTTTTTTTTTTTTAATCAATTTATTTATTTTTGGTGGGGTGAACTAAAGTGCCCAGATTGTGGGGGTTTTGTGATGTGTGTTGGAAATTATTAAGCAATAGATGTAAAATATCTCCAAATCCAAAGTTTGGGCCTGTCTCCAGAAGCAGAACTTTCCATAACAAAACATCATCTATTTCTAAATTACTCTAGAGGTCAAAGGCAATCGGAGTGGAAAACAGTTTGAAGGCACCAACTAGGGACCTACATCTAGTCCACAGTGCAGGGCTGACCACTTCTGGGGCACTCAAGCTTTCCAGGGGCTGGGGGCCAGTTTGTATCTGGGAACAGCCAGGCAGGTAGGCTGTAATAAAAGGCACTCGTAAGAACACTCTACTAATGGTTTTTGTTTTGCTTTTCATGACTGTATGAAGGTCGAAGTTCTACTTTTGCTCTTTTCTCTATTTCATCACAAAGCGGTAATATTCAAAGTTGGAAGTATTTAATTCTGAATAGTTGGGATCTGGTCTCTGTACCCTGGATTTCAGCAAAAAAAAAAAAAAAAAATTATATTAAGCACTTGGGGAGAAAAGTCATATGAAAACATTAATAAATTTTATTTTATTATTGTCCTGCCTTTAAACAAGATGTGTGTGTGTGTGTGTGTGTGTGTGCGTGCGCGCGCGCAAAAGTATGCCTTTTTAAAATAAGTTCACAGTAGTCACGGGCTACCAGAGCAGGTTACTGGTTTGGTTTCCATAGTGCTATTGCCTGGGAAGCTGCAGGGTAATTATTTCTCCAATTTTGTCACAAGAAGTACTTATTCCAACCTGACATCAATGTTTCAAAATAGGTTAATTATGAGAAACCCTTACGTAAATCTGCTCTCTTCTAAATAGTGTCTGATCCTGCAGCCTGATTTTATGTGTGCTCATTCATGGAGATGCTGGGAAGGAGGCTGAAACATAGAGGGTGTGTGAGGGTTTCAATCCCATGTCCATTTTCTGCTTTTGAAAGTGATCTCAGGTCAGGCACAGTGGCTCACACCTGTAGTTTCATCTACTGGGAGGCTGAGGCAGGAGGTTCTCTTGCCAGGAGTGAGCTATGATCATGCCATTGCACTCCAGCAGCCTCGGTGACACAGTGAGACCTGGTCTCCGAAAAGAAAAAAAATAAAGTTATCCCAAAGCACCAAACTGGCCTGCCACTGAGGTAGAACAAGCCTTATGTTATATTAGGTACTGAGCAGCCTCATAAGTTAGAGCAGCTCCAGGACAAATGTCAGAGAGCAAGAACTTGCAGCAAACAGAACACCAGGTGCCTGAACCTTATTCTTAAGCAGTTGTGTGTGCAGAATATTGCATCAGGCTCTGCAGGAAACACCCCAACAATACTGTTCCACAGTGTTAATGATGTTCACATTGTTGTGCAACAGGTCTCTAGAACTTTTTCAGCTTGCAAAACTGAAACTCTATACTCTTAGAAATGGTATTAGTAATGGGGTTAAAGAATGGCATTGCATCTCATGGGAAAGAACCCACTAGGTAATATTTGTTGAATGAACAAATCACTTCTCAGGAAAACTTTTTAAAAAATGTTAATTGGGAACTTAAAATGTTAATTGGGAATTTTTGTTATTTGTTTTTGCTAAAAACTAAAACATTGTAATATTAAAAGTAAAAATTTGCATTCCATACTCTGTACTGAAAAAAAAGTAAAATAACCTATAATCCCAATACCCAGACATAACCACTCTTTTTTAGTTATTTATTTATTTATTTCAAGACAGAGTCTCGCTCTGTTGCCCAGGCTGGAGTGTTGTGACGCCATCTCGGCTCACTGCAAGCTCCACCTCCCGGGTTCACGCCATTCTCCTGCCTCAGCTTTCCGAGTAGCTGGGACTACAGGCGCCCACCACCATGCCCGGCTATTTTTTTGTATTTATTTTAGTAGAGATGGGGTTTCACCGTGTTAGCCAGGATGGTCTCGATCTCCTGACCTTGTGATCCGCCCGCCTTGGCCTCCCAAAGTGCTGGGATTACAGGCGTGAGCCACCATGCCCGGCTGACATAACTACTCTTAACTATTGGTGTTGTTGAAGTTGTACAACTTGACTTTTGCATTATTTATTAAACAATATACTATGAGCATTTCCAAAGTAATTAAAATGCATCATGGACATTATTTTAATGTCTGCATAATTATGCTGTGACCTATATATATAACACACCTTTGCTGTTACACGTTAGCTTCTTTCTAAAAATTTGCTATGATAAATAGTGCCGGCATGGAAGATATTGGGGATGAAGTGATGAAGTGTCATGATGCTGACAACTTACTTACTTTCCTTTTTTTTTTTTTTTTTTCTGAGACAGAGTCTTGCTCTGTCACCCAGGCTGGAGTGTAGTGGTGCGATCTCGGCTCACCGCAAGCTCCAGTTCCTGGGTTCACGCCATTCTCCTGCCTCAGCCTCCCAAGTACTGGGACCACAGGCACCCGCCACCACGCCTGGCTAATTTTTTGTATTTTTTAGTAGAGACAGGGTTTCACCTTGTTAGCCAGGATGGTCTCCATCTCCTGACCTCGTGATCTGCATGCCTTCACCTCCCAAAGTGCTGGGATTACAGGCATGAGCCACTGCGCCCAGCCGACAATTTACTTTCAAATATAGCAGAATGTTATCAATAATTGAATATAGGTGGATGGTATATGGGAGTTCATGGTACTTTTCTTTCAACTTCTTTGTATGTTTGAAAGTTTTCATAATAAAACATTGGAAATGATAGTGCACTGATGGATGCTTTTGTATGTCATTTTAAAAATGTAATCTTTTTCCTGACATAGAACCGTTGGGTGAAAAAGGTATAAATATCTTGAAGGTTCCTAATACACATTCCCAAATTACTCTCTTGAAGGTTTACATCAACGTGTGGGACTGTTCATCTCATTCCATCCATGCCATCATTGAATGATACTGATTTCTATCCACATTTGCTAGTTGACAGGAAAAATGCTATGTTGGATTGCTTTAGTTACTAATTTATTTGACCACATTTTTCTCATTTTCATTAGCTCTTTGTATTTCTTTTTTGCAATCATAATCTTGACCCATTTTTCTATGGAAACTTTGGTGTTTTCTCATGTCCTAGAATGGATTGTTTTTATTTGATGTTTATTTTTTCTGAGTAGCACATGAATATGATTTAATATTCAAAGATTTGTAATGTGAAAGAGTAGCTCTTGTTTCACCCCCCACATCACCAGAGATGAACTCTTTAAGGAAGTGTTTTTTTCTAGTGTTTTCTCTAAACAATATGCTTTCTTTTTGCCCTTTTCAAATTTATGAAGATATCACTTACATACAATAAATGTCTCATATTTTAACTGTACAGTTTAATACATTTTTAAAATGTAAAAACACATAAAAATTACCCTCTTAACCATTTGTAAGTGTACATTTATAAGTTTACAGTTCCGTAGTGTTAACTATATTTACATTGTTGTGCAATAGACCTCTAGAACTTTTTCAACTTGCAGAACTGAGACTCTATAACCATTGAACAACAACTCTCCGTTTCCCCTCCCTCAACCCCTGGCAACCACAAATCAAGTAGTATTTCTCTTTCTCTTTTTGTGACTGGCTTATATCACTTAGCATATGTGAACTTGTCCTCCACTTTCATCCATGTTGTAGCATGTGGCAGGATTTCCTTCTTTCTTTTTTTTTTTTTTGAGACGGAGTCTCGCTCTATCGCCCAGGCTGGAGTGCAGTGGCGCCATCTCGGTTCACTGCAAGCTCCGCCTCCCGGGTTCACGCCATTCTCCTGCCTCAGCCTCCTGAGTAGCTGGGACCACAGGCGCCCACCACCACGCCCGGCTAATTTTTTTTTTTCTGTATTTTTAGTAGAGATGGGGTTTCACTGTGTTAGCCAGAATGGTCTTGATCTCCTGACCTTGTGATCTGCCTGCCTCCGCCTCCCAAAGTGCTGGGATTATAGGCATGAGCCACGTGCCTGGCCGATTTCCTTCTTTTCCAAGACTGCATTATACACACACACACACCCCACCACACACACACTCTATATATGTATAGGTATATTTACACACACACACACCACACCACATACACACTTTCTCTGTATATATGTATACTTACACACACACACACACACACACACACACACACACACATTTTCTTTATCCATTCATTCATTGACGGACATTTTGGTTGCTTCTGCTTTTTTATTTTTTATTTTTTTTTTATAACAGGATCTTGCTCTGTTGCCCATGCTGGAGTGCAGTGGCGTGATCTTGGCTCACTGCAACCTCTGCCTTCCAGGTTCAAGCTCACCTTAGATCCTCCACCTCAGCCTCCTGAGTAACTGGGATTACAGGCATACACCCCTATGCCCAAAGTATTTGTATTTTTTGGTAGAGATGGGGTTTTGCCACATTGGCCAGGCTGGTCTTGAACTCCTGACCTCAAGTGATCCGCCTGCCTTGGCCTCCCAAAGTGCTGGGATTACAGTCATGAGCCACCACATCTGGCCACTTCTACCTTTTTGTTATTGTAGATAATGCTGCAATGAACATGTGTGTGAAAATATCTCTTCAAAATCCTGCTTCTATTTTTTTTTGGATATGTACCCAGAAGTGGAATTGCTTAATCATATGCTCATTCAATTTTTAATTTTTTGAGAAACTTTGGTACCATCTAAGTAATATGTTTTTACAGATATTTCTTGCTCTCTTTTTTCTCAGTTGTATAGACATTATCTATTAGCTTCATACTCTGGAAGATAACTTTTATTACACTTCTCTGCCATCTCAATTTCCCTTATCTTTTGTCTTTCAATTATATTTATATCCCAAGTTTTGGCTAATACTATTTTGTGCTTACATTTTTATGACTATACAAGCATTATTTCTTTTATCTCCTTTCCTGTATAAATTTTTGTTTTTTCCTGGAGTTAATGATTGCACTATTTTTTATTCCCTTAGTCTTTTATGTACTTATCATTAATTTATAAGAGCTTCATTTACAAAACTATAAAGTTCCCCTTAGTGTAGTCAAATACTTCAGGTAACCTGTTAGTTGCACTTTTTCCTTGAAGACATCTTCTGTCCTCCAGCTCCATATCCTCTGGTTTCTTTCTTGGTCTGCTGCAGAGCTATTGTCTTAGAAGTTATTTCCATTATCCTGGTTGTTTGGTTCATCTCTTTCCAGTGTTGGGTTCCCTATTTTCTGGGTTCTATGCCTTTGCTTTCCTCAAGTTTCTGCCTGTTTATATTTAAGAATGGAAGCTGTATGCTTACAAGGGCATTGAGAGTTGTCTTAGTCCATTTTCTGCTACTCCGGCAGAATACCGCAGATGGAATAATTTATAAGGAATAGAAATGGTTTGTTTGTTTCTTTGTTTTGAGACAGATTCTTACTCTGTTGCCCAGGCTGTAGTGCAGTGGCACCATCTCAGCTCATTGCAACCTCTGCCTCCCAGGTTCAAGCGATTCTCTTGCCTCATCCTTCTGAGTATCTGAGGTTACCGGTGCCCACCACCACACCTGGCTAATTTTTGTATTTTTAGTAGAGATGGGGTTCACCATGTTGGACAGGCTGGTCTTGAACTCCTGACCTTAAGTGATCTGCCCGCCTTGGCCTCCCAAAGTGCTGGGATTACAGGCATGAGCCACCATGCCTGCCTAGAATAGAAGTTTATTTGGCTCCCAGTTCTAGAGGGTGGAAAGCCCAAGAACATGGCACCAGCGTCTGGTGAGGACTTTGTTCTGTGTTATCCTATGACAGAAGAGCAAACCATCTCATGGACAGAGGGAGGAAACAGAAACAGTGGGGCCACAGAAGAAGTTATCAGCTCTTTCTGGGAAGCCTTCCCTTCTAAAATACACTAATAATGATAATGGCAGTTACAGTGGCTAACATTTGGTATCTACTATGTACATGTGCTATTCAATCCCTGTTTAAGACCAAAGATTTCCTTTGGTTTAAAAATGATGACCTTTTCTGAAATAACAGGATTGTATTATCTTGGGAAAAATGAGTCATCTATCAATAATGTTAGAAGAATCAGCACAGGTTGACAAGTGGTATTTAGAATGTCTTTGTTTCTCCTTCAGTCTTGATTCATCTTTTAAAAATGAGACAAAGATACAGCTTTATTAAGAGTCACGTCCTTGTGCGGAGCAGTGTGTATATCATTAGTGTACAAAGGGATGTATGATGCATATTTTTACGTAAGTTGCATATTTGGCAAAAGTGTTTCTAGAAGGACACACAATATAGTGTGGGGACATTCCAGAGGGGGATGGGCTATGCAATTATTTGTAAGTTGGAGCAGAACTAAAAAGCTCACTTGCAGCCTGCGGCTGGCGGTGTCGCCAGATCAGAGCTGGACGGGTCCAACACTGCCTCATCACTGTCACCTGTCTCTCCCTTCTTCTGGAGCAGTGGTCATAGGCTGGACTAGACCCAGGGCTAGTGATCTCCAAGTTAGCTTTGGGGCTGTCAACAGGGTCCAGGATTGAAGAGAAAAATCAGACAGATATGAATCAATCTGACAGCAAAACCAGTTCGTCAAAACCACTAAGTCAGAAGCAATTAAAATCAAGGTCTCAACTACATCTGTGAAGGCAGAAATCCAAGCAAGTGTCAAAATCAAGGAGAAGCAGCAACATGAGTACCTCAGAAGATGTTTATGGAGTATCTTCCATAATAATGACAACTAGCATATATGGAACATCAGTTAAGGGCCAGGCACTGTGCTAAGGGATTTAGAATATGTGTTCATTCATTTAATCCTCCCAACAATTGTACGAAGTTGACACTACTCTAAGCCCCATTTTATAGAGGCTTAGAGAGATCTAGTGATTTGTTCAAAGCCATGCTGCTGGTAGGTATTGGTGATAGGATGTAAATCCTAGTATTCTGGCTCTGGAGGTAGGAACTGTGCCAAGGATGGGGATAACATGCTCATTACATGAACAGGTTACTACTAATAAACATGTAATTATGAGCTGAGATAAGAAGTCTGAAGAGAAGGAATACAGCTTGTAACTAAGATAATTGAGTTTTCTAGAGAAAAGTCTAGGGGAAGAGGAGTCAGGGAAAGAAGAGTTCCAGGTAGAGAAACTAGCATGTGTCAAGTTCCTGTGGCAAAAGAGAAAATGCTGAGTTTAATAAAAACCACTCTAGCAAGTGCTGGCTGCTTTAGGGGACAGCGTGAACCAGTAACAGAACCTTTGGGAGGTTTTGGAGGTTGATTAACGCTTGGTAATTGCCAGCCTTGCCATTCATCTAGGATTTGTGATAAAGTGCCCTAGTGGGAAAGCCTCAGGCTTCTCGTGGGGATTGAGTGTGCTCATGGATATCAGCATGTAGCACTATGCTGTCCCATGGACTGGTACATAAAAGTTTTGTTCTTCCTCTTCCAGACCTTCATTCTTCCCTTCTGCTACATTTCTGATTCTGTGGCACAGCCAGAAGTAAACAAATATGCCCAGGTTGCACAAAGAACTAAGATGTGAGGGCCCCAGTTCCTCTGCCCTCTTTGTTAGGAGGCCTCTTTCCCTTCTCCCTCCTCCCTCCGTCTAGAATGACTCACCATAACAAAGAGGCAGACCGCTGAAGTGCATTTGGCCAAGGCCAATAGCACATTATGTTGCAGGGTTTATTGGCTTTCCCTACCCTGGGCATTCAAAAGCAATTCAAATAAGAGATGAACCAGGTGCCAGGATCCCTTGATCGGTGCCTGTTTAGAACTGAGGTGGTTGTCAGCTGTGTCCCCATTTGGCATTCCCAGTCCACACTCTGCCAGAAAGGCATTGGAGGGTGCCTAGTGCCAGTGTGATGGAGTGGGGCTTGCTGTCTGGCTGGCCAAAGCTTTGTTTGTCTGGGTCTCTGCACAGAGGCGTGGACTCCATCCACCATAGAATTGCCAAGCACAGATTGTCCAACTCTGGAGTTGTAACTTTTTTATTTCTGTGAGTAAAAGATTATGCATTTAATAATCAGAGGACAATTGGTTATTCAAGAACATCTTGTACATATTACAGGGATTAGTCCTTGACTCTCAGAAAGAAAAGCAACAGACGTTCAGAGAATGTTGAAGACTTAAATCAGGAACTGCAGTGAAAAGGAGGAGGATGATGTTAGCAACATTTCTGGAAGTCCTTCCGAAACTTCCTCTAAGCTGGACTGGCTTTGTAGAGCTTAGGGTTGCGACCACAGAGTTGTTTCTTTATTTATACCAAATCCTAAACACTTACAAATCACCTGACATGGCCCAGTTCTGTGGGTCCTGGGATCCCAGAAGAAAAGAATGCCACTGGGGTTCCGAATGGAGTAGGGACAGATGTTAACCATTAGTCACCTTAGAGGGACCTCCAAACATCCTAACCAAGGCTTGTGCAAGACATGATGGGAACAGAGCAAAAGCTCACATTTGTCTGGGGGGTGGGAGAAAGCCTCAAAAGGCTATCTGGTCTTGATAGCCCTCTTCAACTGGGCCTTGCCTAAGTCCTCCTCTTGAAAGATAATTTGTTTAAACTGCTTTATTGTTTAATTTATTGTTTATCTTTCTCTGCCTCTATAGCTGTCATCACTACTATGTGTCTGCACTAGAGAGAGGCTTCTGATTGGGCTCCTGGCTTAGGAGTAATGGTTAACATTACTGAGTTCTTCCCAGGAGCCAGCCACTGCCCTAAGTAAGCCCTTTCTCATTCAATCTTAGAACAACCCCACAAGGAAACCAGTATTCCTTCCTCACTTTATAGATGTGAAATCTGAGACTTGAAGGATTCAGTGGATTTCCCAAAGTCCCACAGTGAGAGACAGAGCCAGGGTGGTAAAATAGGCAGTCTGATGGTAGAGAGGTTGCTGTAAACAGGGGGCAGCCAACTATGGCCCATGGGCAAATCTGGCCCACTGCTTGTTTTTGTAAATAAAGTTTTATAGAAATATAACCATGCCCATTTTTTTTTTTTTTTTTTGCTATCATCTATGGCTGCTCTTAGGCTAAAAAAACAGACTTAGGTAGTTGTGACAGACCACATGGCCCACAAATCCAAAAGTGTTTACTATCTGATTCTGCAAAAAAAGTTTACCAAACCCTGCTCTCAATCACTGCTCCAAAAAAAAAAACAAAAAACCTCTTTCAATTAAATCAGAGTCCCCCAGAGGACAAAGACTGCCTAATTTATTCCTGCCATCCTCTCAGCCTCTAACCTAGGAGATTCCATTATTGATGGTTACACTTCAACAAACTTTAAAATGCTTACTCAATTAAATAGATTGAAACTGTATTTAAACAATCCTGAACCTTCTTCTAAAAATGTAAAAATCCAGGCAAAAATAATATTTGCTGCAACCTTCATTAAGCAAGACAAATCCCGGAGGTTAAGACCAGTGGCTCCAACAGTGTGACAAGGACAACTCTAAATTAGAGTGCATGCTACATCTGTAGCAATCTCTTTTTTTAAAAAAAAAATGTGTTGTTTGTGTGAGTAGCTCTACAGTGAGCTGCCTGGAATTAAAAAAAAAAGACAATATATCTTTCAGCGCTTTGGAAACTAAAAAGTACACATAAGCAAAACCTCAAGGAGACAAGAATAAATAAGAAAAGCCTACACTAAATCCCTGGCGTCGTGCAGGCAGCCCAGGAAAAGAAGCAAAGGATGAGGGATGCAGTGGATGCCTCTCTCCAGCAGTGAGGAGGAAATGCAACTGGCAAATGGTTGCCATTTTTGAGTGGGGCCTCAGAGCCAGATGAGACCACATCCCAACCCCACCCGTGTTTTCCATGAGGTTAGCCCAATTTGGGGTCATAAGGGCTGCAGTGGTATAGGAAGGACACTGGACTAATATAGGAGATCTGGGGTCACTTCCCAGCTGTTTGATCCCCTGGTGACTTCCTGGCTGTGTCACCTGGCTATCTGGCCTGGAACTTCACACAGCAAGTGAGTGAATGAGTGTCAGTGACTGTGGGATGGACCACTAGTACTAAAGCCAGGTAGACGTGTATTTAAATCTCAGCTCAGCCTTTACTAGTGCCAGTGTCTTGTACAAGTAATTTATAAATTAGGTTAAACATTCTTTAAAGGCAGGGACTATAGCTTATTCATCCTTGTATTCCCCTACCTAGGAAACAATAGGTGCTCAATGTTGAATGAATGAACCTCTTTCAACCTTGGGTGTAACTGTGAACATTAAATGAGAAAATGAGTATCAAGCCCAGGCATTTAGTAAGTGCTCAGTAAGTGTAAATGATGATGATGGTGGGACTCTAATGTTAGTGATATAATATCAGCTTTTTTGTGCCTCAATTTCCTTCACTATAAAATGGAATAACAATTGCTTTATAGGATCACATGTTTGTAAGAAATTAGGATAAAATGAATACAAAGAATTTTTCCCTCCCATGGAAGTTTTTACCTATCTCTATTTTAGCGCTTGTTATACTGCATGACAATTACCTTTCAATTGTTCTCCCACTCAGCACAGTTGCTGGAAAACAGCAGGTGCTCAATAAATGTATGACACATTAATAGCCTTTGTAATACATACAGAGTAGCATAATCATGAAAAATGACACTATACAAAGGTAACTATCCATTTTGAAGGCAGTGAACATTCTAGTAATGCCATAAAGAGTCTTTCTAAACAGAAAGCAAGTTTACAAACTGTGCATTTAACGCCAATGCATAAATGTATTAATATTCTCCTGTCCTTGCCAATTTCTGGGGGATTTCCCATCTACAGAGTCAGCATTTCAGATCAGTGTGCCTTATAGATTGTGGTTCACATCTTTCCTGAAGTGGAAATCATTTTTGGCTTTTGTCCAAGATTCTTACTTCTTTAGTTTTATTTAAATGGTTTCTAATTTGGTTTATTTCATAAATTACATCAGTATACTGATCTTCCAGGTCATAAGTAAAGGTATTTCCCTCACAAAAGCCTACTTAGAACTTCAGAGCAGTTCAGACATTTCCATCCATCACCCATCACCTCTCACTTCCAACTAGTCATCCAGTCCCATGACATCTTTTTAGCTGAGCCAGATATGAGCAAACATTTCAAGAATCTTTATGAAACTTAAAATGGAGCTAATTTACCGCATTTGTAAATTTTGCTTAAAAATGAAATAATTAAGGCCTTCTCAGCTACAGTAAAATGTGGACATTGTGAAGGAATAAGACTGATATGCAGCCTAGTAGAAAATGACAAACATGCTCAGGTATTGATTAGCACAAAGCTAGGGAGTAGCAAGGCAATGCTTTTTGACTCATTGTTGGCAGACATGGCAATCAATCAAATCGTACCAAAGTTCTGAATCTTTTTCTATGTCATGGGAAACAAATTACTCCTATGCAGCAATACGCAAGTCCTGTTGCCTTCTCTACAGCTCTGTTCTTCTTACCCACTCCTGAAAGCACTTTCAAATGCAAGGGAGCTAGATAGCCATTCACCTGGGAGAACCTGGAGACCACGCTAATACTAGCACACACTGGTAACAAGCTGATAGTAATTAGTTATAATTACTATAGACCATCTTTCCATCTTGCGACTGATTGCAACACATTAGTGTGTTATAACTCTGTAAGAATCGTCCAGAAATGTTAAGATAGTTGAATAGAATAGATAGGCACTACTATGGTCTGAATATTTGTGTCCCTCCCAAATTTATATGTGGGAATCCTAATGCCCAAGGCGATGGTAACTAGGAGGTGGGGCCTTTTGAGAGGTAATTAGGCCACCAGGGTAGAGCCCGGTAAATGGGATTGGTGCCCTTATAACAGGCCCCAGTGTGCTCTCTCACTCTCCCACCGTGTGAGGGCACGGTGAGAAGGTGCCGACTATGTACCAGGAGGCAAGCTTTCACCAGACGCTGAGTCTACTGGAGCCTTCATCTTGGACTTCCCAGCCTTCAGAACTGTGAGAAAAAAATTTCTGTTGTTTATAAGCTACCTGTTTGTGGCATTTTGTTATAGCCGCCCAATGGACTAAGCCACCTGGAGTGCTCAGCCTGCTACCAGGCTGTTTCGTCTGGAGGATAGATGTTTACTTTCCCTGGTAAGCTTGACTGTTTTAACCCAGAGTGTAGCTTAATGATTTAAAAAATCCATCTGCCCTGCATTTTGCTAGGCAATCCAACTCCCCTAATCAATTTAATTTGCACGCTTTTAGTTGGGTTATTAGAATCATAACGAGTGGAACGGAGTCACAAATTTAGCTTGCTCTATAACCTGACTTTACAGGAAAAAAAACCCATAATTTTAAAATCCTATTAGCTCCTGCTATGTAATAGCCTACCCCAAAATTTAGTGGATTCAAACAGTTTTATTATTTCTCAAATATTTATTACTGGTTGAGTGGTTCTTTGGGCTGGGCTGGCTGGCAGGTTTGGAACTGGAAGGTCTAAGATCACTTCCCTTAGGTCTCTGGGCACTCAGCTAGGAATTGATTTCTGGGACAGCTGGGGCCTGCCAAAGACAAACAGAGCTGGACATTAGTTAAAGGCAGTAACAAGAGATTTTATTTAAAAACTACTGCCGTGGGGGAAGAGCCCAGCTCCATTCAGATTTGCAGAGGGGTGACTGGGTGTTTTAAAGGGAGAATGAGGGAGCAGGGGGAAGGAGTAAGTAGGGGCTCAGCACAGTGAGGGAGGTGAAAAATTTACCAAAAACAAACAAACAAAAAACCCAAAAAACGGTAGAGAGTTGGTCAACATAAATGCAATCAGGCCAGCTGTGTCTGCTAATGGGCTTATCAAAGTCAGGCTCCTACCCTCCTGCTGAGACTGGGAGGCAGGGGCCCTGGGCTTCCTGATGATTGCATTTCAAAGGAAGGGCCTGCAGGTCCCTGAGAAAGACACTTTTGGGTTGTAGGAGATGCATATACATCTCACAGGGACAGAGGAAGCATTCACAATTGTAAGCTTTTTTTTTTTTTTTTTTTAATTTAAATAAATGCTCTAAGAAGTGAGGTCTCGGGCTTGTCTCCAGGTGTTGGCTGGGACAAACTAAGTTATTTTGGCACCTTACACCTTTTCAGACAGGAACTCAAGAGGGTGGTGGGGGCTACTAAAAGCAATGCTAGAGTTTAGTAAAGGCTCTTCTTAGTTCAGGCGTTTGGGCCGAATTGCTTCTGCACTTCTCAGGCAGGCTTCTCTGCACGTGGTACATCATCCCAGATGGGAGAGAAAGCAAACCCCAGCCACAAGTACATTGTAAACCTCTGCTTGCTTCATGTTTACTAATATTTCCTGGGCCAAAGAAAGCCAGATGGCCAAGCCCAGATTCAAGGGGTGGAGAAACAGATTCCCTCTCTGGCTGGAAGGAGCAGCATAGCTTTCTTGCAGAGGGGCGGGAGGCATCATTGCAGCCATCTTCAACAGTCTACCAAAAATTCTAGTCCAGCGCCAGCCTGGCGTTTCTCCTGAGCCCCTATTTTCCAAGCAGAAAAAAAAATACAAAATTTTAATCATATGTCTATCTCTGCTTAAAGCTTAGTGCATTCTGGTCATTTAAATAGTCTGTTTAGGTAGATTGAATCTCTGAAATAAAAATACTCTTAGCCTCTGCTCTTCCTAATTCTCTCACGGTGTCTAGGGGTAGGGATGTGGCAGAGAAACGTTGGGTCTAGCTGCTGTTGGTCTGTTTGGGTCTTGAACATGCCACAGTGTGATTGAGATACCAAGCCATGACCTGGCTGGAGCTGCATCAACCTGGAGAAGGGGGCACCTCTTTCTAATTGGCCAGCCCGGAGGGGTGCCTTTTGCCTTCCCTCTGTCCAAAAAAGTACCTTATTCTAATGTGCACAAAGACATCATCTATGCTAACAGAGGCCCAGGGCAACATTCTCTACTTCTCTTGTCTTCTGGAGGCTGTTCCTTAGCTGGCTGGTTACATCCTGCCCTCCCGGCCCTTGCAGTGGAAGCCTGTGGCTAGAGAACTCTCCTAGTCATGATCTGACCTCCCCCAGCTTGCTGGGATCCAGTGGCACTTGCTGGCTGGATTGGCCTACCCCAGCTCTTTATTTTTTCATTGATTTTTATGGGTACATAGTAGGTGTATATATTTATGGGGTACATGGGATATTTTGATACAGGCATGCAATGCATAATGATCACGTCATGGTAAATAAGATATCCATTACCTCAAACATTTATGCTTTCTCTGTGTTACAAATATTTCAGTTATACTTTTAGCACTCTCTGCTAAGGGTTTCAAGTCTGAGTTTTCTTTTTATGTGCTAAAAGAAGGGGTCAATTTCCAGATATGGAAAATTGTTTCTCAAGAAAATATCCTGGCTTGTAAGACTATCTTATTGCATAATTGTACCTTGCACATCAGAAGCTATTAAGTTCCTGTTTGGTGGTTTTTCTTTTCTTTTCTTTAACATAAATGCTAATCTCCACGACCTTTTCCTGGGAGATGCTGGCAGACAGGAGGAGTGCTACTCTGAATGACTCTAGCCCAGATCTGATAAAGCAGAATCTTTAAAAACAGGGCCTAGGAATCTGGATTTAAAAAATTCCTCCAGGAGATTTTGGTGGAATCAAACCACTAAAGTTTGAAAAGTATTGGACTGTAGTATGGGGTTTGTACTATTCTAAAAAATGCAGATGAGGGGTTTTCATTTTTATTTGGCCCTTCAAAGCTTCCCATGCTCTTTTCATGGAAGACTCTGGATCATTTGAGATGAAATCACTACAGTACCTAGTGACCTGTCCACTTGGTAAATTTACCATTTCTCAATAATTGGTCCCAAACAGCAAATGCAATAAACAAGGGCTCTTTCTGTCCCTTCAGTGTTATGGTTTCCATCGGGACTAAAGCTGAGATAGGAAAAGGAGAGTTATTCATTTGCCCTCCAGCTCTTTTATTTCACACACTCAAAAATAGATATGGAAAAGAGGCAAGTGGTTGTGGAGTGAGCCTTAGGAGCCACCTATGCAGGAAGGCTCCCAAGACCCCACGATGCTGCCATACCAGGCTGGTGTGGTGATTTTAAACAAGCCTAGTGGGAAGCAGCTGAGCCAGTAGAGGAACTGGCTCCTTGACAGTCTTTGAAAGGGGGATCCAGCCCACAGCCAGTTAATTCTGCATCCAGGTGCTGCGGGACGGTTTGCGACACTAGAGGGCAGCAGAGGGTCAGGTGTCTCTGCAGGTGGCTGGGGAGGTGGACACCACCCAGGGAGGGGCTTGCAGCCTAGGGTGGCAGAGCAACGTCAGAAAAGGTGGCAGTGACAAAGAAAAGCCAAGACACAAGCCTCAGGGGCCGGTTGTGGAAATATCATTCCCCTCAAGGGAAAGAATAGAAACCAGAACAAGAGCCACAAGAAGCCCGGATGGTGTTGGAACGCAGAGAGGATGAGAGCCAAAGTGAAGACCAGGCCAGAGGTACAGGGGTAACTCCCGCCCTTGGAGGGGACACACAGCGATCTGGGGGCTGGTCTCTATGGGAAACGTGGCTCTAAGAGCATGCCCAGCCCCTTGCATTGCAACAGTCTAAATTTACCCTTGTCTTGGTTTTCTCTCCAACAGTAGGCTCTGCTCCCACTGCTGACTCATCTGTTTCATGACAAAAAGTCTAAGGACTTAGTGACACAGCTCTTTAGCAGATCTGAAATGGAGAGCAGCCTCAGAATGGCTGTGCTGCCCAAGGCTGCACTTCTGTGACAGACTCTATGGAGCCCATCACCCTTGAGTGCAGCAGTTCATCAGCATGGGGGAGATGTTGTGTGTACTCCTCCTACCACTCACCGGCGGGCCCTCTGCCTCTCGTCGCCCTGCTCTCCCAAGGTTGCACATTTGTGCAGAGCGCCTTGGAAATGGAGCCACAGTTTCCCCTAATCTTGACCCCAAAGAAAAGATGATCTTGACCTACACTGGGACCCGCCCCTCTGCCTGCCACTGGCCTGGAGCAGCCCATGCCGGTGCAGCCTCGGTAGGGCAGGGAGATGAGAGTCAGAAGGCCTGCCAGTGAGTGACAGGTGGAGGGCACCTCTCCTGTGCTGATGTATTGCTGTGCTGTAGTGTGATGGGTTCCACAGTTAGAGATGTGGCCTTGGGCAGCACAGCCATTCTGAGTCTCGTGAAAGGGAAGATGATAATTTTTGTGCTGGCCCTAAGGTGCCCAGAGCTCTAGCAAACACTCCCTCCTGTTTTCTCTCCCACTCCCCTTGACAGCTGCATAATATTGTGATAAGCAAAGGTCCATCACCTGCATACTGAAAAACAAGAAAACCAAGAAGGACACCACCTCTATTATTTCCCTTGAATAAATATTACTGCCAGGAAGCCTCCTTACAAATGACAACTATTTCAGTGACAAGATAAAGTCTGTTGGAGGAGACAGTGCCTCCGTAACAGCAGGCTGTATGTGCCTTCCACCCCTACGACTAATGGCATCACATGGTGGATGGGATGGTAAACACGGCCAAAGGAGAGTGAAGCAGGAGAGCTGTCTTTTCTCTTGGCAGGAAAACCTGCATCAGATGTTTAGCTGATGTTTCTGTTTAGCTTTTCAGGGACATCTAGGCTCTATACACAGAACCTCAGAGGTACTGGCCAATTAAGTTAATGCAATAAGAAAATAAAAGTCGGCCTCAGAGGAAAAGTAACCAAAGCAATTCTTTGATATACCATTAAGGAAACAACCATTTTTACATTTTTAAGAATTCTCCCAACCAGTTGTTTTAGATGTCAGCTTTAGCAAGAAGTTATCAGAATATATAGTATCTACCAAATTCACCTTGTTTTACTTAAATATAAAAGTAGCTGTGTCCACACTATATTATTTTAGAATTACAGTGATATATTTATGGACTTGGAAAAACTTTCACTTGAATATTCATCAAAAAGGCAAACCACTAAATAGTTTGCTTTGTATGAATCCTCTTTGGGGAGAGACAAAAGGACGTGAACTAGTGTATTAGGCAGATGGGATTATCAGTGCTTCTTCTTCCTTCTACTTGTTGAGGTCTTATTTTTGCAAAATAAGCAATATCCTTTTGTAAAGTTAAAAACCAGCTTTCAATAGCCATAGAGAGCGTCAGGGAAAGGGCCTCTGTGGTAGAATTTTCCAGAGTCATGACATGGTCCAGGATTGCTTTGCGAACCCAAGTCCCAACAATTAGTGGGCATTTAGATATGCAAAACTTATTTCTCAAATAGCAGGCATACTTCTTATAACCATCCGAAACTCCAGGATTCCTGAGCTTCATTTGAGTAGCGTTTGAGAGAGAGAGATGCTATGTTTTGAGAGAAGCATTTGAGAGAGAGATATGCTATGTTTTGAGAGAACTTGGATGTGAAGTATTCACTCTGAGAAAAGTGTCAACAAGATGGCACAGGAGGACACCTGGCAGCCACCAGCCAGCCTGTTTCCTGTCACTCTCTGGAGCCAACAGCTACTGGGCTCCTGCGACTTGCCCTGGGAGAGTGTATTCATCTTTTAGTCTGTTTCTGCTTCACAGTGGCAGCTGACTGTCGTTCTAATGAACTTTTTACGAGGCTGGCACACAAATATACAGATAGGAGTGGCCACAGAATGGGCAAGGAGACAACGAAACGGCACTAAGTGGATGGAGCCCCCTCCGGGCCCTGGGTCAGGCCTGGGCGATGCTTCTCTCCTTGTGTGGGCTGTTGGGTTTCATCCTTCTTGGATCCATGTGGAGCAGGTGGCTTCTATTTCCCATGCTAGGCTCAAAGACAATAGAGACAGAGGTTTAAAATTTTGTATTAAAGAAACATGTAAACTGTTGAGTGGAGAAGCCTAGTACTGTCTTAAGTCTGGCACGAGCACCCACCTTAAAGTGATGTTGAGAAGATTAAACATTTCATATAAAGCATTTAGCATAGTGCCTGATATATCATGCCATGTTATAATAAATGGAAGCTGCTAATAATTTCTGTTTCTCATTTTTAAACATAAACCTGTTTATATTCCAAAGCTTGTTTGGAATAGTTTAAAAGTTAGTTTGATGAATTCCTGTCCTATGGAGACCTGAGAGAAAATTCTTAACTATCAAGTAATGCTTAATTTGATGCCCCGGGCATAGATTCCTTTGTATTTTTAAACTAACCACCCTACTTCATTCAGATTCAGGAGTTTGGGTATTCCTTGCAATGCCATCTCATCCTGCCCATCTTAATATGGGTCTTTTTTTGTAGTTAAAGACCAGTGAGGTTCCATCTTAATGCTTTTGTTCCTTGAAATTTCCATTAGTGTCTTTATTCCTTTAGATTGTGTAGCTGTATCCTGATGGGTTTTAGATGGAGTCAGCCCAGGGAAGTTTGCTGTAGAAAAGGACTGGTGCTGATGACAGACTGCTTTCCTCTTACTGTTTAATGGTATAAAAATGAAACTCCTAGAGACAATCAGGGAGGCTATTAAAATAAAAAGTGCTGAGCAATGACCAGCAGTGGCAATTCATTCTGAAGATGACTCCAAGTGACAGCTTAGGTGAGTGATGGATATGTTTTTGTGTCTGCCAAGGTCTGGGGAAAAACAGTCCTCCCTATTCTCAATCCTCATGGTTTAACCGTGTGATCTGGGCTTGTCCAGAGCTCCCACCACCCAGGTCACAGCCATTGGTGCTGAAACAGGGTAAATCAGTACCTTGCACTGGACTTTTTCTATTAAGAAGCACTTCTTTTCTTCTTTTTCTTCTTTTCTTCTCTTCTCCTCCTCCTCCTCCTCTTTTTCTTTTCTTTCCTTCCCTTTTTTTCTTTTTTTCTTTCCTTTCTTTTCTTGCTTTGCTCTTTCTTTCTCTTTCTTTCCTTTCTTTCTTTAAATTAGGATTGTTAACTGTAAAGATTACAGGAATCTAGAGCTGCTGGTCGTTGCCTTTGCCTTTACAGAGAGTGGTGGAAAAAATCTTCCCAAGAACGGAGCTGAGAAATGGTGGACAGTTCCCTGAGAGTATTCTGTGAGTCCCTGGGTCTGGCCCTGCCAGAAACAAGCTGTGTCCTGGTCTTCACAGTTCTGAGCTGATAAAAGTAGGTCCCAGTTAGTTTCTGTCATTTGACAAATGAGAGACCTGTGCATTACAAAGTTTACTGACCAATATTTACTCCCTCCTTCTTTGTGCAGGGCACTATACTGTGCTCTACCTTGAGATATTTTCATTCTACTTTGAGGCAAATGAAACAGTCTTCAACAGTAGCGAACTGGTTCCTGAGAACCCACAGAACCTAATCCTTGGATATGCAGCAAATCTTAAAAAATCAAAGATGGTCTTTTCATCAGCACCATCAGATTAGTTTAATTACAAAAGCATATCTCATCTGAAGCATTGCTATCTTCACTGTGAAGCTTCCACATCAGTGCACCAGGTGCTACTTTTTAAAAAAAAATTTACATTAAGTTCTGTGATACACGTGCAGAACATGCAGTTTTGTTACATAGGTATACAAGTGCCATGGTGATTTGCTGCACCCATCAACCCATCATATAGGTTTTAAGCCCCACATGCATTAGGTATTTGTCCTTATGCTCTCCCTCCCCTTGTCCCCCACACCCCCGACAGGCCCTGGTGAGTGATGTTCCCCCCAACTTGTCCATGTATTCTCATTGTTCAGCTCCCACTTATGAGTGAGAACATGTGGTGTTTGGTTTTCTGCTCCTGTGCTAGTTTGCTGAGAATGATGTCTTCCAGCTTCATCCATGTCCCTGCAAAGGACATGAACTCATTCTTTTTTACGGTTACATAGTATTCCATGGTGTATATGTGCCACATTTTCTTTATCCAGTCTATCACTGATGGGCATGCAAGTCTTTGCTATTGTAAATAGTGCTGCAGTTAACATACGTGTGCATGTGTCTTTATAGTAGAAAGATTTATACTCCTTTGGGTTTATAACCAGTAATGGGATTGCTGGGTTAAATGGTATTTCTGGCTCTAGATCCTTGAGGAATCACCACACTGTCTTCCACAATGGTTGAATTAATTTACATTCCCACCAACAGTGTAAAAGCATTCCTATTTCACCACAGCCTCTCCAGCATCTGTTATTTCCTGACTTTTTAATGATCACCTTTCTAACTGGCTCGTGAGATGGTATCTCATTGTGGTTTTGATTTGTATTTCTCTAATGAGCAGTGATGTCGAGCTTTTTTTTGTATTTGTTGGCTGCATAAATGTCTTCTTTTGAGAAGTGTCTGTTCATATCCTTTGCCCACTTTTTGATGGGATTGTTTGTTTTTTCTTGTAAATTTGTGTAAGTTCCTTGTAGATTCTGGATAGTAGACCTTTGTCAAATGGATAGATTGCAGAAATTTTCTCCCACTCTGTAGGTTGCCTGTTCAGTCGGATAGTTTATTTTGCTGTGCCAAAGCTCTTTAGTTTGATTAGATCCCATTTGTCAAGTTTGGTTTTTGTTGCCATTGCTTTTGGTGTTTTAGTCATGAACTCTTTCCCTATACCTATGTCCTGAATGGTGTTGCCTAAGTTTTCTTCTAGGGTTATTGTGGTTTTGGGTTTTACATTTAAGTCTTTGATCCGTATTGAGTACGTTTTGTATAAGGTATAAGGAAGAGGTCCAGTCTCTGTTTTCTGCATATGGCTAGCCAGTTTTCCCAGCACCATTTATTAAATAGAGAATCCTTTCCCCATTGCTTATTTTTATCAGGTTTTTCAAAGATCAGATGGTTGTAGATGTGTGGTATTATTTCTGAGATCTCTGTTCAGTTCCATTGGTCTATAGATCTGTTTTGGTAGCAGTACCATGCTGTTTTGGTTACTGTAGCCTTGTATAGTTTATAGCATGATGCCTCCAGCTTTGTTCTTTTTGCTTAGGATTGTCTTGGCTATATGGGCTCTTTTTTGGTTCCATATAAAATGTAAGGTAGTTTTTTTCTAATTCTGCAAAGGAAGTCAATGGTAGCTTGATGGGAATGGCATTAAATCTATAAATTAGTTTGGGCACTATGGCCATTTTCACAATATTGATTCTTCCTATCAATGAGCATGAATTTTTTTTCCCATTTGTTTGTATCCTCTCATTTCCTTGAGCAGTAGTTTGTAGTTCCCCTTGAAGAGGTCCTTCATGTCTCTTGTAAGCTATATTCCTAGGTATTTTATTCTTTTTGCATCAGTTGTGAATGGGAGTTCACTCATGATTTGGCTCTCTGCTTCTCTATTGTTGGTGTATAGGAATGTTTGTGATTTTTTGCACATTGATTTTGTATCCTGAGACTTTGCTGAAGTTGCTTATCAGCTTAAGGAGTTTTGGGGATGAGATGATGGGGTTTTCTAAATATACCATAATGTCATCTGCAAACAGATAATTTGACTTTCCCTTTTCCTATTTGGATACCCTTTATTTCATTCTCTTGCCTGATTGCCCTGGCTAGAACCTCCAATACTATGTTGAATAGAAGTGGTGAGAGAGGGCATCCTTGTCTTGTGCTGGTTTTCAAAGGGAATGCTTCCAGTTGTTGCCCATTCAGTATGCTATTGGCTGTGGGTTTGTCATAAATAGCTCTGTTATTTTGAGATATGTTCCATCAATACCTAGTTTATTGAGAGTTTTTAGCATGAAGGGATGTTGAATTTTATTGAAAGCATTTTCTGCATTTATTGAGGGAATTATGTGGTTTTTGTCATTGCTTCTGTTTATGTGATGGATTTTAGTTATTGATTTGTGTATGTTGAACCAGCCTTGCATCCCAGGGATGAAGCCTACTTGATCGTGATGGATAAGCTTTTTGATGTACTGCTGGATTTGGTTTGCCAGTATTTTATTGAGGATTTTCACATTGATGTTCATCAGGGATATTGGTCTGAAATTTTCTTTTTTTGTTGTGTCTCTGCCAGGTTTTGGTATCAGGATGATGCTGGCCTCATAAAATGAGTTAGGGAGGAGTCCCTCTTTTTCTCTTGTGTGAAATAGTTTCAGAAGGAATGGTACCAGTTCCTCTTTGTACTTCTGGTAGAATTTGGCTGTGAATCTGTCTGGTCCTGGGCTTTTTTGGTTGATAGGCTATTAGTGCCTCAATTTCAGAACTTGTTATTGGTCTACTCAGGGACTTGACTTCTTCCTGGTTTAGCCTTGAGAGACCATATGTGTCCAGGAATTTATCCATTCTTCTATATTTTTCTAGTTTATTTGCATAGAGGTGTTTATAGTATTCTCTGATGGTAGTTTGTATTTCTGTGGGATCAGTGGTGGTATCCCCTTTCTCATTTTTTATTGTCTGTTTTATTCTTCTCTCTTTTCTTTATTAGTCTGGCTAGTGGTCTATGTATTTTGTTAATCTTTTCAAAAAACCAGCTCCTGGATTCATAGATTTTTTTGAAGGGTTTTTCGTGTCTCTATCTTCTTCAGTTCTGCTCTGTTCTTGGTTATTTCTTGTATTCTGCTAGTTTTTGAATTTGTTTGCTCTTGCTTCTCTAGTTCTTTTAATTGTGATGTTAGGGTGTCAATTTTAGATCTTTCTAACTTTCTCATGTGGGCATTTAGTGCTATAAATTTCCCTCCCAACACTGTTTTAGCTGTGTTCCAGAGATTCTGGTATGTTGTCTCTTTATTCTCACTGGTTTCAAAGAACGTCTTTATTTCTCCCTTAATTTTGTTACTTACCCAGTAGTCATTCAGGAGCAGGTTGTTCAATTTCCAGGTAGTGGTGCAGTTTTGAGTGAGTTTCTTAATCCTGAGTTCTAATTTGATTGCACTGTGGTCTGAGAGACTGTTATGATTTCTGTTCTTTTGCATTTATTGAGGAGTGTTTTACTTCCAATTATGTGGTCGATTTTAGAATGAGTGCTGTGTGGCACTGAAAACGTATATTCTGTTGATTTGGGGTGGAGAGTTCTAGTAGATGTCTATTAGGTCCGCTTGGTCTAGAGCTGAGTTTAAGTCCTGAATATCCTTGTTAACTTTGTCTCATTGATCTAATATTGAAAGTAGGGTGTTAAAGTCTCCCACTATTATTGTGTGGGAGTCTAAGTCTCTTCGTAGGTCTCTAAAAACTTGTTTTATGAATCTGGGTGCTCCTGTACTGGGTGCATATATATTTAGGGTAGTTAGCTCTTCTCATTGCATTGATCCCTTTGCCATTATGTAATGCCTTTCTTTTTCTCTTTTGATCTTTGTTGGTTTAAAGTCTGTTTTATCAGAGACTAGGATTGCAACCCCTGCTTTTTGTTCCTTTCCATATGCTTGGTAAGTATTCCTCCATCCCTTTATTTTGAGCCTATGTGTGTCTTTGCATGTGAGATGGGCCTCTGAATACAGCAAACTGATAGGTCTATACTCTGTCCAATTTGCCAGTCTGTGTCTTTTAATTGGGGTATTTAGCCCATTTACATTTAAGGTTAATATTGTAATGTGTGAATTTGATGCTGTCACCATGATGTTAGCTGGTTATTTTGCACATTAGTTGATGCAGTTTCTTCATAATGTCATTGGTCTTTATATTTTGGTGTGTTTTTGCAGTGGTTGGTACTGGTTTTTTCTTTCCGTATTTAGTGCTTCTTTCAGGAGCTCTTGTAGGGCAGGCCTGGTAGTGACAACATTTCTCAGCATTTGCTTCTCTGTAAAGGATTTTATTTCTCCTTCACTTATGAAGTTTAGTTTGGCTGGATATGAAATTCTGGGTTGAAAATTCTTTTATTTAAGAATGTTGAATATTGGCCCCCACTGTCTTCTGGCTTGCAGGGTTTCTGCAGAGAGATCCACTGTTAGTCTGATGGGCTTCCCTTTGGGTAACCTGACCTTTCTCTCTGGCTGCCCTTAACATTTTTTCCTCTGTTTCAACCTTGGAAAATCTGATGATTATGTGTCTTGGGGTTGCTCTTCTTGAGGATTATCTTTGTGGTGGTCTGTTTTCTGAATTTGAATGTTGGCCTGTCTTGCTAGGTTGGGGGAATTCTGGATAATATCCTGAAGTGTGTTTTCCAGCTTGGTTCCATTCTCCCCATCACTTTCAGGTACACCAATCAAACATAGGTTTGGTCTTTTCACATTGTCCCATATTTCTTGGAGGCTTTGTTCATTCCTTTTCATTCTTTTTTTCTGTAATCTTGTCTTCTCACCTTATTTCAGTAAGTTGATCTTCAGTCTCTGATATCCTTTCTTCCACTTGATCAGTTCAGCTATTGATACCTGCGTGTGCTTCACAAAGTTCTCGTGCTGTGTTTTTCAGCTCCATCAGGTCATTTATGTTCCTTTCTAAACTGGTTATTGTAGTTAGCAGTTCCTGTAACCTTTTATCAAGGTTTTTAGCTTCCTTGTATTTGGTTAGCATATGCCCCTTTAGGTTAGAGAAGTTTATTACCCACCTTCTGAAGCCTACTTTTGTCAACTCGTCAATCTCATTCTCTGTCCAGTTTTGCATCTTGCTGGAGAGGAGTTGTGATCATTTGGAGGAGACAAGGCATTCTGGTTTTCGGAATTTTCAGTGTTTTTGTGCTGCTTTTTTCCTTATCTTTGTGGATTTATCTACCTTTGATCTTTGAGGCTAATGACCTTTGGATGGGGTTTTTGGGTGGGGGTCCTTTACGTTGATATTATTGCTTTCTGTTTTAGTTTTTCCTCTAACAATCAGGCCTCTCTTTTGCGGGTCTACTGCAGTCTGCTGGAGGTCCACTTCAGACCCTGTTTGCCTGGGTATCACCAGTGGAGGCTTCATCCCAGAGGGGCACTGGCCTGATGCCAGCTGGAGCTCTCCTGTATGATGTATCTGTTGACCCCTGTTGGGAGATCTCTCCCGGTCAGTAGGCTTTGGGGTCAGGGACCCACTTGAGGCAGAGTGTCCCTTAGCAGAGCCGGTGCCCTGTGCTGGGAGAATCCCTCTTGTCAGGATCAGCTGCTGCTGTTTTCAGAGCCAGCAAGCAGGAACGATTAAATCAGCTGAAGCTGCACCCACACTGCCCCTTCCCCCAGGTGCTCTGTCCTAGGGAGATAGGGGTTTTGTCTGTAAGACCCTGACTGTGGCTATTACATTTCCTTCACAGATGTCCTGCCCAGTGAGGAGGAATCTAGAGAAGCAGTCTGGCCACAGCCACTTTTCCACACTCAGCCCAGACCTCCCAGCCTCCTTAACCACGTGCTACTTCAAGAATTCTTAGCTAACCCTGTGCTGTTTCTTTGAATGTGGCATTCTCTGTAAAGCCATCTCTTAGTTTCCTAGTGACCTAAGACAAGAGAAATGTAATCGTTCTCAATTTTGGAGGCCAGAAGTCTGAAATCAAGGTGTTGGCAGGGCCACATTCTGAAGTTTCTACGACAGATCCTTTCCTTGCGTTTTCCTAGCTTCTGGTGGCTCCCAAGAATCGCTGGGGTTCCTCGGCTCGTAGCTGCCCTGCTCCAGTCTCTGCCTCTATCTTCACATGGCCTCCTCTCCCCTGGGTCTTTGTTTCTTCACATAGCCACCTTATAAGGACACCCATCATTGGATTTAGGGCCCATCCTAATCCAGTGTGACCTCATCTTAACTTAGCTAATTATATCTGCAAATACTCTATTTCCAAATAAGTCACATTCTGAAACTCCAGGTAGACATTAACTTTGGGGTGGATAGTATTCAACACAGTGTATCATCTAACAGAAGGTCTCTGTGAAACCAAACTGTCAAATATAATGGTCCAAGGAAATTGTTTCTCTACATGTCAGGGAAATTAAAGGTAAAACTTCTAATAGAAATGCTTTGCTTTTATTTTACTTACTTTTTCTGGGACAGGGTCTCACCCTGTTGCCCAGGCTGGAGAGAAGTGACAAGATCATAGCTCACTGCAGCCTCAACCTCCTGGGCTCCAGTGATCCTCTTGCCTTAGCCTCCCAGGTACCTGGAACTACAGGTACACATTGCTATGCCCAGCTAATGTTTTAATTTTTTTTTTTTTGTAGAGATAGGGTCTCCCTCTGTTAACCAGATTGGTCTCAATCTCCTGGGCTCAAGAAATCCTCCCCCGCTTAGCCTCCCAAAGTGCTGGGATTACAGGCATGAGCCACTGTGCACAGCATGCTTTGCTTTGAGAGTAAACAAACAGCTCTTAAAAACTAAGCCAGCATGACATAGGAGACAGACTTTATCATACCTGCGTTTATATTTAACCATGCTAACTTCTGCTCTGTCAACAAATAGTTCTGCTTACAGATTGTGGGAGAAAAAGGATTGTGATTGTCCTGAGAGATTTTCATTTAACATATATTACTCATAAGGGAAATACAAATAGAAACTCCACAACATGCTGAATAGAATAGCTAAAACCACAAAGATGGGCAACACCAAGTGCTGACGAGAATGTGGAGCAGTTAGAACTCTCAATCACAGCTGAAGGAAGTATACGAGGATACAACTATATTGGAAAAATCTTCTTAGCACCATACACTAAAGTTAAATATATGTCTACCCTATGACTTAGCAATCACCCTAGGTATATACCCAAAGAAATGAAGGTATTGCCAGGTGTGGTGGCTCACGCCTATACTCCCAGCTACTCAGGAGGCTGAGGCAGGAGAATGGCGTGAACCTGGGAGGTGGAGCTTGCAGTGAGCTGAGATCACGCCACTGCACTCCAGCCTGGGCAACAGAGCAAGACTCCGTCTCAAAAAAAAAAAAAAAAAAGAAATGAAGGTGTGTATCATAGACTTCTGTAAGGCTGTTCATAGCAGGTTTCTTGATGGTGGTTAAAAGTATAAGTGACTCAAATGTTTATCAACAAGAGAAGGGTAAACACATTGTGGTGTATTCATGTAGTGGGATACTAGCAACCAGTAGGAAAAAAATGTTAGAGACATAGAAAAAACGAACCTCAAAAACATTTATGTTGAGTAAAAAAGTCAAGTACAAAAGAATATGCATACTATTTCTATTTACATGAAGTTCAAGAACAGGAAAAATTATAGTGATAAAATCAGAATAGTGGTTACCTCTAGAATGGGGAATATAGACTGGAAAGTGACATGAAAGAATCTTCTGGAGTAGTAGATATGGTCTCCATCTTAACCTAGGTGGTGAATACATGGGTGTCTACATAAAAATTCATTGCCCTGTATACTTAAGATTACTTTTATGTGGGTAAACACTATCTCAAAAAATAATAATGTGATTCCTGTTCTCTTGGATCTTCCTGGTGGGTAAGGAGATGAACATAACAAATAGGGACTCAACCATATCATTAGAATTCTTCTAAATGCACTGGTAGAATAGCATGCTTTGACAAAGAACAACAGCAATATAATTTGGATGGGGGGAATTATTTTCTAAATAACTCTATATGCTCCTATTTATGTCTCAGATTTCCACTAGCATCTCTGATGGTGTCAGTGATTTGCAGGCATGCCAGGTTGTTGTTGAAATCCAACTGACCTCTGCCTATTTCCTGGATCCTATGAATGCTGGACTTAAGATACCTGGGCCTGTCTAACAGTGAGTCAGCCTTTCACTCCAGGAAGTTTAAGAAACATGCACATGGCAACCTTATACCAATTGTCACTGGCCCATCTCCAAAAACAGAGGATAGGTAAGAGACAGAGGTCACTTGACTGAGGCCCTGATGTAGACCAGTGGAGAAGACTCAATGAAATGATTAGCATTATGTTGTTAAACATGCTCATCTATTCTCAAAAGGATTAAGTTCTGAATCTGTAGAACAATACCTTAAGACAACCACTTCTAAGAGCACCCATACAGCGCAGAATGAAATAGTCACTGACGCATCTGACAGGGAGTTACTGATTGTTAATTACATCAAGGGCTTAGGTAAAGAAATGAAAAAGGCCACATAGAATCAAAATTGTAAAATGTTTAAATGCAATAAATGGTTAACTATAGCTTTTCTGTTGGCTATTGTTAACTATAGCCAAGGCTATAGTTATAGATATCCCAATTACCCCGATTTGATTGTTACACATTGTATGCCTTTATCAAAATATCACATGTACTCCATATTATGTGTCCATAATAATTAAAAATAAATTTAAAAAATAAAAAGGGTGACCCCTTGTAAAAGATGTACAAAGAATAAATTAAACATGCTAAAACTTGAGAAGGACATATTCCCACAAAGTGTTGGGCCAAAGGAAAAAGAAACTTAAAATACCTCAGAAAGTCCCAGCAGATGAGCAAAGATTTGGAAAATCCTGTAGGCGTGACAGATGAGGTCTCTCTAAAAGAAGGGACCCAATCCAAAAATGCTAGTCTGGTTACTAATGTCTGGAGTAGAAGCACTATCAGACCTCAGTCACAAGTCAATTATCTGAGAACTTCGGTATCTCATAATTATAGGGGAAAAATGCGATGTTTTTCCTCGCTTATCACAAGGGTCACAGCTGACATTCCTATAAAAGACAGATTAGCAGGAGAAAAGCATAACAAGTGTATTCAAAGTTTTAGGTGATATGGTAGCCTTCAAAAGTAAAGACCCAAAGACCCAGGGAAGCCTGTCTATTTTTGTGGTTAGTGATATGGTTTGACTATGTCCCCACCCAAATCTCATATTGAATTGTATCTCCCATAATTTCCATGCATAGTGGGAGGGACCCGATGGGAGGTAATTGAATCATGGGGGAGGGTCTTTCCTGTGCTGTTCTCGTGATAGTGACTAAGTCTCCCGAGATCTGATGGTTTTATAAATGGGAGTCCCCCTGCACAAGCCGTCTTTGCCTGTAGTCATGTAGGACATCCCTTTGCTCTTCCTTCCTCTTCTACCATGATTGTGGGGCCTCCCCAGCCATGTGGAATTGTGAGTGCATTAAACCTTTTTCCTTTGTAAATTACCTAGTCTCAGGTATGTCTTTATAAGCAGTGTGAAAACAGACTAATAGAGTTAGGTTCCATGAAGAATGGACAGCCCTGTAGAAATGTGATTGGACAAAAGGGTGGGTTTAATGGTGGTAGACTGAGAGGAGGGCAGGGGAAACCCAGCAAATTTGTTTAGATTCTTCTTGGCATCTCTCTGCAGCATTCCTGCCTCCTGTAGGGGCAGGGACCCTCTGGAATGAGGGTCTTGAAGGGAGAGAGTGACTTTTCTAGATTTGGGAGCTTGCTTTGCGAGAGGGAAGTTCCAGTTTCTATAGCCCACCTTGGGAAAGAGGAATTCTGGTTTCTATGACTTACTTTGCTTTGAGACGGGTGGCATTGGGGTGGAGAAGAGGGGCAGGAGACAGAAGGATAGGAGAAGGTCAGAAAGACTTTAATTCTGGAGTTTTTCTATTTTTCTTCAGTTCAAAGAATTTAGCACACCAAAACACCGTGCTTTGGGGTATCGTGTTCTGAGCCCCAGTGTGATCAAGTCCAGCTGTTCTAGGATGGTCTTCTGCCCCTTTGAATTTGGTGACTAAATTCTATGAATTTCTCAAAATAATGTAATAACGTCTTTAGTGTTAGCTTTTGAAATGTCTTAATTTTTGTGGAATCTGCATATTTTTGAAAATATTGAAAAGATCAAGAGAACTGGATGCTTGGGAGACTTATATAGAATAGATGATTTATTGAGTGACAAATGTTCATTAACTTTGCCTAAATAGGTACCCCAAGGGGAAGCTAAAGTGACAAGAACTAAAATGTACTCTCGGTTCTGCCTTGCTGCTTTTTCCCCTATAGGCATGAGGTTTTGCTCTTAAACAAAGAGGATTCTTGCCTTTATTCCCAGTGCTACTTGGCCAGAGTTATGCCAGTTCAGAATACTGATGAGAAATGCGCTATCACCATGTTGATCAACTTTAAGTGTCAGAGTGACCTGCCCACAGAACCATTAGAAGCAATGTATCTTGATGGAATATTTGTTTGTTGGCTGATTGCGTTAAAAGATAAACTTAGGCACAGTAAAATTTTAATGAGTTTATTTGAATTCAGTGATTCATGAATTGGGCAGTGCCAGATCACAAGTGGCTCAGTGCTCCACCAAAGGGGGCACAAGAGGACATTTCATTAGGTGTTTGTGAAAGCCAGATAATGAAACTACTTGATTGGTTAAAGCAGAGAGTCCCTAGTTAGAGGTTACTTGGTAGCTTCTAATTAGTCAAGCCTCTAGTTAGAGGTTAGCTGGTGGTTTCTGATTGGTTAACCTTAAGTTTTGTTTTACGGTTTACATTAAGTTGGGGTTTGGTTTGCTTATATAAGAACCCAAGGTGCTGGAGACATCTCAGCCTAATGGTCTCCCAGTTAATTACTCTAACAACTGGTATGTTTTGCTACATTTCAAAAGGAAACAATTAATTTTTGGCCACCTCTGTCTCAGTCACTTTATTTATCTACCTAATAGAGTAACATCCATTTAATTAGAATGAAATGTCCAATTAATAAGGTTGGATTGTACCTATATTGTTTTCTATTTTATCACATGTACAATTACTCTTGTTGTTCTAGGTGTAGATGCATATAGCAGAACTAGACAACTATAAAATGAACATTTTTCAAACTTCTTCCTAAATCTGAAGCAGTATATAAAATAACTCTGTACAATCAAAAGCTATTCAATAGGCTGGGGGCAGTGCCTTATGCCTGTAATCCTAGCACTTTGGGAGGTGGAGGCTATCGAATCATGAAGTCAGGAGTTTGAGACCAGCCTGGCCAAATGGTGAAACCCCATCTCTACTAAAAATACAAACAATTAGCTGGACATGGTGGCAGGTGCCTGTAATCCCAGTTACTCAGGAGGAATCGCTTGAACTCAGGAGGCAGAGGTTGCAGTGAGCTGAGATTGTGCCACTGCACTCTAGCCCTGGCGACAGTGCAAGACTCAGTCTCAAAAAAAAAAAAAAAAGCTATTCAATAAAGGTTTCTTCTTGAAGATGGATTTTGAGCTGGGTCTTGAAAGAAGGATAAAACAAAAGACAGGCAAAGAGAAAGTAAAGATAGGTAGAAGAATAGTACAGCAAAAGCAATGAGACCAGAGAAGAGAGTGAAGGAATCTAGTATGGGTGGAGAAGAGGACCCTCAGCAGGGCGCTTATTCTGTGACGCTGTTTTCTTTTACTAGGAAACTAGGAAACATGAAGGATTTGTCGTCTTAAGCATTGGCATTTGAGCCAGATGGCCTTGCTTTAAAAATAAATAAATAGCACATTCTATACTTTGGAATGTTCTAATGTGGAAACCAATATCCAAGAATGGGCTATGGAAAAACTATTTTTGCTATTTTTAGAAGCAATCACCCTCTCTTTCTGAGTAATAAGCTTAAGGCTCCAACTTCTAATTCACAGACTAAAGACAAACAAATTATATCAGATTAATATTTTCAAAATATTCCAGTTGCACTCATAATTTTTCGTGGGATAACTCTGCCAAAGAGTATATTGAGGTCAATAAGCGCATGGCTTCCTGTGCTGGAGAGTTTACAGATAAAAAGGAGCGAGGGCCGTAGGGGTGGTGGTGAAGACAGAGCGCGCTGTCTGATGGGCCACATTCTCCCAGCTGTAGTATAGCATCTGAGAACATGTGCCAGGCCCACTCCTCTGCAGACACAGCAACTGTAGCAGGAGGCCGATGGAGCTGCTGTGAGGACACCCAGGACCAATGATGGTCCTAAGGAGAATCCTGTATGGCTATGATTTGAAGGTATTTTGTTTTTGTTTTTAGTCCCTTCTGCTCTTTGTCTTGTCCCCGCAGTCCTGTCTGATATAGGAGCTGCCACATGTTTGGAATATCCTCATGATCACACATCTGGGTCTTGAGGCAGCAGGAGGCAGGACAGAATTTGATGGGAAAATGAAAAAAGAGAATACTAATAGGTGCCATTTAACAAGCACTCACTACCTTATTTCCTTGAACCCTCACACCTCCCTAATGGATCACTGGCATGAAATAGCCTCCACTTTACAGATGAGAAAACTGAGACTCTGCAAGGCTACAGGGCTTGCCCCAAATTTCTCATTTAAGTGTTGAAACTGAGACTTGATCCAAAGGCTGCCTCAGTCCCATGCTTTTCCCATGTCACACTGTTTGTCAGTGTGACTCTTGTCCCTGCAGGTGACATGTTCAAGGCCACATAGTTATTTTTATCCATACCTTGGGAAAGGTGGCTTGTATGATCAATACTATGACTCTAAGTGATTTAGAGGGAGGTCTAGATTCTCGCCCTTCTGGAGGGAAAGAAATGAGTCAACTGCCTTGAGTTAGTTCCCACACTATGTGTCTGCAGCACTTCAGCCAAGAATTCTTATTGTTTGGAACAGGAGAAGCCCTTTAGGGTGGGCTGGAGAACCTCATGCAATGAGCCTCTTGGCCCCTTGACAGGATTGGAATTCCACAGCACAGAGAAACCTTTAATTGCAATGCTGTTTGCTTCCCCCCAGTTCCCTTAGGCCATGAGGGAAGAGGATTCCCAGTACCTATCTCTCTTGGTACCTGGCAAAAAGGCCATGCTGAGAAAAAGTCTTATCACAGATAGGTGGAGAAATTCAGACTATTGGTTTCCTAAGGTTACTAGCTGAGTTCTCTCCTTGGTCATTTATACAGATCATTGCCTCAAGCAAGTACATGCCCACCTGGAACTATTCTGTTGTCCTCAACAACAGCTGTATGCACTGCCCAGAGAGACTGAAATTCTGCGTGTGGCCTGTCACTGACATTGCCATGGGATGGTCTAATTTTTTTAAACCACTTATTGAATGCTAACTGAGTACCAGGCACTAAACATACCCTTAATCTTTACAACCCTATCATGGTAGGTGTTATTATTCCCCCTGAATTGATGAAGAAACTTAGGTCCAGGCTGACTTGCTCAGACACACACAGCAAGTAAATGGCAGAGAAGGCATCAATTCTGTGAGGGTTAGCTTTTATTGCATGTACGTGTGCTACCCACTGTGACCAGCCCATAGTGATGGAGTAGCAAGAACAGGACGTCATGGCAGTTCTGGTTTATGGTCTGTCAACTATGTGCACATATTACGCTAGTGCTTGGTGGAATCAGGGTTGGCTAAAGCCCTGATTTTCAATGAGCTTCTAGTCTAGTGGAGACAGATGGCTCTGGAAGAAACTTGTATTTGAAATCTAATATATTCATTCTCCTGTTCTTCTAAAGTAATAGAATTTTTAACTGGGTACATGGTTACCAAGCCAAACACTATCTTCCAGCTTCTCTTGCAGCTAGAGGTGGTCCTATAACACCTTTCTGGATTATGAGATGCAAGTGATCTGTGTAAGATATAGTTATGCCTTAAAAAGAAGTGATGTCCCCAAGCTTTCCCCTTCTTTTCCTTACATGGAAGCAGATATGATAGCAGGAGCTGGAGATTCCCTGAAGAACCATGAGATAGAAGCCACATTTTGAGGATGGCAGAACAGCAAGATAGAGGGAACCTGGGCTCTGATGATGATAAAGCAGCCATAGCAAGCATGGACCATATCCCTGGACATCTACCTGAGAGAGAAGGCAACTGTTAATGTAAATGACTTTGACTTAGGTCTCTTTGTTAAAGAAGCCAACTTTATATCCCAATGAATAGAGATGTGAACACAAATACCTGTAAATCAATGTCTAATGACATGGTAGCTTCCATCTGTCTAGTGGTGGGACCTAAGCAGAGAGCCCCAGTTTACTCCTGGGAGCCCTCAAAGGTGCTTCACAAGTGCTTCCAACCAGCTTGCTACCATGCACATTTGCTCTGTTCTTCCTCTTCTGCCCCCTGACATCCACACTGCCTTCAGCACATCAAGTCTCCCTACAGTGATGACTCATCACAAGAAGCCCACCACCCAGGCCAAGCGTGCCATCTCCCCTCATCCAAACCCTCCAGGCCTCTGAGTGGAAGGAGGTGCAGACGTTCTTTGCAAAGGCCAGAAAGGACTCTCTTGGGCCTCTGGCTGCTCTGTGTCTTCTGGGCCATGACAGCAGCTCTACTCAAAGCCCCTCTGGACACTGGTGTCAGCTTTGGGTCTTCTCTCTTCAACACAGGCCACACTCAATGCATAGGGCCATCCCTAAGAGAATAGATACGAAATCATTGCTGCTGTCTTTCTAAATCACTGCTGCCTTTTCTTCTTCTTCATCTCCATGTCCCTGTCTAGGTTCTTACCCCTCCACTGCTCACCACCCAAATACTCACAGACCTATGAATAAAGGCAAACAACCCCAATGTGCATTGAGTGTTATGTGTGGATAACACTGGCAGCAGGCAGCCAAAGTCGAGCCATATTTACAGCCAGAGCTGATGTGTGTACACACACACATGCATGTGTATGCATGTTGAGCAAGGAGGGGGATCCTATATTACCTGTACACCCTGCTTTAGGGGCATAAAAGAGGGAGAGGTTTTCCAAGAGGAGCAGTCATGGAAAGCTTCCTTGAAGAAGCATTCTTTCCAGGTCCAGGCCAGTGACAGGGAGCTCAGAGATGAGTCAGCTTGCCATTCCTTCTGAACTCTTGACAGGTAGCTAGAGGACAGAGCTGGCAAGAACACTGATAACTGAACCAATGAGTGTGTCCTACCTTTACCCTTTGCACAGGTTCATTTTTCAAGGGTTCACAAGACTAAAGTGCCTAGAGGGGCCATGAAGGAAATGTCCATGAGTGAAGCAGAAAAAACAGGACAGGAGTCTCACCCAAGGGGACAGCAGATGCTCAGATCCTGCCTTCTGTGGCCATGCAGGAATAGGGACCCAGATGAGATTAAATCAGATTTGTCAAATAAAACAATCAAGAAATCTGCATTTTTCATGTAAAATACCACAGTTTTTAAATGCTGATAACTAACTCAGATATTTAAAAATCAGTAGACAGTCCAAGTCAAAGTCATCTTTGGGCCACGTTCAGCTGCATCCTGACATTCTGAGACCAAGTTTATTTCTGTACTCGTACCATGTTTGCTGAATCCTTGATGTGAACTTGGCACCGTGTTAGCTCCAGGCTGTATATGCGTGGTGGGGGAGAGGCATAAAACTAGGCTCCTGCCCTCAAAGAGGTTATAATCTATGAGGACAGGTACAACATAGACACATGCATTTGCAGGGAGGAGGGGGTCACATCTTGTTTTGGGAAATCAAGGATTGCTCCCTGGAGGAAGCACCTCTTCCAGGAGGAGGAGAAGAATTTCGGGAAGGATGAGGTAGCTCAGTGTCACCAAATGCTACTCAGATTAAGGAGGATGAAACCAGGGAAAGGTTATGACTTTGACACATAGGAGGTCCTAGGTTATCCTAGAGAGGGGATTCTTAGAGGGTAATAGGGCTAAGGTCGTGACAAAGCTGAAACTCCAAACGAGGGCACTATTGGAGAGAATTGACCACTGTAGGAAATAAAATGGTAGGAATCTGGAGGGACTAGCAAGAGAAGAGACAAAGTCTGCAGGGTTGTGAGAAAAGAGGCCCTAGGAGAGGGGGAGATGGATGATTCAGGAAAAGAACAGGAAGAGCAGAATCAAGGGGGAAGAAGGAGACAATGGAGCTAAGATACGGGTCACCTTGGTACCGGGGCAGGGGGTGGGGTTGGGGGGCTCTGGGAAAGAAAGGAGTCATTCTCCAAGGATGCTACAAAGCACAAGACAGTCCCAAATGATCCCATTTCTAAAAACATCAGAAAGCTATGCTGGAGAGTTGTTGAAAAGAAAGCCTTTAAAACTATTTCCATGGACATTCATTTAAAGAATAAATCTTTTTCATTGCAGGAAACGTCTTTAAGAAAATGAGAACACAGTGAAAGGTTTTAAACAGGGTTGGAGGCAATACAAATAAAGATGCATAAAATTCAGCTTGGCTAAAGATGAAATCAAGAACAGGATTAGCATTAAGTATATCTTGGGGAATGGAAAAAATGTTCTAACAGTCCATATTAATAGAGTGGGGTTATCTGTGGGGCAGAAAGATAGCCAATGACTCTCGAGCTATGGCAAAGAAAAACAAAAGGATTAGACCACTGTAGATTATTTTAGGAAGGGTTGGGAAAGTGTCTGTTACAGGGCTATCTCCTTTACATTAATTTATAACTCCCCCTACCAGGGTGAGAACTCAGCATTTGTTCCTCTCCTGAGCTTAACTTTAATTCTCCATTTACACTGGGTCTGTATCTGCCTTGTGCTGGCCGTTTTTCCTCAATGGGTTCTTAGGAAACACCTATAACTGCTTTACCCAGCATGTCACTACCCCACTAACAATTTTCAATAGAAAGCTTCAGTACTTGAACCTGTGCCACTTTCCCCACTCATAACCTTCAGTAGATTTTCTGTAGCTGTTTCTAAGGTGACATCACAAGCAGAAGGTAACCAAGAGACAGTAACTAGCATGTATCATGACACATACCTGCTATGTGCCAGGCAGAGTTTTACCTGCATTTTCTTGTTCAATCCTGACAGCAAGTGTCTACCTAATCCTTGTCACATACCAGTTGTGTAGCCTCAGGAATGGTTCTTACTCTTCTTCCAATTTCTTCCATTTAAAATGCAATAAAAATAATGATAGAGAGTATGTCAGAATTGTGAAGACGAAATGAGTTTAACACATTTAAAATACTTAAAACAGGTTTCTGTATTCAGTAAGCTCTCAATAAATGTTTATTTCTGATAGGAAGAGGTCATAGTCATCATTATCTGTATTTTACATAGGAGGAGGTTGCATGTTTAAATTACCTCCCCAAAGTCATCATAGCCAGCTAGTAAGCGGCAGAGCTGGGTGATGCTAGGTCCTTTCTTTTTATACAAGACATCAGTTAGAATGGTGAGCTAACAGGGCTCCATGCTTCAGGAAAGAAAGGTAAGATGCCATGGTTGTGTGGATTCAATCTCGTTGCCACTCCTTTTCAGCTGGAAGTGGTAAGTGACTGTGTCTGTCTCCATTTATTCGCATGCCCAGCTGGTTTGCATGGCTTTGCTGGGGCCTTAGCTGTCCTGTGAAATTCTGTGAGCTCCTATTTCTTTCTAACTGGATAAAGTGTGAGCCATTTATGGGCAAAAATCTTCTCAGAACCTTGACCACAAATATCTGCTGAACAGGGAGTTCTTCTGCAGAACCCTGGTGTTTTATCGTGTGAAAGGAAACATGGGTCATAGGATTTGCAAAGTGAATCACAGAGGCAAAGATTCTTCCATATGAAATATCGTCATGGGTGTCTGTTGGAAAAACATTGAATGTGCTTAATTTACTTTTCGTGATCCTTTTGGGAGTTGGGTCTCAGTGTATGTGCCTCTAAAAAATTTCAAGACTCTTCATACTCATGCTAAAATTGCTGCTTACGGATGTTTTATTATGCTACAAGGAGAATCACAGCCTAGATTTCAGCATTCTGATGTGCAAGGACTTCCTGTATTGGCATACTGTCTTTCCAGTGGCTGAAAGAGATTCTGAAGCCTCTGGTTTGTTCTGTCCCTCAGCAGCATCTTCAATATATAGTTATTGTCATTATGATTATTATCTATTGATGACAAAACGCAGGTGCACTGATGCTAAGAGATGGTTCTAAGATTTGTGTAGCTAGTCAAGGGAAGAACTAAACTGATGGCTCCCTTTTTGCCTTAGCTGTGGGAATATAATATGTCATAGTCTTCTATTAAGACTGTGTATGATTGCAAGTTAATAAAAACCCAACCTAAAAGCTTTTAAAGAAACGGGAATTTTTCTCATATAACAATAAAAAAAAATCAAGAGGGAGGCCATTATTGTCACTACTGATTCAGCAACTGAGTGATGGTAGGATTGTCTCAGTTTCTCATTTGCAGGATGGTTGCTGAACATTCGTCCCCTTGTATCAAGATATGTTCCCCCACCCTTAGCAAACATCTGCTTACATTCATTGGCCAGAATGGTGTCATATGGCCACTCTTATCTAGCTGCAAAGGAGGCTCAGAGAGAGCAAAGAAGGGAATTGGGAATGGGTGTTGGGAAAGCCCACCCACAGTGCCTTCACAGCTGAATCTTGAAGGTTATGTTTATACAACTCCTAAATAACTGACTCAAAATTTTCAGTCAAGTCAGTGAACAAATATTCAGAGATTTATTTGGTGATGTAGCCATCAACTGTAATTGTATATTTCATTGTTCAGTAGGTTGTTAGGCTCTATTTGGACAGTCTAATCCTGCTCAAATCTTCTATGCCTTTGGTTCACTGATATGCTTAGATAAAATCTGAACCAAACCAATGGTTTTCAGTGGCATTCCGTGAATCAGTGCTAGATTAGCTTCATAAGAGTCACCTATGTATTCTTGAGTCAGTTTTGGTAACTTGAGTCTTTCAAAGAATTCATTCATTTTGTCTAAGTTTTCAAATTTGTTGGCATAAATTTGTCCATAATATTCTCTTATTTAATGTTTGCAGGATCTAGTGATATCTCTTCTTTTGTTTCTGATATTGGTAATTTGTGTTCTCTCTCCCCTCTCCCACCTCCGTTAGTGTCACTTAAGGTTTACTGAACCCTTCAAAGAGCCAGATTTTCCATAATTTTTCGGAATTGTTTTTTCATTTTCTAATTTATTACTTTCTGCTGTTATTTCCTTTCTCCAACTTACTTTAGGTTTAATTTGCTCCTTTTTCTGGTTTCTTAAGATGAAAGCTTAGATCATTGATTTTAGGCCCTCCTCTTTTTAAAATATAAGCATGTAGAGTTATAAAATTCCCTTTAACAACTTCTTTAGCTGCATCACACACATTTTAATGTTGTGCTATTTTCATTTAGTTCAAAACACTTTCTAACTTTCTCATTTCCTTTTGTTGAAATGAAAATTTCTAGTTTAATTTCACTGCAGTCAAAAAACATACTCTGCATTGTTTTGATTCTTTTAAAAATGTTGAGTTTTGTTTTACAGCTCAGCATGCATTCTAGCTTGGTGAATGCTTCATGCACCCTTGAAAAGAATGTGTATTCTACTGTTGAGTACAGCATTCTATCAGTGTCAACTAGGTCAAGTTGGTTGCTAGAGATGATGAAATCTTTTAATTCTTTACTGGTTTTTGGTCTACTTTGATAAATTACTGAGAGAGGAATATTTATCTCTGAACATAATTAACTTTTTTTTCTATTTTTCTGTTCTTATTTTACATATTTTGAAGCTTTTAGGTGTATACACACTTAAGATTGTTATTTCTATAAAATAAATGGACTGTTAGAATTAAATGTCCCTCTTTGTCTCTGGTAATGTTTCTTGTTCTGAATTCTACTTTGTTTGATATTAATCTATTGACTTGAAGTTTCTTACATTTAGTGTTTGCATGATATATGGTTTTAATTCTTTTACATTTTTCCATTAAATTTTTTTTTTTTTGTAGACGGTGTATATTTGGGTCTTACATTTTAATCCAGCCTGAGATTTTTAATTGTACTGTTTAGGTAACTTATTTTATCAATGTAGTTGAATTTAAATATACCATTTTACTAAATGTTTTCCATTTGTTTCATCTATACTTTATTACCATTTTCCTCTTTTCTTGGCTTTTTGGGATTATTTTTTGCATTCTATTCTATCCACTATATATTCTATATATCTCTTTGTTGCATTTAAAAGTTTAAGGTTTATAATATGTATTTTCAACTTATAGCCTGTCTTCAAATAATATACCACTTTGTGCAGAATATAAGATCCTCTTAACAGTATATTTCCATTTCCTGTATATCTCCCTTTGTATTATTTTGTCACACATTTTATTGCTACATGTTATAAACTTCAAAATACATTATTTTCACTTTAAACAGTCAAGTATGTTTCAAATAAAAATGTAAAAGTCTCTAATATTTACTCATATATTTACCATTTCCAGTATTCTTTATTCTTTTGTTATGTTAGGGTTCTCCAGAGAGTCAGAACCAGTAAGATATACACCGACACACAGACACACACACACACATATATCTATTTACATATATGTAGATTTGTAGAAAGAGATTTACTGTAAGACTTTGGCTTACACAATTATGGAGGCTGAGAAGTCCTGTGATCTGCCATCTGCAAGCTGGGGCCCAGGAAAGTTGCTGGTGTAGTTCTAGTTCAAACTCAAAGTCCGGGGAACCAAGGGAGCCAATGGTGTTAGTCCCAGTCTGAGTCCAAAGGCCCAGGAACTAGGAACACTGATATCTGGGGGCGAGAGAAGATGGATTGTTTCAACTCAGGCAGAATGAGCAAATTTGCCTTTTTTCTGCCTGTTTTATTCAGGCCCTCAGTGGGTTGGATGATGTCCCCACACATTGATGAGGGCAATTTACTCAGTCTGATTGAAATGCTAATTTCTTCCAGAATACTGTCAGAGACATACCCAGAAACAATGTTTTTTTTTGTTTGTTTGTTTGAGACGGAGTCTTGCTCTGCCACCCAGGCTGGAGTGCAGTGGCTGGATCTCAGCTCACTGCAAGCTCCGCCTCCTGGGTTTACGCCATTCTCCTGCCTCAGCCTCCCGAGTAGCTGGGACTACAGGCGCCCGCCTCGTCGCCCGGCTAGTTTTTTGTATTTTTAAGTAGAGACAGGGTTTCACCGTATTAGCCAGGATGATCTCGATCTCCTGACCTCGTGATCCGCCCGTCTCGGCCTCCCAAAGTGCTGGGATTACAGGCTTGAGCCACCGCGCCCTGCCAGAAACAATGTTTTACTGAATTTCTGAACATCCGTTAGCCCAGTCAACTTAACACATAAAATTAACCATTCATTTACATACATTCAAATTTCCATCTTGTATCATTTTTTTCTTGCCCAAAGAATTTTCTTTTAACATTTCTTATAGATCATATTTGCTGATGACAAATTTCCTTGGCTTTTGTTTGTGTGCAAGTTTTTTTTGCACATTTCATCTGTATTTTTGAAAATATTTTCAAAATATTTTCCGTATTTTATCTGTGTTTTTTCTATATTTTTGCAGGATATAGAATTCTAGATTCATAGGTTTTATTTCAGCGTTTTTAAAAAGTCATGTCATTGTTTTCTAGCCAGTATGGTTTCTACTGTCAAGTCTGCATTGGTTCTTATCTTTGTTTCTCTGTACTTGGTGTGTCTTTTTTCTCTGGCTGCTCATAAGATTTAGGTTCATTACTGTTTTTCAGGAATCTGATTATAATGTATTTTGGTGTATTTTGGGCAGAGGGAAGGGTTGGGGGAGTTTATAGTATTCATCAATTTCAGAAAATTCACAGCCATTATTCAAATATTTTTTCTCTCACCTCCTTTTCTAGGACTCCAATTATGCAAATATTAGAGTGCTGGGTATTATACTATGGGTCATTGAGGCTCTGTTATTTTTAAGAAGGACTTTTCAGAGCAGTTTTAAGTTCACAGCAAAACTGAGCAGAAAAGTACAGTTACCATATACCTCCTGCCTGACACATGCGTAGCCTCCCCAGCTATCAGCATAATGTTCCATAATGAGACAATCGTTACAACTGGTGAACCTACTTTGAGTCATCTCCCTTCCCCCACTACCACATCCATAGTTTACGTTAGAGTTCACTCTGGGTATTGTACATTCTAAGAATTTTGACAAATGTATAATGACATGTATCTACCATTATAGTATCATCCAGAATAGTTTCACTGCCTTAAAAATCCTTGGTGTTCTGCCTAATCATCCCTCCCTTCCCCTCAACCCCTGGCAATCACTGATGTTTTTACGATCTCCACAGTTGCCTTTTCTAAGATGTCATATAGTTGGAATCACACAGTATGTAACCTTTTCAGATTGGCATCTTTCACTTATTAATATACATTTAGATTCCTCCATGTCTTCTCATGGCTTTAGAGCTCATTTCTTTTTTAGCACTGAACAATATTTCACCCTCTCAATGTACCGCAGTTTGTTTATTCATTCACCTATTGAGGGACATGTTGGTTGCTTTGAAGTTTCGGCAGTTATGAATAAAGATGTTATAAACACCCGTTTGCAGGGTTTTGTGTGGACATAAGTTTTCAGCTCATTTGTGTAAATACCAAAGAGTGTGATTGCTCAATTGTATGGTACAAGCTTGTTTAGTTCTATAAGAAATTGCCAAATCTTCTTCCAAAATGGCTGTACCAGTTTTCATTCCCACCAGCAATGAATGAGAGTTCCTGTTGCTCCACATCCTCACCAGCATTTGGTGTTGTCAGTGGTTGGATTTTGGTCATTCTGATAGGTGTATGTGTAGTGATATCTCATTTTAATTTGTAATAACCTAATGGCATACCACGTTGAGCATCTTTTCATTATGTATTTGCCATCTTCTTTGGTAAGGTATCTGTTCAGGTCTTTTGTCCATTTTTAAAATCAACTTGTTTTCTTAACAGTTCTGCATATATTTTGGATTACAGTGCTTTGTCAGAACTGTCTTTTGCAAATATTTTCTCCCAGACTGTGGCTTGTCATCTCATTCACTTGAACTGTTTAATTTTAAAATTCTTTTTTCTCTGTGCTTCAGTTTAGATATATTCTATCACTGTCTTCAAGTTCATTAATCTTCTGTGGTGGCTAATTGCCTATTAATACTTCCAGTTAAGTTTTAATATCAGATATTGTTTTTTGCATTTTTTAATTCCTGTTTGAGTTCTTATTTACATCTTTTGCTCTCCTTACTATATTTTTTCTTTACTCAAATATAATATCTGTTTCAACATCTTTGTCCACAAGTTTCTTTATATCTGTCATTTCCAGGATGGTTTCTATCAGCTTCTACTCATGTGTCACATTTTTCTCTACCTTACCATGCATAGTGATTTTTGATTGGAGTTGGAAATTGTGAATGTTACCTTGTTGAGTGGCTGGATTTTATTGTGTTATTCCTTTAAGGAGTGTTGCGTTTTATTTTGCAACCAATTATTTGCTTGTCTGTTTTATCCCTTTGAAGCCAGTGGGTCTAGAGTATTCTTTGCCCCAATAATGGTGCAGCCATTCATCAGATGATCTTGTCTGATCATCATAGAAGGTCATTCACATCTTCTATGATGTGACACCTCTAGGTTCTCCACTGAATGTTGTGGGTGATCAAAATGGACTCATCAGTATGACTGATCAGAGCTGAAACTTCTCCCTGTGTGAGCTCTGGGAATTGTTCAATTTACAACTCTCTGGTCATTCTGTACCCAGATTTTTGGAATTTCGCATTTTATGCACATGCAGCATTGTACTCAGCAAAGACTCAAGGGAAGCCCTATACAAATTTCTGTAGTTCTATTTCTTGTGTTTCTTCCTCTTTCTGGAGCTCTGTCTCAGTTTCAGCCACCTCAGTCTCCTCAGTACTTCTGTCCATCTCTTCAACTCTAAGTGATAAGGTTCGGCTGTGTCCCCACTCAAATCTCATCTTGAATTCCCACGTGTTGTGGGAGGGACCGGGTGGGGAGTAATTGAATCATCGGGGGCCACCTTTCCCATGCTGTTCGCATGATAGTGAGTAAGTCTCCCAAGATCTGATGGTTTTGAAAAACGGGAGTCTCCTGGAACAAGCTCTTTCTTTGCCTGCTGCCATCCATGTAAGACATGACTTCCTCCTCCTTGCCTTCTGCCATGATTGTGAGGCTTCTTCAGCCACATGGAACTGTAAGTCCAATTAACCCTCTTTCTTTTGAAAATTGCCCAGTTTCAGGTATGTCTTTTATCAACTGCGTGAAAACAGACTAATACAAGTCTGCCACACTCTGGGTTCCTTCTCCCTGTGTCAGTGCTCCATAAATTTCCTCTGGGCAGCAAGCTGGGGCATTCACAAGGCTTACCTTGTCTGTTTCTCTTCCTTCAAGAATCAGTCATGTGGTATGTATAGTCCAATGTCTGAAAACAATTGCTTATATTTTGTATAGTTTTCTAGTGGTTTATAGTAGAAAATTAAGTCTAAACCTCCTTGCTCCATGAGAGAAAGGTGAAGTTTTTCCACATAATTTTCAATATGCAGTCATGTTTGAGGACCACTGATATTAACAACATTGACATTATTTTGATCTATATTTTATCAACAGCATGATGTTATTAATGAAATCACCTTCCCAGGTCCAATTTAAATAAACATTTCCTTTTTTTTTTCTTTTCTTTTGAGACTGAGTCTCACTCTGTCACCCAGGCTAGAGTGCAGCAGCATGATCTCAGCTCACTGCAGCCTCTGCCTCCTGGGTTCAAGTGATTCTCCTGCCTCAGTCTCCTGAGTAGCTGGGATTACAGGCATGTACCACCATGCCTGACTAATTTTTGTATTTTTAGTAGAGAAGGGCTTTCACCCTGTTTGTCAGGCTGGTCCCAAACTCCTGACCTCAAGTGATCTGCCCGCCTCAGCCTCCCAAAGTGCGGGGATTACAGGTGTGAGCCACTGTGCCTGGCTAAATAAACATTCCTGTACTAAACAGTAGTAATAGTTTATAATATATGGTACAGGCAGTCTACTAAGGACTTCATTTATATCATTTCATTTAATCTACACAAATACTACTGTTAGATCCATTTTATAAAAGGAAAACCCAAGGTTCAAAGATATTATAGTTTTTCCCTGTGTCATGCTGCTAGTAGGTGTCATGCTGCTAGTAGATGGCATGCTAACACCAGATCTTGTGCTTTTAACTTCAATAACACGTTCTAGGGAGCCTATTGAATGGCACATAAATTACACAACTCCAGTCCACCAACATTCAAAGCTGGAAAACCACGTTTGTATGGAGTTAGGTTAGTAGAGACTGCTCATGTTGAATAAAAATCCCAAAAGCCAAAAGATATTAGCACATGTGCCTCTAAGTACTTGACATTTTGAAATGGCCCTGTTGATAATCAGATTATCTTAATGTGCAAAAAAAATTTACCCCACTGGAATTTTACATTTTAAAAATCACTCTGTAATCCTACAAAGTTAACATCTTTACCCCATTTCTAAATTTCACCCCATGACAACTTCTACCTGAAAGTTAAGGTCAGGGTGTTCTAGGCTGGGGGAGGATCAGGCATAGAGAGATCCAGAAATCTGTTGGCTTTGTCACTTGGCAATTTAAAAAAAGCAGTAATTTTTCATTTCAATGAAGTATCAAAACACTGAGGTTAAAGCAGTTACATCCAAATATTCCCTAATTCAAAATAGCTACATACAAACATTTGTATTAAGTCAATCTTGTTAAAATGTTTTTCTTCAGATCTCTCCTTTCTTAAAAAAGAAAGTGACAAATCCCATTTTAAAAGATTGCAATTTGGGGAATATTGTGTTTTGGTGACCATTAGTCACCTACTTTGTCCCTTCAGTCAAATTGGGTTGGAATTTTCTAAGCAGACATTTAAGCCCTGAATGAGGAGACCAAAGAGTAAACTGAGTCTGAGAAGACATCAGTCTTCTCAGCTTAGTCATTTAGGCAAGGATGTCTTCTGTGTTCATTCTTAAGTCCACAGAGCTGCAGCTCATTGCTATTAGGTGACATAATGGCTACAATGTGCTTTTTAGCAATAACATAGCAATACTTCTTGAGATAAAGGAATCCATGTCTATTAATACAGATTCCTAACATAGTAAGTGATTGCAGGAATGTACTTAGATACACGTGGCTGTTGGCAGGCCTCAGATCCTCACTGGCTATTAACCAAAAACATCAGGGTGGTTTTTGTATTTTTTGGTTTTTTTTTTTTTATTTTTAATGTGAGCTTCTCTTTGGGTAGCTTACAACATAGCAGCTGGCCTCTCTGAGAACAAGCAAGTGAGAGACTATGTTTCCTAATATCAGAAGTGACATCCCATTACTTCTGCCGGATTCTATTCACTAGGATTATGTCACTAAATGCAGTCCATACTCAGGGTACAAGACTGCAGAACTGCACGAATGCCAGGAGTTGGGGGCAATCTTAGAGGCTGCCTACTGATTTAATCATGTATGTAAATCACTGCCCAGATTACCACTTTGTTTTGAAATCCACTTGACACCCATTGGTCCTGATTTTGGGGTCTCTTACTGCCTTGCACCTTGTCAACCAGTGGTTCCTTCTTATAATTTTCTTCTCTGATTTTTGTCAGCACTTCAGTCTGCAAATTTTAGTCTTAGTTTTTTTTTGGCTACTGTTTTTATTCCGTTTCATGGGGCCATCATACTCTGACAAACTTTAACAGTAGAACTTTCAAAGTACTTTATTCTTTACCTTTATGCTGCTTATTAGATGTTGTTTATTCCTGTATTTAGTATGAATTAAATGAACATTTGCTGAGCATCTAATATGAATTAGTTGCCCTGACATTAAGCACTCTTATTGGCAGAACTATTTAAAGATTATAATTCCTTTGAATCAGTGGTCCAAGGTTTATATATATTCGCATTATTGGCTCTTAGGGCAGACATGCTGAGAACTTCTTTTGACTCTACTTTGCATCTACTAAATTTGAAATCACCTGCAAAGACAAGTGGGGAAAGAACACACCATTCAGCTTTGTTTCCCATTTTGCTTTTGGAACATGTGATGTGGTTTAAAAAGTCGGTGATGTTTGTCCTGAATTTGCTCATCTGAAAGTGATTTAAGTTGAGCCATTTAATGATTGGAACATTTTGGAGCTTTTTCCAGGACACCAAAACTCTTAGCATGGTTTAGGAATTCTGTAGCACTCTGACTGTTCCCAGCTGCTTGGGAGTCTTTGCTGAGTCCTTCTGTAACTCCACAGATCTGGCCTCACACAGAGAGATTTTCATGCATTTTGTTTCCTTTAAATATTTTCCCATTGATATTAGGATCAGGCTCTGATTGTAGGAAAATACCAGAGACAAAAATGGTTCAAGGTAGGCAAACATTACTGTAAGCATTTCTTTACTAATCATTTGGTGAAAGAGTCCTTGAGCCTGGAGTGTAGGAACATCCAAAATTCCTTCTGAAGACCTGATAGGGTTATAGGGTTGTGGTTTTTTTGTTTGTCTTTTGAGACAGAGTCTCACTTTGTCACCCATGCTAGAGGGCAGTGGTGTAATCTTGGCTGCAACCTCCACCTCCCAGGTTTAAGTGATTCTTCTGCCTCAGCCTCCCCAGTAGTTGGGACTACAGGCACCCGCCACTACATCCAGCTAAGTTTTGTATTTTTAGTAGAGACAGGAGTTTCATCATGTTGGCCAGGCTGCTCTCAAACTCCTGACTTCAAGTGATCCACCAACCTCAGCCTCCCAAAGTGCTGGGAATACAGGCATGAGCCACCATACCTAGCCAAGACCTGATAGGGTTCTGTTGAGCAAGAAGATTAATGGGTAGGAAACTACAAGAACAAAGGCTGTAGTGACTGCTGCTATTACTTTCTGACTGTCTTTTAGGGATTAAAAAAGTAATAAATAGAAAGTTGTGGATTAAGCGAATAGTGCCTGAATCTGAAGATGATGGTCCTTAGCTAAATTCAGAGAACCCCAATTCAGGGAGCAAGTATCATGCCAACCATTGAGATGACTCCTTGGACAAGGCTCTCATTGAAAAAGCAAGCTTCACATTCACTACCATGGTGAATGCTCACTTGCCCCCAATGAATGCTTTCTTCCTTTCTTCTCGCTCTCCTTTCCTTCACCCTGAGCATTTTTCCATGCTTCTTTTATATTTTAAATATGGTTTTATTAAAAAGTTACAAGCATTACTAATGTTAAGCTGTATGAAAGAGCTGGACACATGTCAAGGAGAAAGCCATTTAGGGCAGGGTTCCAGAAAACACATACCCAGATGACTTCATTTCTTCCTCCATCACATGGTGTTGTCCTTGGCTGAAATGTAGCAGTTAATATTCTCTTCAAACTCTGAAATAGCTAGAAGTTTCCTAAAAGATTTTGGTTTGCAGCAAAGGATTTTGTTTAAATTTTTAAATTGTTGTTTCACTATAGCAAAAAGTTATTTTTAGTTTGTTCTTACTCTTATTCAATCACGTATAATTTGGGGTAAGGAGAGACTTTCCAAATTAAGTCACAGATCAGTTAAAGCTAAAACGAGATTCCTGCTCTTTAATAGTTTCTGACAAGTGGGACACAGAGTTTGATCTATATGGTTAACAGGCAACAACTTTGGGCTCAGATTAATTGAGACAACTTGCTCTATTAAAATGAGCAGAGAACTGAACTTCTAGAAGGTCTTAGAACACTTCAGTTTAATTCAGTATTTACCAAGCAGCTGTTTTTTGAAGATTCTTTGCAGACATTGAAGGTCAATATTAAGGCATGATCTCCTGCCTCAATGAGCTCAGAGTGTGTTCTTGCAGGAGGTGGGGTAGGGGGAGGAAAACTCATGAATACAGAACAAAAATAAGACTTGATACTCTATAAATAGATGTGTCTCTAGACAAGATTTTTAAAAATGCTTATTGAACATCAATCAGGACATATATAAAATGTCTTGACCTTTGTTTACTTTCAAGTAAACAAACAAAGTAACAAGTCTTGACCTTTGTTTACTTTCAAAATGTATAGAAATCCATGAGTTCAAAGCTATACAAGTACATAATTCAGTGATATAGATGTGCTGTTCTATTATCTCCTTATCTGAGAAACAGCAGGAATAGCTGATAGAACACTCTATCATTGGTGAGGTCTAGCTGTACTCCTTACAATTTGCATAAATTTATGAGGTACAAGTGTCATCTTGTTACATGGATATATTGCATAGTGGTGAAGTTGGGGCTTTTAGGTTATCCATCACCTAAATAACACACATTCTACCCATCTCGCTCCACTTCTAAAACTCTTGAAGGGATTCTAAAATACAGCCATCTGAGAGCCTTTCTGGTTACTGGGGGTCACTCTGTCCGTGATGTAAAAATGAGGACAGCATTCATTGTGGTTTTTCCCCCAAATAGCCTCATTCCTAGATTAAGGAGCCTTATGAGAGTTCAGTCTCGATGTCATGTTGGGTCTCCCGAGGGAGCCCACCAAAACACACTGAAGAGAAGCTAGACAAATGTTTTTGGTGGTCTCAGCTCCATGTTTCAGTAAGTAGGAGGAGGGACCCAGGAGGGAAGAAAGCTGAGGTCATTCCAGACACTGAACATGAAGGTGCTTCAAACCTGCAGTCAATAGAAAACTTTTTGTCCCCACACAGACGACTTTTTCTCCCCCTAGCTGGTTTTTTTACTCTCTAGCCACCCCTAACTGTGATTTCCACCTGCCCTGTTCAACTCTTACATCTGTTTGACAGTTTCAGCACACATCAACCTCTCCATTCTTTCAGCAGTTCAGTAGTTGATTATTTTCTGTGTCAGATGTGCATCTTGACTCATTAATTCTAAGCAAAGCTGTTTGTTCATTCAAATATGAAGCACCTATGACATGGCAGGCAGCATGCTCACTGATAGGATGTAGCAGTCCTAGTGTTGGGGTACATCTTCAAAGTACCTGCCCTGAAGATGCAAACCAATAAAACACATAACTACACATTATGAAAAGTTCTAGGGAGGAAATGAACGTGGTGCTATGATGGAAAATAACCAGCAGAGCTTCTCAGAGGAGGCAACAGTTACACTGAGACCCAAAGCAAGAGAAGAAGCCAGCCATGCAAAAGGAGCTGAGGGTAGGAAAACATTCCAAGCAGAGGCACAGGTAAAGGAACAGAAGTGGAAGGAGCGTGACCTTCTCAAGGAAGCAACAGATGGCCAGGCCAAGAGCTTGTCAGGGGAAGGAGGCAGGAGATGAGGCCCAGCAGGAAGAGAGGAGGCCAGATCTGTAAGGCCTACAAAGAACTCAGTGTTATACTTCATTCAGCACTTGGTGCTTAGCCCACAACTTCCATCAATAGCCCCCTTGGTGCCCAGCACAGACCTTTGCTCAGAGTGAATTTTCAGCAAATACTTGGCAGGTGAAATGACTCAGAGGCCCCAGTCTTGCACCAACACTTCCAGAACCTCCCTGCCCATCAGTCCTCCCCAACCTGACTTCAGCATAAGTTGCGACTCCCAAAGGTCTCTCTCAATCCTGTTTTTAGCCATATATACCTTCTCTCAGCCTTCTCCTAGAAAATGAAGTGCTCAGTGGACAAGAATGACTTTGGAGAGCATGACTTGTCCCCAACCTCCTTTCTGAGAGGTGGCCCAACCACACAGTTGACAGCTGAGACTGGAGAGCTGTGCCACTGGAGATTCTCATCCTGGCCCCATTATCTGCCAGCTGTGTGCTGGGGTGAATCCGCTAATCTTCTGAACCTCAGGCCTCTCTCCTGTAAAATGGATCTCATGAGGGGGTCTTCTTGGGGGTTTCTATGAGTATTAAATGGGGTGATACACAACTCCTTAACACAGTGCCCAACATGTGGTTAACACTCAATAAGTTGTTAGCTACTGTTGCATTATTAACGTTAGCATAATCAACCAAGGCCCCTAAAATACTCAAAATGTCCCAATTCCAACCCTCCCTTTTCTCTTTGGAGAAACTCTAAGGCTCAGCTGGGTGCCACTTCCTCCCTGAGGGTTCCCAGGTAACCTTAGGCAGCAGTGATTTGCTCCTCTCTGTCCCTGCAGCAATTCGTACACTTCTCTTGGGAGACACACGTTATGCTTACCACATAACATGGCAACGCCATAGGCCTGTCTCTCCTACTCAACTGCCAAGTCTTTGAGAACAGGCATGGTACCTTTTTGTAATAACTGTCAATTCACATTTTTTTTTTTAACATTTTAATCTCTCTGAAATTGAGGATCATCTTACCAATAATGGCATGTTGAAGTTAATTGTCAGTGTTCTTTTTTGTCTCAGTGTCACATAAGTAATGATACATCTTACAATAGATGGCACCTTAGGTTAGATGAAATGCCGTTAACTTTGGGTATGGGCTTTGGAGTCAGATTTCTGGGGTCACTTATTTGGCATGTGGCCTTGAGCAAGTTACATAACCTTTCTGCATGGCGGCTTCTCATGTGAACAATAGACACAACAATTGTCTCATAGTTGTTGCAAGGATTCAGTGACAAAATACATTGTAAAGCATTTAGAATAGTGCCTGGCACATTGTTCATGCTGCGTATTATCTATTGTTATCTATGTTATTCCCGGCGACCAACTCAGTTTCTGGCCATAGTGGGGCTCAAGAAATACCCGAATAAATAAAAGAACAAAAGGGCAGCTGTGACACCATAGGAGCGCATGCTCAGCTCTTCCTGAAGAGGACTGTACTGCAGGGAGCTCGCAGACCTTTGGGATCACAGGGTCACACTCCCAGTCAGTGACCAAGCATGGTGGGGTCCTACAGCCGAGTGGTTTCTTCCCACTGCTGGGTCCTCCAACAGATGATCTTGGTTCTGGGGCTTCACGTTAGCCCGGCTCTGACTTCTCAGAGCAGCACTGTGGCCTGAGACTCTTGCTATCCATCCTCTTTCCTTCCCTCCATTCTTAAACAGCTATCAAACGCCTCTCGAGGTTGAGGGTTCTCCCCACCTACTCCTGTTCCCTCCCATTTATTCTTCACGAGTCTTTGCCCCCTAAATCTCCTGCCTTTCTACTTCTGTCATGGCCTCTTCTTCTGGGCAGGCCAAGCTGACCTATTAGTAAGCCTCTGAGAGAGCATGCTAGTGCCCACCAGGACCCAAATATTTTCAGTTTCTTGCTTGGACACATGTGGTGCTACCAGAGGAGAATCTGAACAGAGAGATACAGGAATAGCTTAGGAAGAACTGACATGCCACGGAAGCCCTACTTCAGTGACAGTGTTTGGCCCAAACTGTGCCAGGACTTGAGCGAGTACCCACCAGGCCACGTTTGCTTACACAGAAATCCTTGCCCTTCTCCTCGTACGCCCTGGGAAGGCTGCCTGAGATCCCACTGAGAGAGGCATCAGTGGGAAACCCTCAGCTGGGGCCTTTCCCCCCATGCCTCATAGCTGACCTGGCGCATCAAGACCCTTTCCCTAGTTTTGTATTCTCCATGACCCAAGGCCATGACTGACTGGTTGTGACTGAACAGAGCCCTGGGAAATTCTGCCTTTGGGATTTTTCCTTGGCCAGGAGCCAGAGAGAGGTCCAATTTGTCTTCTGCTACCAAAAATATATTCTATTTCCTTTCAGTCCTGTGTTTAATTCAAAAGAGGAACTAGAATTGCTGGATAAACACGTGCTATTTTTATTCCCACCTCCCACGTGCACACCCTCCTCCTCTTCCTAATGTAGCCTTCAAATCCCAGACTTGCACATCTGCCCAAATGTTGCAATGGAAGAAATGGATGTGCTTTCCCTCAGCCAGATGAACTTTTGCTTCTGTAGCCCACTCCTCCTTCCTTCAGCCTTCCTGCCTCCCTGCCCAGGATGAGGAACGTGTGAAAAAAGATGCTTTGATTTCTGTCCAAAGAAACCAAGGACAATTTGGAGACAACACATGGAAGCTTCAAGCATGACTTTGCTTTTGCCATGAACGTAATTATCCCTGGATTCCAGGGCAGCCCCTTGCCTTTTAGAATTGCCTACCGTCTCAGTAGCCCACCACCTCAGTAGTCCATCCTCCTTGTTTCATGGACCCAGATGGCTTGTAAATGACTCATACATAGCAGATACAGGAAATAGTTTTGAGACGTTGAATGGAGCTTGCATCATGCTGGTAAGTAAACATACAAACATGGAAAGTCAGTAAAATGGTTGACATTCAAGGCAGACCAAAAAAAAGGAAAAAGAAAGTCAATACAATGAGAGTTAATTACATTATAAAAATACTGTTTTTTCATTGTCAATGTTATCTATGTCATCTTTCCAAGCACATACTCAAAGGACTCACTTGACACTAATGGGCATTTTTGAAAGCTGCATCTATGGTGAAAGTGAAGCATTGCTGCTCATTGCTCAGCTCTGGTCTGCAAAGGAGGGCTGCTCTCCTGCAGGCAAGAACCAACTTCTTCATGCTTCAGGGTTGGGGTTCGCAGGTTCCGCTGAGGTGGCAGAGTGACCCAGGCTGCTCTTAGTTGAAGGATCTCTATGGGCTGAGGAATCTTCCCTGAGTTCCAGGTCACAGTCCAAGTGGGCATCAGAGAAAGGCCTGGGCAGGACTGGTCAGGGTTACAAGTGCCCAAGAGGTTGAGGACATTGGGAAGCCGACGTTGTTCTGAAGGAGGATCCTGATTCAGATTCTGTATCAGTCAGCTCAGGCCACCAAAACACAATACCATAGACTGGGTGGCTTAAACAAGATGTTTAATTATCTCAATTAAGGCTAGAAGTCCTAGATCAAGGTCCGTCAGGCCTTGATCCGAAAAGGCCTTTCTGGAAGGCCCCTCCTCCTGGCTTGCAGATGGTTTCTTCACTGTGTAGCTGTGTGACTGCTCCTCTGTGCATGTGTGGAAAGAGAGCGAGTAAGCTCTCAGGTCAATCTACTTTTTTTTGAGGCAGGGTCTAACTCTGTTGCCCAGGCTGGAGTGCAGTGGCAAGATCACAGCTCACTGCAGCCTCAACTTCAAGGGCTCAGGCAATCCTCCCACCTCAGCCTCCCACATAGCTGGGACCACAGACATGTACCACCATCCCAGCTAATTTTTGTTTTTTTTTTTTTTGTAGAGATAGGGTTTTGCCATGTTGCCCAGCCTGGTCTCGAAATAACCAATCTGCCTATCTTGGCCTCCCAAAATGCTAGGATTAGAGGCGTGAACCACTGCACCTGGCCTGTTTTTACTTCTAAGGACACAAGTCTTATCAGATTAGGGCCCCACCCTGAGGACCTCATTTAACCTATTTCCAAATACAGTCACCTTGGGGGTTAGGGCTTCAACATATGAATTTTGCAGGGGACACAATTCAGTCCTTAGACACTAAAAAAATCATGTTCCACACCAGCCTGGTACTAACTTGGTCTTCCAAGAATTGTCTGGAACAAGGGTTCTCAGCTGTGGTTGCATAGTGCAACTACCAGGGGAGTTTTAAAAAATACTAAGGCTAAGGCCCCATGCCTGGAGCTGTTGATCTGAGGGTGGAGCACTGGAATGCATATTTTTTAAAAGCTCCTCCAGGTGATTCTAACATACATTCATCAAGAACCCCTGTACTAGACAATGGGTCATCCAACAGCTGACTGCTCCTTGGGGCTCAGCCCAAGCAAGACAGACTTCTGTAAGGAGAAACCTGGGAGCACTGAGTGTGTGTGTGGTGTTTGGGGAGGACAAGTGCATTGTGTCTATATTATGTGGGTATATCTTCACAGGTATAAAATGTGCATTTATGTGTATACAATATGATACATTAATAGCATTAATCTTCAGACAGTCTCATGAGGCAACTTTTTCTAGGTTTGAATGCTACTTTCTCCTTCTCTCTTGATTGCTATTTAAAAATTTGTTTTTAAATGTTGCCATTGTGGACAAATATGATTCCATTTACATGAGATACTCAGAATAGTCCAATTTATAGAGACAGAAAGTTAGAATAGTGTTACTGGGTGGAGTTATTGTTTAATGGGTGCAGTTTCATTTGGAAGGATGAAGAAATTCTGGAGCCGGATAGTGGTGATGGTTGCATTAACAGTGTGAATGTACTTAATGCCACTCAACTGTATACTTGAAATGGTTACAATGGTTTTTAAACCTGATACTGTAAGCTATTGTATTTTTTCCAAGTTTACGAAGCTCTCATGATGAATATGGCATTGTAGAGAATCCTGGAAGTGAATCAATCCCTGTGTGCATGAGATACTTGAGGTAATCTCTGCTTTCTGCTTGTGAATTAGCTATACCATGGATCAATACCTTGATATCTCCATTCTTAAATTTACTGCTCCATAGAAGCCCCCAAGACTTTCTACATAACTGCTCACAAGACCCCCCAACTCTATCCCCACCTACTCTGAGACCCTCTTGGTCTCACAATCATTGCTTAATCATCTAGAAATTATCAAGAGCTTTGTCATTCACAGGCCTCATTCACCGCTACAGCCTGCTCTGAGGATATCTGAATGGAGCATCAGAGTTTGCAGGTAGAGAAAATGAGTGTGGTGAGGTGGGGGATGAAGGGATCTTTGAGTATACTGTAGGTGAACACAAAGGATGACAGTTGTTTTCTTTAGTTCAGACTTTGTCAAATGGGTGGCACTTAAGCTGTTGTCATTTAAGTGGCCAAAGTGAATCCGCTATTTCATTTATTCCTTCTGCAAAAAATTATGGAGGAACCACAAGTAAAAAATTATGGAGCCAGGACTTGGGCTCACACAGTGGCATTGAGAGAGATTCTAAGAAGTCCCAGCCTATGTGGGGAAATCAAACAGGCACTAATAGACTATGAGAAGGGCCATATGCAAAGTGTAAATCTCTACCTTTTTGGTTGCAAGGGGCAAAAAATCGTGTTTTAAATAATAATAAAATAAAGGAATGTTTTGCTCATGGGATGGAAAAGTCTAGGGCAAGGCTGTGCTTCAGACACAGCTGGATCCAGGTATTCAATAGTTTCAAGATTTTCTCCTTTCTTGATTTTCTGTAATCCTCATTCTGGGGAAGACTCACCTCTTATGGTAACTGGAATACTTTAATCTTCTAAGAGTTCCAACTAAAATTCTCAAAGTGAATCTTGTTGAGATAAAGTGCCCAACTCTAGAGCTGAGGGGATGGAGAAAAATGGGGAGTTGGCTCTGTTCAAACGACATAGACTGGATGGGAACTGGGGAAGCCATTTCCCATTGTGAGATCCAACTATTCTTACTAGAAGAGGGAATAGAATCAGGCCAGGGAGACCACTGGTATCACTACACTGTGGAAGTTTAGATGTGGTCTGGTCTCCTGTAAGAAGTCAGAAGGCTTCCCAGAGGGACCAGTATTTAAACGGTTCTTTAAGAATGGGTAGGAGCTGGTCATGGAAGGATGAGAGGGTTGAGGGAAAGGACCCACCCAGGAAAGAAATAGCACAAGCAATATGAATACTAATTAATGATTTGATGAAAAAGTTCTGTGTGATCAGTCTGTTATTGCATGACACCAGTTGGTCCAGAGAATAATATGGTGCTGAAGTGGGAGAATAATGGTATCTTTTAGTAATGATATGATTTCCTGAAAATAAGCAGGGCAAGCAGTAATGCAATTTTAAGTGACCTGAACATCACATCACTCATCAGCTAAAAACTTACAAGTAAAATACCCACAGAGCTGCTTAAAAAGTTGTACTATTCCTCAGTGCTTGGAGTATAATTTGTGAAGTGAATTTGCTTTTGGTGCTCTTGTGGGTTTTTTTGTTTGGTTTGGTTTGATTTTGTCTTTTGAGGTCAGACAGGAGAGAACCTTACCCATTTCCAGGTGGACAGAGGTCAAATCGTTTGAGGCACAGTATCATATTGACAGCGGGGGCGGCCCTTCTGGAGCAGCCTGCAGGGAGGCCAGCTGCTGTTGGGGAGGCACAGCCAGGGCTGCACAGGCGGGAGTCTCCCCGCCTACCGAGTTGGCTGGGTGGGAACCCTGCGCTCCTGGGCACAGCTGCTGTGGTTCCTGCACGTTCCTGGGGGCCCCAAAAGCCCTCTGCCTCCACAGGCTTGAAAGTGCCTGCTCCTGCTCCTTGGCCTCTCCCCACTCCCAAGGCCTGCCCCAGGGTGGAGCAAAGTGGCCAAGCCTGGGCACTGTTGCAACCCAGCCGGGTGTGCATGCTTTCGGGGGAGTGCTGACACACCAGCCCCCTGCTGCCTCGGCCCCCTCCGGACTTGGGGCACCAACAAGCGCCAGAGGGAGTCTGCTGAATGGGGAGGGTGCTGAGGGCGGCTTGGCACAGGCCAGCAGGCGCCTCTCAATACAGACAGCCTAGGCGTGTAGACATGTTAAAGTTCCTCTGTGAAACCCCCACCTTCAGGTAGGGGACAGCCTGAAGCCTTGGGGGCAGGCTGTCAGTTCCAGGTGAAGTCCACTGCCTGGAGTGAGAGCTTCCTTGATGACGGTTCCGCCAATCGGATGGTGCTTTTTCCAGGCCCGCCCATGGCTACCCATGGACCAATCAGCATGCACTTCCTCCATTCTGCATATGTGAAAACCCCCACACTCAGTCAGACTCACACCGTCACCTGGAAGACCTGCCAGCGGGAAGTAGATACGCACTTCAGGTCTCCTCAGAGCTGTTCTGTCACTCAGTGAAGCTTCTCTCTTGCCTTGCTCAGCCTCTAGTTGTCTGCATACCTCATTCCTCCTGGATGCAGGACAAGAACTCGGGACCCACCAGATGACAGGACTGAAAAAGCTATAACACAGACAGGGCTGAAACACGCCCCCTGTTTGCCACTTTGTGTGTGAGGACGAGGAGAGAAGAGCTGTGGCCCTTTTGGGAGGCCAGACTTCGGGGCTGAGCCAGGGCTGTGGCACACTGTAACACCCTCTTTGGGGCTCTGCAGTTTCTGGCATCTCCAAGCTTTCAGGCACCATCTCATTCCCCCTGTCCAGATGCTGATATCCACAGCAGAAGCCACTTTTGGTACATCTGGTCCACTTGCAGCCTTGCATAGAGCCGGTGTCTGTGCCGGTATGCCTGGCTGTGCACAGTGGCCAGACCCCATGCTCGCTCACTTACACACCCCTCGCCTCTCTCTGCCTGGCTCGTTCTTGGCAAGTGTGGGATCTGGGCCCATATCACAAGCCAAGTGCAGCCTGCTAGGCCTAGTGAGTTGGAATAAGCCCAAAGGTACAAGCAAAACCCAAGCAGAGGTGCTGCCAGCCACAGAGGTTTCCGGCTGGTGAAGTGACACCCTAAGGATCCTGTGACTTACACAAGAAAGCAATACTGAGGTCTTAAAAACAGTTTGGCTATTTTGTCTTTTTGCTTTTAAAAAATATAATAGACGATCACAAAGATTATTTATGAAAAACCCAACCCCATGGCCTGCTTCAACAGCCATTCTATGAGCAACTTTCCACAGTTGAGTTCTTCCTGGTTAAAATTTCTGAGAGGTCCTGTAATGTTGAATGCTCCCAAAGCTCAAATCAGGAGGCAGACAACAGTTCCATGCCTAGAAATGCTTTCAAATCACCAAGCTTCTCTTATTTAAAATTTAAAAATTCCTGATATACCTACCTGAAACAGTGCAATCCATGATCATGTGAGGGGTGAATTTAATTTTTCATAGACTCCTTCCCTTGGGCTAATTCTCCATGGGAGGCAATTTTTAAATGAATTTTTAAATTTTACTTTAAGATCTGGGATACACATGCAGAATGTGCAGGTTCGTTACATAGGTATACATGTGCCATGGTGGTTGACTGCACCCATCAACTCCGTTATCTAGGTTTTAAACCCTACATGCATTAGGTATTGGTCCCAATGCTCTCCCTCCCTTTGCCTCCCACCCCAACAGGCCCTGGTGTGTGATGTTCCCCCCGCTTGTCCATGTGTTCTCATTGTTCAACTCCCACCTATGAGTGAGAACATGCAGTGTTTGGTTTTTAGTCCTTGTGATAGTTTGCTGAGAATAATGGTTTCCAGCTTCATCCATGTCCTTGCAAAGGACATGAACTCATTCTTTTTTATGGCTGCAGTGTTCCATGGTGTATGTGTGCCACATTTTCTTTATCCAGTCTATCATTGATGGGCATTTGGGTTGGTTCCAAGTCTTTGCTATTGTAAATAGTGCTGCAGTAAACATACGTGTGCATGTGTCTTTATAGTAGAATGATTTATATTCCTTTGGGTATATACCCAGTAATGGGATTGCTGGGTCAACTGGTATTTCTGGTTCTAGATCCTTGAGGAATCACCACACTGTCTTCCATAATGGTTGAACTAATTTACACTCCCACCAACAGTGTAAAAGTGTTCCTATTTCTCCACATCCTCTCCAGCATCTGTTGTTTCCTTTTTAATGATTGCCATTCTAACTGCCATTAGATGGTATCTCGTTGTGGTTTTGATTTGCATTTCTCTAATGACTAGTAATGATGAGCTCTTTTTCATATGTTTGTTGGCCACATAAATGTCTTCTTTTGTGAAGTGTCTGTTCATATCATTTGCCCACTTTTTGATAGTGTTTTTTTCTTGTAAACTTGTTTAAGTTCCTTGTAGATTCTGGATATTAGGCCTTTGTCAGATGGGTAGCTTGCAGAAATTTTCTCACATTCTGTAGGTTGCCTGCTTACTCTGATAGTTCTTGTTGTTGTTTGTTTGTTTTTGTTTTTTTTTTCTGTGCAGAAGCTCTTTAGTTTAATTAGATCCCATTTGTCAATTTTGGCTTTTGTTGCAATTGCTTTTGGTGTTTTAGTCATGAAGTCTTTGCCCATGCCTATGTCCTGAATTGTATTGCTTAAGTTTTCTCAGAGATTTTATGGTTTTAGGTTACACATTTACGGCTTTAATCCACTTGAGTTAATTTTCATATAAAGTGTAAGGAAGGGCTCCAGTTTCTGTTTTCTGCATATGACTAGCCAGTTTTCCCAGCACCATTTATTAAATAGGGAATCCTTTCCCCATGGCTTGTTTTTGTCAGGTTTGTGAACGATCAGATGGTTGTAGATGTGTGGTGTTATTTCTGAGGCCTCTGTTCTGTTCCATTAGTATATATCTCTATTTGGGTGCCAGTACCATGTTGCTTTGGTTACTGTATCCTTGTAGTATAGTTTGAAGTCAGGTAGCATGATGCCTCCAGCTTTGTTCTTTTTGCTTAGGATTGTCTTGGGTATATGGGCTCTTTTTTGGTTCCATATGAAATTTAAAGTAGTTTTTTCTAATTCTGTGAAGAAAGGTAATGGTAGCTTGATGGGAATAGCATTGAATCTGTAAGTTACTTTGGTCAGTATGGCCATTTTCACGATATTGTTTCTTCCTATCCATGAGCATGGAATAGTTTTCCATTTATTTGTGTCCTCTTATTTCCTCGAGCAGTGGTTTGTAGTTCTCCTTGAAGAGGTCCTTCATGTCCCTTGTAAGTTGTATTCCTAGGTATTTTATTCTTTGCAGCAGTTGTGAATAGGAGTTCACTCATGTTTTGGCTCTCTGCTTGTCTATTATTGGTATAGAGGAATGCTTGTGATTTTTGCCCACTGATTTTGTATCCTGAGACTTTGCTGAAGTTGTTTATTGGCTTAAGGAGTTTTCGGGCTGAGACAATGGGGTTTCTAAATATACAATCATATCATCTGTAAACAGGAATAATTTGACTTCCTCTCTTCCTGTTTGAATACCTTTTCTTTCTCTTGCCTGATTGCCCTGGCCAGAACTTCCAATACTATGTTGAATTGGAGTGGTCAGAGAGGGCAGCCTTGTCTTGTGCTAGTTTTCAAAGAGAATGCTTCCAGTTTTTGCCCATTCAGTATGCTACTGGCTATGGGTTTATCATAAATAGCTCTTATTATTTTGAGATGTTCCACCAATCCCTAGTTTATTGAGAGTTTTTAGCATGAAGGGATGTTGAACTTTATTGAAGGCCTTTTCTGCATCTATTGAGATAATCATGTGGTTTTTGTCATGGGTTCTGTTTATGTGATGGATTATGTTTATTGATTTATATTTGTTGAACCAGATTACATTCCATGGATGAAGCCAACTGGATCGTGGTAGGTAAGCTTTTTGATGTGCTTCTGGATTTTGCTTGCCAGTATTTTGTTGAGAATTTTTGCAACAATATTCATCAGGGTATTGGTCTGAAATTTTCTTTTGTTGTCTCTGCCAGGTTTTGGTATCAGGATGATGCTGGCCTCATAAAATGAGTTAGGGAAGAGTCCTTCTTTTTCTCTTGTTTGGAATAGTTTCAGAAGGAATGGTACCAGCTCCTCTTTGTACCTCTGGTAGAATTCGGCTGTGAATCTGTCTGATCCTGGGCTTTTTTTGGTTGGTAGGCTATTAATTACTGCCTCAATTTCAGAGCCTGTTATTGGTCTATTCAGGGATTCAACTTCTTCCTGCTTTAGTCATGGGAGGGTGTATGTGTCCAGGAATATATCTATTTCTTCTAGATTTTCTAGTTTATTTGTGAAGAGATGTTTATAGTATTCTCTGATGGTAGTTTGTATTTCTGTGGGATCAGTGGTGATGTCCCCTTTATCATTTTTTATTGTGTCTATTTGATTCTTCTTCTTTATTAGTCTGGCTAGTGGTCTATCTATTTTGTTAATCTGTTAAAAAAAACAAAAAACAAAAACTAGCTCCTGGATTCACTGATTTTTTTGAAAGGTTTTTCATGTCTCTGTCTCCTTCAGTTCTGCTCTGATCTTATTTATTTCTTGCCTTCTGCTAGCTTTTGAATGTGTTTGCTCTTGCTTCTCTAGTTCTTTTAATCGTGATGTTAGGGTATCAGTTTTAGATCTTTCCTGCTTTCTCACGTGGGCATTTAGTGCTGTAAAGTTCCCTCTACACACTGCTTTAAATGTGTCCCAGAGATTCTGGTATGTTGTGTCTTTGTTCTCATTGGTTTCAAAGAACATCTTTATTTCTGCCTTCATTTCGTTATGTACCCAGTAGTCATTCAGGAGCAGCTTGTTCAGTTTCCATGTAGTTGTGCGGTTTTGAGTGAGTTTCTTAATCCTGAGTCCTAATTTGATCGCACTGTGGTCAGACAGACTGCTATGATTTCCATTCTTTTGCATTTGCTGAGGAGTGTTTTACTCCCAATTTTGTGGTCAATTTTAGAATAAGTGCTATGTGGTGCTGAGAAGAATGTATATTCTGTTGATTTGGGGTGGAGAGTTATCTGTAGTTATTAGGTCTGCTTGTTCCAGAGCTGAGTTCAAGTCTTGAATATCCCTGTTAATTTTCTGTCTCATTGATCTAATATTAACAGTGGGGTGTTAAAGTCTCCCACTGTCTCTTTGTAGGTCTCTAAGAACTTATTTTATGAATCTGGTGCTCCCGTATTGGGTGTACGTATGTTTAGGATAGTTAGCTCTTGTCGTTGCATTGATCCCTTTACCATTATGTAATGCCCTTCTTTGTCTTTTTTGATTTTTGTTAAAGTCTGTTTTATCAGAGACTAGGATTGTAACCCCTGTTTGTTTTTTTCTTTCCATTTGCTTGGTAAATTTTCCTCTATCCTTTTTTTTTTTTCTTTTGAGCCTATTTGTGTCTTTGCATGTGAGACGGGTCTCCTGAATACAGCACACTGATGGGTCTTGACTCTATCCAGTTTGCCATGCTGTGTCTTTTAATGGAGCATTTAACCCATTTACATTTACGCTTAATATTATTATGTGTGAATTTGATCCTGTCACCATGATGCTAGCTGGTTATTTTGCACATTAGTTGATGCAGTTTCTTCATAGTGTCATTGGTCTTTATATTTTGGTGTGTTTTTGCAGTGGCTGGTGTCAGTTTTTCCTTCCCATATTTAGCGCTTCTTTCAGGAGCTCTTGTAAGACAAGCCTGGTGTTGACAAAATCGCTCAGCATTTGCTTGTCTGGAAGGGATTTTATTTCTCCTTTGCTTATGAAGCTTAGTTTGGCTGGATATGAAATTCTGCAATGAAAATTATTTAAGAATGTTGAATATTGGCCCCACTTTCTTCTAGCTTGTAGGGTTTCTGCAGAGAGATCCACTGTTAGTCTGATGGGCTTCCCTTTGTAGGTAACCTGAAATTTCTCCCTGGCTGCCCTTAACATTTTTTCCTTCATTTCAACCTTGGAGAATCCGACGATTATGTGTCTTGAGATTGCTCTTGAGTAGTATCTTAGCAGTGTTCCTGAATTTGAATGTTGTCTTTAGGATAGGTCTTGCTAGGTTGGGGAAGTTCTCCGTGATATCCTGAAGTGTTTTCCAACTTGGTTCCATTCTCCCTGTCACTTTTAGGTACACCAATCAATGGTAGGTTTAGGGTTTAGTCTTTTCACATCATCCCATATATCTTGGAGGCTTTGTTCCTTTTCATTCATTTTTCTATAATCTTGTCTCTTCTCGCCTTATTTCAGTAAGTTGATCATCAATCTCTGATACCCTTTATTCCACTTGATTGATTTGGCTATTGATACTTGTGTATGCTTCATGAAGTTTTCGTGCTGGGTTTTTCAACTGCATCAGGTCGTTTATGTTTCTTCTCTAAACTGGTTATTCTAGTTAGCAGTTTCTGTAACCTTGTATTGAAGTTCTTAGCTTCCCTGTGCTGGGTTAGAACATGCTCCTTTAGGTCACAGGAGGTTGTTATTACCCACCTTCTGAAGCTGACATCTTTCAATTTGTCAAACTCATTCTCCATCCAGTTTTGTTCCCTTGCTGAAGAGGAGTTGTGATCATTTGGAGGAGAAGAGGCATTCTGGTTTTTGGAATTTTTAGCATTTTTGCGCTGGTTTTTCATCATCTTCATAGATTTATCTACCTTTGGTCTTTGAGGCTGATGACCTTTGGATGGGGTTTTTGTGTGGGGCTCCTTTTTGTTGATGTTATTGCTATTTGTTAGTTTTTCTTCTAACAGTCAGGCCTGTCTTCTGGACTTTGCTGGAGGTCCACTCCAGACCCTGTTTGCCTGGGTACCACCAGCATAGGCTGCAGAACAGCAGAGATTGCTGCAGCTCCTTTCTCTGGAAGCTTTGTCCCAGAGGGGTACCAGCCTGATGCCAGCCAGAGCTCTCCTGTATGAGGTGTCTCCCAGGCTGGAGGCATGGGGGCGGGGGTCAGGGACCCACTTGAGGAGGCAGTCTGTCCCTTAGCAGAGCTCGAGTGCTGTGCTGGGAGAATGTTCCTTATCAGGATTAGCTGCGCTCTTCAGAGCCAGCAGAGAGGAATGTTTAAGTCTGCTGAAGCTGCGCCCACAGCTGCCCCTTCCCCTAGGTGCTCTGTCCAGGGAGATGGGAGTTTTATCTATAAGCCCCTGACTGGGGCTGCTGGGGAGGCAATTTTTATACACAAAAAGTAGCAATTGTTATTCTGTCCTTCCCCTCCACAAATAGAAAGAAAACAGGAAGCAGCGGATCAACAAACAAAACTGACCACAACCAACGTTTATTCTTGATTTGTCATCACTCTTTTCATGGCTTGTTTTCTTCCACATGTTAAATATATAAAAACCAAAACTTTATTAACATACAAATAAAGAAAACATGCGCAGCATGTATGCATGGCAGGTAGTGAGGAAACCTGGCCAGCTGACTGGTTCCTGCACCAAGGTTTGCAGAGTAGGTTGTTTGAACACCTTCTGTGGGTCTGTGTCATTTCCAAGTTGAAGAATTTCAACCAAAGAGCAACATGTCACATTGGTTAAAGACAGATTTCTGTTCATACTAAGGGAAAAGGTTGTTCTTTTATTTATTTCTTTTTCCTGAGTCTCCACTTTTTTCTTCTCTGACAAATGTTTGAAGTTCAGTGAAATACCAAAGGAGACAAGGATGAAGGGGACACAGGATGGAATCAGAAAAAAACACAAATGGAATCCAGGAAGTTCTATGGGAGACAACTGATATATCTCCTTGATAAAGAAAAATTGTACAGAATATTTAATGAGTCTGTCTTGCCCCAAAAGGGAAAAAACACAAGTAGCTAAGCCATTTGCAGAGAGGAAAAAATGTCATGGGAAAATGAAAAATATCTCTAATGTCTATGTAGCACATAAAATATCTAAGTAGGCGAGTACAGTGGTTCACGCCTGTATTGGGAGACCAAGGCAGGCAGATCACTTGAGGTCAGGAGTTCAAGACCAGCCTGGCCAAGATGGTGAAACCCCATCTCTACTAAAAATACAAAAATTAGCTGGGAGTGGTGGCAGGCGCCTCTAATCCCAGCTAGTCAGGAAGCTGAGGCAGGAGAATCACTTGAACCCAGGAGGCGGAGGTTGCAGTGAGCCAGGATCGCACCACTGTACTCCAGTCTGGGTGACAGAGCAAGACTCCATCTCAAAAAAGAAATATTTAGTAAATATTAAAGGACAAGAGGGAATATCTGTTTAAAAAATCATAATGCATATGTTAGATGAAAAAATAATAGGATGAGATGGTCGTTATTGAAATAGCATTTGCTATATAAATTCAAACATTCCTTTTCAAATTCAGCTTCTCAGAGGTTTGACTTCAGATGCTTGAGCACTTTCAACATTATCTTTGCCTTTATCCTTCTTCATGCGGATAAACACAACCGCTAAAATTATACCTAAAAGAAAAAACCCAGGGTCAAATACATGGGATCTTTTAAAATGTACTGCCACATTCAGTTATAAAGTAGTAGTGTGGTAGGAAAAAAATGACTCAACTTCATTTTTGTATGTGGTTCAACAAAGTTTCACTGCCCTAGTGAATAAAGGACTCTAGTCATTGGCCTTTGTAGAGAAATGAGCTTATCATTTATCCTGTTGGATGTATCAAGTTCCAAATCATAGCCGACTTGGCACTTGCTGGATCTTGCCCTAAGAACATAGGACCTAATGTCCCACACTATGGAGTGTATAAGCACCTGACAAAGTTCCTGAACTTTATATATGCTTAATATTGGTTCTATTCTTCCCCTTTACTAGAGAAAACAATCCAATTAGCACAACCAGAAAGCTGTTCTCTGACCTGCTCACCTCCCTGAAGCTGATTTTCATTGTGTCCATACCAGCTATCACATTTCTTTGGGCACCTTCCTCTTGGATCCGGCCTATGTTGTTGTGGGACCCTGGGTAGACTGCTCAACCTTCTTGGTTTCTCTTGCCTGATACATCAAAATTACACTGTGCAGCTCAGCACTGATTGTGTACTGTCAAACAGAGCCCACTATGACGAAGGGAGTTGTTTTAAGGAAATTAACCTGCTAGTAAGTTTATAGGAGGAATCATGGCAGAAAAGACTGGATGCTCGGAAACTTAAAATTGCAACCCTATCATGAAGAGAATAAGGGAATGAAACTGTAAAATCCTATTCTATTTCTGGATGTTTCCAAACTCAAGCAGTCTTTAACTTGTGGTAAGATTATGGAATTAAGTTGATATGTTAAGAAAATTGCTATCTGATGTGTAAATTCAAAAACCCTTTCAAGGTTGGAGGGCAAATACAATAAGAAAAGGCACAGAGGCAGAAGGGACCTTATGTAAGTGAGTGGGACCTCAAAAAGCCAGTGCAATTACCATGAAAAGTGTGCAGCAGATGGTGGTTCTCAGGGAGGAATGATGATCACCATGCACACATTAGGACGGGCAGTGGCCATGACGTGAAGGACCTCCCATGCCATAGGGAGTCTGGACTGAAGGGTATAAAGAAGTGAGACCCCCTTTAGATGCATGAACCAGAGTCCAGTGTGACACATTCAATCATGGGAGAAAAGACCAGATGCTGAGAGAACAATCAATAATACTTAGAATAATCCTAGTCCTTCTTTTAAAAGAAAAAGGATATGCAACCATAAATCCCTTCACTCAGGTACCCATGAAATAATGAAGTATCTATTTCTAATGCTTAACTTGTGGTGGGGACAACAGTTGAAAGAGGGCAATTACTATATATAGGTTGAGTATCCCTAATTTGAAAATCTCTAATCTGAAACTTTTGGGGGACCAACTTGATGCCACAAGCAGAAAATTCTACACCTGACCTCATGTGACAGGTTGAAGGAAAAACTTGGTTTCATGCACAGTATTATGTAAAATATTGTATGAAATACCTTCAGACTATGTGTATAAAATGTTTCTGAATCATGTGAATTTTGTGTTAAGACTTGGGTCCCATCCCCAAGATATCTCATCATGTATTTGCAAATGTTCAAAAATCTGGAAAAAATCTAAAATCTGAAACACTTATGCTCTCAATCATTTTGGGTAAGGAAACAATTGGAATAGGCACTGGGTTGTTTGCAAAAAAGAAAAAAACAGCTAGATCAGGGGATTCTACTGTCTAGCCAAGCCAGGGGCTATGGCAGAGGCTGTGGTCATGATGCAATGGGTTATTCTGAGTAATAAAGAATCAGGTTTCTATGCATAGGGAAGTTCTGCACTATACATTTCAGGTATCTCAGCATCACCACTGGAAGGCTAACTTCTGCCTGTAACAATAATGGCAGGTGAGACCATAAACTCTGGTGTAGGATCTATGTATGTCACTGTTTCCCCCGCATCAACACAGCACCTGACACATGGTACCACTACTGCATTTCTTCCCTCTTTATCACAAAAACTTTGTAACTAGGCATAATATGTAACAATTGATGACCATAAATCCCCTTATATTTCTTAAATTAATAAGGCAATAGAGACAGAGGGTGGTACTAAAGCTGTAACTCCAAGAAAGTCTGATGTAATTTGCTGGTGATCTACCTTCTGGGCTATTGCCTGGGTTGCCATTTGAGCAGCCACCAGACCAATCCAGGAAGACAGGCCCTGAGATAAGCTCACATTTCTGAGGCCCAGGATATGACTCTTTGAATTAAGAAATTACACTCACCAATGACCAGAAAAGTGGTCAGCAGTATACCAACTGCCATGCCCACAGTGGGTATCCCAGGCTGGTGACCTGCTGGCCGGAAACAACTTCCTTCCCCACAACTGCAGAATGTAACTGCAAAACAGGACAGTATTTGGTAGGATAAATTCTCAAGTGAATAGTTGCAGAATCCCATATCAAAGTCAAGAATCTCTTCAAACGGCCCGTGGTGACAGATACTAGCCTGAGTTGCCTATAGCAGAATATCTACCTGGTAAAGAAACAATGCTTTCCAAGGGTGGCCGACCCCCATCATTGATGCGGATCAAGACAACATATTCCCTCTCCTCAAAGTCTGTGTGCCTGGTAGACAGTTGGGCATGAGTACCTGCCAGGACAGGAAAAAAACACAAAAACAAAAACACGTGAAAATACAACTTCAGACCCTGGATTAGCAGGAATAAAGCTCATTTTGTATCACATACTAAGGTTGACTGGAACATGGCTGGATATGAGTTAAACTGCCCAAAGTATCATCCACATCATTCCACATGTATCTTCCCATAAGGTAAGAAAGAGTTAAAGCATCCTTTAAGTTCTTAATTCATGATTTCTCTGTAGAAATTTATACTAAATACAGTCAATTATCATTTGTAGCACTTATGTTCTATAAAGTTGCCCCAAACACTGAATTAATGAATGCTGAACCATTGCTCCTAGAGGAAAGGCAGGGTTAGTTTCCTGTGAGCTTCTAGTCACATTTTCCCTAACTGATTAATATATAACCTTGGTTTTTTGTGTGTTTGTTTGTTTAAAGATATCTTATTTAACATATATTGTTCATTGTAACATTTAACTCACATCTAACAGCACTAAAACTTCCTGAACAAAGCTTATCAAACACATATGTTTAGGTTGGTGGAAAATAATTGCAGTTTTGGACATTACTTTTAATCTGTGACCCAAACCACAATTTTTCTCTGTAAGGCACACATCACAGCCTTCCTGTGCTTAGGAACTCTAGATAGCACTTCAGCACTATAGTTCAGAGCCATTTTTTTTTTTGAAATCATGGGTCATCTTTTAGGTTTGACCCTGTGTGTGTGTGTGTTTTTAAATACTTTAAGTTCCAGGGTACATGTGCACAGTGTGCAGGTTTGATACATAGGTATACACGTGTCATGTTGATTTACTGTACTCATCAACTCGTCATTTACATTAGGTATTTCTCCTAATGCTGTCCCTCCCCCAGCTCCCCACCCCCCCGACAGGCTCCAGTGTGAGATGTTCCCCACCCTTTGACCAAGAGTTCTCATTGTTCAATTCCCACCTATGAGTGAGAATATGCAGTGTTTGGTTTTCAGTCCTTGTGATAGTTTGCTCAGAATGATGGTTTCCAGCTTCATCCATGTCCCTGCAAAGGACATGATCATCCTTTTTTATGGCTGCATAGTATTCCATGGTGTATATATACCATATTTTCTTAATCCAGTCTATCATTGATGGGCATTTGGGTTGGTTCCAAGTCTTTGCTATTGTGAATAGTGCTGCAATAAACATACGTGTGCATGTGTCTTTATAGTAGCATGGTTTATAATCCTTTGGGTATATACCCAGTAATGGGATGGCTGGGTCAAATGGTATTTCTGGTTCTAGATCCTTGAGGAATCACCACACTGTCTTCCACAATGCTTGAACTAATTTACACTCCCACCAACAGTGTAAAAGCATTCCTATTTCACCATATCCTCTCCTGCATCTGTTATTTCCTGACTTTTTAATGATTGCCATTGTAACTGGCACGACATGGTATCTCATTGTGGTTTTGATTTGCATTTCTCTGATGACCAGTGATGATCATGTTCATGTGTCTGCTGGCTGCATAAACGTCTTTTGAGAAGTGTCTGTTCATATCCTTTGCCCACTTTTTGATGGGGTTATTTTTTCTTGTAAATTTGTTTGAGTTCTTCGTAGATTCTGGATATTAGCCCTTTGTCAGGACGGTAGACTGCAAAAATGTTTTTCCATTCTGTATGTTGCCTGTTCACTCTGATGGTAGTTTCTTTTGCTGTGCAGAAGCTCTTTAATTATATCACGTTTGTCAATTTTGGCTTTTGTTGCAATTGCTTTTGGTGTTTTAATCATGAAGTCCTTGCCCATGCCTATGTTCTGAATGGTATTGCCTAGGTTTTTTTCTAGGGATTTTATGGTTTTAGGTCTAACATTTAAGTCTTTAATCCATCTTGAGTTAATTTTCGTATAAGGAGTAAGGACAGGATCCAGTTTCAGAACCTATCCAGAAATTACACATATTACATAAATTGTGGGAAAAGACATGAATGAAACAGTTATTATATTCTATATGTTCAAGAAGCTACAAGACTAAGACGTGTGTAGATAGATACAGAACATTTTAAAAACCCAAGTTAATTTATAGAAGAAAACTACAAAGTTTGATATAAAAATAGACTAGGTTGGATTAATGGCTATAGTATAGCCATTGAATGTAGCAGAAAAAGACAGTAAACTTGAAGATATAGAAATAAAGCTATCCAAAAAAAAACAGAAAAAAAAGTAAGCTTTGAGACAATTTCAAGTGGCTTAATACATGTGTAATCAAATTCCTGAAAGCCAAGAAAGATAGATAGTGGAGAGAAAAACATTTTTGATAAGACAATGGCTAATATTTTTTCCATGTTTGATGAAAACTCCAATCCTCAGATCCAAGATGATCATCAAACTTCAGGAACAAGAAAAATGAATAAAACACCACCAAGGCAATATAAGCATCAAATTACTTAAAACTAATAAGAGAATATCTTAAAAACACCCAGAGAGAAAAGAATACAAACATTCAATGGAACAAGGAAAAACCATAGTGGGCAGGGCACCCCCGGTGGCTCACGCCTATAATCCCAGCACTTTGGGAGGCCTGGGCAGGCGGATTACTTGAGGCCAGGAGTTTGAGACCAGTCTGGGCTACTAGGGAGACTGAGTCACAAGAATCGCTTGAACCTGGGAGGCTGAGATTGTGCCACTGCACTCCAGCCTGGGCAACAGAGTAAGACTGCCTCAAAAAAAAAAAAAAAAAAAAAGTGGTGAAATACCTTTGAAGTACTAAAAGAAAAAAATGTCTAAATTTAAAATGATTCTAATCATGTTTTCTGGTTATGATGTAATTAAATTAGAAGTTAGAAAGGTATAGGAAATATTCCCAGAATATTTGGAAACTAAATAACACACTTCTAAATAACACATGATCACAAAAGAAATCTAAAGGGAAAACATAATGTATCAAATTTTGTGGGCCAGGCATGGTGATTCACTCCTGTAATCCCAGCATTTTGGGAGACTGAGGTGGGAGGCTCACTTGAACCCAGGAGTTTGAGACAAGCCTGAGCAACATACCATGACCCCCATCTCTACAAAAAATTTAAAAATAAAAAATTAGCCAAGTGTGGTTGCTCATACTTGTAGTCCCAGCTACACAGGAGGCTGAAGCAGGAAGCTCATCTGAGCCCAGGAGTTCAAGGCTGCAGCAAGCCATGATCACACCACTGCACTGCAGCCTGGGTGACTGAGGCCCTGTCTATTTAACAAAAAGATCTCAAAGTAATGGCATCGGCTTCCACCTTAATGAAAACAGAACAAGAACAAAAACACAATGTAAGAAGAATAAAGGAAATAATAAAGATCTGGCCAGTGAAATATAAAACAAAAGCAGAAAAAAATGAAACCAAAAGCTGGTTCTTTGAAAATATCAATAAAATAAACTTCTAGCCAGATTGTCAGGAAAAAAGATAATTTGCCAATATCAGAATGAGGTGATATCACTATGTATTTTACAGATATTAATATCATGAACTATATCAATAAATTAGATTAATGAAATAGGTGAATTATTTGAAACGTACAAGCTAACAAGCTCAACCAAAAAGAAATATATAAATTGAATTTTTCTATATCTATAAAATAAAATTGAATTTGTAGTTAAAACTTCTTAAAAATACACCAGGCCCAGATAGCTTTACTGGCAAATTCTTTCAAGCTTTAAGAAGAAATACCACTTTTATGCAAACTTGACCAGATAATTGAAGATAAACAGATGAAATGCTTCCTCATTCTACAAGGCAAAATATAGAGACCAACATCCCTCATGAATATAGATGCAAAAATTAAGTTTTAGCAAATCCAACAATACATAAACATGGTAATATTTCATCACTAAGTAGGCGTTATCCCAGGAAGGTGATTTTAGATTCAAAAGTTGATGTAATTCATCAATTAATAGGCCCAAAAAATCAAATCAGCCACATAGTCAATAAATGGAGCAAAAGCACTTGAACAATTTAATATCCATTTCCAATTTAGAAAAAAAAAAAAAAAAAAAACACCTCCAAATAGGAATAAAAGTCAAAGTCCTCAACCTAATAAAGATCACCTACAAAAATAAACCCTACAGCTAACGTCTACTTAATGGTGAAAGGCTAAATGCTTTCTTCCTAAGATCATGAACAAGTCAAGTATTTCTGCTCTTACCACCTCTATTTGACATTTCACTGAAGGTTTCAGCCAGTAATAAACAAAAGACATACAGACTGAAAAGGAAAAAGTCAGTGTTCACAGACAACATGATTGTCTGTGTAGAAAATCTATGAAATCTAAAAAAATAAGGTCAGCAAGGCTGTAGAATACAGATCAGTATACAGAAATCATTATATTCCTATATCTAGAAATATTTAAAATATCAAAACTCTGAAATGCTTAGGGAAAATTTTGCAAGAACTATACACTGAAAACAAACACATTGCTGAAAGAAATTAAAGAGCTAAATAAATGGAGACATATACCACGTTCATGAATTGGAAGACTTAATTTTGTTAATATGTCAGTTCTCCTCCAGATTCCCCAATAGATTGAACACAATCTCAACAGGAAGGAACAGGCTACCTTCTAAAATTTATATAGAAATGAACAAGACAGAATGAAGGAATTTTGAAAAAGAAGTCAGAAAAATGAATCTACCTGATTTCAAGCCTTATACAGCTACAGTAATCAAGACAATGTTTTATTGGTATAAAAATAGAAACAGATTGATGAAACAAAAAAATCCAGAACTAGATTTATGTATAGGTGGTCACTTGATTTTTGCCAAAGTTAAGATAATCCAATGTAAAAGGGATGTTTTAAACAAATGGTGTTAGAACAGTTAGATAGCTATGTTAAAAACAATAAACTTTGGTCTTTACCACACCCCCTATGCAAGCATATCTCAGCGATATTATGGGTTTGGTTCCAGATCACTGCAATAAAGCAATTAGCTCAGTGAAGCGAGTCACACAAATTTTTTGTTTTTCTACCGAAATAACAGCTTATACTATACTCTGGACTGTTAATAGCATCATACCAAAAAAAAAAAAAAAAAAAAAAAAACCCTAATGTCCATACCTTAATTTAAAAGTACTTTGTTGCCAAAAAATGCTAATGATTATCTGACGCTTCAATGAGTCAATCTTTTTGCTGCTAATCATTTCCTGTCTCAATGTTGGTGGTTGCTAAAGGCTGGGGTGGCTGTGGCAATTTCTGAAAATCAGACAACAATGAAGTTTGTTGCACTTATTGACTTCCTTTCATGAGAGAGTTCTCTGTAGCATGTGATGCTGGCTGATGGCATTTTACCCACAAGAGAACATCTCTCAAAAATTGTAGTAAATCTTCTCAAACACTGCCACTGTTTTATCAACTATGTTTATGGAATATTCTAAATCCTTGCTTGTTATTTCAACAATGTGCATGGCATCTTCACCAGAAGCAGATTCCATTGTTCAAACAAGCAAACAAAACCCACATTGTTCAGTTGTAAGAAGCAACTGTCATTCATTCCAGTTTGATCATGAGATTGCAGCAATTCAGTCACATAATCAAGGTTCCGCTTCTAATTCTAGCTCTATTGTTTTTTTCACCACATTTTCAGCGACTCCTCTGCTGAAGTCTTGAACCCCTCAAAGTCATCCATGAGGGTTGGAATCAATTTCTTCCAAACTCCTACTAATGTGTATATTTCAACCTCCTCCCATGAATCACCTTTTTTAAGATGTCATCAAGAATCAAATATTCTTGATGACATCTAGACTGGTGAATCTTTTCAGAAGGCTTTCAATTTACTTTGCCCAGATCCATCAGAGGAATTACTATCTAATAGGAGCTATAACCTTATGAAATGTATATCTTAAATAATTTGAAAATCAGAATTACTCCTTGATCTGGGGCCTGCAGAATGGATGTGTTAGCAGGCATGAAAACAACATTCATTTCCTTGTACATCTCCACCAGAGCTCTTGAGTAACCAGATGCATTGTCAATGAGTAGTAATATGTTGAGAGGAATCTTTTTTGGGGGAGAGTAGGTCTCAACACCAGGCTTAAAATATTCAGTAAACTATGCTGTAAACAGATGTGCTGTCATCTGGGCTTTGTTGTTCCATTGATAGAGCACAGACAAAGTAGATTTAGCATAATTCTTAAGGGCCCTAGTATTTTAGGAATGCTAAATTAGTGTTGGCTTTAACTTAAAGTCACCAGTTGCATTAGTCCTAATAAAAGCCAGCCTGTCCTTTGAGGCTTTGAAGCCAGGCATTTACTTCTCTAGCTATGGATGTCCAAGATAAAGATGGCATTGTTTTCCAAAAGAAGGCTGTTTCATCAACATTGAAAAGCTTGTTTAGTGTAGCCAGTTTCATTAATGATCTCAGATCTTCTGGATTACTTGCTTCCACTTTAATTTGCTGCATCATTTTGCACTTTGTTATGGAAATAGCTTCTTTCCTTAAACATCATAAACCAACCTCTGCTAGCTTCAAACGTTTATTTTGCAGTTTCCTCACCTCTCTGTCTTTACAGAAGTGAGGAGTTAAGGCCTTGCTCTGGGTTAGATTTTGGTTTAAGGGAATATTGTTGCTGTTTTAATCTTCTATCCAGACTACTCAAACTTTCTGCCTTAATGGCAATAAGGCTATTTTGCTTTTTTTTATTATTATTATTATTTGTGTTCACTGTAGCTTCACTCTTAATTTCCTTCAATAACTTTTCTTTTGCATTCACAACCTGGCTAAGCGTTTTATGCAAGAGGCCTAGTTTTTGGCCAATCTTGGCTATGAACATAACTCTCTCACTAAGCTAAATCACGTCTAGCTTTTGATTGAAAGTGACAGATGTGTGACTCTTCCTTTCACCTGAACACTTATATGCCATTCTAAGATTATTAATTGGCCTAATTTCAATATTGTGTCTCAGGCAACAGGGAGGCACAAGGAGAGGGAGAGACATGGAGCTCCACAACTTAATCATATACCTCCCATATGACCCAGCCATTCTATTCCTCAGTATTTAACCAAGAAAACTGCAAACGTATGTCCCTTCACAAAATATTTGTTCACAAATCCTCACAGCAGCTTTGTAATAGCAAAAGTTGGAGTTACAAGCAACCGGTGAACAGGTATAGTCATTCAATGGGAATACTACCCCTCAATAAAAAGGAATGAAGTATTGATACATGTAACAACACAGATACATCTCAAAATAATGAGATGAAAGAAACCAGACCAAAAAAGGTATACATACTATACTATACTATTCTATTCAGATAAACTTACTGAAAATGAAAACTATAGTAATGGAAAGCACATTGATGGTTGCCTGGGGAGAGGGGATGGGTGGGAAGCAGAGATTATAATAGGGCATGAAATATCTTCTGGGGGTGATAGAAATGTTCATTGTCTTGAATGTGTTGATGGCGTCAGTGGTATTTACACATAATCAATTCTCATAAAATTGTATACTTTGTATACTTTGAATATATATACATAATATTCAATCTCAACGTTTTTAAAAATTTCTATAAAATCTGCTTTCCATCTGTCATTGAAAATTTTGCAAATGATGCTTAGGTCATCCAACTGTTCATCTACACCAAGGGAATGCTGTGTGGTCATAATCTTTCCTCCCTTGAAAGCCTGGGGCTTTGTCCCCTCTGGAGTCCTTCCCTGTGCAAGCTTCCAAAGCATGAACTTCCATCCTGGAGCATGAGAGAAAGCTCTGCGCTGAGTACTGCAAACCCACCAAGTTAAATAAAACCTACTTTCATCATCCATCTGTGTTTTTTTCCATGTATTTCCAACAACTCACCATTGATTTTGGAAACTTGCCAGTCGTTCTGTAGGCTTTCACTGGCGAGGGAAAATGTAAAGTGGGGACCCCGAAATGAGTGCTGATCGTCATCAGTAGCCTCGAAAATGAGACTTCCAGGTGCACGGAGGGGATGGCAGAAGAACAAGTCCGTGTAGTCCTTGGCCAGCCTGGGAGGGTTGTCATTCACATCCGTAAGGATCAGATGGAACTGTGACACAGAGCTCAAGGAAGACCCCCCTAAGGAATTGAATGATTGAAACATGGGATCAGCTCACTCATTTTCCTCTTAAATAGAAGGGTTTCCCTTTCTTTAAAATTCAAGCAGTTAGGTACACTGAGATGCTAGAAAGAAGACGAGCTTTTAGAATCAAAGACCTAGTTTTGTTACTGGTGAAAAAGTCTTATTGACCATCATCATAATAACTAAGATCTATGTGCTAATATTTTACATATATTACTTCACAGTAATTCTGAAAACTGAGCTCAGAAGTTGTGTAACTTGCCCAAGGCAGAGAGGTTTTCAATCCAAGAGGTCTAACTCCAGCACTCACACCTTCACTTGCTCCTCACCAGGCCTTAGGCATGTTAGTTGAGTTTTCTAAGCTTATTTTCTTCAGTTGTGTAGCTTTGCGAGAATCCCGAATATGAGTGAATGTTCTGGAAAATAGTAAAAGTCTCCACAGATATTATGTAGTATATGTCAGGAGTGAAAAACTTAGATCTGCAGCATAACCGGTTGGTAGCTATGTAATCTTGGGCAGTTACTTAATTTCTCAGTGCTTTGGTTTCCTCGTTCATAATATGTGGTCAAGAATAGCACCTACCTTATAGTGTTGCATGAGGAGTAAGTTATTACACTAAGTGCTCAGTATGGGGCTGTCAGTGCAACATAAACACTGACTGTTATCGTGTCCTCCCCGACACCAATCACAGACATTGTTTCTACAACTTCTGACTCTGACCTTGTTTGATTCCAGTAATGTTTTCTTGCTCCTGCTTCATTTCCAGTAAACCCTGTTTTCTTGCTTTTAGTCTCAACATCTTCTATGTCCATGACTACACTTAACCAAAGAAGAAAAGGCCGCTGTGTTCTTGAAGTCATTGTATCTATTTATATCATGTCAGTGCCAAAAACTAAAAACAGAACAGGGTTTTGGACCCTGGTTTTGATTTCTGAAACTTCTAGAATGTGAGAAACTCTTGGGACACATCCAGAGTGAAGTTCTGATCCCCATGCTATGAGAAAGGGGTGTGCACAGCATAAAGGCTCAGCCAGAACCTGCCTGCTGCTTCACTGGGAGCTTTTAAATCAAGAGTTAAATGTATACAATGCGATAGTGGAATGTGCTTCACTCAAGCAAGAGACAGAAACAGGGCCTGTCTGCTCACACACACCCTTCCCAAGCTGGCACACGGTTCTGCATTCTACCCTTTTTGGTTTGCCTTGACTGAAGTAATTTTGTTTTTCTTAATCTTTCCGCATGCAGGGGCCATTTTTATGATTCCTGTCTGTTCTCCATTTAGCTCTCAACCCTGGGCCTCACATTTTGAAAGGTTTTTTTTTTTTTCAGGGCTGTGGTGGGTGGGGGTGTCTAAAAACATTTATTGAGTAATTTGTTTAATTATCTTTTTTGGTAAACCTGACAGATACATTTACTAGCTAATTAGAGCCTGATCAACATTGGATCAACAGATTTCCTAGTCGTATGTCTGAAAATTCCATTAAAATGCAAAGAAACTCTGTGTTAGTGGCCAGGTTTATTATTGGGTAAACATACTATTCCTATGAGTTTATTTTTATTTAAAAAAGTTCTCTGGAACTCCACATTTGGAGCCAGCAGGCAATATATATCACCACAACTGAAATAAATAGGATGCAAAGATTATACAGAAATGGCTCAAACATCCTGGGCTTTTCTGTATAATAGTCTTTCCTTTCAAAAGTTCACCTGATTTCGTCAAAACACAGATACCCTGGTTCACCCAAACCTATGGAATCAGAATCTGCAGGGGTGGACTCCTAGTGTCCATATTCAACAAACTCCCTGGGGATTCTGACACATATCAAAGTAGAGAATATTTCATAAAACATTTTCTGCTTCAAAAAGGATGAGAGTTACAATTTAAGGTTGAAGGAGCAAGTGGTGGTCTAGGTGAACAGGTAAGTGGTTTGACTCCACTCAGAGCTCCTGGGAGAAACCCACAACCACATTGGAAGAAGGGAGGTAGTTCAGCCAGGGACACAGAACCCTCTAGAAGAGGCGGTAGCCCCTATAGGAAACCACAGAGTGAGCAGCAGCCCTGCTGGGGGCACAGGTGTTTTTCACCTTTAACAAAACCATGAAGGGGCCCAGCATGGTGGCTCACGCCTGTAATCCCAGAATTTTGGGTGCCTGTAACCCCAGCTACTCAGAAGGCTGAGGCAGGAGAATTGCTTGAACCCAGGAGGCAGAGGTTGCAATGAGTGGAGATTGCACTACTGCACTCCAGCCTGGGTGACAGAGCGGGATTCCATCTCAAAAAAAAAAAAAAAAAAGGAAGATATGAGCACTCCTTATACTTTTGTACCCTTCTCATCCTTCCACTTTAACATTGTGATATTCTGGTGCTTTGGCTCTGTCAGTTTTCTTATCCTCCCTCCCATTTCAACCCAAATATCTTCTGAAAATCTATGTTCCTTTTTTTTTTTTTTTTTTTTTTTTTGCTTACCTACTTCAGTGGCCACCACTTGTACCCGATATGGACTTCCAGCTTCTCTGTCCAATGGAGCCACACTAAAGATCTCACCAGTCACGTGGTCAATTTTAAGCCAACCTCTTGTGTCTCCTCTCAGTGAATAGCTTCATCAAATGAAAAGAGAAAAGAAAGCCTGCATTACTTTGCATGAAAATGTGAAGCTAGTTCATGCATAAACTAAATGTTTGTGCATCCTTTAAATATGTTGTAAATAATATACAAATAATGTTGATAATGATAATCTCAGCATTTGTATATTATTTACAACATATTTAAAAGATCTATTATCTCATATTATTAATGCTTTATTTGCATTTCATCTGTCTTCAAAAGGATTTGTTCATCCTTACAACGTGGTGTTTGTGCTTGTGTTAGGAAGGGTATAGTTCAAAACTTCTGGGGAAAGTAGCTAAACTTTTCTGGCAATCAAAGAATTTAAATTAAAGTAACCCAGAAGTATCTTTTAAAACATCTTAGCAAACTACTCATCTAGAAAATTTGAACACCCAGTGGTGGAAATGTTGGGCAAGATGGGTGGATACTCATAGACCCTGGTAACGCAGTGAATTCCTCATCCAACAAACATATATTGAGTGCTGAGGAAGATCAGGCAGTGGGCCAAGGGAGGAGGTCACAAAAAGGGGCTCTTAGGCAAGTGAAAGAGATAGACAGATGAACAGATAATTCCAATAAAATGTGGTTAACACAACGGAGGGGGCCCTATGGAATCCAAGACAAGTTTACAGGAATCAGCAAAGTCTTTCTGAAGATGTTAAAGGCAAGAAGAGGACGCTTCAAGCAGAAGGAAGAGTGTGAGCTAAAGCACCAAGGGCCAAGGAACAGCATGGTGAGTGTGGAGTCAGGCATTTCAGCAGCGCTGGGGTATACATGGGAAGCAGAAGCCACAGAGATTTGAAGAGCCAGATTATAAGAAGCAAGGGGCAGCCAGCCAATGATTTAAGCAAGAAGGTGACCTGGCCATATTTGTGTTTTCAACAGAGCTCATTGGTAGGTGTGTGGAAGTTGAGAGAAACAAGACTAGAACCACAGGAAAACCAATGGTACAGCCCTTTAAAAAGCAACACATCATAGTCATGAGGATGTCCATGTCTTTAGAGCAAATAATTCCACTCCTGGAAATCCCACCTAAAAAAAACCAATCTAATCAAAGTTTAAAAAGAATTACATGCATACATCTATTTAAAACATTTTCTATAATCAGAAATACTGGAAGCAACCGACATGTCAAAGAATAAGAGAATGATTAAAAATTATGTGTTAATTTCCCACAATGTATTTTTTAAAGTATATTCCATATGCCAAACACTGTGTTAGGTTATAAATATGGGTAGTGAATATGAAACCCTTTATACTTCGGATTTCATCCTGAAAGAGATGGAATGCTTTGGAGCATTTTGAAAGGGGAGTCAGATGATCTGATTTACTTTTTTAAAAGGTCACTGACTGCAATTCAGTGAGTAGATTCAGGGTGGGGTGGGGGATGGCAGGGGTAAGGATGAATCCAGAACAGACACAGTGGTGCCTTTGAGTAGGCTGGAAGCAGGGAAAAGCAGGTGGACTCCGAATATATTTCAATAGAAGAATCTATAAGATTTGCTGAAGGACTGGATTCAGATCCACTGGGTGCTAATTGATTTTAAGTTTGTGGAGCTGGAGAATTAAATTACTCAGACCAACACTGGAGTCATCCTTAATTCTTAACAGACTTATTACTCATGTCTGAACTATTGATTATTCCTTACTCCTGAAACACTTTCTTCTTTTGTCTCCTGGAACTGCACCTTACAGAACACCTCTTCTCAGTCTCCCTTGCTAACCTCCTCTTCCTGACCTCAACTTAATTGTATATGTATCCTTTCCTTGTTTCATCACGGTAATTTTCTTATGTGCCTTTATTTTTCCCACTGATAAACTTTTTATTCTCATCTTTGACCAATGATTTTTTTTTTTTTTTTTTTTTTTTTTTTGAGACGGAGTCTTGCTCTGCCGCCCAGGCTGGAGTGCAGTGGCCGGCTCTCAGCTCACTGCAAGCTCCGCCTCCCGGGTTCACACCATTCTCCTGTCTCAGCCTCCCGAGTAGCTGGGACTACAAGCGCCCGCCTCGTCGCCCGGCTAGTTTTTTGTATTTTTTTAGTAGAGACGGGGTTTCACCGTATTAGCCAGGATGGTCTCGATCTCCTGACCTCGTGATCCGCCTGTCTCGGCCTCCCAAAGTGCTGGGATTACAGGCTTGAGCCACCGCGCCTGGCCTCGACCAATGATTTTTATAGCATTTCCATGAAGAAGGTAGGAGCTTTTGTGAAATAAATGGTATAAAGATTAAAAACATATTGTGTCTCCTCATAATTTTTTACTCAGTAGTATCTACACTAAACCACAGAGTATATCCCCTACTGTTCTTTCTTCTCTATAAAACTACAGAAGTAGTTAGAGTAAAACTGTAGGTGGTAACCTTGCTTCTCAATGATCAGATAAAGGTCTTAGAAGTGAATCCAAGTGCCTGAAGGACAGCTCAATGGGAGGCAAGACTCCCTCCAGATGTTTAGAGAAAGTTAAGGAATTGTCTGTCATTCATAGCCACATGCATGATTTAATTCATGCTGAAATATTTATTATGCCATAGACAGGAGGTGTAATGTACAACAGCAGTGAAAGATCTGAGTTCAAGTCTTTTTAACTACATGATCTTAAAGATTTTATAGATATTATACAGATATATACAAACATATTTGTTAAGCAAATTAATCATCATTGTACTTTTTAAGGAAATCCGTGTGGGTCTTATTGAACTGAAAAAAAGGAATTGCTAAGATGGAAATGTTTATACATTTTGTTTAGCCACCTCAACCAGAGCACCAGCTTCTCCAGGGGTGCTCTTTGAGGCCAAGGAACCTATGTATCCTACATCCAGAAGATTCCCTCAGCCCTGTAAGTTGGCATGGTCTGTCCAGTTGGGCTTTGGTCTCTCTGTCTAGAACTCCAATACACCTTTAAGGCTGGAGCCCTTTCTTAAACTCAGCCCAGATAACTGGCTTAGACACAGGGCCTGGTTCATCTTGTCTCTCTCAGAGGTAAACCTCACCTGAACCATCCAGCTCTCAGCTGGGACCTGAAGCTCATGGGCTGGAACGGAACCTCACACTGCTTCCCACTTGTCTGAGACTAGATGCTTATTGATGAACCACCATCCCTCGGAATGCCCCCAGGGTGTTGACACCTTCCTAAACCAAGGCCAAGTTCATCATTGCTGGGTGTGCTGTGAGGGTCAGCCCTGGCGTCAGTGCAGGCCAGCTCCTCCTCCTCCTCCCCACTGACTCTGGTGACCACGCAGCCAGGCCTGCCCAGCACTGTTGCCCTTTACCTTATGTCCAGACCTTCTGGATCCTTGGCAGTCACATTGCCCACTTTAGTGCCTATAGCTACATCCTCACTGACTTTCGCTTGGAATACGTATTGGGAAAATTCAGGTGCTTCATTCACATCTGTCACAAAAAGCGTGAACTTGGCAAAAGAACTTGCATTGTACGTCACACCAAACACTAGAGGCTCAGGATTTTCTGCTTTGAACACAATGTTGGAAACAGCTGCTGTTTCAAAATCAAGAGGCTGTGTAGGAGAAAGACAGAAAATTAATTTTGGGGTGATTAAATTCATTCCCTATGCTTCTTAAACTCATATATTCAATATATGATATTGGGAAAACTGGATATCCACATGCAGAAGAATGAAATTAGACTATCTTATACCATGTATGAAAATCAGTTCAAAATAGATTATAGACAAAACATAAGACCTAAAACCTGTAGCACCACTAGAAGAAAACATAGAAGAAAACTGACATTGGTCTTGGCAATGATTTTTTTAAATTATTTTTTATTTTTGAGATGGAGCCTCATGCTCTGTCACCCAGCCTTTAGTGCAGTGGTGCGATCTTGGTTCACTGCAAGCTCCACCTCCCGGGTTTGTTCAAGTGATTCTCCTGCCTCAGTCTCCCGAGTGGCTGGGATTACAGGTACCCACCACCACGCCCGGCTAATTTTTGTATTTTTAATAGAGACAAGGTTTCACCATGTTGGCCAGGCTGGTCTCAAATTCCTTACCTCAAGTGATCTGCCCGCCTTGGCCTCCCAAGGTGCTAGGATTACAGGTATGAGCCACCATGCCTGGCTGGAATAGAAGTTTATCTGACTTTCAGTTCTAGAGGCTAGAAAGCCCAAGAACATGGCACCAGCATCTGTTGAGGACTTTGTGCTGTGTTATCCTATGACAGAAGGGTAAACCATCTCACGAGATAGAGGAAACTCACCCTTTTATTTTTAGTAGAGATGGGGGTTCTGCCATGTTGGCCAGGCTGGTCTCAAATTCCTGACCTCAAGTGACCCACCCACCTCAGCCTCCCAAAATGCTGGGATTATAGGCATGAGCCACCATGCCCAGCCTAGCAGTGATCTTTTAGGTGTGACCCCAAAAGCACCGACTACAAAAGCAAAAGTAGACAAATGGGATTGCATCAAAGTAAGATGCTTCCACATAGCAAAGGAAACAGTGAAGCGGCAACTTACAGATCAGGAGAAAATATTTGCAAATATACATTTGAAAAAGGAGTAATATAAAAAATTTATAAGGAATTCAAACAACTCAGTAGCAAGAAAACAACCTGTTTAAAACATAGGCAAAGGACCTGAATAGTAATTTCTCAAAAGAAGACATACAAATAGCCAACAGGTATATGAAAAAATGCTCATTACTAATCATCAGAGAAATGCAAATTAAAACCCCAATGAGATATCACCTCACACCTGTTAGAATGACCTATCAAAAAGACAAAAAACAAACATTGATGAGGATGTGGAGAAAAGGGAACCCTGTGCACGGTTGATAAGAATGTAAATTACAATAGCCATTGTGGAAAACAGTATGGAGGAACCTCAAACAATTAAAAATAGAACGACCATATGATCCAGAAATCCCACTACTGGGTATATAAAGTCAGTATTCAAAGAGATATCTGCACTCCTATGTTCACCGCAGCATCATTCACAATAGCCAAGATATGGAATCAATCTAAGTGTCGAACAACAAACAAATGGATAAACAAAAAATATATATATACACACACACACATATATATATACACACACAATGAAATACTGTTCAGCTTTAAAAAGGAAGGAAGTTCCATCATTTGTGATAACACGGATGAACCTAGAGGATATTACGGTAAGTGAAATAAGCCAGGCGTGGAAAGACAACACATGTTCTCACTTGTATGTGGAATCTAAAGGCGTTGAACTTAGAGAGTAGAATAGTGGTTACCAGGAGCTGGGGCATGAGGAATTTGGGGAGGTGCTGGTAAAAACATGCAAAATTTCAGCTAGAAGGAACAAGTTTAAAAGATCTATTGTACAACGTGGTACTACAGTTAACAACAACATAGTGTATACTTTAAAATCACTGAGTGTAGATCTTAAGTGTTTTCATCATAAAGAATGTTAAGTATGTGAGGTAATGCAGATGCTAATTAGCTCTAATTAGTCATTCTACAATGTATGCATATTTCAAAACATGTCCTCCTTTACAATTTTTATTTGTCATTTATAAACAAGGCAAACTTTCATAGCAGTGGTTCGCAATCAAGTGTCAGCAAAAACCTTCTCGGAATGATTACGGAGCCATGAAAGTGTCTTTTTTTACAGGACTTATCAGAGCTTGCACTGCGCTAATATGTCTTAGAAGAGGAACTGGAACATGGAATTCCTCAAATTTATTTAACTGTGGGACACTTCATTTATTCAACAGAAATGTATTGATTCTCCCAAGACAGTTCTCAGGTGACAGCTTGGGAAATGCTTGCATAGAGATTTCCATTTATTATGGGAAATGATTTTCCAAGGGCCTCAAAACTCAAGGCCCCAAATCAAAGATTTTAAACTCACGGAGTATGGGAGAGGGAAACAGAGATGACAGATGATCTGCTGAGGACCTGCCAGATGGAACCAGGAATGAACATCAAGAAACCAGTTTTGATTTCATATGAGGCAGCATTTAACAGGGCTGCCCAAGAGTACTCCCCGCTTCAGGAGTGGGCTCAGTGCTGTCTTCTCCATGTCGGCTTCCTGTTCCCCACATTCAATCCTCAAACTGACAAGCTGCACATCCTCTGCAGTCTCATAGCACCTAATAGATACAATTGTTGATGTATTTTAGATCTTCACTGACCCTAAGCTCCGTGAGAGGAAGAACTGCGTCATATTCATCTTCGCTTCTCATCTCTTCCCTGACACACAGTGCCCACAGTGGGCTGGTCAGGAAATACAAAGACCAGAAAGGCCTGGTCCTTGAGGGACTCCATGGAGAGGAGGTTCTAGAGAACATCCCCACCTTCCAGAACCCCCTTTCCCCCATGTATGCACCAACACACACCATCACAACTCACTCTCTAGTTCATAAGTGCTGTGGCACGATTTTTCACATGGAAGGGTGGGAACTGTGTGTGAAGACTCAGGGTCATTTGAGATAGAAAAAGCAATTGAAATTTGTTCAAATATGTAAGAGAAAATCATGTAAGCCAGCTAAGTGTGAAAAAAGAGGTTGTTCATAGTGATAAGCACCCACTGTCTGCAGGGCCTGGCCCTCGTCGACCTCGTGATTGCTACACGTGGTCCACGGTTCAGTTTGGGCTTCTCCCCCTGAAGTGGAGGTGGGCAGAGCAAGCTGGAGTTTCTGACTCACAGGACCCACTCCCAGTCTCAGGGGATGACAGAACTGTCCAGTTGAGATAAAAGCCTAGTAGGCCAAGCAGGAAGGCAGCAGCCCCCAGAATGAGCCTGTGATGGGGACAAAGGACACAGCTCTCTGTTCCTGTCCAGTTCAGCAAAGTCCGGGCCCAGGCAGGCAGCACAGCTGTCCGTATGCTTAGGCAGAGCACCTGCATCCATCCTCACCACGAAGCAGGTCCTAAGCACCCTCCCTGGCTTTTCCTCATTCCATCACTGGTCCCAGAGGCAACGGCTTAAAGAAATGAGACACTGTATGTGCAAATGAGAAGCAGCCTGTATTACCAGAAGAGAACGTGCAAGGCTGAGAGTGGAAAGAGAAGACTGTATGGTGAGCTGAGGAGTTGGAACTTCATCCTTGACTAACAAGGTCAGATCTGTGTCTTAGAAAGATAACTCTAGGAGCAGCTGCATGGGGGATGGATTCGAGGTGATCCACACTGGGGCAGGAAGACTAGCTAGAAGGTAGTGTCAGTGTTCCCTAAACACTGGATGGAAGAACGAATGAAAAGCAGCAGCCTACCATTGAGAATTCTATTCACATAACTTCCACACCTGGAGGAGCATCAAATCTTCTGGAGAAATTATAAATGGAAGATGCTAAATTAGCAAACGGTAATCAGCAGAGCTGAGCCAAGAACAAGCCTTGTCTGGCCATGTGCATTGTTTTTCATGACATGGGGATATGACTGCAAGACCAAGTCAAGAGACCTGCACTGCCTTTTGGAATGGCCTCAGTCCCATCTTGGCAAGACATATTCAAGTTAACTAAAAAAACCTGCTCACACCACAATTCCTTTTGTGCACACAACTGCCTGACAGGTCAAACCTAGTGATTTAGATTCAACTTGGAGGCAAAGAAGATGCTGAAGGAGAGGGGCTGAGACTGGGATATTTACCATTTTCACTAGCGATCACTGATGAGATCAAAGTGTGCACATTAGTTTTCCAGATGACATTTGGGCTAGTTAAAAATAGCTAGTGAATTGAGAATTCAAAAAGATCAGCCATAGTGGAGAAGTGACAAAATTTGCCAGTTAAAAAAAGGCAGAACCCTGAATTTCAAGAAACAGGATCCCAGGAGAGTTATTGTTGAGCCAGGCAGGGTTCAAAGAAATAGCTTTCCTGCTCATGACACACATTTGGCCCCAAGAGCATGATAACCAACCACACGAGAGGCTGGAGCTTGGGCAGCAGTAAATACAGAGCAGGGAGCATTTCTGACAGTTGTTTAATCTGAAGGATCGCTTTGGGCACTTGCCAAAATTACTCATTTCCAGGCTTTCCCCTTGAGAGACTGAGGCTGCAGTCCTCAGTATGCACCATTTGACTCTTGAATTAGGCAAGTTTGGCCCCCTTAGGAAACAGGGGAAAGCATACCTGTCCACAGGTAGAATCCTAGCTCTAATTAATTAGAATCAAGTGATGCCACATGTTTAAGTTTCCAACCTGTTGGATGCTGTGTTAGGAACCATATACGTACTTTTGCATTTAATTCTTCAACATCCTTACTAGAAAGGTGCTACCATTTTACCCATTTTTACAGATTGGAAAACTGGGGCCTGAGAGGTTACATCATTTGGTCAAGGCCACAAGCTAGTAAGTGGCAACACCAGGACTCACAGAAATTACATCCTGAGAGGAGCTGGATACATGGAGTCAAGTTCCCAGCTCTGCCATCACCAGAAGGCCTGACTGTACCTTGCTGTGGGCCTGAATTTCTGCCTCCCTCAAAATCAGTAGGAGAAGCAAGAGAGTTTATGCAAACAAACTATAGCTGCCATGTATGAGTCCCTCGATGAATTTTACCTGTGATTAGCACATTTGTAATTCAGATGAACTGTTAATGATATAATTGTGATTAACAAACTTAATTTAAATGTTTAAAAATTATTAACACAGTAGTTCAGAACAGTGGTAGTCCCCTGATGGCTTAATAGGCAAGGACTTAGAAGACAAAGCCATACATAAAAAACCAAATTATATAGTCTATAAAACACTTCAGTAACAAATAGTATAGCTACATACCTTTGTTATATTTTTATTCTATATCCTAGTGGGGAATTGGCTAACATTTGGTGTATCCTAATCAAGAATCCACAGTCCAGGGTTGGTTGTTGCTTAGCATCTGAAAGAACCTAATCCAAGATCTATATCCCAGAGGTAGCTATGATAGCCAACACTATCTCAATCAGAACTGGAAGGTTTGTTAATTAGTAAAGTGATCTTACAAATAAATTTTCTTGGTGATATGAGTGGTGTCCGAGATATGCACTTTGGGCCAGGCGCAGTGGCTCAAACACCTGTAATCCCAGCACTTTGGGAGGCTAAGGCAGGTGGATCACTTGCACCCAGGAGTTCAAGACCAGCCTGGGCAACATAAGGAGACCCCATCTCTACAAAAATAAAAAATTAGCTGGGTGTGGTGTCACATGCCTGTGGTCCCAGCTACTTAGGAGGCTGAGGTGGGAGGATTACTCAAGCCCAGGAGGTTGAGGCTGCAATGAGCTATGACTGCGGCACTATACCTGTCTCAGAAAAAAAGATATGCTGTTTGGTTAGTGTATCCCTTAGTCATTGTGAACAGGAGTATAGATATCTGGCCTGGCTAGCAGATTATATCCTGCAGAGTTCCAGGACTCAGTTCTGTTCTGCCAGTTATCTCCTGCCTCTGGATGGTCGAACAAACCCACTTGCTTAAGGATTGTTATCACAGTGCCCAAGGGACAGACAGCTGGGAGGTCATAGGCCTAAAGCACAGGTTGGATGATCATCTATGTGTCTGCTTGTTCATAATTGTATATGGGACAGAATTCATTTATTCATTAAGTCAAGCAATATTTATTGAACCTCTAATATATGCTAGGAGATATAATAGACATTTGAAATAGAATCACATATAAATTAAGGATGTGACAAAGACTTTGGTCAGAGGCCTACTCTACTGTAGCATACTTCTCGTGTTAGGTTGTGAGGGAGAATACTCATAGCTCTCACCCACCGCTAATCATTGAGGTAGGTGCCAATATCTCCCTAAAAGGGCCCATTAACCACAAATGGCCAAGTTAAACCGCTGTTTAAAAAAAGATGACATATGGGCCTTGTTCATTCTGGGATGGATAGGCCTCTATCTTCCCTTAGATTCCTAGAGAGCTCTGGTCCTGCAAAAGGATAAAAGAAAGCCGCCCCCATCACCGGCAAAGGAACACCCCAACCCACTGCAAGCTCTGAAAAATGCTCTTTCCTTTATCCTTTCTGTGATTTTCTCTCTCCGTGTAGACTGCTGTGAGCACAAGAGGAGGTTGGCATGGTACCTTTTCCAAATGTCGGATTCACACACAGGGCCAAGGCTTTGAGCTGGTCCACAGCAACCTCTCTGCTGAAATGCAGCAGGGCCCTTGGTTCGAGCTGGAATGTTTGGTAACAATGGGATCAGAATTCCAAGACTCTGTCCCAGGGCTTGCTTTAGCACTAGTGCTTTTTCCTCTGTGCTTCTGTCCATTTTCTGTGAAATTATTCTATTTTGTCTTCATTTTTAGCCTCTTTCAGTTTTCTTTTATTCTGGCTCAAAACTGTACTCCAGAGCTTTCTTTTGCAGTTTCCAGCACCCTGCACTGCAAATCTTAAATAATTAGCCACCCTTGCAAATTCTCTCTGGCCCTTTTTAACAGCGAGGTTTCACTCTCTCCCCTAGGAAAGTATCTTAACTGTAAGTACATTGGACGGCATTGAGTGCTGCTTCCAATTGAGTCATATGGTAAACCCATGACATGCTCTAAACACAGATGAGGCAGCCACAGAGAAAAGAGTCAAGATTCAGGTGTACATGGCAGGGGACAGGAGTAGATTGAGGGAGGGTTGGGAGAATCCTGTACAAACAGACAGGAACCAAGGTAATTAAGACTGACTCCAGATTACCCAGTCCTTACAGAGGGAGAGACAGAATGAAAGCCCATGGGCTTATCAATACAGTAAAAGATGAAAGTAAAGCAGCGGGGAGGGGGATTGAAAAGAAACTTGTCTATTGAACCTTGAAAGGAGACCCAGCAGTTTTGTTAATCAAGAGGTATCTCTGCCTGGCACATTAGAATAAAGGGTTTACAGCCTAAAATGCCCATGGGGTCATCCAACCCAACTCCTCACATTTGCAAAGGGGGAAGTGAAAGCAAGGCCCTGAGTGCCACTCTTGGCCCCTAACAGTGTTGCCAGATTTAGCAACTAAAACATAAAACACTGGGGGCGCCCAAGATGACCGAATAGGAACAGCTCCAGCCTCCAGCTCCCAGCGTGAGTGACACAGAAGATGGGTGATTTCTGCATTTTCAACTGAGGTACCGGGTTCATCTCACTGGGGCATGTCAGACAGGCGGTGCTGGTCAGCAGGTGCAGCCCGAGCAGTGAGAGCTGAAGCAGGGCAAGGCATCGCCTCACCTGGGAAGCACAAGGGGGAAGGGAATTCCTTTTCCTAGCCAAGGGAAACTGAGACACACAACACCTAGAAAATCAGGTAACTCCCACCCTAATACTGCACTTTCCCAGGGGTCTTAGCAAATGGCACACCAGGAGATTATATCCTACACCTGGCCCAGAGGGTCCCACGCCCATGGAGCCTCCCTCATTGCTAGTACAGCAGTGTGAGATCTACCTGCAAGGCGGCAGGGAGGCTGGGGGAGGGGCGCCTGCCATTGCTGAGGCTTAGTAAGTAAACAAAGCCTCTGGGAAGATCTAATTGGGTGGAGCTCACCACAGCTCAAGGAGGCCTGCCTGTCTCTGTAGACTCCACCTCTGGGGACAGGGCATAGCTAAACAAAAAGCAACAGAAACCTCTGCAGATGTAAATGTCCCTGTCTGACAGCTTTGAAGAGAGCAGTGGTTCTCCCAGCACAGAGGTTGAGATCTGAGAACGGACAGACTGCCTGCTCAAGTGGGTCCCTGACCCCTGAGTAGCCTAACTGGGAAACATCTCCCACTAGGTGCAGACTGACACCTCACACAGCTGGGTACACCTCTGAGGTGAAGCTTCCAGAACAAGAATCAGTAACACTCGCTATTCAGCAATATTCTATCTTGTGCAGCCTCCGCTGCTGATATCCAGGCAAACAGGGTCTGAAGTGGACCTCAAGCAAACTCCAGCAGACTTGCAGCTAAGGGTCCTGACTGTTAGAAGGAAAACAAGCAAACAGAAAGGATACCCACAGCAAAATCCCATCAGTATGTCACCATCATCAAAGACCAAAGGCAGATAAAACCACAAAGATGGGGAAAAAACAGTGCAGAAAAGCTGGAAATTCAAAAAATCAGAGCGCATCTCTCCCTCCAAAGGAACGCAGCTCATCGCCAGCAATGGAACAAAGCTGGATGGAGAATGACTTTGATGAGTTGAGAGAAGAAGGCTTCAGTTGATCAAACTTCTCAGAGCTAAAGGAGGAACTATGTACTCAGTGCAAAAAACCAAAAACCTTAAAAAAAGAATGGATGAATGGATAACAAGAATACTCAATGCAGAGAAAACCATAAAAGAACCAATAGATATGAAAACCATGACACGAGAACTACATGACAAATGCACAAGCTTCAGTAACCGACTCGATCAACTGGAAGAAAGAGTATCGGTGACTGAAGATCAAATGAATGAAATGAAGCAAGAAGAGGAGTGTAGAGAAAAAAGAGTAAAAAGAAATGAACAAAGCCTCCAATAAATATGGGATTATGTGAAAAGACCAAATCTACATCTGATTGGTGTGCCTGAAAGTGACAGGGAAAATGGAACCAAGTTGGAAAACACTCTGCAGGATATCATCCAGGAGAACTTCCCCAACCTAGTAAGGCAGGCCAACATTCAAATTCAGGAAATACAGAGAATGCCACAGAGATACTCTCCAAGAAGAGCAACTCCAAGACACATAATTGTCAGATTCACCAAAGTTGAAATGAAGGAAAAAAATGTTAAGGGCAGCCAGAGAGAAAGGTCAGCTTACACACAAAGGGAAGCCCATCAGACTAACAGCAGACCTCTCGGCAGAAACTCTACAAGCCAGAAGAGAGTAGGGGCCAATATTCAACATTCTTAAAGAAAAGAATTTTAAACCCAGAATTTCATATCCAGCCAAACTAAGTTTCATAAGTGAAGGAGAAATAAAATCCTTTGCAGACAAGCAAATGCTTAGAGATTTTGTCACCACCAGGCCTGCCCTACAAGAGATCCTGAAGGAAGCACTAAACATGGAAAGGAACAACAGGTACCAGCCATTGCAAAAACATGCCAAAATGTAAAGACCATCGAGGCTAAGAAGAAACTGCATCAACTAACGAGCAAAATAACCAGCTAATATCATAATGACAGGATCAAGTTCACACATAACAATATTAACCTTAAATGTAAATGGACTAAATGGTCCAATTAAAAGATACAGACTGGCAAATTGGACAGAGTCAAGACTCATCAGTTTGCTGTACTCAGGAGACCCATCTCACATGCAGAGACACATAGGCTCAAAATAAAGGGATGGAGGAAGATCTACCAAGCAAATGGAAAACAAAACAAAAAAAAGCAGGGGTTGCAATCCTAGTCTCTGAAAAAAAAAACTTTAAACCATCAAAGAACAAAAGGGACAAAGAAGGCCATTACATAATGGTAAAGGGATCAATTCATCAGGAAGAGCTAACTATCCTAAATATATATGCACCCAAGACAGGAGCACCCAGATTCATAAAGTAAGTCCTTAGAGACTTACAAAGAGACTTAGACTCCCACACAATAATAATGGGAGACTTTAACACCCCACTGTCAACATTAGACAGATCAATGAGACAGAAAGTTAGCAAGGATATCCAGGAATTGAACTCAGCTCTGCACCAAGTGGACCTAATAGACATCTACAGAACTCTCCACCCCAAATCAATGGAATATACATTCTTTCTCAGCACCACATCACACTTATTCCAAAATTGACCACATAGTTGGAGGTAAAGCACTCCTCAGCAAATGTAAAACAACAGAAATGATAACAAACTGTCTCTCAGACCACCGTGCAATCAACCTAGAACTCAGGACTAAGAAACTCAATCAAAACTGCTCAACTACATGGAAACTGAACAACCTGCTCCTGAATGACTGCTGGGTAAATAACGAAATGAAGGCAGAAATAAAGATGTTCTTTGAAACCAATGAGAACAAAGATACAACATACCAGAATCTGTGGGACACATTTAAAGCAGTGTGTAGAGGGAAATTTATAGCACTAAATGCCCACAAAAGAAAGCTGGAAAGATCTAAAATTGACACCCTAACATCACAATTAAAAGAACTAGAGAAGCAAGAGCAAACACATTCAAAAGCTAGCAGAAGGCAAGAAATAACTAAGATCAGAGCGGAACTGAAGGAGATGGAGACACAAAAAACCCTCCAAAAAATCAATGAATCCAGGAGCTGGTTTTTGGAAAAGATCAACAAAATTGACAGACCGCTAGCAAGACTAACAAAGAAGAGAAAAGAATCAAAAGACGCAATAAAAAATGATAAAGGGGATATCACCACTGATTCCACAGAAATACAAACTACCATCAGAGAATACTATAAACACCTCTATGCAAATAAACTAGAAAATCTAGAAGAAATGATTAAATTCCTGGACACATACACTCTCCCAAGACTAAACCAGGAAGAAGTTGAATCCCTGAATAGACAAATAACAGACTCTAAAATTGAGGCAATAATTAATAGCCTACCAACCAAAAAAAGTCCAGGACCAGACGGATTCACAGCCGAATTCTATCAGAGGTACAAGGATGAGATGGTACCATTCCTTCTGAAACTATTCCAATCAACAGATAAGGAGAGAATCCTCCCCATCTCATTTTATGAGGCCAACATCATCCTGATACCAAAGCCTGGCAGAGACACAACAAAAAAAGAAAATTTAGACCAATATCCCTGATGAAAATCAATGTAAAAATCCTCAATAAAATACTGGCAAACCGAATCCAGCAGCACATCAAAAAGCTTATCCACCATGATCAAGTGGGCTTCATCCCTGGGATGCAAGTCTGGTTCAACATTCGCAAATCAATAAATGTAATCCAGCATATAAACAGAACCAAAGACAAAAACCACATGATTATCTCAATAGATGCAGAAAAGGCCTTTGAGAAAATTCAACAGCCCCTCATGCTAAAAATTCTCAATAAATTCGGTATTGATGGAACGTATCTCAAAATAATAAGAGCTATTTATGACAAACCCACAGCCAATATCATACTGAATTTGCAAAAACTGGAAGCATTCCCTTTGAAAACTGGCACAAGACCAGGATGCCCTCTCACACCACTCCTATTCAACATAGTGTTGGAAGTTCTGGTTAGGGCAATCAGGCAAGAGAAAGAAATAAAGGGTATTCAATTAGGAAAAGAAGAAGTCAAATCATCCCTGTTTGCAGATGACATGATTGTATATTTAGAAAACCCCATTGTCTCAGCCCAAAATCTCCTTAAGCTGATAAGCAACTTCAGCAAAGTCTCAGGATACAAAATCAATGTGCAAAAATCACAAGCATTCTTATACACCAGTAACAGACAAACAGCCATATCATGAATGAACTCCCATTCACAATAGCTTCAAAGAGAATAAAATACCTAGGAATCCAACTTACAAGGGATGTAAAGGACCTCTTCAAGGAGAACTACAAACCACTGCTCAGTGAAATAAAAGAGGACACAAACAAATGGAAGAACAGACCATGCTCATGGATAGGAAGAATCAATATTGTGAAAATGGCCATACTGCTCAAGGTAATTTACAGATTCAATGCCATCCCCATTAAGCTACCAATGAGTTTCTTCACAGAATTGGAAAAAACTGCTGTAAAGTTCATATGGAACCAAAAAAGACCCCACATTGCCAAGATAATCCTAAGCCCAAAGAACAAAACTGGAGGCATCACGCTACCTGACTTCAAACTATACTACAAGGCTACAGTAACCAAAAGAGCATGGTACTGGTACCAAACAGAGATATAGACCAATGGAACAGAACAGAGCCCTCAGAAATAATACCACACATCTACAGTCATCTGATCTTTGACAAACCTGACAAAAACAAGAAATGGGGAAAGGATTCCCTATTTAATAAATGATGATGGGAAAATTGGCTAGCCATAAGTAGAAAGCTGAAACTGGATCCTTTCCTTACTCCTTATACGAAAATCAATTCAAGATGGGTTAGAGACTTAAATGTTAGACCTAAAACCATAAAAAACCCTAGAAGAAAACCTAGGTAATACCATTCAGGACATAGGCATGGGCAAGGACTTCATGTCTAAAACACCAAAAGCAAGAGCAACAAAGCCAAAATTGACAAATAGGGTCTAATTAAACTAAAGAGCTTGTGCACAGCAAAAGAAACTACCATCAGAGTGAACAGGCAGCCTACAGAATGGGAGAAAATTTTTGCAATCTACTCATCTGACAAAGGGCTAATATCCAGAACCTACAAATAACTCAAACAAATTTACAAGAAAAAAACAACCCCATCAAACAGTGGGCAAAGGATATGAACAGATACTTCTCAAAAGAAACATTCACACCACCAACAGACACATGAAAAAATGCTCATCATCACTGGCCATCAGAGAAATGCAAAACAAAACCACAATGAGATACCATCTTACACCAGTTAGAATGGCAGTCATTAAAAAATCAGGAAACAACAGGTGCTGGAGAGGATGTGGAGAAATAGGAACACTCTTACACTGTTGGTGGGATTGTAAACTAGTTCAACCACTGTGGAAAACAGTATGGCAATTCCTTCAGGATCTAGAACTAGAAATACCATTTGACCCAGCCATCCCATTACTGGGTATATACCCAAAGGATTATAAATCATGCTGCTATAAAGACACATGCACACATATGTTTATTGCAGCAGTATTCAAAATAGCAAAGACTTGGAATCAACCCAAATGTCCATCATTGACAGACTGGATTAAGAAAATAGCACATATACACCATGGAATACTATGCAGCCATAAAAAAGGATGAGTTCGTGTCCTTTGTAGGGACATGGATGCAGCTGGAAACCATCATTCTCAGCAAACTATTGCAAGAACAGAAAACCAAACACCACATGTTCTCACTCACAGGTAGAAATTGAACAATGAGATCACTTGGGCACAGGAAGGGGAACATCACACACCAGGGCCTATTGGGGGAAGAGGGGAGGGATAGCATTAGGAGATATACCTAATGTAAATGATGAGTTAATGGGTGCAGCACACCAACATGGCACACGTATACATATGTAACAAATCTGCACGTTGTGCACATGTACCCTAGAACTTAAAGTATAATAATAAAAATAAATAAAAACATAAAACACTAAGTTCGATTTGAAGTTTAGATAAACAACAAACAACTTTTTAGTATAAGTGTGTCCCAAATATTGCATGGAACACACTTATACTAAAAAGTTGTTCATCCTGCATTTTATATATTTTATGTGACATTACCTCCCTGTAAAATTTACTTGGCTAACTAGCAACAGAGCCAGGTCTAGAATCCTGACTTTACATCTGTCAGGAAGACAGGAATGACTAAGAGGAATCCAGGCATGCAGGAATCTATCACCATGCCTGAGAGGCGGCTGCTAATACATCACCTCTGCTTATAGATCCTCACACTGTCATTAGTAAATTAACCCACAAACAAAGACAAATTATATTAAATAAATGGGCTATTTACCTTTTTAATTATTACATATCCGGTGTTGGTGTGGGGATCTGTGTCAACCCCCAGGCGTCCCTCACTGTCTCCCTTTATGATATGATACAGAATTTTAGAACTCCCAGTAAATGGCTCATCAGCATCACTGGCCTGGATGGTTAAGATAGTAGACCCAACGTTTGTGTCTTCAGCAAGAGTCAGGTTTCCATACTAAGGAGAAAATGGAGAAGGAAACAATGAGAAGGTCTGTTGTCATCAAAGCCAAAGGACAAACTTATCTCTCTGGTTTCAGAATAGACACAAGTCATAGTTTGCATCAATCTTCATGGGGCATGTTTTTTCCTATTGATGAATATATTGCAGTTGATTTTAACATCAGTCATACTCATGAGCCAATATCCATTGTACCAAAGAACACAATATCTCAGAGAGCTACTGGTAGGATTCTAAAACAAATTCCCCCTTCTATATCCAATTTGTTTAATAACTTAATTATTGTAGTAGTAATGATATAAATAGCCACCATGTACTGAGTATCTATCAGGTGGTAGGCACTTTATATACATTATTTAATCAAGTCTTAAATCAACCAATGAATGGAGGTTGATTAAAAGCTTGAACTTTAGAGTTAAACAGCCTGAAAATGAATCATAGGCTTGCTTTTTATTAGTTGGGTGGCTTGAAGCAAGTTACTTCACTTCTTTGTCAGTTTCATCATCTGTCCAATGAAGACAATAGTAATGGAAACTACTTCATGTTTGCTGTGGGCATTAAGAGAGACAATGCACGTAAAGCTCCTAAATTCTTGGCACATAGTAAGTGCTCAGTAAAGGAAAGCAACAAAACATCTTATGGAGTAGTTATGTTACCATCTCCACTTACGAGGAGCAAACGCTTGGAGAAGTTAAACCCACCAAGGGTCACACAGCTAGTGGGTCACAGGATTGGGATTCAAAGCCATGTTTGTGCAACTCCAAAGCCTGTGCTCTTGAACACTGGCCTAGACCATCTCCCACTCTGCTAAAAATCCCCCAGATCGTCTCTCTTGGCATTATGATTCTAAAGAGGGTTCTAAGTAGGGATCAGGAGAGAGGACCACGGCATTGAAAGAAGCAGGCTCACTCTCTCTGTCGCCAGATAAGTATTTAAGCTCTGAGACCTCAAGTGCAGGATTCTTACCCTCAATCTAAAAAACACTGTCTCGATAAAAGGCAAGGAGGTCACAAAGTTAGCAAAGGATCAAATGCCCAAGAGAATGGAGGCTGAGAAGAAATGGGTTATTTGATGCCTGCTGAACCTCAGTGCCTGTTATACAAGACATATCCACTCACACCTCTTCCCACCCCATCCCCCTCATAAATCAGTTCCTTTCTTTGTCACAGCCTTGTCCCTATTTTGATTTATGAACATCATCACAGGGCTCTGGGCTGCCTTATAACTGACTTCAAAAATGACATAACAGTCTAGTCAAATGGGCTTCTTGCTCCTTCAAAATAAATAGAGACTTCCCTCCTAAGGGAAACAATGATAAAGTCATCACCAAGTCTGAACGCCCTATCAATGATAAGAAAATAGTAATTTGCATTTTTCTTGAGGTTCTAAATTGACTTTTTTCTTTCTGTCCAGTTAGAATTCTCTCAAATGTCTTGGACACATTTTTCTTTGGCTTAAGTCATAGATTAATTTTTTCTTCTTCCTTTGTCTTACCCAATTATTACAAATTAAATTGCCAATATTCCAAATATTAAATTTTTGACTAAAAATGCTTGAGACCTAGCAGTAAATCTATTTATTGTCCTAATACACAAAAAATATATAATGACAAACTGCAAGCCGCCATTCAACTTTTTTCAGTTTGACAAAGATTGTGGTTGCTGTTTTTAAGCAGCCCTTGGAATAAATGAGCTACTGGCAGGAGTTTATAAACAAATGTTCCCAGACACCTATAATAGTGTTATTGTTCCCCAAAGATTTTCACTGAAGATGGCCTGTGGGTTATTGGTGCACTGACCAAGTTTACCTATTAAGTCTGGCACTTTTCCTAGCTACTATCTGTGTCTTTATCCCAGAAGAAAGGGTCAAGTAAAATGAACAAAAAAGTAAAGAAAAAACAAATAATGACAACTACTCACATCTGATTTTTCAAAGATGGGGATCTGATCATTGATATCAATAACGTTGATTTGCACAAAACAAAGGGTCTTGAAATCTGAAAACCAAAGTCATATGTCATAAAAATTTTCACTGAAAATCATGCATTAAAATCAGAAATCCGCAAGAAAATACTTGGCAAGTGAAGTGACAGCCATAGCCACAATTTTGCAATTGACATGCAATTTATGCAGAGAGTGGGTTCTCTGCTTCCTACCTGTACCCAAGTGGTCACCATGTGTGGGGCAGGGTGGCTAAAGACAGATCTAAGAGAGATTTTTCTGGGTTTTTCATTGCTGTCCACCTGCTGTCCTCCTAAGTGAAGTTACGTACAGGTTGTTCCTGAGCAGGATGGCTTTTTTGTGAAGCAGTCTTTTTCTGACTAGTGAAACTTATGTAATCTTCAAAGTCCAGAGCAAAACTATCCTTCCAGAAAGCCTTCTCTGAGCATCCCAGTGGCTGTCTCTCCTTGTCTGAACACATCCATCCTACATCTGCTCTGCCTACTATGATGGGGAGGTTCAAGGGCCTGCTATCTTCTAAGTAAGGGAGGAACTGGCACAACTGGCTGTTCATAAGAGTCTGGCTACCCAGCCTGCAGGAAGCAAGGTGGGGACAGAGGTAGCTCCTGGATGCCTGGAGAAATCACCCAGGCTTTCAGGGATGGGTTTCACAATTCTAAGACCTAGGCAGATAGCAGCTTCAGCTAGATTCCAGATGTGTGTGGAGTGCAGGTGGGGACAGGATGCCTGGGAGAGACAGAACAAGAAATAAAATGACAGGTTCTTTGTTGGGTTGCTGTTGTTCTAACCATGGTTAGACATAATGGTTAAGACTCTGGGCTTGGAATTCACTGTTTGGACTCTGGCTCTGCCACTTAGCATATATGTGAGAGCTTGGGTGCCTCACTCTGTTTATCTGTAAAATATGAATAACAGAACTGATGTTTTCATCATAATACAATTTTTAGTGGCCTCTAGATACCAGCAACAGTATTGCTTTACTTGAGTTGTTCGTCTTCATGATAACTTCATGATATAGTGCTACTGTCATTCCATTTAATTAACAGATGAGGAAGCCAGGGAATAGAGAAGTTCAGGCAACCTGACCAGGATCATACAAACTAACTAGTGATGGAGCCAGGATTCAAACCCAGAGGCTCCCTTTGCCCTCTGCAGCCACCATCCATTCCTCTGTCTGTGCTCTGTAGCCCAAGGGGCTGACCTTATGAACTGCATCGATGCACATCCTCACCCTGAGGCTAACAGTTGGGTTCTGCCAATGGGAGGCCTGGCAAAAGACTGGAGGGAGAACAGGAAGAACGTGGCTGGGGGTGTCACACCCCCGTTGCCAACAGCCCTCTTCTGGTGACAGGCACAGGCCTTGCTCCTTTGGGGGATGCTCTCCTCCCTGACTTCTTCGGGTTTTAGGGCAGAAAATGCTGCTCACTGTGCTTCACACATCCTGTTGGTTTCCCTTAACCCTGCCCACAACCTTTGCAAACAATCCCTTCTTTAAACTCTTTGAGGGGAGCCTCCATTTCCTGCTGGGATCCTGATTAATATTCCCAGGTAGTTTAGAGCGGGTACTCAATGCACTGGAGATGATCCCAGGGACAGAATCTATTAGCAATCCAATTACAACCAAGTGGATATTGACTGAAGTTAAGGCTGGTCCTCAGAACGTTTGTAGGCAACAAGAACGGCTGAAGACTGGAGTGGTCCCAAACCCGGAACCCACTGGCTCACTGCTCTGCACACACCTCGTTTGGCCAGCAGTGGGCCTTTCTGGGTAAAAGGCCTTCCTTGGTTTTATGTAAAACTGTGTTAATTATAACCTAGTCTCTAGTTTTCTGTAGTGCACAGTTGAATGTTTAGTTGTATCAACACACACACGTATTTGAATATATTTTATCATCTGGTCCATATTTTCTGTAGATTTACTCATGCAAATAAACAATTGTAATCTGATTCCCACTTTAAACTCTATCTTCAAATTGCTCCAGGTCCCCATGCATTTCCACATGGATTCCCACTCTCCCACAAGCCCTACATGATTTTGTCACTTGTCATATTCATCCTTCAAAGGCCAGCTCAGAGACACCTCTTCCAGAAAGCTGTATCTGTTATCTCCCGCCACTGAGTCACTTATTTCCTTCATGGGCTACGTTGTGCGGTTCCTTGCAATTTACTGACTCACGTGTCCATCTCCTCTACCAGAATGAGTGCTCCCTGAGGATAGAATCATCTATGTCTCCCCAATACCTTGCATGGTGCCTCAAATAGGTAAATGTGGAATAACTGCTGAAAGAATGGACTGCTGAGAGTGTGAAATTGTTAGCTTGTCGTGGATAGGGAAGATTTATTATACTTACATCTATTCTATCTCTTATAATAATGCTAGATAAATATTAGGGCCTTAATATTTGTCAAATTACTGGGTTTCATTCTGCATTGGGGCCCTACTAAACCTGGCTTCTGCCTAGTATCCCAATATCACTGCCAAGGAGAGAAACATGAAGCACAGTGTGAAACGTTTCTTGTTTGTTCTCCATACCTGTGTCAGCCAACAGAACAATTACTGAATAATATGGTAATCGAAGATTCAGTACGAGTTAACTCAAAAGACCTTCTAGGAGTGTGAGTGTCCTTGAAATGAGTCTCTCTTTGAATCCATGTATTTTGTGTGTCTGTGCATATTTGTTTAACAATGTGTGCAACTGATTGAGAATGCATAGTTTTTATCAGATTCGCAAAGGCTCTTGTGACCCAACAGAGATTAAGAACCACTTGCTCTGCAATTGTTTAAGGAGTATAGGGAAGAATGTCTCCTGATACTCTCAAATGGCCAACTAGAAGCTGATAGGATAAGACAGAACTTCCCGAAAGATGCGCTTCTCCTCCACTTTCCTACAGTAGAGCCCTTTCAGTCTGAAAGCAAGAATTGGGAAATACAATTAGTTTTCCTGTTTGTGATCATGGTCTGCAGAATGTGCCTGGCAGACCTCCAACAACAGGATGTGAACTGACGACGGCCCCACCGCTGTGCTCTGGAATCTATTACCACATTTGCACTGAGACCTCGCCTCCTCTGGACTGTCCACAGCCAGTGACTGAGAAAAGCAGCAATGGTAAGGCTCATTTTCAAAGACAATGGATTCCTTTGACAGCCACCTTTAGACTCCCCAACAGCTGTGCCAAGCTTTCCTCAGACTGTTCTAGTCTAGGACATTCCCACCAGCCTTCCTTCTCCACCTCCCCTTCACTCAGGGTCAGGCATCAGGCTTGCATTTCGGTCTGATGACTCTCCCAGACTTCTTTGTGCCCTTCTGCAATTTTTTCTCACAGGCTCCCCACCAATAAAATCCTTGTATATTTAATCTCCTTTTGACATCTGCTTCTCATAGGACCCAAACCAACACAACAATGGTGCCTGAGCTGCAGCTCTGGCCTTTACAATGTTCAACCAGCTATCTCTGTGTTATGTGTGTTTCACAAAGGAAGCAAAGAAGGTTTCAATGGCGTCCTTCTATAACCTACCAGACATTAGAGCAGACAAGTAAGTCATAGCTAGAAGGAAAACAATGATTTGTACTCAAGACAGTGGAGTGATACTAACCTTTGTCAGACACCTCTATCGTTAGGTTATACTGAGGAGTATCTTGCTTCTTCAAGGACTGTTTAGCTAACTGTAACATTCCAGCATAGGTTTGGATTAGGAAGAGTCCATCCATGGGAAGTTTGGGAGTTTGCTCCACAATTCTGTAGTTTAACAAACTGTTGGCAGTATTTTCTTCATCCCTGTCATGTGCAGTAAGGGTCCCAATACTGTTACCTATGAGGAAGGAAAGAAGGAAATCCAACCATTACAGGCTCCATGTAATTAAAATAGTTTCAGTGAATAAGCACATTCCTAGAAAACACCATGAATAACTCGGGATAGCAGACAAACGTTCTTAGATTTATTTTGGTTCTTCTCATCCTATCATGTAGTGGGTTGAATAGTGTATTAGTCAGCCAGGGCTGTCATTAAGTATCACGGATGAAACAACAGAGACTAATTTTCTCACTGTTCTGGAGGACAGAAGTCTGCGATCAAGGTGTTGCAGGGGTTGGTTTCTTCCGAGGCTTCTCCTGGGCTTGTGGGTGACTGTCTTTTCCTTCCGGTGCCTTCACAGCACCTTCCTTCTGAACCTCCCTGTGTCCACATTTCCTCTTATAAGGATACCAGTCATACTGGATTAGGGCCCACCGTAAGGACATTTTACCTTCATGACCTCTTTAAAAACTTTATCTCCAAATATAGTCACATTCTGAGGTACTAGGGGTTAAAACTTCACCCTATGAATCTCGGGGAGAGGAAACATGTAGCCTAGAACAGAGGGTTATGACCTCAACATATAATTTTGGAAGCATGGGAGACACATTCAGCCTGTAACACCTAGTGCTGCCTCCCAAAACTTCATGTTTACCAGAACCTGAGCATGGGACTCATTTGCAAATAGGGCCTTCACAGATATCACTAGTTAAGGCTCTGGAGATGAAATCATCCTGGATTTAGAGGCAGCCCTAAATCCAATGACAGGTGTACCTGTAAGAAGGGAAACACAGAGATGCACACACAGGAGGAAATGATCTGGAGGAGGAAGCCAGAAGTTGTAGATAGGCTGCCACAAGTAGCCAGGGAACACCAGATGCCAACAGAAGCCAGAAGAGGCAAGGAAAGATTCTCCCCTTGAGACTCTGGAGGGAACACGGCCCTGCAAGCACCTTGACTTCAGACTTCCAGCCTCCAGGACTAGGAGAGAGATTTCTGTTTTAAACCACCACGTCAGTGGTGATTTGTTGCCGTAGCCCTAGGACACTAATACACATGGCAAATGGTATCACTAAACAAAGAGAAGCCAATCCTAGATTGCCTCTAAGCAACTTCATGGAACAACTGCAGAGACTGACTCTACACCAAAGATAACACAGGGCAGAGACCAGGCAGGATCCTCTCTGCCATGCTGTAGTTTGTGGTCCTAAGTATTTTATTCCTGTCAGAGTTTCAGTCCAGGGAGTTCTACAAGCCAGTGGCTACGACTTGGTTCTGCACCCAGCTCTGGGCAAGTTCCGACAGGTTCCAGACCATCCTACTCTGGGAGGTGGGAATTGTGCGTCTTTTTATATGCAGCAAGAATCCCACGTAGGAGCTCAAACTTGAATTCATCCCATTTGTGTAGTTACACCCTCTCACCCATCCACTGACACAGTTTGCATCCACTGACACATATGGAAATTTAGAGGTTTTTTGGTTTTGGGTTGGGGGAGGAAAAAGAAAGTACCTATGTTATGTCTACAGTAGAGCTGGACACATGCAGATGTGTCTCATGGGCTGCATACAGGGACCATCAGAAGAAATAGGACAGAAGAGAATATGTACCTAGTGCATATGGCATGCATATGCCCTTGCAAGAAAAGTATCTGTGTGCTGGGATGAAAGAGTGTCTTACTAAATTCTGTGGTCCTTTGGTGTCTCAGCAGCCCTGCCATAGCTCTATCCCCTCAGCAATTGAGCAAGAAACTGAGGACACTGACCTCCTCTCACTCACAGGAAACCTCCATGCTGCCAGAGGCACCATGAGGACTTGTGGATCAGTTGGAAGTGAAAGGAACCATGTCTCTGAGTGACTGAGGCCAGGAACAAGTGGCAGCTCAAACTGATACAGGAGTATATGTAGCATATCTTGGAAATATGCAGAAATATTTAGGGAGGTGGGGCTTTTATGAGAGTCTAAATTTTCTGTGTGAATACATAAGACTTGGTGGCAAGTGGGATTCAGGAATAAATGTTAGTGTTGCTAAGACTTGCGGACACAAGTCCCACAAGATACCAAACCAGAGAATGTAAATACACTGGAGAATTCTTTTTTTTTTTGAGATGGAGTCTCACTCTGTTGTCCGGGCTGGAGCGCAGTGGCATGATCTCAGCTCACTGCAATCTCCACCTCCCAGGTCCAAGCAATTCTCATGCCTAAGCCTCCCAAGTAGTTGGGATTACAGGCATGCACCACCACACCTGGATAATTTTTGTAGGTTTTTTTTTTTTTTTTTTTTTTTCAGTAGAGACAGGGTTTCGCCATGTTGGCCAGGCTGGTCTTGAACTCTTCTCAAGTGATCTGCTCATCTTGGCCTCCCAAAGTGCTAGGTGGGATTACAAGCACGAGCCACTGCACCTGGCCTAGTTCGGTATTTTGTCAAGGTTTAATTTGTGAATATTTCCACCTACTCATGTCCTGTCAGCTCAGCTAGACAGTAAGTCCCCACAAGGCAGGAGCATTGTCTTGTACCTCTTTCAGGTTACATACATAGAATATGCTCAGTTGATTTATAAGAATTATTGGTCCACTAAAGACTGAAATATTTTTACAAAACAAATTCTCACCTTTAGAGAGGCAACTAGCATGCTGAGCCCCTTCAAAATTTATTCTAACAACAACGACTTCTTCAGTCTAAGAAAACCAGCACTGTCCTCTTCCCAGATGAGGCAGGAGCCTCTAAAAGGTCTCCCAGCAACCCCCATCTCCTGATATTTGTACTTTTTCATAACCCCATCCTGTTGAGTGCAGGCTAGGCCTAGCAACTTGTTTCTAATGGCAAAAGTGATGGGCTCGCTTCCAAGATTAGGTCATAGAAAGATTGACTTCCATCTTGCCTGTCCTTTCCTGCTCTGCTGTACTCTTTCCCTCTCCCTCAGAACTCTGAATTAGAGGTACCCAGCTGAACTTCAGCCAGATTCCCAACTCACAGAAACTGTGACATAATACATGTTTGTTGTTTTAAGCTGCCAAGCTTTAGGGCAATCTGTTTTACAGAAATAGGTAACAAATGCACTACATGTTTGGCCCAATGTAAAAGAGGCTTGAAGTGTCATGTCCAGGTCAAGAAAGGTTGTCAAGATTTTCCACCTTTATTCAGTGTCACAGAACATTCCAGATTTCCCAAGAAGGTGATGGCACACGTGTTTGTTGGCTACTGTTACACATTCCAATGTTACACAATTGTGACTGTGAGAAGATTCTTCCTTATAATGAACTGAAATCCTTCAAGCTGGCACTAACTCTCCCTGTTGTGGCAGGAGTTGAAAAAAATCAAACAGAGAGGACCTGCACAGAACACAGTGGCACAGAACACACTGACAAAAGGTAGCCACATGACACCTGACAGCAAGAAGAAAAATAAAGAGCAGTGTGAGCAAGCCACTCCAGCAGCACCCACCAAGCCTCCGGGAAGGCACTCACTCTGTCAGAGGTGTCTGGTGAGGAGTGGAGGAACCAAAAGAAAATATGAGCCCGTCCACAAAGCATAGGAGGATCTGCCCACAAGGGCAGCAAAGCTCTAGAAATGATAGTCGTGAGGCTGCTACACTTGTAAAGCCTCTGAAACGTACACAGCACAACAGAACAAAACATTTCAAGAAAGGCCAGTCTGCTCAGTCAAGGGGCTCACTGCCAAGGGGGAAATAGACAAGCATCGTCCCAAACCCAGAGAAGCCATAAAACTCCCAGAAATTATAATGTTATGACAGTAGTTGTTCCTATACAAAAACTAAAAAGCTATCTTAGGACACAGTAAAAGAAAACAGCAAGACAAAGCAAAAATGATAAAAATAGATGGGACTTGACTTCATCTAGCAGCCTCTTGAATTATATTATCAGCTTCTTAGAGAGGGGCGCCCAAGGGCCAAAAGTCAACTTCCACTGGTATTGCTTACTTCTTGCAGGGTGTCTGTCTGACTTTGGGTGTAAATGTTTAAATTCTTTGGCAAATGTGATGAGATTATCTCTTTAATGAGATTATTAGAGGTCAAATAATGTATGGGGAAATCCTGCAAATGAGATATCCCTATATACATGTATATAAGATACTAGTGTAGGTGGCTGTGATACTAATGATAGTGGTAAGGGTGATAATAATAGTGATAATGGTAGTAGTGCTAGTGGTAGTTATAAAAGCCCCAATTTAAGAATACTATCCAGATACCGTTTGACCCCAAATACGGTCCCTACATGACTCCCAAAGTACAGTCAACCTCCATGCTGTAGAAGGCATGGATTATTGACTTCCAGTAAGGTCTCCTGCTCACATTTTACCCAGCAGAGGAGAGAAATGCAGGGAAGTTAAACAGCATTAGGCAGCTCTCTCATTTCTTACCCAGTCGTTCATTCTCCTGGACCTCAAATACGGTTACTGGTGATGGACATGTAGGTGGATTATCATTAATATCTTCAACTTTTACATGAATTTCCAGTGGATATGAAAGTGGTTTTCCATACTCATCCTTCGCAACTGCATAAAAAACATACTACAACAGGAAAGTCAGAGTTAAGACAAGACTCACCCACCACCCTCTGCCAAAGGCAGAGAAAATCGCTGTTTCATTTCTATGTCATTTACTCCCTTATTTTTAATTCACTTAGAACTGGGAGATTAAAAAAAATGAGATGGGTCAGAATTATGTGAAAATTATCATGTCTTTGAAAACCAATAATATGCTGGAGTCTGAAATGTGTGTTTTTTTTTTTTTTAAAGTAAAATCCATTTTGCTCTCAACTGTAGATGGGCATAGGACTTTGTCTTGTCGTCTGTGAAATTATTCTCTTTTACTCACTGCATCCTTTTCTTCTCGGTCCAAGGGCTGAGTCACGTAAATATCTCCTTCCTGGTCAATTGAAAACGGGAATCTTGGCAGCTTCTCTTTGTCAACTAAGGAGTATTGTGCACCGGGATCATTCCACCGCACCTACAGGACCCAAAGTCAGTTGTGAGGAAAGCTACATTTGGACTGAGAGAACTGGAAAGGAAATAATTTTCTGGTTCTCAATTTGAAATCTCTGACAACCTTGTATGTCTGTGGTTTCTTATAACAACTGAATTATATTTTTCACTTTTAACCTAAAATAAGCCCCCACCAAGTTATATTGCTCGAAAAAAGCACACCAGGAAATGTTTCTTCTCTAAAGCAATTCCTCACAAACCCTCTACAGGGTTTCTTTTGGAAGTCTGACTGTGAAAACTTTCTATCCATGAACCATCAAGTTAAGAAACAAAATGTACTTTGTAGTTGGCAGTGTCTGAGGACCAAGCCGTGATGTATGGTGAGCATCTAACACTCACCAATGAAGATGAACAGGGGCAATAGAGGCCACTCTGAAATCTTCTCCATGCCATTAAGTAAGACAAATGATACAAAAATAAGGACATTCCTTTCCTAAATATTTAGCCTCAGAGACTTCAGGGATGAGAATAACTGCCAACTCCTAGGGTTGTTTGTAAACAACCTGGCAAAAATAAAAAATAACACAAGTAAGACCAATCTACTTGCTATATAGGCAGAGCCTGGTCTGATATATCAATAATGTTTACTGAGTTTGGCACATGCCAGACACAATTCTAAACATATTTATGTGTTATCTCATTTAATCTCCAAACAGTCCTCTGAAGTACAGACTACTGTTATCTCCATTTTACAATGAAGAAACTAGGGCACAAAAAATTTAAGTGATTTGCCCAAGGTCCTACTGCTAGTTGAAATTTTCGCAATAAACCATTCTCAGAGCAGCCTGGGAAGGTATCACAGAAGCAACTTTGTCCCTTGCTAATTATTTAAGCATCATGCATTGTCCATGCAAAGACTACCTGCTTGGTTATAAAGTGGGCTCCTCTTGTGTTCTAAAAATTCAGCCTGAGTTCCTCTCCCCTACCCCCCTTCCCCCTCCTCCCTCTCCTCCCCCCTTCCTTCCTCCCACCCTCCCTCCCTCCTCCTCTCCCTCTCTCCTTTTGGGTTTCAGAACACCCAGAACATTTTTTTCCAGGCCTGAAAATTGGGTAGACACTCTAGAATGTTTTCTTGGCAGCCTCAAGTCAACTAAGCATGAGTTCTTTGCAGCATTTACAAATCCCTATGGGAGTAACTTGAATAACAGCTACGAAGACTTTAGTCTAGGCCACCAATCGGAAATCCTCATGGTAATGAGTGTTGACATGCTTTCTTTCTAACTAGGAAATCAGAATTCTTCCTGCTGTTCTTCCTTTTTTTTCCCTCCTGAAGTTGAAGTTCATTAATTCAACATTCAATAAATAAATGTCCCTCGCCCATCCCAATAAATATGATGGAACAGGTCATTCCAGGGCCCCTTAACAATAGTAGCATTAAAAAAAATTAGGGGAACTACAGACTAGTACTTCTTCATATCTTTTAATATCTAATAATTTTATCTACTTTTACAGATACTATCACAGTTAATCTTCACAAAACACTGAAGTATTATCCCTATTTTATTGATGAGACACTGGGGCTCAGAATAGTTAAATGACTTGTTTATGATCAGTCATTTAAGTAATGGAACAGGAATATGATTTTCTTAATCTGCTTCCAAATCCAGGGATCTCCCACTAACCCACAGCTTTCATGTGGAGGAATTTCCTGGGCTTCCAGAAAATATCAAATCTGGGTGGAGTCCAGAGTGAATTTCCGGGAGCTAAGGTAGGAAGGAACCCAGGGTGAGAGCACATGCCACGGAGGTGGGGAAGTAGGAGCATCTGAACAGAGGGGAGAGGCACACACAGGAGACAGAATGCCAGGTGTGGGGAGTTTCCAAGGGGAAAGGTTCCCTACTATGATCCTTTTACCCCTAGCCAGTCCTATCTCTGTCCCTCAGCCTATGATGGGACAAGTCTATTGGGTCAAGATTTTTCCCACAATAAGAATGAGCAGCCTTTCAAAACTATTTGCAACCCCCAAATCAAACTATATTCATTCATACAATATGTGCACCATATATGACCTACTGCAGGGCAGCCATATCCCACACTGCTAACACGGAACAACAAACGTCACTGTTGTCTACTTTTAAGATACGGGTGAGTGAAGTTCTCTCTGAAAGCAAAAGTATATATCTGATGTAGTTTGAATGTTTTCCCCTCCAAATCTCATGTTGAAATGTAATCCCCAGTATTGGAGGTGAGGCCCAGTGGGAGGTGATTGGATCATGGGGGCGGATCCCCTGTGAATGGCTTAGCACCATGCCCTAGGTGATGAAGTGAGTTCTCACTCTGAGTTCACAGGAGACCTGGTGCTTAAATGTGTGTGGTACCTCCCACCTAACTCTCTTGCTCCCACTGTCATCATGTGATGCTCCTGCTCCCCCTTTGCTTTCTGCTGTGATCGTAATTTTCCCAAGACCCTCAGCAGAAGCAAATGACAGAGCCATGCTTGAGCAGCCTGCAAAACCATGAGCCAATTAAACTTTTCTTTACGAATTACCTACCTCAGGTATTTCTTTATAGCAGTGCAAAAATTGCCTAACACAATATCTGCATCCAAATTTCCTGCCCATGAGGCATGGTCAAGTCCAGTGACTCGGGGTCAGAGGCTATATAATTTGCTTTATAATCATGCTATGCAAAAATGTATCTAATAAGGATATCAGTGAAGACCTTTATGGTGGGTCTCTACAAAGTGAAGCCATTTCTCTAGTTGGCTCTCAGTGTTACTTGGGCTTGGGTACTACCTGAGTGATTTTGATGGGGTGAGGATCAGTCGAGTTTTCCACCATCTCCACGGGTTCTGGTGCTTTCCAAATATTCTCTGTCACTATGATATCCACAGATGTGGTATCACTGAAGGAATTCTCACTCTGGCCTCCCATGTCCTTCACTGAGATCACCAGATTATAGGAAGGATTCTTAGCAGGATTCAATTCCTGAGATCCTATGAGAAGTAGGGGAGAAGGGAATAGGAAGCATCTCTGGAAGAGACAGACCCAACTCCCTTTTTCTGACTGAGACAGTCCTACCAGGGCACCCCTGAACATACCTTCTCGGGTAAGAGAGATGGCTCCCGTTTTGTTGTTGATCTGGAAATACATGACATCGTTGATCATAGGAAGCTGGATGACAATCTGGTAAGAAAGCTGGCCGTTGGGAGTGGCCGGATCATCCAGGTCTGTGGCATTGACGTATAAGAAGGGCTTTCCTATTTAACAAAACATAACCAGGAAGAAAAAAAAAAAAGATATTAATTGAAACCCAAACCAACCATAGCTACTTCTTCCATGTAAAAAGTGGAGATATAATAGGGAAAGGTATGACAATTCACACCAGTGGGGAAATAAATATTTATCCCACTCCCCTTCCCTAAAATAAGGTTTCTCAAGGTCTGGTCCAAGAACCTCTAAGGGTCCCTGAAACTGTTCAAGCACTCTGTAAAGCTAAAGGTCAGGTATGTGTAAAAGATCCATTTAAAGTACAAGATAATTTAGTGACTTTTAGTGTAAAAGATGGAAAATATGGTATTGATATTGATTTCACTTTGCAACTAATCTTTAAGAAACCACAATTTATTGAGTTTGGGTATAGTACTAAAGAATGTCCAGTTATCTGAAAATATTATTAAAATATTCCTTTCTTGTCCAACTGCATATCTGTGTGAGGATAATTTTCCTTCGTATACTTCAACTAGCACATGGCAAGAGAATGAATGTAGAAACAAGACGTGAGAATCCAAGTGTTTTCTATTAATCCAGACATTAAAGAGATTTGCAAAGATTAAAGCAATGCCATTTTTCTCACTATTTTTGTCTTTAAAATCAATTATTTTTCATTAAAACATGTTGATTAGTGTTATTTTAAATGAATTAATACTTTTTTAAAATTTCTAATACAGTAAATGTTGATAGATACAACCAGTGATATAGTAGAGACGCCTCATGAGACTCAGTTGTTGAATTTTCAGAAATGTTGTGTGTCAATTATTAATACCAATGGTCACTTGAAATAGGCCATGGTACTTGAAATAGACCATAGTAGGAGTATTTGTAACATGGAAATTGGAAAATTCTACAAATCAGAGCTTTGTCCCCCCAGAAAAATAGCTGTTAAGCCTTTACCAGGACACCACTGGATATAACCCACGTGTCTAAAAGTTCTTCGGAGTCCTCAGTAAATTTTAAGAGAATATACAAGTCCTGAAACCAAAAAGTTTGAGAGCCACTTCTCTAGCAGATTCTATTAGTGAAGATAGAAAAGGTATGGCCTGGAGGCTTCACATTCAGCAGAGTCTGTGTGAGTCTTTGGTATGCAGCCTCAGGGACAGGGACATCACTCCACGTAATAAAGTGAAGTGAATTTTTTCCCGGAATTCTCAGAGGCAGGCATTGAAGAAAGAGAAGGAAAAGATTAAGTAACTTGAAGTGAAGCTTGATGGTGGAATTATGCAAATGGCCCCATGTCTTGATTAGCATTATTTTAAATGAATATCTTTAAATTTTCTAATACAGTAAATGTTGATAGCTATAACTGTATTTCTGAGACTCTGAAGTCTAATATTCCTTTATGTTTTGTGCAACTCTTATGAGGTGATGCTCCTTTCTAGGCGCCTGCTGGACACACTCACTCCTTAATGAAGAGCTCTTGTGGAAGTGAAAGGTAGAAGGTCGATGTAGCATAGAGAAGGGCTGAGCCATAGATGGGATGTAAGAGAAAAAAAGAGCTGGAAACCACCACTGACAATATCAATGGAGGTTCCTGAGAAGATGCAAGGGAGTAAGCTCACCTTTCTAGAGTGTTCTAGAGCTCTGAAGTATCTTAAAGATCACCCTAGAAAAGTGTTTTTCAACTGGGGGTAATTTTTGAGACAGAATCTCATCTGTTACACAGACCAAGTGCAATAGTGTGATCATGACTTACTACAGCCTCAATCTCCTGGGCTCAAGTGATTGTGCCACCTCAGCCTCCCAAGTAGCTGGGACTACAGGCGTGCACCACCACACCTAGCAAACTTTCTTATTTTTTGTAGAGACAGGATCTCACTTTGTTGCCTAGGCTGGTCTCAAATTCCTGGCTCAAGTGATCTTCCCACCTTGGCCTCCCAAAGTGCTGGGATTTTGTGCCCTCCACCCACCAGAGGACATTTGGCAAAGCCTGGAGACATTTTTATTGTCACAACTTGGCAGGGGGCACATAGTGGATAGAGGTCAGGGGGATGCTGCCAATCATCCTACAAGGCACAGAATAGCATCTGACCAAAAAAAGAATGATCAGACCCAAGATGTCAATACATAGTGCTGTGCTGAGACATTGAGAGACAGTGCTCTGGAGCAACAGAGATAGTCAAACAACTCCCAGATCAGTATGAAATGTGGGTAAGATAGTGCTTATTGAGTGACAGCTGCAGCCGTTAGCCACACAAGTCTGCCCCTTCCACCTGACACCCTTCCATCTTTCCATAAATGTCTCTGGCCCCTGCCTGTTACCTGGGCGAGAGTTCTGCCTTACTGAGCCTTCGTACTTTGACTGGAGAAACGTGGGTCGATTGTCATTGACGTCTTTCACTTCTATGGTGATGGGGACTGGACCCTCCACTATAGCTCCATTAGCATCCAGGGCTGCAACCTGATGTTGAGGAAAAGGAAACCATGTTGGTGAGACTGAACTTCATGTCACACGCCCAAAAATCATTTGAAGGAAATTAGAACTCAAAGAACCAATGGCCTGGTGACTGTAGGACAGAAAGAACTCACAAAAGCCCAAATTGGGAGCTGCTAAAATAGGGGTTGTATCAGTTAAGCCTGACTAATAATGACGGTGACTTTCAATCAGCAGGGTGTTTTGGACACTGAACATGCATCTATTCTGGATGGCTGGAGTCCATGAAACAAGAGCACTGCGACCCCCGAGAATATGAAAGTGTCGGGTTCTCTTCCAGAGCCATTCTGGTGGTCAACCTGCAAGGCCTGCCGCAGAAATACCAGACAGAAAGCTTTTATCTCACTCTTTTTTCCATAGTTAGCTCTCTGCCTTTCCTAAGTATTTAGATACCAACAGTGAAAACTAAAGGAGAAAGAGAGGGAGAAGGATCTTTTTAGTCAGCTTCCGGCTATTGGTTCCTTCTGCTTCTTCCAATGCCCAAAGTAGCTCCATCCCAGCGCCGATGCAGCCTTCTTCATGTGTCCCAAGCAAATGCAAGAGCCACAGACAGATACCAGTGAAGTATCACAGATGTGCTGACTTTTGATCCAAGTACCTAAGCATGGTCTTACTTGGATAAGTAATGTCATCAGAGGGTCCTGGCAATGTAAGTGAGGTTACTCTGGTTAAAAAGCCTAAGGAAAAGGATATGTTTACCACACCTCTCTGTAGTTGGTAAGAAATGGACATATAAGGATTGCAAAGTGTGCCATTAATGTAAGGAAAGTTGTAACTGGATTCTATGCAAGGGAGGAAGATGCCAGTGATACTTCCAGAACAAAGGGTGCTTGCAGAGGTTGGAGTTAGATCCCTTCACCTGGTCTCAATTTACCTGGAGATTGTGTGTGGATCTTGTTTCCCTGTCCAAGGTTCTGGTGTAATACAGAAGTCCCTCCCGTTCTATCTTGAATATGTTGTCTGTCTCCCCAGTTAATTCAAAAGTCACAGCAGGAGGATTGGCCTTAAACTGGGGAAAAAAGCAAAAACAACAGATTAGGTTGTAAGGGAAAAAACAATGTTGTGGAATTTGTAGAAAGTCACCAATTTTAGGTAAAATTTTCATTGGTTCAATTACCAAATAAGAAATCCTCAACTTTTAAAGTAGTACCTTCTAAAAGTTTGTTTGCACAATAACTGTGTAACATTCAACATACATTTTCCTCAAGAAACTGTATACTATTATTCAATACATTGACAAAAGTCACTGATGCTTTAAATTATAGCTGAGGTTAAAAGGGACTTTTGGGTAATATCTGAAATCTATGACTTTACTAGCTTCTAAGAGGCATTAAAAGGGTAGATTTCTTGCTAGGATAAAATATGTCATTTAGCACTTCTAAAAATCATGACAAAGATTATTAGACATCTTAATGTTAAGGAAAACAATTTATAAGTGGCTTCAACTTAATGCAAATGCTATATGATAATCTATTTTTCAGAAGTGAAGAAAATACTGACCACCATATTTATAGATATGGCTATATCACTTTTAAGACCACAACAACAGAAAATTCACATAAAACTAAGAAAACATAAAAGTTGTTCAACCTTAAGTTTTAATATACTTTTGTATATTTTATTAAATTAAAAACAATATCAATGTTAGTATCAATATAAAGAAACATTGTTGATGGAAATATAAATTCCTATAATCCTTTTAGAAATAACTTGAGGCATAAAATGTTTATAGCCTTTGATAGCAAACATTACTATACAGAATTTACCCTAAGGAAATATTTTTTCAAACAAGTACATGCTTGTAATGTAAGTAACTTTATTTATAACACCAGTAAGGTTGCAAACTCCTAAAGGATCATTAAAAGGACAGTGAAATTATTATGGCACATGACCTTGACAGAATATTAATCATTAAAATGTTCATTCTACAAATTATGAAGAAACATAAGAAACAGTGATGTAAAGTAACAGAAGTAAATTTGAGAGTAAATCTAGACTGTAACAGTACCAAAAGAATTCATGTCAGTAGGTAAGAAATGGAATTTAAAATACAAGAACAGTTGATGTGTTAAATGGGTAAGATTATAGGTTAAAAAGTTTTTGTGCATGTTTGTTTGTTGATATCATATTGTTTATATAATAAATGAACATGTTGCTATTTTGTGCTTTAAGAAAAAGACCTGGACATCAGTGAGAAAGGTGGAGTAAGGGCCTGCAGAAAACTGCTCCTCCATAAAAGCAACGAGAACACTGGCAAAAATTGTAAATATCATTTTTTCAGAATATGTGAAATTAACCAGATGCTTGCAAAATCCAAGGAATGTTTATTAAAAAAAAAAAAAACTACTAAATATCAGCGAGAACCAAGCTTTGTGGTGTTTTAATGCACCCTAATCCCATGGTCCTTTCCTAAGACCTGAAGTAGCCTTGAGAGCAACAGCCTCACACCACAGTACCATGGAGAGGGTGAGAAGCATTTGTAGCTTCCGAAAAGCTCCATCACCAGAGAACTATCATTAGCTATCCTGTGGGCATTTCCCTGGGAACACCTACTTATAAGGCTTATCTTCATTTGACCAGACTCAGAATTCACACACTACACACAATTTTTCCCCTGGGCCATTTGTTGAAAACAACCATCAGCAATTGTTCAACATTGCAGAGGCCTCAGGCTGTGATAACAGTTGAAAACAGCTGACCAAAACACTTAAAAGGGAAAGCTGGGAAATGAGATGTCCATATGGGGCTTTGAAAATCTCTAATATATTCCTGGCAATCTACAAGGCCACTATCATGAGCAGGGCTGCATGCATGCCTGGGAAAGACCTGAGAAGGACCTATCCCTCACCTCTGGCTGACTTGGAGGCTTTGCATAAGCAGAAAGTAAAGGCGAAGGCAGAGTTGTAAACTGCCTGTCACATAGTTGAAGGTTGTGTCCCAACATGCACACAGTGCCCCTTGGTAAAAGCCAGGAGACTTACTGGCTTAAGACATTTAAGGAAATCTCTATCTAGTCATTAGCTGAACACTAAGCTAACTGAGCAGAGACTTCAGTGGCCAGACATGACAAAGAATACAGACTTTACAGAATTCATTAAGGAAAGTCACTAAGCAAACAAACAGCATCAACAACCAACTCCAGGAAAAGAAAGATATATGATTTCTAGAGTTGCCACATCACATTATTTAAAATGTTCAGTTTTCAAATTATGAAATGTACAAAAATATTAAAAAGTTAAGTCAACAGAAACTGTCCCTGAGGAAGCCCAGATGTTGGATTTACTAAATATTTTTAAAAATCTATTTTAGATAGATTCAAAAACTAAAGGAAATCATCTCTAAAGAATTAAAGCTTAAAAACAATGTCTCATCAGATAAAGAATATTAAAAATAGAAATTTTTAAATTAGAAATTCTACAGTTGACAAGGATGATAACTGAAAGTAAAAATTCATAAGAGGGTGTTCAAAAGCAGATTTGAGCTAGCAGAAGGAAGAATTTGTAAACTTGAAAATAGATTAATAGAGATTACAGAAAGAAAAAAAATGAATAAAAATGAATAGATTCCCATTTTTATTCATGTGGGAACACCGTCAAGCAGACAAACACATGCATAATAAAAGTTCCAGAAGGAAAGGAAAAAGGGGGAAGAAAGATTATTTGAAGATAGAATGACCCAAAACTTCACAAATTTAAGAAAAACATGAATCTATATATCCAACAATCACAAGGAACTCCAAATAGAATAAACTCAAAGAAATCCAAACGTAGTCACATCATATATATTTGAAAGATAGAGAATCTTAAAAGTGCATGGACTCATCACATGCAAAGTGATAAAATTAACAGCTGATTTTCCATGGAGATCAAAAGGCAGTGGAATGACACATTCAAAGTGCTGAAAGAAAAAGAGTAGCCAAGAAAGAATTGTAAATCCAACAAAACTATCCTTCAAAATGAGAATAAAATTAGCCTACACTACTATCAGACAAAACATACTTTAAGACAAAATTTTCAGAGATAAAAAAGGATATTCTATAATGATATGTGTCAATCTATCAAGAAACCATAGCAATTATAAACATATATGATGCACCTATCAATGAACCTCAAAACACAAGAAAAGCTGACAGAATGGAAAGGAAATTAAATAACAGTAATAATTGAAGATTTCAAGACTTCACTTTAAATAATAGAATAGAATATCAATAAGGAAACAGAAGACTTGAACAATACTGTAAACCAATTAGAAGCTAACAGACACCCAACACTCCACCCAACAAAAGCCAATCACATGGAACATTCTCCAGGATAGGTTATATGTTAGACCATAAGCAAGTCTCAATAAATTTAAAGGGATTGAAGTTATACAAAGTATTTGACACTTGACTAAAATTAAAAATAATATAAGGAAATTTGGGAAAATCACAAATATGTGGAAATAACAATATACTCTAAAAACCAAAGGTCAAAGAAGAAATCAAAAGGGAAATTAGAAAATACTTTGATATAACTGAAAACAAAAAGAAACACAGCATGCCAAATCTTATGGGATGCGGATAAAGCAGTACTAGGAGGAAAATCTATTGCTGTAAATGTTTCTACTTAAAAAAGATGAAATCCCAAAATAACCTAATCTTCTACTTTAAAAAAACAAGAAAAAGAAGAATAGCAAAGCAAGCAGAAGAAAATAATAAAGACCAGAGTGGAAATTAATGAAATGGAGAATATAAGAACACAGGAGAAAAGTCAACAAAACCAGAGTTGATTATTTGAAAAGATCCACAAAAGTGAAAAATTTTTGGCTAGACTGACCAAGAAAAATGAGGTAAGGTGAAAATAACTAGAATCAGGACTATAACAGGACACACCACGACTAACCTTATAGAAACAGAAAGTATTAAAGAGAATATTGTGAGCAATTGTTTTCCCACAAATTAGACAACCTAGATGAAATGGACAAATTTCTAGACAAACAAAAACTACTAAAACTGATTCAAGAACACATAGAAAATCTGAATAGAACTATAACAAGAGACTGCATTAGTAATCAAAAACCTTCCACACACAAAAATGCCCAGAACCAGATGGCTTCCCTAGTGAATATGTACCTAGTATGTAAAGAATATGTACCTAATATGTAAAGAACAATTAACACCAAACCTTCAGAAATTCCTCCAAAACTAGAAGAGTAAGGAACACGTATTCAATTCATTCTATGAGGCCAATATCCTGATACCCAAACCAGAAAAAAGTCAATGCAAGAAAACTTCAGACCAGTATCTCTTTTGAATATAGACACAAAATTTTTCAATGAAATACTAGCAAACTGAATCCAACAACATATGAAAAGTATTATATATCATTACCAAGTGGAAATTATCCCAGAATACAAAGCTGGTTCAATATATGAGGGTCAATTAATGTAATGCCCCATATTGATAGAATCAAGGAGAAAAACCACATATTTCAATAGAGGCAGAAAATCATTTGACAAAATCCATCATACTTTCGTGATAAAAACACTCAACACACCAGGAATACAAGGTGACTTCTCAGTCTAATAGAGGACACCTAAGTAAGCCCCACAGCTAACACTGTACTTAAAGGTGAAAGACTGAAAGCTTTCACCATAAGATCAGAAACAAGATAAGGATACTCAATCTTGCCACTTCTATTTAACATTATACTAGAGATTGTAGCAAGGGGAATTAGGCAAGAACAAGAAATAAAAGGCATAAAGATTGGAAATAAAAAAGTAAAACTATCACTGTTCACAGATGCCATGATTTTATATAGGGAAAATTCTAAGGAACCTAAAAACACTGTTACAGCTAATAAACAAGTATTATAAGGTTTCACAATAAAAGGTCAATAAACAAAAATCAATCTTTCTATCCATTAGCAAAGAGCAACCCAAAAACGATTTTTTTTTTTTTTTTTTTTTTTTGGGACGGAGTTTCACTCTGTCGCCCAGGCTGGAGTGCAGTGGCGCAATCTCGGCTCACTGCAAGCTCCGCCTCCCGGGTTCACGCCATTCTCCTGCCTCAGCCTCCCGACTACCTGGGACTACAGGCGCCCGCCACCACGCCTGGCTAGTTTTTTGTATTTTTCAGTAGAGTCAGGGTTTCACCGTATTAGCCAGGATGGTCTTGATCTCCTAACCTTGTGATCCGCCCGCCTCGGCCTCCCAAAGTGCTGGGATTAGAGGCAAGAGCCAGGGCGCCCAGCCCAAAAATGATATTTTTAAAATTCCATTTACATCACGAGGTCAGGAGATCGAGACCATCCTGGCTAACACAGTGAAACCCCATCTCTACTAAAAATACAAAAACTAGCCGGGCGAGGTGGCGGGCGCCTGTAGTCCCAGCTACTCGGGAGGCTGAGGCAGGAGAATGGCGTAAACCCGGGAGGCGGAGCTTGCAGTGAGCTGAGATCCGGCCACTGCACTCCAGTCCGGGCGACAGAGCGAGACTCTGCCTCAAAAAAAAAAAAAAAATAATAATAATAATAATCACAACAAAAAGAATAACATATCTCAGAATAAACTTAAGCAAAGAAATACGAGGCTTATAAAATGGAAACTACAAAACACTGTTGAAAGAAATTAAACAAGTTCTAAATAAATGGAAAGACACGTCATATTTACAGATTTAAAAATCTAATGCTGTTAAGATGGCAATACTTCCCAAGTTTATCTACTGATTCAATACAATCCCTATCAAAATTACAGCTGCCTTGTTTGTAGAATTTACAGGCTGATCCTAAAATTCATACGGAAATACAGGGAACTCAGAATAGCCAACAACAAAGTAGGAAGACTTAACATTCTCTAATTTCAAAATTAACTACAAAGGTATAGTTCCAGATAATGCAGTACTGACATAAACATATATAGATCAATGGAATCAAAGTGGGAGTCCAGAAACAATTCAATTGATTTCTGACAAGGATGCTAAAATAATTCAGTGCGGGAAAGAATCATGTTTTCAATAAATGGTGCTAGAATAACTGGATATCCACATGCAAAAGAATGAAGTTGGACCCTTACTCTATACCATACACAAAACTAACTCAAAATGGATCAAAGACCTAAATAGAATAAATAAAACTATAAAACTTTGAGAAGAAAGCAGAGACATAAATCTTTACGACCCTGAATGAGGCAATGGTTTCTTACATATAACGTCAAAAGTACAAATAACAATAACAAAATAAATTGAACTTCATCGAAATTCAAAGCATTTGTGCTTCAAAGGACACTACCAAGAAAGTGAAAAGATAACTAATAGAATGTAAGAAAATACTTGCAGCAAATCATATCTGATAAGGGAGAACTTGTATATGGAATATGTAAAGAATTCTTACAACAATAAAAAGATAACCTGATTAAAAATAGGCAAAGGATTTGAATAGATATTTCTCCAAAGAAGATATATGAATAGTCAATTACCACATGAAAAGATACTCAACATCAGTCATTAGGAAAATATAAACCAAAACCACAAAGAAATACCACTTCACAACCACTAGGATAGCTATAATAAAAAAAAAAAGACAGATAATAACAAGTGCTAAGGATATGGAGAAATAGGAACTCATACATTGCTGGTGAAAATGTAAAATGGTTCAGCTGCTTTGAAGAACAGTTTGTGGTTTCTCAAAAGTTTAAACAGAATTAACTTTGACCCACCAGTCCCGCTACTGAGTGTATGTACATCCAAGAGAATCGAAAACATGTACTCATAAAAAGTTGTACATGAATGAATAGCCATAGCAGCATTATTCATTATAGCCATAAATGAAAAAAAAAAAAACAAAAAACAAATGTCCATCAAGTGACACATGGATATCCAAAATGTGATATATCCATATGATGGAATATCACTCAGTCATAAAAAGGAATGGAGTTCTGGTACATGTTACCAACATGTATGAATGTTTAAAACACTATAAAAGAAGTCACACATAAAAGGCTACATGTTGTACGATTCCATTTACATGAAATGTCTAGAACAGGCAAATCTATAGAGACCAAGAGTAGATTAGTGGTTGCCTGGGGCTGAGGGGAGTGGAGGCTGAAGAGTGACTGTTAATAGGCATAGGATTTCTTTGGAGGCTGATGGAAATGTTCTGGAATTAGATAGCAGTGATATTTGCACATCTTTTGAGATACTAAAAACTACTGAATTTTAGAGGCATGAATTTTTAGGGCTATATCTCATTAAAAATGAGAAAAAAAAGACCTCTCTCAGATTTATATCCCACTGTCTGATGATCTGGAAGCCCCTGGTGAGTACAGAGCTGTCACTAGTTGAAAAATCTTCAGTGAAATAAGTCTATGGTGGTTCAGTTCATTTTATTTTTGAGGATATATTAATAACCCAAGAACCAACCTCATGGGGCAATGAGTGTTCTTCATGCCTCCGTAGGTCCAGGTGCTGGATGAGAGGACCTGTACACCTACCTCCTCCCCACCACTGAAACAAAGACCTCCGAGCACATCTTACCGAGGCTGGGTTTGCTGCATTCTTTCCACATACAAAGACGGAGAGAGCAGAATGTGCTTGACTAGAAGTCAGGAGACCTGTGTTCTATTGTTGGCTCTGCCATTAACTAACTTAAGCTTCCGTTTCCCCATTTTTAAAACAAGCGGTCGGTACCAAAACTCTCCAGTGTCTTTTCTAGCGTGAAGCTTCTGTGATTCTAAAAAGAAAATCCCCTTCATCTTCTACGCACTACTCCATCATCCCAACCCCACGCCCTAACCCAACACACACACATACACACACACACACCTATAAAGAAGAAACATTCAAGCATGATAACCAGGCTATCATTTCCTGCCAAGAAGGGATAACTTTGCAGCATGGCTAACAGAAAAACAAAAAACACATGGAGCAGCCCAAGGAATGATTTTTACTGGCTGGTATCCTCAGAGACTCTGGAATGATCCTACCAAACAGTTTCTAGGTCTGGATGTTTGTCAGTTGTAAAGCTTGTAAGTTGAAGGTTGCATCTATGTACAATCCTGATTCCCTTCAATGGAGTGTGAACCTGTGCTCACAGAACACCTACTCTATTTTGATATTGAGTCTTTTCATACAAAAATCTTAGAAGTAGCCACAAACTTTGTCTCACAAATATGTTTTATTTAGCTTGTAATTAAAAAAAAAACTATGCCAATTTTTTTATATCAGTGAATTTTATATAAATATAAAATTTTATGGCTTTTCTAGAAAAATTATAAAATCTAGTACAGTAGTACCCAAATTCTAATTTGTGAAAATTGTCTGGAGCTAAATTGAGCCTACCCCCTTTTGACTTACTCTTAGTTTGCCACAGTCCCCACTCCTTCCTCTTGTCCCAAATACTAAAGACAAGTATCAGAAAACTTTTGACTTCATATTTGTGCAGTTGGGTTTTTTTTTTAATCATATCTGTTTGTTGTTATTGTTGTTGCTTGGCTGTTGTTTTTCTTTTCTCCAGATGGCTTCATTTATCACTCAGCTAGCCCCTAAGGGCAGTTGAGATAACTCACTACAGACAGGCGTCTATGCCACACCCAAGCACTCAGTTGGCACCTACATGAGGAAGGCTCCCCAATCTGTATCTTCAGACCCATATTAACACTGTCTCTTAGACCTCTCCACCTGGCTGCCCCGCAGATAACCTTAAAATCAACAAGCCTAAAACTCATTCACTTTTCTCTAAATCTCTAAACTCTCTCTGTTTCTCACTCAGTGACATCACTAACTACCCAGTCAAGCAAGCCAGAGACCTAAGAGTTGTCCTTCTTTCTGTTCCTTCACCTCCTGTGCTCATTCAGTAACATACAAACAACAGTTTTATCACTCATAGTTCTGAAGGCTGAGAAATCCAAGATCAAGGCACTAGCAGATTCAATGTCTGGTGAGGGCCCACTCCTCACAGATTGCACCTGCCATGTGTCCTTACATGGCAGAAGAGGCAAAGAGGCTCCCCCAAGCCTCTTTGATAAGGGTACTAATCCTATTCATAGAGGCAGAGCCCTCATGATCTAATCACCTACTAAAGACCGTAACTCTTCATATATTACGCTGGAGATTAGGCTTCGACTTATGAACTTCGTGGGGACACCGACATTCAGACCTCTATAGTTACTCAAACCAGGCCTTCATCACTTCCCGTTGAACTATTGAAAATAGTTTTCTAAGATCCTTTTAACCTGTAGGCTCACCGCCTTTCAGCTTACACTCAGAGTGATCACACAGTAAGCTTCTACAGCACAAATCTAGTTATGCTTTTCCTTGTTGAAGCACTCCAGCAGCACCCTGCAGCCTGCTATAGGACGAAGGGCTAGTCCAGCCCATGCTGACCTCAGCAGGCATGCAGACCTTTGACTGCATCCTGTCTCCCACCCTAGACTCTGGCCCACAGGCCAGCTGTCATTGTCTTGACAAGTGCACACCCCCAGGCTTTTTCCCATCCTGTACTCAGTACCTGCTTCCTGACTGAGCGCCTGCTCATCTTTGAATACTCAGTTTAGGGGTCAATGAAACCTCTTCTGTTCACTCACTACCATCTTCACTTGAAACTGATCATTCTTAGATTTTAAGTGTTCTCACCACAAAAAAGAGATAAGTGAGATAATGCATATGTTAATTAGCTTGATTTAGTCATTTCTCTCTATATATACTTCAAAACACATTGTACACAATATATGCAATTTTGTCAATTAAAAAATAAACATAAATAAAAATCAGTCACTCTTTCTTCACTTACCCTCTGCCCCTTCCACATCCCACCAGCCTCCCATGAGAACCTTCAGTGTATGTGTCTGTTTCCTTGTTAGTTTTCTCTTACTAGCTGGTAAGCTCACTGGGGCAGGGATGGAGTCGGGGTCATGCCATATCCCCAGTACCCAGCAGAGCACCTGGTATATACAGTAGTCACTCAGTACATGATTAATAAAAGAAAGTCTGTGAGAAAAAGTAAGTAACTCAAGCCAGTTCCCTGAATCCTCTCTTTCTTCCTCTAGTTTGTAACCAGAGTGACATTTTCTCAATGGAGTCTTGATTCAGATCCATTGCTTTTGAGAAAAACTCAAGATCCTTAAGAGTCAGCATCCTCCCTGTCTCTGTGGCCTCCTCTCCAACCTGCTCCTCCTGGCTCCATCCTCCCTAGCTGCATGGCCTTTTGCCAGTCCTCGGTATGTCCCCTGCCCTCTCCTGGCAGAGCGCAGCCATCCATGCCGGGCCTTTTCTAAGCTCTCTTCCCTCCTTTCCTCACCAAGTTAATTCCTCTCAACACATCCACTGCTTCCTCAGGCCCTGACTTCCCTGACTGGAGAGGTGGAGGCCCCTTATAAGACCCTACCTCACCGGGCTGCATAGACATGCAAGCATGCTCCTGCTAGCTCTTACTCAGGGGCCCTTTGCCCTAAGCTGGTACCAGTGAAAGAAAGGGGAGGAGAGACAGCTTTCAGCCTCTCCTCTGTGGAGGGGAAATGTCCAGCACAATACAGTTGTACCTTGGTATCGGTGGGGGATCATTCCTGGACCCACGCAGATACCAAAATCCACAGGTGCTGAAGACCGTTATTTAAAGTGTGTATTATGGTCATGGAACCTACGCGCATTCTCCCACGTACATTAAACCATCTCTAGATTATTTATAATACCTAATACAATGTGAATGCTATATAAATGATTGTTATACTGTATTTTTACATTTGTATTATTTTTATTGTTTTTCCCAAATATTTTGGATTCTCTGTCGGTTGAATTTGCTGATGCGTGAACCCACAGATACAGAGGGCCGTCTGTAAATTTTTGGCAGTTAATGGAGGACACTTGCCTTAGAAGGTAGCTCAGCAACCTCTGCCACTTCCCTGGTTCATGGGATGGGGAGGGGTCACTGGCATCCCCAAGAGGTTCATCAGCATCCTCCAATCACTTCAGGGCCGAGTGACTTTCTCGAGGGATGTGTGGTAAATACAGTAGTGTTTTCCCCTTCTCCACTACATTTCCAGGATTATTTCTGTGTCTTTAATAGCACTTCAGATGGGATTTAGGTCCCTTCCCTTACTCCCACCTGCAGACTGCCACTCCATCTGATACTGTTCATGGTTATCTAACTAAACAAAACATCCACCTCCCAGCACACCTTGGCAATGGCCCAGGTGGGGGCTTAGAGAAGGTGGTGAGGAAAAGACAGCCCTCTGGCCAGAAAGCTCATTCTAGCACTGAGTCCAGAGAAGCCATATCTTCCAGTACTTGAAGCAGTAAGTTCATTGATCAGACAACCTCGAGGGTGAATGGTCATTCACCTCTCCAGAGACAGGCTTCCTTTCTACTCTAGGGGAGAGGCAGAGCCTGCAGGCACCAAGCTCCCTGTGGAGGGCTGGGAGCACTCGTCCCAGAGATGATTGAGAAAGTCTAAATAGAATGTCAGGTACAATTCTTATGATACTGAGGCCACTCATCTCTCTGTTTAACTTAGCTTCTGAAATCATTCTTGATAATGAGAATGTCATGCCTTTATTTTATTTCCTGCTGTACAATAGATAAGGGAGTAAAAGTCCACTAAGAGAGCATACAAAAGCAAGAGGACAGTGATCAAGGGTAGCTTTTACCTGGAATATAATTTGATTCGGTTCTTGGCCTTCATAAATAGAAAATGTCATGGGTTTCAGAGGTCCACTAAACTTCCCCTCTTGGCCATATCCAGTTGCCTGTTAAAAAAGAGAAAATTAGCATCTTATATGAATGTGTCTGTGTCACTTATGATTTTATTAGGGTTTCCAGCACCAATATATGAAACATAGGATTCTATCATGGCCGAAATCTGATCAAAACAGAAAAGAGTATAATAGCTGTTGAAGCTCTACCACGTCAAAGTAGCTTGTTACAAACCTTTGCGTTGCTTTTCTTAAACATCTGAGAAGAATATGAGATGACAAGAATCACTCTATGAGAAGAATGTTAACATCCTCATATTCCAAATGAAGCTTAAAAAGGCTAACACAGCACACATGCTCAGGCCTAACTGAACTAAAGCCCATGGCCTTCCACAATCCCACACTGTCTTCTAAATTCTATATGTTTTCACTCCAGCTTCATAAAAAACCTCCCTCCACTCTTTTTATTTTATAAGGACATTTACAGCAGATTGCCAGCACTCTAGAGTTTTGAATTTATAAGGGGGAGGAAGAAAATGTAGATGTATTTAGTACAAAGTTTGCTTGGCACAGTTACACAGTAAGTTTTAGCCAAATTTGAATCTGAATTTGAATGATAACTTTAAGCAAAGCTTACTATTTTAACATTTGATTAGCTCTTTAGATTCATTTAGAAAAAAACAATAAAAGCACAAAATGTTTACTTTAAGCAATAGCCCCACAATGGTTCTAAAATCCAAAGACCCTAAACCTGAAAGCTAAGCAGGCTCTGCAGACACCCAAGTCAAGACTGGAGTAGAAGTGAGTGTGGCTGGGATGGTAAGAAGAGTGACTCACACTTGCTAAGTTAGTACATGTGGAGCTCTGTCCTAAGCACATTTAATCCTGACAACAACCCTCTGGGAGGAAGTTACTATTGTTACCCTTGTTTTACAGGTGATGACACTAAGACCCAAAGAGGTTAAACTATTTGCCTACGTAGTGGCTGGAAGCAAGATTTGAACCTGCAACTCTGGAACCGGCCTTCTCAGCCCCTACGCACCAGCACCCACCAGAGCAGGTGAAATAGCCAAGACAACCTGGAGGGAAAGCTGGCGGGCTGCACTGAAGATGTGCATGGGAGTGTGACTCCCACCATTCCCAGTCTCAGAACATGGGGAGCATCACTGTAGCCCTCACCACAACAGCACCTGTGAAGGCAGATGGAGTGGGTGCCAACAGGAAGGGACAGCCAATCATGCACCCATGTTGGGGCACCCTCTAGGACCAGGGATTTAGTGTCTCATCCCCATGCTGGCCTTGTGTCCTTCCTGGGCAGGTCTTTGGGTCTCCCATTTGTGGTGGAAATCAGGGGTGAAAGAGATTGAAATCAGAAGTATGACGTGGCAAGTCAATGGTTTTTGGAGCTAGACAATAAAAATAAAAGAGTAAAAAGTCTTCTCACTCCCTGAACTGGGTATGCAGGACAGATTTCCAGGTGCCACTAGGTTGGGGGAAAACCATTTTCTTTCCAATTATTTAGGGAAAGCAAGCACACGCTTGCCAAGGAAACTGCTCCCTGCTGAGAGTACCCAAAAGCCATCAATATGCCAATGATCAGACAAAGGTCTTTGCTGGATCCCTCAGTTTGGGGAATCTTGACTAAGTTGGGTGCTGGATTTGTCTGGCAAAAGAGCAATAATGAATGAGAACACAGGGGCTTTGAAGTATGGTCTGTTCTCAGAGTTGCGGTAGGGCCTTAGATTTGCTGCCCCTGGGCCACTGCCAACCCTCTCCCTTGCTGCCTCTCACCACAGAGGCTGCTAAACCAAGTGTTCCCTTTCCCAGGCTCACTTGCAGCTAGGAAGGTGGCCAAGTGGCCCGGTTCTGGTTCATGAAATGAGAGGGGAAGTCCATTGGGGGTGGTCAAGCTTCCATTTTCCTGATTTTAAAAAAAGGGTAGTTGTGGCTGCCATTGCCCTTCCTGTGGCTCTTACTGAGACAATGGACCTTGTGTCTGCAGTTGGGGCAGCCATGATGAACCCTGAGAGGACAAACCAGCTCAAATAATGGTGTAGCAAAGAGAAAGTAGCCCAAGTCTCTGCAACATCATGTAATTGTTAAACCTGCCCTGGATTGCCTACTTCAGACTTCTTGTTATCTGAGGAAAATAAACCCCTATTTATTTAAAATGCTCTAAAGTCAAATAAATCAAATTTCCTGTTACTTGCAAGGAAATGCTTTTTTTTTTTTTTTTTTTTTTTTGAGACAGAGTTTTGCTTTTGTTGCCCAGGCTGGAGTATGGTTGCATGATCTCGGTTCTCTGCAACAACATCTACCTCCCAGGTTCAAGCGATTCTCCTGCCTCAGCCTCCCAAGTAGCTGGGATTACAGGAGCCCACCACCATGCCTGGCTAATTTTTTATATTTTTAGTAGAGATGGGGTTTCACCATGTTGGCCAGGCTGGTCTCGAACTCCTGCCCTCAGGTGATCCACCACCTCAGCCCCCCAAAGTGCTGGGATTACAGGCATAAGCTGCCATGCCCAGCCAAGAAAATGCATTCTTTTTTTTTTTGTTTGTTTTGTTTTGTTTTGTTTTGTTTTTAGGTTTTTGCTTTTTATTGTGGTATAAGTCATAGTAAAGTACATAAATCTTAAGCACATAGCTCAATGAATTTGTACATATACGTATATACTAGTGTAATCAACACCTAGATCAAAATATAGAACACTTCTAATACCCTAGAAAGCACATTTGTGTCCTTTTCAAGTTAACATCCACAAAAAGTAACCACTGTTCTCACATCTGTCACCATTGATTGGTTTCACATATTCTTGAACTTTATATAAATGGAATCACAGAATATGTACTCTTTTTAAAATTTTAACTATTATTTTACTTGTAGGGGCTACATACACAGGTTTATTACATGGATATATTGCCAGACTTCTAGCCCATCTCCTCCTCTCTAAGATTATCTTCCTTTGGGAGCTCTTCTTCCCTTTCACTCCTTTTCCACATCTTTTCCTGTTCCTTCAACTCCTCTAGAAGGTAGGGCATAAGAACTGGGTGGTGTGCAAGATAGATGTCCAGGTACCACCATGGTTGGTTAAGTGAGGTCAGTGCTTTCTGTGGAGCTGCTGCTTAGCAACCAACTATCTTCATCAGCTTTGCACTCATGTCAGCAAGCAGTCAGTCTTTCAGTTAGTCACACTACTGAAAACTACATTAGCCACACACAAACAAGGCTGCACTTTTCCAACAAGAACAAGCTGACTCACCCATCAGAAAATGAGAATCAAGTCTTGGTTCCAGGGTTCAAAGTTGCATGCTCGTATCAGGACAACAAATCTCTCTTCCTGCCAATTAACATGGCTATTGGGGCTATAAAGATTTCAAAGTGCATGTGCACACTGTGAATCATCAAGCCGCAGTCTCCAGAAGTAGGAAGGACAGTGTGGTGGAAACTTGTGAAAGGACAAGAAGGCGATTTTATGCAGGAGTTGGAGGCAATAGCATTTTCCATCTTGCACAAAGAGGCGAAAGGAAGAGAATGGAACTGCCATCTTAAAGTCATTTTTAGCATCTTTTATGTGGCAGTAATGAGACTAGATCACCACATAACACCATTTCTTCTGACAAATCCTTTCAAGAAAGTATCTCCAGAGAAGTCCAACAGTAGAGGCAAAGCATTCAGAGATAGAGCTACCTCCAGACTGGAGCCAGTGCCATTGGACCACCAAGCCCCAACTCTTAACCACATTGTTACACTGCCTTCCAGGCCAAAGGACATGTGCAATTGCCAGGTTCACCTACCTGGTAGCTCCATCAGGAGCTCAGTGCAGTGACTATGTAGTTTTGTACCAAACTCATCTTCCTTCTGGAAGTCCCAGGCATAACTCCAAAACAAATGGCTCTGCCTTGGTTTCCTCTGATTTCCTAGTCAGTACCGTTTCCCAAACCATGGATCACTTATTCATTCTCTCTTTGGTGCCCCTGAAGTACATCCATGCTATGTTTGTATTTCCAACCCTCTGATAAATCTATCTCTTGGAAAAGAAAAGATCTACTCGCAGTCTGAAGTAAACTAATGCCTCTGTTGAATAAAGCCCTATGCAGAAGGCAAGATTCTTCAAGCAAATTTCCAGTATTCATAGAAGAGGTGTTGGAAAGAGGTAGGAGAGAGAAGTGGCTCCCTCTCAATACCCCTGAAATCCCACTCCCTGACTTCACCCAGAGACAGCTGTGCTTGTGGCTCTCACCTGGGCAACGCACTGCTGCCAGCAGCGGTTGGGCAGTATTTTCACTCTAGATAGAAATCTCACTGGGGTGAGAGTAGAGAAGGAAACCTTATTTTCACCTTTCATCCAGGAATAAAAATGCATGTTCCCGTCTCAGACAAGAAGCAAATGAGACCTAATAATTTGATATTATTATTAAATAATTTAGCAGTGTGCTCAGTGCTGAATCTACAAAGATGGTAAAAACATAGTCCATTCTTCATGGAGGTCAGGGTCCATATGGACATAGACACGACACTTAAAATGCTGTAGTAATTATAGTAGCTCATGTTTATTGTGTGTTTAACTGCCAGTCACTGATCCAAGAGCTTTGTAAATGCAGTATCTCATTGAATTGCCACAAAACCCCATAAGACAAGTACTATTATTAGATCCATTTCACAGGGCAGAAAACTGAGGCTCGAAGCTTAGGTAACTCACCAAATTCCTATCACTGGTAGTGGAGGCACCGAGTTTGAAACCATGTCTGATGACCACTGCCCTGGGATAACATAAGTGACAAAGGGCATTTGAGGGGGTGGGATGAGGAGAGAGGTCAAGTGGGGATGTTTAATCCAGCCCCTCCACAGTCCTGGGGACAGGCTTCGAGCCTGCAGGCTGTGAGGACTCAGGCCTCTCATAAAATTTGAACTGAAGATTTCCCCCAGGAGGAAGGCTCTGATAGTTTTCAAGTTTCATTCCATTTCACGCTGTTACTATGTGAGCTCTAGGGTATTTTTTGGGACTTGCAATTTGATGTATTATTTATGGATCCGAGAAGAAAGGAAATAAGGTTTGAGGTATGAGGATCTAGAAGATTCCTTCTTTAAAAAAAAAAAGAAGAAGAAAACAAATGCTTCCCCTAAATCTTATAATCTTGTTTCATAATACAGCAATTTGGGGGCCAACCTTTATGAACCTCAGGAGTCACGTAGATTAAAAAAAAAAGGCACCTACTGTTTACCCCAAGGGTCAAGGGTGAGGACTCCCCAGTTCCTATTCAGCTCTAAGCTCTAGAAGCCTGTCAGTCAATAGGGTTAACCCGACAAATGGTTAAAGACAACCAGAAAATTCCAAACCATTGATGAAAAGTATACAGCAGAACAGGCCTGAAAGTATAGAGCAGAGCAGGGCTGAAAATAGAGAAAATGCTTTTCTTGATGTTTTGGTGGTAAGTTTTCATGCACAAAGTTTAAAAAAGAAAGTCGAGATTAAGGGACACAGACTAATTCATGTATCAGTGCAATGTCATTCCAGATTCCCTGAGCTGTACATAGATAGATTTGTTTTCAACATTACCCATAACTGGTATTGGCTTTTAAGAGCTGGAAAGAAAATGCATCCCCTAGTTGAGGGCAGACATGTGATTTGTAGCCATTTCATCAAAAATATCACAGTGGAAAAAGCTATGTTTCCATTCTATACAACAACTTAATTTTGATAGCTCATCTTTTTTTAAGTAATAATAGCCATTCTTTCCCTGGTGTGGGGTAGAAAGATAGCAGAAAATATTCTAGTAAATAAATACAGAAGAACACCCTCTTCTCTTACCAAATAAAGCATAAGAAGACACAGGGAGTGAAGATGGGCCTGAAGTATCATAGTTTTCTTTATTCAAATTCCTGTGAAGAAACCAGAAATTAAAATGGTTAGTTACCAGTCTGTTAAAATCATGTCTTTCCCATCAGTAATAATCAATGGATGATATCCAGTTATAAACCTAGTAAAATGGTATCCCAAAAGGCCAGCCTCTCCAGTGTATGGAGCAGCCCAGTCTTTCAGAAACTTCATATACATAATCCATAGCAATATGCAAGCCAACATCTCAAAACATGCTCACAGTAATTCCATTTTTCTCTAACTGCTCCGCTCTGTTATGATCTTCTTCATTTCAGTGTCTTAAATGATAGACAATTCGTGTTTGTTTTGGTTTTTATTTATTTATTTATTTTTGGAACGGAGTCTCACTTTGCCATCCAGGCTGGAGTGCAATGGTGCAATCTCTTCTCACGGCAACCTCCACCTCCTGGGTTCAAGCAATTCTCCCACCTTAGCCTCCCAAGTAGCTGGGATTACAAGTGCATGTCACCATGCCTGGCTAATTTTTGTATTTTCAGTAGAGACAGGATTTCACCATGTTGGCCAGGCTAGTCTCGAACCCCTGACTTCAGGTGATCTGCCTACCTTGGCCTCCCAAAGTGCTGGGATTACAGGTGTGAGTCACTGTGCCCAGCCAGCAATGCTTATTCTTTTCAATCCTATTATACAGATGGAGAAGATGTATTTTGGCAAATGCCAGGATAACTATACACTTTGATTCAAAGCCACAAACGTATGAGATCCCGCAAGTGACAAGAACTCAAGAATGCTCACAATTCTTCATTCAAAGATGTCACCAACTGCCTCTTTGGTCTTCTAGATACTATCATTACCTATGCAATAAACCTGAGAAAAAATTTCCTTGTTACTATTCCAAAAGAAGTCAAACAAAAATCTGAACTCTGTCCTTATTTTCTCCTGTCCGATATTGTTTTTCCCTTCCTCCTTAAGGCTTCCCATTTCACAGAGATTATAACTTTCACTATGAGACATGTCATGACTAATTGATTTTAAGATGTGAGATAAATTTTTCACATGGCCTGAAAAACAGTGTTGTTACCTGTCATGAGTTTGGACTACCCTCTCCCCAAAAGAGAGAGTCAAGGAAATACACACACACACACACACACACACACACTTCCGTTGTTACGGAATCTCACTCTGTAGCCTAGGCTGGAGTGCAGTGGCATGATCTTGGCTCATTGCAAGCTCCACTCCTGGGTTCACACCGTTCTCCCGGCTCAGCTTCCTGAGTAGCTGGGACTATAGGTGCCTGCCACCACGCCCAGCTAATTTTTTGTATTTTTAGTAGAGATGGGGTTTTGCCATGTTAGCCAGGATGGTCTCGATCTCCTGACCTCATGCTCCGCCTGCCTTGACCTTCCAAAGTGCTGGGACTACAGGCATGAGCCACGGCGCCCAGTTGAGTCAAGGAAATTTTTTCAATGTATTTATTTCACTAAAATTCCAATCACTTTATTATCTCTAGAGATTAGGAATAATCTTGGTTTACTCGTCATCTTATTCTTTAAAGTTTTTCTACATTGAGCACATATCATTAATATCACCAGCATGGAAAATATTTCACTAACATTTTAACCACTCTAAAAATTTAGATCCTGAAAAATTTACATGCCCTATATTTGCATAATTTATATTTGAACTTTAAAGGGTAAAAATGCTATTTCATTTTAGTCTCACTAATGTTCTGGGAGATAAAGAAACAATCCTTTATTAAGCATCACCCAGGATGTAGATTTGCGGAGAGGTCTTTAAAAACAGTAACAGGCTGGAAACGGTGGTTCATACCTATAAGCTCAGCACTTTGGGAGGCCGAGGCAGGTGGGTCGCTTCAGCTCAGGAGTTGGAGACCAGCCTGGCCAACATGGCGAGACCCCCATCTCTACTAAAAACACAAAAATTAGCCAGGTATGGTGACACATTGCCTGTAGTCCCAGCTACTTTTGATACAGGAGGTGGAAAGAAATTATTTAGGCAGATAGTGAGGGTAAGAGTACTCAGTAAGATTTCCTTTTAACAAAAAGCAGCCCCCAAATCATTTCTTTTCTAACAAAGAGCAGCCTGTAGAATCGAGCTGCAGACATAGATAAGCAAGCTGGAAGTTGGCACAGGTGAATGCCAGCAGCTCTGCCAATAGGAAAATGCCACCTGGGGGCCAGGCATGTTCAACATGGCAGCTCCATCTTCCCTTTATTTTGTAAACCATGTGTACAGTAAGGAACCGACAATATGGCGCTAGCCAGGTAGAGAACCTATCTGCATAATAAAAGATTAGGGTGAGATGGTCAGCTTCTTCACGCAGTATGCAAACATCACACCTGGTCCAACCAATCTCTCCAGCCCTGTGTAAATCAGATACCACCTCCTCAAGCTCATATTTAAAACCCCGTGCCATTTCACCATGAAACCTGGAAGACCCACTCGGGTGGCACCCCCTTTCTGCAGGAGACAGAGCTAATCTCCTTTCTCTTTCTTTTGCCTATTAAACCTCTGCTCTTAAACTCACTTCTTGTTTGCCCGGGTTTTCTATTTCCCTGCCCTGATGACCTGGGCTATTTAGCCCAGACAATGATGTCACTTCACTTGGGAGGCTGAGGTGGGAGGATCACTTGAGCCCAGGAGGCAGAGGTTGCAGCCAGTTGTGATTGCGCCGCTGCACTGCAGCCTGGTTGACAAAGTGAGGCCGTGTCTCAAAAAACAAAAAAAAGTAATAAAAATTAAAAATAAAAACAGTAACAGAGTAGTACAGCAGGTAGGCTTCGAGTCAGAAAGCTGGCCTAGCAACCCAGCACTGCTCTCTATAGCTATGTGGCTATGGATATACGACTTCATTTTTTGGTGCCTCAGTCTCTTCACATGGAAAACACATAGCAATTGCTCAATAATAAGTTTGTCCTCTTGGCTGGGTGCGGTGTGGTTCAGGCCTGTAATCCCAGCACTTTGGGAGGCTGAGGTGGGCAGATCACAAGGTCAGCAATTTGAGACATGCCTGGCCAACATAGTGAAACCCCGTCTCTACTAAAAATACAAAAATTAGCCAGGGGTGGTGGTGGGCACTTGTAGTCCCAGCTGCTTGGGAGGCTGAGGCAGGAGAATTGCTTGAACCCAGAAGGCAGAGGTTGCAGTGAGCCGAGACCGCACCATTGTACTCCAGCCTGGGTGATGGAATGAGACTCTGTCTCCCAAAAAACAAAAAACAAAAAAAAAAGTTTGTGCTCTTATGATTTTCTCAGATATAATGAGCTGGGGAATTGTTCTTCTCATTTTGTAGGTGAGAAAATCGAGGTTCAAAGTCAAGCAATTTGCCTAAATACATACAGCTAGGAAGTGACATTACCTTGCCTCCAACCAGATTATCAATTCCAAAGTTTAAACTCTGGAATTTCAACTCTTGCTACTGTGCCTTACACAGTGTGATAGCTACCTAGATATAGATGTATGACATGGAGCATGGACAGAGATAGAGTCGTAGAGATATATAAATATCATATATGTATGTATATTTATACATGCTATATAAATTAAGCAACTTGCCCTGAAATTCCACAACTATTTTAAGGAAAAGCTAGGATTAAAACCCCTCAGGACTCCTAGATTCATAAATTCCTTGAATGTTTAAAAATTAGCTTTTGCAACATAGTTAATTTGGTTGACACATCCAAACATTTTAGAATTAACTCATAAACAAATGAGCCATTACTGCTTTAGACTACATATTTGGTTTGGAAACACATACAAACAAGTAACAACCTCAGGTTCTAGCATATTGCAAGATGATATTATCAATTATAAATGAATAAATTGATATCTAACAAAATGGTTTTCTGTAATATTAGCAAAATGCACGTGGTCAGCTATCAATCTGTATTTGCTTAATATGAGTAAAAATACAGGCAATAATGACACATTGGGAGATCTCTCTCCTTAAACTCCTCAGCATTCAAGATCTTTCAAATGCTGCTCCCAACTCTTCCAGCCTTATCTGCAACTCCCTTCCCACACCCAGTCATGCCTCCACCCAGATGGACTTTGTACCCTGAGCTCTCTGGCAGCCAAACTCTCACCCCTGCTGCTCTCCCCACCTGGCCTGGAGAAAATGGACAACGGATATTTGCTTAATGAGGTTGGATGCAGACGTTTCCTCATTTCTGCTTCTCATATCTTACCATCTAAGTTCAACTTAATTATTTAAATAGCATTGAACGACACCACTTCTAGTATGTCCCAGATACCGTGCTAAGAATTGGGATACCAAAAAAAGGGGTACAGGGTCTACCTTCATGGAGCTAGGACCTAAGCCCTACTTTCTTTGTGAAATCTTCCTTGATTTTCAGCGAGTCTCTTTCTCTCAAAGCCAGTTCTGACATATATATATATATATTTTTTAAATTATTTATCTGTTAGCATTACTGCCACTATTAAATAAAATCCTTAAGGGCAGAGGCCTTATTTTTAAATTGTTATATTTTTTTAACTTCTCAGGGCTCTTCATACTATCCCTTGCATATATCAAGCCCTCATCAGATGTTGGGTAAATTCTAAAGTATTTATAATTACCTAACATGGATATCTTAATAATTTGTTCTTCCCTGTAAGAGCTTTCAATAAACATGATATATTAAAGGAAACTCGGCTGGGCGCGGTGGCTCAAGCCTGTAATCCCAGCACTTTGGGAGGCCGAGACGGGCGGATCACGAGGTAAGGAGATCAAGACCATCCTGGCTAACACGGTGAAACCCCGTCTCTACTAAAAAAAAATACAAAAAATTAGCCAGGCATGGTGGCGGGCGCCTCTAGTCCCAGCTACTCAGGAGGCTGAGGCAGGAGAATGGCGTGAACCCGGAAGGCGGAGCTTGCAGTGAGCCCAGATCGCGCCACTGCACTCCAGCCTGGGCAACACAGCAAGACTCCGTCTCAGAAAAAAAAAAAAAAAAAGGAAACTCATTCAACACTCAAAGCTTTATTTTGTAATACATTTTTATTGCTGATGAAAAGAGTTGTTTCTCCTTTGAACACACTAACAGATTTCTGCTCAGTAAATAATCCAGAACTGATTGAACCAGATCATCTCTTCTTGAACTGAGTTTTTTTTTTTTTTTTAACACTTTTAGTCTTCAAAAAAAAAAACACAAGTTGAATGATAGAAAAACAAATAAAAATAAAAGGAATGCCTTATTTTGATCCAGATGCTCACAGAAACCACTGTCTGGGATGTTTGAATGGAACCTAGGAAGTACAAGAAGAAATGTACTTATCCTTTATTTTGTCATTTACATTTGGGCCTGCCCCTCACCAAGGGTTTCCAGTGGGAAGTAGAAGTCATTGCTTTCCATTACCACACGTAGGATGCCATGATTTATTTGAAGACAAATCTACCACACTATGTGGTTGTTAGGAGCATAGACCCAGGAGTTAGACTGGCTGGCCTGGGTCTTAACTCCTCCATCGGCTGAGTTGTGGCTCTGTCTACTCATTGTAAAGTAGGGATAATAATAATACCTACCTTTGAGAGTTAAGAGATTCAGCGAGTTAATATTTGGAACACCGTTGGTCAAAAATTCATTTTGACACCCACGTTTGCTTAGTCAAAACTGTAAACATTGTCCAACAAGACATTTCTCTTCACAATTCCCAACTTTTGGTGGTCCACTAATGAAAATATTCTAAAAACAGCCTACACAGGAACGTCCTCACGGACAAATGAGGCAGCAAGGCAAAGCTTTTACCCGAATGATTCAAGGCAAACTACACTAATGCTAGGATTATGTCAAAAGAGGACTTTGGTCTCTCAAACAGGTCCCACCTACACTTCCTCCTTCCATGGACACAATACCACTCATGAATGGCATACCATGGGTTGCGATGGTGCTGATGGGAAGCCATCCTTCATCATTGAAATTGCCTGAAACCACCACGCCAGACACATAGGTTTCCTCACAAACACTACTTGGAAAAGAATTGAAATACATTTCCAGAGGATTCTGTGGCATTTTATCTGAACTACCTGTAATAGTTGGTTCAACCATCTGCGTGGAATTTTTGCCATTTGTCAGGATTTCTCTCAGATACAAGGACTAAATTCAGACAGTTTCTACGGCAATTATCTGAGTGACCAAGCACACCCTTTGCAACACAGATCAGAGAGTTTTTTTGTTTTTGGGGTTTTTTTTTGTTTTTGTTTTTTGTTTTTTGGTTTGTTTGGTTTTTTTGTGTTTTTTTTTGTTTTTGTTTTTGTTTTCAAGAAAAGGAGTTTTGAAAAGAAGGCCTCGGTTCCCAAACTGTGACTGCCCCTCACCCAGTGGGCACCACCGCCACCACCACTTGCTCAACAGTAGACCAGGGCACCTGCTTGCAGAGGGGAACCAGGGCTGCTGGGCTTGCTCTGAAGGAGTGGTGCCTCATTTAATCCACCATACAATAGAAGACATGGGAATCCCGCCACAGCCTGAATCTGCAGCCAGCCCAAATAACAACAAAGGCAGCGAACATTGACTGAAAACAATTTGCTGCATGCATCGATAAGACTTGGTGGTGAATAATTATCTTGCTGATTTCTCAGAACAACTCTATGGGGCAGATGCTATTATGATTTACCTCTTAAAGATAGAAAATCAAATGATGAAGACCACAGAAATTAAGAGACTTGCCCAAGGTCACAGTGCCAGGCTAAGTTTCACTCCCTCTGAAACACAAATATCCTGATCATGAGACACCAAGTATCATTTAATCCATTACAGATCTTTCTAAAACATTGAAAAGGTTTTTTTCCCCTACTTTGTAGCTGCTCTTTTTTTTGGATGCTGACATGACCCACCCTGACCTGCCTGGAGGAAAAGGCTGCTTTGGTCTGGGAAGTTTTGTTTTTACTGCAAATATATTTCTGTGTCTCACTATTTCTCCTCATTTCTGTGCTTCACCTTAGGAATCTTCCCTTTTTAAAATCAATCCAAATGCTATGGGTAGAATTGTGCCTCCTTCCCCTCAAAAAGCATATGATGGAGTCCTCACTTCCAAGCACCTCAGAATGTGAATTTATTTGGAGTCTTTATGGAGGTAATGAAGTTAAAATGAGGTTGTTAGAGCGGGCTCTAATCCACAATAACTGATGTCCTTCTAAGAAGAGATTTGGAGACAGGCTCATCCACAAAGAAAGAACACTGCATGAATGTACAGACGGCCATCTACAAGCCAAGGAGAGAGGTGCGGAGAAGATCCTTCCTTCACAGCTCTCAGGAGGAACCAACCCTACCGCCATCTTGATTTTGGACTTCTGGTCACCAGAACTGAGACAATAAATACCTGCTGTTTAAGCCTCCCTTTCTGTGGTATTTTGTTAAGGCAGCCCTAGCAAACGAAGACCCTGTGGAACTCTGGTTTAGCCTGTGCTGCCATCCCCGGACAGAGGTGGCCTCACAGGGGGCTCTGCTCAGTCATTAGACACCCAGGGCCCCCCTGCATCCCAGCAGCCCACCCAAGACTTCGTTGATTCTCCCACCGGGCTCCAAGCTCCCAAGAGGATTAACGGCATTCATTATTTTTTTTTTCAGTTACATAATTAGGTTCTTCTTAAGAAATTTAGAACACCCATTTGTGAGGATACATTCCATTCATCAGGACACACATAGATCTCAGGTAGCCCTGGAGCTGAGGAATAGCTTTGAGTTTTGGTAAAATTTGCCAGCCATGGCTTTCTGATCAGCCTTGCACTGCTCTGTAGTCTTCTATTTCTCTTTTTCTGTGTCAAGATCTCACCCTCTTACTGACTAGGCTTCTGCAGCTGCTTCTTAAAGTAGGCATCAGTAAGATGTTTTGGGGTTCTCACATTGCTGATATCGATTTTTTTTTTTTTTTTTTTGAGACAGTCTTGCTCTGACGCCCAGGCTGGAGTGTAATGACACCATCTCAGCTCACTGCAACCTCCACCTCCCAGGTTCAAGCGATTCTCATGCCTCAGCCTCCCAAGTAGCTGGGATTACAGGTGTGTGCCACCACACCCAGCTAATTTTTGTATTTTTAATGGAGACAGGGTTTTGCCATGTTGGCCAGGCTGGTCTCAAACTCCTGGCCTCAAGTGATCCACCCACCTTGGCCTCCCAAAGTGCTGGGATTATAGGTGTGAGCCACCACGCCCAGTCCTGATATCAATTTTTATGGAGGTGGTGATGACACATTTCTGGTGTGTCCCTCACAGAGAAACTCCATGGAGGACCAGAGGTCCAGCCACAAGTAACAAGCTACTGTCCAGCCTCTCCAGGAAAACCACCCTCCTGCCTTGGGGGCACCCAGGGAGGATGAGCAGAATGGTCCCAAGAGCCGTGCTGGCTCTAAGTTTTCTCACATGCTGACTGCAGAGTTTCTTGCCATGGCTGGACAGCTTTTGAGGCACATCACTAGTAGGAAAATATCAAGGCATTTTGTGAAGTTTGACCACCTGGGCATCATCACTCTTGTCACCTCAACTGGGTTTGTAACAGTTGCAAGATTCTTCTTTTCAAACTTGGATTTAGTAGCTAAGTACTTCCTCTTGTACGTGGCCTTTCTGGAACGCAGAGCAGATCAGGAATATCTGCTAATTCCTCCAATGAGGACAGGATTTGCGCTGCAGCAACGCTTTTCCTTCTTTGGCTTTTTAGCTCTGAGGTTCCCCCTTTTCACCTTGCCACTGGCAAAGCCTTCTTAGCTTCAGGTTTCTTCTCCTTAGTATCCAGCTTCTCAACTTTTTCACCCACCATCTTTCAAGATGGGAAGGTGATGTTTAGAGACTCTTCTCATTTAGCCATTTATTTGAGTAAGGACAGGGAGTTTCTAGGTCCCAGATCTCCAAATTTACAAGTCAACACATAAGCATTGATTTTTGTCCCCGTGTAAAAAGCTAAGTGATAGACAAATCTTAGAGTCAGTCATCTCTTATTAAAAAAAAAAAAAAAAAAGCGTGAAGGGCTTTGAATTAAAATAATTCACCTAGCGCTAAGACTGAGCCTGAAGCTTCAAAAAACAAAGAAGTTGCAGAAGGAGAGAGCTACAGGATTTGTTTTCAAGTATCCTAAGGTAGTGTGGGCAAAAAGGGATGTGACTGGAATTCATAGCGCCACCAGGACCAAACAGTGCCAAATATCCTGTGAGCCATTTCTTTTTCCTCCTCACTGTATATTGCTAAGAGCGGCATAAATTATAAAGCAAGACCAGATAAATATAAAGATCAGATGAAAATCTTGCTCAAACCATTATTCATCGATTAATGTTCAGATCTGTCACGCCCATCTTTTTGGTCTGGCTCACAGATCTCTGGCACCAATTGCATCACTCAAGGTTTAGAGAACCGCGGAAGCATCTGACCAATTTGCACTTTTGATAAATTAAGGACCCAATTAAAGTGGCCATTAATAAGCTAGAAACAAGCAGACAGGTATAAATCTGGGCTTCTGCCTCACACTTCAAGCAGGTTACTCCACATGGGGAGGGAATGGGCAGCTAGATGATTTGTTTTTAGAGCAGAGAGTGAGACAGGGAAGAAGGAAGGAAAGGAGGGAGGGAGGGATGAACATACATACATCAACACAAGCCCAGCTTTCTGTCACTAAACTCTGTAATATAGATATACCAATCTTTCAGTATATGACCATCTGGATTTACACATATGCAAAATTAGAGGTGATTATTTGTTCTATCAATAGGTTCATGATGGGGAAGATGGGCTCACAGGAGGCTAAATGGTCCCCTGGAGAACTTAAAATGGTTTAGATTGATATAATCAATTATAATACACATTACTAGCATAATTATTCTTTTTTAAAAAATGTTTGTCTCACTTTTTAAAAAAAAAATTTTACTTTAAGTTCTGGGATACATGTGCAAAATGTGCAGGTTTGTTACATAGGTATACATGTGCCATGGTGGTTTGCTGCACCCATCAACCCATCATTTAGGTTTTAGCCCCGCATGCATTAGGGATTTGCCCTAATACTCTCCCTCCCCTTGCCTCCCACCCCAGGACAGGCCCGGATGTGTGATGTTCCCCTGTGTCCATGTGTTCTCATTGTTAACTCCCCCTTATGAGTGAGAACATGCAGTGTTTGGTTTTCTGTTCCTGTGATAGTTTGCTGAGAATGATGGTTCCCAGCTTCATCCATGTCCCCACAAATGACATGAAATCATTCTTTTTTATGGCTGCATAGTATTCCATGGTGTATATATGTGCCACATTTTCTTTATCCAGTCTATCATTGATGGGCATTTGGGTTGGTTCCAAGTCTTTGCTATTGTAAATAGTGCTGCAATAAACATACATGTACGTGTGTCTTTATAGTAAAATGATTTATAATCCTTTGGGTATATACCCAGTAATGGGATTACTGGCATAATTATTCTTATTAAAGAAAAGAATGACAAGTTCCAAGGAATATTTGAGAGAGGTGTCATGCTTGTTCCTGGTTGGCTTTTGTTCCCCCAGTGCTCCCCAAGACAGAGCAAGGGAAGGGTCAGCCGGGGAGAAGAGGCCTCTCCTCCAAGTCTCCCAAAACATCCCAGCATTGAATGGAAGGAGAGCCAGAGCAGTCACAGGAAAGGGAGCCACTGACCTAGGGACAACAGTGACTGTCCCGCCAGGGTGCTTGCCTGATGTTGTAACTCATTTATGCCTGAGGTTGCAATTTTTTGAATTTTTGCAATCAGACCTTGGCGATGACCTTGAGCAGTAGGATATAAATAACTCCCACATGCTTAGTGTTCCAATAATGGAACACTAGGCATAAATGAGTTTTAAGCAGGCAGTCAGGAAGGATTTCCACATTGACTTCCCTGATGTGTGCAACTATATACCCACAAAAACCCTAGGAAGGTGGCGGGGGGAGACCCTTTCTCCCCCAGATCTAGCAGAACTATATCATAAGCATCTTTTCTGGACTAAAGAGGAGGACTGGAATCACTATTTCTCATAAAAGGTGGCTTGACTTTTTTTGACAAAGTGTTTATGTATTACACAACATTTCTTTATGTAATATAAAGTTTACGGATGAGCATTTTGTCAAGATAATAAAGCAACACATCCTGGCCTTAGAAATTCAGTAGGAAGTAAATCTAAATTAGGTTCCATCCCGTAGGGTTTAGACACTGAAGGATCGAAAGGAAGGATCAAAAGGAAGGATCAGAAGGAAGGAAGGAAGGAAGGAAGGAAGGAAGGAAGGAAAGAAAGAACTTACTCTAATACCAGTTCATTTGCAAGGTGACCCAAGCCAGGAATTTTAATGCCAAGATTGTGCAGTCATGCTTAAGTATGGCAGGTTCACTTTCTGATTTCTGTAATTAAATCATAACTGACAACTGGGATGGGTAGGAGAGGAAGGGAAAAAAATTTAATTTTGCTTAATAAAAGTTGCCAGACCACAATGAAATCTCATTCATGAATTGTTTTCTTAAAAATCATTGGAACTGTTTTAAAAAAGAGCAAACGCTCAACAAATGCAAGCTAAGTTAAGCACTTTGGGCAACTTACTTGAACCACACAATCATATAATGTGGGTCCTGTTGTTATACCACAGAGCAGGAAACTGAGCTTAGAGCACTTGAGGAAGTGGTGTGAATGCAGGGGCCAAGCACCAAGCCACTCTGCTAGATGGCCTCTCAGTGAGGAAGAGAGCTCATCTTTCACTTAGATGTTAAGGGAACAAATCTACCATTTCCATTCTCTTTGTCCCTCACTTAAGAACAAGTCCTAATATTTTTAAGTAATAAGTATATGGTCAGAAATGAATAACTCAGAAATATCATGAATGAGAGAATTCCATGTCAGTCTTACAGAATATTTGAAGAGAAATTTTCTTTGTACCACATACACAACAATCAAGTATAGCTTAGTTTGTTACGTATTGCTTAAGTGGAAAAAAAAATTCAACTTTAGTGTAATTAATACGTCAACCACGAGGGGAATATCTGCTTTTATTAAGTTAATATTTCTTGTACCTAAGTAAACATTGCTGTCTGTTCTCACAAGTAACAAATAAGTAAATAGATATTCCCTTAAAATTCAGCATGTCTTTCTTTGGCTAATCAACGAGCAGTTACAGAACAACTAGCCCCATTCTAAATCTGACACCAGGGATTTCTGACTCAATGTAATTTTATGTCAAATCTATACATCTCTAACCATGTGAACCAGCTTCTGTGCAAGCACTGTTTGTCAGCCTCCAGAGCAAGGAGCATGACAATGCCCAGCTTTCCTCCTCAGAGGTGTCACTGTTAATGTGGAAGACAAATGAGGGACACATCCTTCTAGACTTTTTTTTTTGACAATGGAACAAAAGGTAGAGTTTCTGCCAGGATATATTTTGCACATCATCCAGCTTTTTTTTGTTTTTGTTTTTTGTTTTTTGAGACAGGTTCTCACTCTGTCACCCAGGCTGGAATGTAGTGGTGCAACCATGGCTCACTGCAGTCTCAAACTCCTGGGCTTAAGGAACCCTCTCACTTCAGCCTTCCAAGTTGCTAGGACTACAGGTAAGTGCCATCATGCCTGGCTAATTTTTAATTTTCTTGTACAGGCATGGTCTCCCTATGTTCAGACCTCCCAGGCTGGTCTTGAACTCCAGCACAAGTGCTTCTCCCTCCTCAGCTTCTCAAAGTACTGGAATTACAGGAATGAGCCACCACATCCAGCCATATTTTGCCTTTTGAATGAGAAAGGAGGAGGTACCGGAAATGTAACCTTCACCTTGAACAGTGATGACTTTTTTCAGGGGTCATCTGGATGAGTTTCAAAGGATGCCACACCTGCACCTCATCCAAAGACTTATATGGGAACCATAAGAGGGGCTTTAAAAAATGCTTCACATATATATATATATATATATATATATGCAAAACCAATAGTTTTATTATTCTCATATTTTTGAATCCCACTTCCTGAACATAGAATTAGCTCCTCTCTTGCATAATGGTAGATGCTATTTTTATGGCATTACCGATTTTTTTTCTTATTTTTCTAAAGAATGAAACAGCAATTTCTCAATTCATCCTGAGTCACCTACTTGAACTTTCTCATGGAACAGAGAGCTAACATTCACTGGATGTGTACCATGCACCAAGCAACATAGTAAGCTCTTTACCTACTTATCTAATTTACTTCTCACAACTACCTGGTTAGGCAAGTCTCTCCATTTTATAGATGAAAAACATTAAGGCTCCGAGAGTGACAGCTCTCTGTTCTGTGCCCACAGGCTGGAAAATGATGAAACTGGCCTAACCCATCTGGCCAACCCTGAAGACTCATATGGCGCTGTAACTCACTAGAAACCCTCTCTTAGTAAAGGACTCACTTTGTTTCCTGGTAAGAGCTGAATAGCATCCAGCTCCCTTTCATCTAAACATGTGTTTTTCTTCTTTCAAATAATACCTCATTTGTTATTTAAGTTTTTGAAGAAAAATAAAGACAAGAAAGTATTAGAGAAGGAACTGTCCTTCCAATCTACTGCTCGGCATCGCCTACCACAGAGGGCATCTGTCCCCATAAAGTCACCTGTCATAAACAAAAGACCAAGACAGAGGCAAAGATCGGACCATTGAGGATACCAATAAGCTGTGCATGACTTAACATAAAAATAACCACACATAAGCAGGTGGTACCTCCACCACCAAGGCTAAAAGCAGTCCAGGAAGCTGAGTAACACGCACATCAGCCTCTTCTCCCACTTGTGAAGGCAGGTCTGTCTGTCTGTCTGTCTTCAATTCTTATTCTAGTACTTTTACAAAAAGGCTTCTTTTCTTCTTTGCATGTTCCCTCCCTTACTGTGTCCCAGACAATTCTAAGAATCCCAAATTGAATCTCATTCTCTGAGAAGTAGACAGAATGACATGCTTTTTGAGAATGTGATTCCAACCCCAATTTTTAGAATACAAGAGCCCTAGAGCACCTTAAGACCAGGGGCTTTTATACGCTTATCATGAAGAATGGGTGTGATACTTATTTAAACATCAGAGAGCTCGATCTCCCCTTTAATTCCACTGCCAAGCTTGATTTCACTGCAGCCACTTCATCAAATGAATTTATAAAATATAGACCAATGAAAAGAAACTACAAAAAAAAAAAAAAGTGCTCCACAAGCTAAATTTGTCACGCCAGCAACAAATTTCCCTTCTCTGCATCTACATAGCCCACCTCAAGGAAAAAATTTGTCAAGCAACTTTTTAAGGGTCCTTCCCCTCCATCTACTTTGTCCTTCTGGAATAAATATGTTACTGACACAGTTAAGACATGTCAGCCCTTACCTTTCTGTAAGTCACAAAATGGTGGTTAAAAGTCCTTTTCTTCCATTCAGTGGTTGAGACTCTTGCTACGACTGGAGTTATCTCCCCGGGGAACACTCCCTCTTCCCTGCTTTGCCTCCCAGCCTCTCCCTTCAGCTTCAGTCAAACATTAACCATTAACATTTTTTATTGCTCTTCGAGAGCCACTGGGTATCATAAAAAGTGTCATTACGCTTACTCCAGGAGAGAAATGACTTTGTACCAAAAGAAGTTTAATTTACATCTAATCCATCTCAAAACAGGTTGCTACATTTTTCAATGTAGATGAGTCAATGAAAAGACAAGAAGTTAGAGTGGAAAAGTTTTGTTTATCCAACTATCTCTAGAGTGTGAGGTTCATGACATCAAAGACTTTTGTTCATATTTTACACCCCCAACACTTAGCACAGGAGACTCAATCTGCAAATATTTGTGTAGATTCCATCTCAAACACAAAAGACGGAGCGGGGGCACCATGTCTGAGCAATGACACAGTTCACTGATAACTGGCCACATGAGACATCGTAAATGACTCAGAAGACATGAGGAAAGATACAATCTGGCTGTGCCTGCTTTTGAAATCCAAGGGTCCCTTCCAAAGTCTGCAAGAAACAACCAATAGTAAATTTTCCCCAAACACAAACCAAGTCCTTTCCCGCTCCCCCCCCAATTCAGGGAATGGATTTACCTAGGAACAACTTATTTTTCCCCAATCAAAATGAGATTTTTGATTAACCAATAAAAGCCAATGCCTCCAGATTTCTCAAGTCAGGCTTCTTTTAGACCAATTCCTGATTTCCACACTTTGGTCACTCTGGGAATCCCCACTGAAGGTAAGCATCAATGTCATGTCTGTGTCTGGTGTGTCACACTTGGCCCTGTTTCTGTGGACCTTCTCATGTTCATTTCTTGGCTTCCTCTGAGCTGGGGGTGTGTTTTCCATTCCTTTCTGGGTGTGCATCTGACAGAGGGAAAGCAGGGAGCCCAGCCCACTCTCTAGCAGGGCTCCCTCCTTTCCAGATTTCATGAGAAGGTTTCGTGAGTGCTCTAAGCCACTGTGGGAATAGACCTCATTTATCCCCAGGACCCTGCAAGTGAAACCATCTAGTTGCACGCCAGCGGTTAGCATCCTTGGTGGACTGGTGGGTTCAGCAAGTGCCCTTCTTGTTTTGTCCCACATGACTGACTGTCACTCATTTAGAAGAATGAGGTTATTGAGGCTAAGCACTTCCCACATTCTTCACACCTCTGCCCTCCCATTAGCTGAATCAAGTGTGCTTGTTCTACAAAATCAAATCACTTCCACTTGCCACATGTTTCAGTTCCTGGAATCAAGGGCAAGCATCTCATCATGGGCATTGTTCAGAAAGAAGTTTGAGTCTTCTTTGAAAATTTGAAAATAATAAAGCGCTTTTAAATGTATGAGTTTTCTTCAAAAATAAAGTACATATATCATTTATAGTCATCGTTTTTCAGCAACAGTAACAATGTTTGTGACATGTTGGTACATCAGTTAAAATTTTGTTTTCTCATTTAGCATGTCTGCAAAGTAGATTCCAGTTTATAGATAGAAAATGGGGGCACAGAGAGGTTTTATGTCTTGTCTAAGTCATACAGCCTTTGACTACAGAATCTGGACTCCAACCCTGGTCTGTCTGATTCACATTCCATCCTATTCACTACATCTATAGACTATGCCAGATTTTTTTCCTTCCAGCTTTATGTGAGTTAAAAAAAAAAAAAAACTCAAAGGGCAGAAATCCTTGTATGAGCCCATTCCTGTTGGAAGATGGCCAAGTTCCAACATAGGGTTCCCCTATACATCACATGCTATCTCTAGCCCCCAGCTTCCAGCTCAAAGAATTAGGTTGATTAAACTCTGAAAACGCCAAAACCACCCATCAGAGGAATTAACAGGTGATTGCAGAGGCTTTTTCTGTCCTCTGGGATACCAGGTTAACAAGATTCTGAGAGCTGTTCACATATTCCTTACATGGTTTATACATCCTTCCAGATTAAATCCAAATATTAAGAATGTGCACGTTTCAGGGTAACCACCACTGCATTTTAGGAACTCATTTTCATGAAAAGTGAGACATTGCTAGTTCAATAGACTTGCTAATAATAATAGGAATAAGGAAAATGTAATTGATAAATATTACTGATTTAATTTTCCAAAGCAAAGGAGGTATGATTTATAGGATGAAAACAACTAAAGGCCTGGTGCAGTGGTTCACACCTGAAATCCCAGCACTTTGGGAGGCTGAGGCAGGCAGATTATCTGAGGTCGGAGTTTGAGACCAACCTGGCCAACATGGTGAAACCCCATCTCTACTAAAAATGCAAAAATTAGCCAGGTGTGGTGGCAGGTGCCAATAATCCCATCTAATCAGGAGGTTGACTCAGGAGAATCACTTGAACAGTTGCAGTGAGCCAAGATTGTACCATTGCATTCCAGCCTAGGCAACAAAGCAAGACTGCATCTCCAAAAAAGAAAAAGGAAACAAAACTGAACAAGTGAAAGGACTTGGGCTAATGCTTTCAACTCACAGTTTCATGATGGTGCAAACATTTTAACACTTTTGTCTATAATGTTTTAAGCATTCCTCCAATATTGTCCCTAGAAAATACGTAAGTAATTAATTTATAGACATTTGCTAGTAAGAAAGTCTAGATAGCCTCCCAGACAAAAAAGTTATGAAAACTTGGAATTATTCCTAAAAGTCAAAGCATGTTACATTTCTAGTATTTATATTCTTTTTAATTTAATTTAATTTAATTTTTTTGAGATGGAGTCTTGCTGTCCCCAAGGCTAGAGTGCAACGGCACAATCTCGGCTCACTGCAACCTCTGCCTCCCAGTTTCAAGTGATTCTCCTGCCTCAGCCTCCCAAATAGCTGGAATTACAGGTGCCCACCACCACACCTGGCTAATTTTTTGTATTTTTAGTAGAGACGGGGTTTCACCATGTTGGCCAGGCTGGTCTTGAACTCCTCACCTCAGGTGATCTGCCTGCCTTGGCCTCCCAAAGTGCTGGGATTATAGGCATGAGCCACTGTGCCCTGCCTATTTTTATTCTTTAAAACTCAAAATGGAATCTGTGAGTGTTAAATTTCTCAATTTTTTGGGTACTTGCATTTTATGTTCTTTATGTGTTACATATTACACATTCAGAATATTTTATCATGAGTCCATCAACACACAACCCTCACCTAATAGAAGTGCAAAATAATATTGTAATTACTTAATATCTGTCTTGCTCTGTTAACTTGATGATGGCAGAAACTTTGTCTTCAATTAGTACTCAGTAAGTACTTCTTAGAACTCAACTCCATTCAGTTATTTAATTCAGTAATTCTAAATAGTCATGATTACCTGCAGACTCAACCAAGGCCAATAGGAACCCAGAAAAGCAAATAGTTTTGAACCCCCTGAAACTCAGAGTGCACAGTTTTTGTTCCACATTTATTTAGTGGAATGAAGTGAAACTAATTTTCTGCTAGTCTTTTTTTTAGGCTGAAGCAGAATCTTCCTCAACTACTTTTGCTGGCCAGGACAGAGTCCATTTTCTGATAAACTTAAGCAAAACAGGTCTTAGTTTCATGTAGCTCATACTTTTTTGGAGACAGGGTCTCGCTCTGTCACAGGCTGACAGGCTGGAGTGCAATGGTGCGATCTCGGCTCACTGCAGTCTTGGCCCCTCAGGCTCAAGCCATCCTCCCACCTAAGCCTCCCAAGTAGCTCGGACTACAGGGACATACCATCATATCCCTTTTTTTTTTTTTTTTGTAGAGATGGGGTTTCATCCATCCAGGCTGGACTCCAACTCCTGGGGTCTAGTGATCTGCCCACCTCAACCTCTCAAAGTGCTGGGAATACAAGCGGGAGGCACCGCGCGCCCAGCCTATACTTACTTCTGAGTTTGGGTTTGGGGTTTTTGTTTGGAGGCTTTTCTTTTTTTTTTTTTTTTTTTTTTGAGATGGAGTCTCACTCTGTCGCCCAGGCTGGAGTGCAGTGGCCAGATGTTTGGAGGCTTTTCTGTTGTTGAGTTTTGTTTTTGGCAATTTTCCAAACCAGAACACTTGAGAGAATTATTACAAGATTTAAAACTTAGATAACAAAATGAATCACTAGTTCGAAGCAAGAAACACTGAATCATACATAATGCTGTTTAAAAATCTTAGCTGACAGCCACCTTGTGATATTCTGAAAAATATTTAAGGAAGATAGATGAGGCTAGGAAAGATTTTCTTCCCCACTATCTACTCTGACAGAAGTGGACCCACTTTGTACTTTGTTTATTCCAGGAAGATTTTTCACTTCATCTATAGATGCTGGCTCCAATCAACTGCCCAGTAGGTAGGGCCCTTAATCTGGCTCCAGCTACCCATGCCATGAAATTGCTGGAGAATCTCCTGAATGGGATGGCTAATAAGTATTCGCATCATCAGTTGTACATTGGACAAATGCCTTCCAGGTCTTTCCAAACTAGAGTTCACAAAACTGGGGCTTACACTATGAAATCCTGGTTCAGGCTATGTCCCTGCTCTGTTGCCCAAGCTAGACTGCAGCATGCAACCATGGCTCACTGCAGCCTTGATTTCCTGGGCATAAGTAGTCCTCCTGCCTCAACCTCCAAAGTAGCTAGGACTACAGGCAAGTGCCACCACACCAGCTAATTTTAAAATTTTTTGTAGAGATAGGTTCTGTGTTGCTCAGGCTGGTCTTGAACTCCTGAGCTCAAGTGATTCTCCTGCCTCGGTCTCCCAAAGTGCTGGTATTACAGTTGTGAGCCACCGTGCCTGGCTGGCACTCTGGATTTCTGATGCAGGTGATTATATGGGCCCTTATGAGAAACATTAGCTTAAGGAGTCATTGCTTTATCCTCCAGTAAATATTATTTAACAAAGCCTATTCTGAATTGAGATTAATTACCCCACCACGCAGAACCCATTTCTGCAGGAATGTCTGAGATAATGATGCAGTCTGATGTTGAACACATAAGCTGGATTTGGTAGACATGAGCATGCTCATCTTCCCTCAGACATTTTTTTCCTCAGACAGCTAGGCTTTTTTTGTTTTTTTTGTTTGTTTTTGTTTTTGTTTTTGTTTTTTTTTTGAGACAGAGTCTCGCTCTGTCACCCAGGCTAGAGTGCCATGGCGCAATCTCGGCTTACTGCAAGCTCCGCCTCCCGGGTTCACACCATTCTCCTGCCTCAGCTTCCTGAGTAGCTGGGACTACAGGTGCCCACCACCGCACCTGGCTAATTTTTTGTATTTTTAGTAGAGACGGGGTTTCACCGTGTTAGCCAGGATGGTCTTGATCTCCCGACCTCGTGATCTGCCCGTCTCGGCCTCCCAAAGTGCTGGGATTACAGGCTTGAGCCACCACGCCCGGCCCCGACAGCTAAGCTTTTTATTTGATCTTGGATTTTCTTTAAATTCCAAGAAATGATCATCTTATTGGTTTTCTGAGACCTATCTCTGTCTCTTATCAGATTTCACCTAACAAGCTTTTGCACCCATCCAGCTCATGCTCAGATCATAGCATCTGGCTTCCATCTTCACTGCTCCACTGAAACCATCCTCACCAAGGTTGCCAACAACCTCCTCATGATAATCAGATGGACACTCTTCAGTCTGCCCCTCACCTGACCTCTCACAACTTTCAACACCATGGTGAGCTCGCCTCAAATTTCCCTTTATCCTGGCTTCCTTGCGAATACTCTGATTTTCCTTCTACCTCTTGAGCCAGTCCCTTGCAGTCCTACTTGTGGCTCATCCAATTCCTTGGGCCCAATCCCAGGTTATCTTGTCTTGTCACTCACTCTGCGGAGGTCAACTCTACTCCCATCTATTTGCCAACATCTCAAGTCTCTCTAGATAGATCTCTCCTCTGGTCAAAGCTCTGGTTTTCTATATCCAACTGACTATTCCACAACTTCCCCAAGGTGTCCCATGTGCACAAAAAACTCCACACAGCTATAGTGAACTGTACTGTTTTAATTCTCCAAAACATATGTCTCCTAGAACACTACCCCTTTGTGTTAGCCCTGGCAGTCATCACCGCTTAGCCAGACAGTGTGCAGTGACTGTCTAGGAAGTCCTGTCATGGGGTCAAGTAGGAGACCAACATGCATGTGAGCTTTGCTTGGAAGGACTCAGACTTGGACACTAAGGCTTATTAAATGGTCTCCCTTCTCTGCCTGTGGGTCTCTCATTAGACACCAAAACAGGATTGCCTATGGAAATTCTGCCCTTAAGAGAAGTATTTCCTGGGAAAGAATACTCTTTTTAGTAAATGGTGAAATTGACCTTCACATGCAAAATAATGGAACTGGACCCTGACCTCACACCATTCAGAAAAATTAAAATATATCAAATACATAAATTATAAGGGCTGAAACTATAAAATTCTAAGAAGAAAGCAGGGGTAAATCTTTATGACCTTGGATTTGGAAATGGTGTCTTAGCTATGACACCGAAAGCACAAATAACAATAGAAAAGAAAACAAATTGGACTGGACTTCATCAAAATTAAGAACTTTTGTAATTCAAAAAACACTGTTAAGAAAGTGAAAGCCAATTTATAGAAAGAAAATATTTGTAAATCACATATCTGACAAATGAACTGTACTAGAAGATATAAACAACTCTTAAAACTCAATAAACAACCCAATCAAAAAACAGACAAAAGATCTGAATAGAAATCTTTTAAAAGATACACAAATAGCCAAAAGGCACATGAAAAGATGCTCATCCTTAGGCATAAGCAAAATGCAAATCAAAACCACAATAAGATGCCATTTCATACCCACCAGGGTGTTTCATACCCACCAGGACAGTTATAATAAAAAAGAAATAATACCAAGTGTTGAAGATGTGGAGAAATTAGAATCCTCATACACTTCTGGTGGGAATGTAAAATCGTGCAACCACTTTGGGAAACAGTGAGAGTTTTATCAAAAACTTAAATATAGAGTCACCGTTTGACTCAGCAATTTCACTCCTAAGTATACAGCCAAGAGAAATAAAAACATCACACAAAAAATTCATAGCAGCATTATTCATAATAGCCAAGAGATAGAAACAACCCAAATGTTCATCAACTGATGGATAAAATGTGGTATATCCATATGATAGACTATTAGTCATAAAAAGATATGAAATATTGATATTACAAGACTAAACCTTGAAAACATTATGCTTAGTGAAAAAAGTCAGACAAAAAAGGCCTAATATTGTATGATTCCATTCACATGAAATATCCGGATAGGCAAGTCCATAGACACAGAAAGTGGATTTCAGAGTTGCCTGCAGTTGGGGGTCTAAGGGGGAATTTGAAGCTGAGAGCTAAAAGATATGGGGCTTCTTTTGAGAGTGATGAACGTTTTCTAAGATTTGTTGTGGTGGTGGTTGCACAACTCTGCGAATACACTAAAAACTACTGAATCCTGTGCACTTTAAGTTGGTAAGCTGTATGGTACGTCAATTATATCCCAGTAAAGCTGTTCTTTGAACTGACATAAATATACAGAACATAGGCTAAACATTTTCAGGCACCTTGGTCTAGGCCCTTAAGACCATTTCGTTCTATTATCAGAAATGTCTTAGGGTTTCAAAATCATTTATTTTCCTTTAAGTATATGAGGTGTTTTGTTTTGTTTTGTTTTTAATAATTTTATCTATTATTTGACCTCTTTTGTTTTTTGTGTTTTTAAATGTGAATAAGAACATTTCAGTACACAATTATCTTTGCCTAGATGAAGTAGAAAATGACAATGTGGGCACAATGGCCCTTCAGCCCCTCTGATAGTGTCTCAGCTCAAGCAGTTCAGCCCTAGATAAACCTGACTCGACTGCCTGCCCGAACGAGGACTGTTTTCTTTCTTCTATGTGGCTACACCTAGAAACTCAGGAGACAAGGAGGCCAAATTCTCCTCCCTTTGGTTTCCTACTCAGGATTACATTCAGCCTGGTCTTAGGAACAATCCAGGAGTTTCTGGAAAAGCCATGTTATCTTCAAACTAGAATTTTCCAATAGCTACAGGAGGAAACACAGGAAATGAAAGTTCACATCTGCAATCTGCGTAATTCCCCTGCCTTGGGTGATCCACAGGAGCAGCCCACAGTGCAGGGGAGAAGGAGGGGAGAAACCACCTGACTCTACCAATGAGCCTCAGCCAGCGCCAGATCACTTCTAAGGAGGCCTGGGAGGAGGCTGGCGGAGGACCCTCACTTCCTTGCTGGAGTCCCACTTAGCCCACATGCTCCTGCTTTAAACCTGATTAGACAGACCAGCTTCTCAAAAAGGGAGGGCTCCAGAAGGTTGTTTTTTAATTCCCAGATCTTCCCAAGTCTGCTCACCTAAGCTTGAGAAACAAAGGGAATTGCCTAGAACCAGGACTGTATCTAAAGGGATTTACAAAACAGAGGTAGCTATACTTTTTCTAAGTTATCACTTTATACAAAAGAAAATCAGTGGTAGTTAACTACATAAGACTTGACTAGAAGTTATCCGAACTCCACCCCTCTTCTTTATAAAGAGAGATTTTTCTCAGTACAAATAAGTTTTTAGTAGAGGGGTTCTCAACCCCGGCTGCATGGAGCCATGGGGATTCTGATTTGATTGGTCTTTGGTGAAGCCTGGCAGCAGTCATTCTTAATGTTTCCCTTGGTTCCAACGTGCAGCCAAGGCTGAGAATTACTGGCTTGCTTCTACTCTCTACCAAGCACTTTTGTTCTGCATATATTATCTCATTTAATCTTCACAGCAACACTGGAAGGTATTTTTACTACTTTACAAATAAAGAAATAAAGGAACAAGGAAGATACATATTAAGATTTGAATCCAGATCTGATTCAAAAAATAATCATAATTAAAGCCTGAGCTGCTACCCTCGGCGAAGCTCCCATAGCAGCCGCTGAATGAGCCTCCTGCCCAGTTCTACTTACCTCCCAGGATCCACAATCAGACAAGGGTGGGTGGGGGGACTCACATCCACTAAGCAGATTGATCAACTCAGATCCATAGCCAAAATATCATACTTCCACACTGATTACATTCTCACCAGTCGCCCCTCCCACTCGATCTTTCTGAGCATTATATTTTTGGGAATCCTGCCTTAGCTGAGAAGCCTACTTAGGTAGCATTTTCAAGAACCAGTAATACCCACCACTTTATCCTGTAGAACATTTCCTCCCATAGCTCTGCTCCGACTGATGTCCCCTTATACTTCCTCCCCATCTCCCTTGTTACAGAGCAATAGCACCACCTGACCCCTTCGAATGCAGCCGCTCTCTTTCAGCTGGCCAGGAGGCAGGCATCCTCTCCCACAGCTAATAAGGAAGTAGTTAACTTCACTGTAGCTCGGCTCGACTCAGACAAAGCCAACCGATACTGTTCAGAGTTATGCATAACACCAGGAGCACCTTGCCCCCAGCAATAACTGAGTTATCTTGATTCAGTGGACTTTCTAAAATGTACCCTCTCCTCAATATTGAAAATCCTCTTCAGGAACAGGATAGAAAATCCTCTTCAGGACCAGTGGCTCCCAATGCAGCAATGCTTAATTTAACATTGGAATGTTAAATTCCAATGTTCTGGAATTTAACATGGTCTGCAAGGACCTTGGACTTTCTGAAATTATTTTTTTATATTGCTGGAATACAGGTTCCTTTTCTTTTTTGGTCACAAAGCAAAGAAGTATAGAAAGAATTACCAAAAGTAAAAGTAAAAAAAATAAAAACAAAGAATTACCAGGGCCCCAGTCTCATGGGGCTCAGTGTCAATGGCATATGTCCTGAACTTGACGTGGGCAATGAGAACTTATTTCCCCCAATCTTGATTCAGCTCCCTAATAATTAGTCTGGTATTCTTTAAGGCATATTGGGTTTATGGTAGACACACCTGACAGCAATAACTTAAGCATAATCTGAGCATGCTCCTGTAGGGCAGATGCACCTGAATGTGTGTTCTGAGCTCGGGAATCTGGGAGTGGCCAATGCGGAGATTGATTCCTTGTCTATGAGGAACATCTGAGCATCTCCCACCGCACCTTCCACCCTCGGCCCCCATCCTATGGAACATGGGCCATACTGGGGACCTTTGTTTTGGATTTAATGAAGGTTGCCAGATGGAGGTTGTTAGGGGGAGGGTGTTAAGTGAAAATGCTGTATAAACTGATGCTCTTTGCAAATAGTTGCGCTTCTTCTGTACAGCCCACTGCTGCTGGACCCTGTCCCCCTGCATGTGAGCCCCCAGTAAAACCCCATGTCTCATTTGCTGGCTCTGGGGCTCTTCTTCAGTCTCTTGAATCTTGTGCCAGAGGTCTTCAAACCCTGAATCCCTGAAAGAATTGATAGGGGTTGGACATAACACTGTTTAAGACCAAAAATTTAGAGACTGGCAAATTAGGACTGAATCCCAATTCCAAGGCTATTCTTTAGCCTTGATATTCTTCACCAATATGGGTTTGGAAATTCTAATGTGGACCCTTGATATCACACCCCTCCTCTGTCTGTTTGGGCTCGTAAATATTATGGCCCAACCAAGGAAGTAAAACTAAAGTGGATTACAGGTCTTCGTTAGGGAGATCGGAACCCTGTTTGTCTAAAAATGGTATCAAGTTATTTCAGTACATGTTGAAGGTGTAAAGAGGACATCCCAACATTTTCTATAAATTACTTTTCCAAAGAGCCTTCCCTGCTCTGCTTGTTCTACTTGCTTCCCAGCTCTACTTGCCTTGACTTAAAAAGTATTTTTCATTCATCTTCCAGCCACGCTCAGACCAGAAACTGATAGCAGTTAGCCTTATCTGTCACAAGCCTAAGCAACTGGTGGCCGATCACCCTATCTCATGCTATTACCTAGGTCGTTAGGAAGCTAAAATTAAAACCTGGTGTCATTAACATACCAGACCAAATACAGAGAAAGCCACAGAAAGTCCAGTTCAGATCCTCTTATAAGTTTCTATTTTAAAAAATAAAATACAGCAAGCTTCAGTGAGAGACCTTAAAATGGGTCACTAGACATCACAGTGAACACGATTTTGTCGTACTATTAATATTTCTTAGCAAATGGCTTTGGGAAGCATGGTGAGAACCCTGATTTCTGTCGGTACCCACTAAATCGTTGCCCTGACTTTATAATCCCACAGCAATGTCTTCATATTTTGTGAAGTCTAGAACCGTTCGCAGCGGGAAACTTGCACACTTATAGCCGAATTGCAAAAAGTCTATCTAAAGTTAAAGATTCACGGGTTGTTTTGCCACCAGAAATGTTTGTGTATTGGATTTAGGGGTGGGCTCAATTTCCACTTTGTTAGTTTAATTAACTCTGTTAATTTAATTAAATTAACAATTTAATTAAACAGTTACTTTGCTGACCTTTAGTTAGCTAATGTCTGTTCTGTGCCAGGCACTGGGCAAAGTGCTTGGCTTATGTTATCTCTAATGTGCACAAATCTGAAAGGCAGGTCAAATCGCCAATCCCCATTTACAGTTGAGGAATCTGAGGCTCAGGGAAGTCAAATATCTTGCTCAAGTTCGCATAGCTGGCAGGTGACAAAGCCTGGATTTGAATCAGGCGTGCTGACTCACAACCGTTGTCACTGTGAAAGCTGTTCCTAATCTATGCAATGTCCTAGTCACCACCTCTACCCCAATACCCTGGCCATGCCCTTCTCTCATCACTTGCCCTTGTGGTGGCTTTACTGCTACCAACCAGAAGAGGCCTTCGTAGGTAACTGACTCTGTTTTACAACACTCTAAAAGAGAATCAGAAGAATTTATGCCAAAACTAAAATCATTGCTTTGGGTAAACCCTAATGTTCAAGTAGGTAATGTTAAACCGGCCCTATTAACTCTTATGCTCTTATCCCTCTGCGATATATTTACATAAATTCCCCCAGACTGCGCTGTCTAAATACATTGGTCTCCATTTCAGATGCTGCCTGGAGTCACTAAGTTTCTCCTGAGATTGGGGAAAGCAACTGGTGATCACTTTCCTTAGCTTTTCCAGGCTTCGATCATGTTTGCCATGGGCTGTGGATCATGAGGAAAAGTTTCTCTTCTAGAAATCCCCCAGTTAATAAATGAAGAGAGGGCGATAAAATTAGAATATTACCATTTTACAAACTCCTATCGAAGTAAGTCTAGGCAAGGGTCATCCATGGCTGCTACCTCACAGAAAGAGAGACAGGTGGTCATTATGTGCCTCCTTGTAGATATGAAATATCTACTACTTAGGAAGGATTCTGGACAAAAGTATTGTGTCTGGATCAGATCAAACCGATTCTAGATTCACCTAACAATTGTGAAATTGCCAGAATCAAAATGGAGTTGCCAATGTTAAAAATCAAAACAAACCCTGACAAATAGACCCATGGAAGACCATGAAGGCAGGTTGTCATGCTTGTATGTCTAATAACAAAACTATCACAAAAGCCTTAAAAACCACAATCTTGCACAACGGCCACTGCAACCTTACACAAAAAAATACTGCTACGAGGATATCAGACCAGCAACTGCCTGTCCAACTGCATTGGGATCACCTTTGTTATTAATCTTTATGGCCAAATATAATCATTTCAGAACAATTATGTAATCCTCCTTATTTTTTCCTTTAAAAACCTTTGTCTTTCTTTACCTCCCTGAATCCATGCATGGTTTACTATGGCAGGCATATTCCTATTGCAATGATCTATTTCCAGATAAATATTTTCTTTTAGAAAGCATTTCTCTGTCGTTCAGGTTGACAATGTAAGAGGAAATCTCTTTGCTGTGATTGTATAGAAGATGTGGAGACATTCTCTGTATTGGCATTTTTCTATGTCCGCCCTTGATGAAAGCAAAGGATGGAATGTTAAAGGGCAACTGAGTCAAGAGTTTCCATAGCAGTGTTGGTTAATGAGGTCCATCCAGGATATAGCTTTCCAGTAATCAATTTGATCCCAGAATAGTGTAAGAGACCTAGAAGAGTACACATAGTCAGATACCAAAATTCACCTTGAAAAATCTTAGACTGTTGTCCAAGCATGGTGGCTCATGCCTATAATCCCAGAACTTTGGGAGGCTGAGTGGGCAGGTCATGAGTTCAAGAGATTGAGACCATTCTGGCCAACATGGTGAAACCTCGTCTCTACTAAAAACACAAAAAATTAGCTGGGTGTGGTGGCACACGCCTGTAGTCCCAGCTACTCGGGAGACTGAGGCAGGAGGATCACTTGAACCTGGGAGGCAAAGGTTGCAGTGAGCTGAGATTGTGCCACTGCACTCCAGCCTGACCACAGAGCAAGACTCTGTCTTAAAAAAAAACAAAAAGAAAAAGAAATCTTACACTGTTTTCAGAGATCATACTTTTAGCAATTATATCAAGATTAATTATTCTAAAATATGTATACTAAGGCAGGTAAGTAATTATGTTAATATTGTCTGCAACCAAGATTTTAGGTAGAAGAAAGAAGATATATAAATATAAAATCAAAGGAGCTAAATTTTAAAAAACCCTGTGATACTAAATTCAAACTCAAAATTTTAGTATGAACTCATGATGCATTTTCTTTAAAGTAGTGTTTTCAATTCTGTCCACTGAAAAAGGCTGGGAACAATGACCAACTCTTAAGCAATGGGCAGCCCTAAAGCCAGCTTATAATTTGTTTTTTCTTTTTTTTGAGACGGGGTTTCACTCTTATTGCCCAGGCTAGGGTGCAGTGACACAATCTTGGCTCACCACAACCTCCGCCTCCCAGGTTCAAGCAATTCTCCTGCCTCAGCCTCCCAAGTAGCTGGGATTACAGGCATGTGCCACCATGCCCAGCTAATTTTTGTATTTTTAGTAAAGACGGGGTTTCGCCATGTTGGTCAGGCTAGTCTCGAACTCCTGACCTCGTGATCTGCCTGCCTCAGCCTCCCAAAATGCTGGGCCCGACCCTATAATTTTTAAAAATCATTGGCAAATGGTATTTAAATGAACCAACCCTCCTTGGAGAAATCGCTGACCATAGTTCTGGGGCAGGAAAAGTACATGTGCCTAGCACATTTATCATACCAGACAGCAAGGAATTTACTAAAAACTGGTTGTTTCAAAGCATTTAGAAGCCAAAAAGAAGGGGTTATCACTAGGAAACTATGGAAAATTTTAGAACAAGTAAGAACAATGACTTTGATGAATTTAAACAAATCAGATGTGTTAAAATCCGTGAGATCATAATCACACTTGACAGCAAATACTCACTGACCACCTTTAGTGGATGCCAGGGAAACACATTATCCACTTGAAAACACGAAAATACAGGGCAGGAATCAAGGGTTTTGCCTGTCCTTGCTGTATAAACAGTATATCAGGATAATTTTTCAAGGTACAGTTTCTCTTTATGTAAGTCTTTCATAAATGAAGGAATGATAGAATTAAAATATTACCATTTTGCAACCCCTGTTGAAATAATGGATGTAAACAGATCATCAGTGGCTGCTGCATCACAGAGACAACTGGTCTCCTAAGAGAAGTATGCAATATTTCTAATGGAGGATTCTTGGCAAATAAGTTGGACTTGAATCAGATCAAACTTCCAGTTCTAGTGTCTAGCATTCATAGGAAACGCTGGTCAGAAAAAATGGTTGCAGATGAAATGCACTTCAGGGTTGCAATCAGCAAAATACAAAATGTGAGAAACTGCAGGACAATGCCTCTGTTTCTTCCATATATAAACTGAAAAAAAAAAGGAGAGAAGAAACCTGCACAGTAAAAAAAGTGTTTAAAGAATGTTGAAACAAACCAACTCTTAAAAGATAAAAAAGGGAAAAAATAATACAATTAGAGAAATTTGAATGTCATCTATTTTTAAGTATGATAATAGTTATGTGGTTTTAGTTTTTAAAAAGAGTTCTTATCATTGACCAATACATATGGACATCGTTATGGATGAAATGCATTGCTGCCTTGGATCTGCCTCAAAAGAATCCATTTGGGTTGAACAGGGTGGCTAGTGTGGTACGGGGAAGCAGAGAGGAAACAAGATTGGGCATGAGCTTATTCTTCCCCATGCTGGGTGCTGGCATATGGGGGTTTATTAACTCATTACGTTATTCTCTCTACTTTTGCTTATGTTTTAAATTTTCTATTAAAAAATATCAGAATGTGAAAAATCACACACACACACACACATTCTGCTCTTGTTTTTGAACAGAGGATCTGGGTCAATAATTGGGTGAATGGTGATTTTTGTAAAATAAGTCGTTTACCTCCTTGAGGATAATAATGAACATGTTCTCACTGGAAAGCTGCCCAAGAAGAGACTACTCAACCATAGTATCATGTGCTGAGTTCCCTTTATTTCACATTCTTGATCTGGCCTTACAGAAAATTTGAGTGAAGATTTCTGAATTAAAAGGAAAAATTTGGAAGTCGAAGTACTAAAATGAGTATGAAACATGAGAACTATTCTACCTTCTCAGCATCTAAGTAGTGTAAAATCTCTCCCCTGAGCTGGGATTCACATCCAGGTGGGTGCAAAGTGAAACAGAAATAGCGCATGTAGGCACAAAGCCAGTGGCCTGGGAGCGAGGGGGGATGGAGGGAGAATGGGAAGATTGTCCACTTGAGACTAAGCCTCCGGAATTTGCAGGAATTGTGGGGATCACTGCAGCATAATTTAAAGTTTTTTAGAGTTTTGTCTGAATCTCCAGTGGTCAGGAAAATCTGAGCTGATGACAAGGTTACAATTATACTACGTGCCATTCATAGTCATTCCAGATGATGTACTAAGCAGTTTACATCATTAATTGCCTCGATGAACCTTTGTAACTCTCTTGCCCAAACCACCATGACATAGATATTATCACCACATTTTGACAGAAAAGAAGAAGAAGGTCCAGGGAAACTGAGTAACTTATTCAAGGTCACACAGCTGGTGAGTGAGGTAGCTTGTCCTCTAACCTAGGGCAGTCTGCCTGCAAAACTCTTTCCCCACAGTCTGCGTTTCGCTTGCCATGGAGCAGCACTTTATGGACACCAGTGGTTGTTGTCGCTGCAGGGGTCATATACAGAGCATTTCCTGGGTAAAAATTCTAATCCTTGCAAGAAAGACAACAGTACATTTGGGAAAGCCAGTGAGTTCCGAAGACGGATCGTGCCTTGGTCATTTATCTAGGCAGCAAATGTAAACGCGTTCAGAGAGCCTGGCAGGTGCTGGTGATAAACAAAAAATAAGAATGTGTATTTCCCAGCTCCTTTTTCCCATTATCTTATATCACTTTTAAATAGATCATGAAGGATATTTTAGACAAATGCAGCCCCCTTTCCCCTGTGGCAAGTAATGCAATAAAAGCTAATTTATTTAGCATCCTATTGATTAGAAAGCAGTGATACAACACAATGAGAACTGATGACCACAAACATGACTCAAACACAGCCAGATATCCTAAAGAAGTTTATGACTCATCATCAAAACACAATTATATTCCAGAGAGGCCAAGTATTAAATGTATTTTATTGGATTAAGTTTATCTGACACTGTTCAGTCACAAATGGTCACGTGAAATCCATAGAACCAGAATACCTGGTTAGCCAGAATAACATTCTCAGACCACACTGGCTTTTCTACCACTGGATCTAGACAAACATGACCCTCTGAAGCATACATATTTACTGCATCACTTGAAGATTGTGGAGAGGATAGACTTAGAGCTGAACTGGAAAGTATGTGACAAAATAATGTGTGGAGACAGTTATTTCATAATATATCATTTCTAAGAAGAAAGTAAACACTATAATTTGGGAGCCTGCAGTGATGCCTCGGCGCATTGAGTGAGGTCTCTGGCATCAATTTTGTTTAAGAAAAAACATATGTAAAGGGCCTGTGTATGCCCAATAACTGGCAAGGACTCCTAAGTGGCAGCTATTGTTCTTATGATCGTATTATAATTATTAAACCATGATGCTTGTCTTATAGGTATTTATAATAGAACTAGGTTGGTAGAAACTGGCTTGTGTTGTCTTTTATCTTCAAAAGAGGAATAGGTGTGTGTGTAAATCTTACTTTGAGTTAAGATTTAGTTAAACATAGTGCAATCTAATAATCACCAAACTATTCCTTCATTTTCTGCTTTTAATTGATCTCAAACAAGCAAATAAATGAAAAGCAGGCATGAGACAAAAAGGCTATTTTCCATAAAATCTCTGTGGAAAAAGGGCTGTGAGCCCAGTTGTTGTGTAAAGTTCCTCAGTCCGGAGAAGGCAGCAGAAAATGCCAGTGTTGGCGGGGTGCAGTGGCTTACACCTGTCATTCCAGCTTGGGAGGCCAAGGCGGGCAAATTGCTTTGAGCTCAGGAGTCGGAGACCAGTTTGGGCAACACGGCAAAACTGCATCTCTACAAAAAATACAAAAATTAGCGGGGCGTGGCCACCATGTGCCTGTAGTCCCAGCTACTCAGGAGGCTGAGGTTGGAGAATCATTTGAGCCTGGGAAGTGGAGTCGAGATCATGCCACTGCATGCCAGCCTGGGTGACAGAGTGAGACCCTGTCTCAGGAAAAAAAGAGAGAATGCCAATGTCATCATTGTCTCTCTGTCTGTCTCTGAGTCAGTGCTCTCCAGAGAAACAGAGCCAACAGGATATGTATCTCTATACAGAAAGATTTCTTTTAAGGAATTGGCCTATGCAATTAAAGGTTGGCAAATCTAAAATCCACAGGGTGGGCTGGTTGGCTGAAGACCCAGGAAAAGCCAACGTTGTGGCTGGAGCCCGAAGGCCAGCTGTCTGCCGCAGAATTCCATCTTGTTGAGGGAGGTCAGTCTTTTGTTCGTTTCAGGCCTTTGACAGATCAGATGAGGCCCACTGGTACTAGGGAGGGCAACCTGCTTTACTCACGGTGCACAGATTAAAATGGTAATTACATCCAAAATACCCTCACAGAAATATCCAGAATTGTGTTTGACTACATACCTGGACACCACGGCCCAGCCAAGTTGATACAGAAAATTAACCATCATAATCTCTAATCTCTCCCTCTTTCCCTCTGTCTCTGTCTCCATCTCTCTCTCTCTCTCTCTCTCTCTCTCTCCTCTCTCTCTCTCTCTTCCCCTCTCTCTCTCTCTGTCTCTCTCTCTCTCTCACACACACACACACACACAAACACGAGCAAAGTTTATCAAAAAGTAAGGAAGAAATGCTGGGTGCAGTGGCTCACGCCTGTAATCCCAGCACTTTGGGAGGCCAAGGTGGGCAGGTGATCTGAGGTCAGGCGTTTGAGACCAGCCTGGCCAACATATCAAAACCCCATCTCTACTAAAAATACAAAAATTAGCCGGGCGTGGTGGCACATGCCTGTAGTCTCAGCTACTTGGGAGCTGAGGCAGGAGAATCACTTGAACCCAGGAGGCGGAGGTTGCAGTGAGCCGAGATCGCGCCATTGCACTCCAGCCTGGGCAATAGAGTGAAACTCCATCTCAAAAAACAAACAAAAAAAGCAAAGTGAGGAAGGAAGCATCAAGGTGTGATGCCAACCACCAAAGCTATCTTGAGACCCTCTGAGAAGGCCACACCTGAGGAGAGGAGCACTGAGCATTATTGCATCAGTTCCAAATAGGACTTCATCTCTTCTTTCATGAGAAAAATAATTCTTTGATTCTGAGAAACAGCATTCATTATCTACCTACGATGCCATTTTTGAAACTTCTCAGGTAAATATTTTTCTATCCCCATCTCACAGATAAAGAAACTCTTTTCAGTTAGATGACACGTCCCAGCATCCATTGCTAAAAGATGGAAGAATCTAAATTTCAGCACAGGTCCTCAAATGTCTCTTGTGATTTCTCTCCATGCTGCCCCACAGGTAAGGAAAACAAGAATGTCAGCAAATGTCTCTAACAGAAGAAACCTGCAATGTTGAGTGTGGAGTAGTACACTTTGTTCCAGGATTCCATCTCCGTTTAGGGGATGTGTGGGAAGAAGCACTCACAGATTGATATACATCCAAGCCCATGGCCTGCAATCCAGAATCTCTCCTTCTAAAGAGATTTGTAGATGCTTATGGGAGCAAGAATTGCCCAACCTACCATGCTCTCTAGGCAAACGTCATCTGTTGGAGATTCCGACTGAGGCCCTGGAAAGGCTCCCACATGGGCCATCTGCCAGGCCTCTGATGTCGGCCAACTGCCAAGCTTAGGCTAACGGTTGCTTGTAGTTGGTGGCAGAGCTGTTCCAGAGAACTACTGAGATATAGGCAGCTGATGACAAGGCTGCTCTTTTGTCTCTAGCTGGCCCCACACAGCACCCTGAGCAACCCACTCCAGGGCTCCCCTTGGGAAACCATGTCCTTGGATCATGCTTAGCACTGCCCTTGTTCTAGCCGGGCGTGGTGGCACGTGACTGTAATCCCAACTACTCAGGAGGCTGAGGCAGGAGAATCACTTGAACCCGGGAGGCGGAGGTTGCAGTGAGCCGAGATCGCACCACTGCACTCCAGCCTGGGCAAAAGAGTGAGACTCCATCTCGAAAAAACGGGAAAAAAAAAAAGAACTGCCCTTATTCATGGCTGGATGTTCAGAGGGTGGAAACATGGAGAAGGTGGTTGTTATAGAAGCACTTGTGCTGTGTGCTTTTAAAGTTTGGGTTGGGATTAGTTCTGGAAACGTGGTCTACCTTCTTTCTTCCTCCTGTGCCCTCTTCCGACCCTCCGCACAACTTTGTACATCAAATGGCAAAAAGTATCCTATTCCTGCCTTAGTTCATTATCTGACCTACAGTAGGACCAGAGGCCTGGGAAATGGGGGAAAAGCCGAGTGTGTGGTAGAACCACAGGCATTCTAGATGCAGGCATGACTGAGAATCACACCCCAGTCCACAGCATGCCACCCACCTAGGACTTCAGAGGACGCTAGTTCCACCACGGCCCTCTCCTAGTGAAAGCGACACAGGAGGGCCTGCCTTCCCCTCTGCAGTGCCTCTTGCTGCAAACACTTGGCCAGTGCACATTTGCCAAAGCTCTGAATGTCAGAGCCAAGCTGAAAACCAATGCAAGATCCATCTATCTAAGACAAGGCAGCTATGTGCATGTCCTAAATTATAGTTGCAGAGGGGTAATCCCAGCCTGTTTAGGACAAAGATAACGATCAGAAATCAGGAAAATGGTTGCTTTAATTCAAAAGCCACATTACTAGCAATAAGGTGATAACCATGACAGGATTCCTGTGCAGAGGGTCCTGCACCAGGAAAAAGACAACATTAACTCATTCGTATCTGAAAACATTAGCTATGATGTACTTACTATTATTATCACTATTTTCTAGTGAGGAAACTCTGACTCAGGGAGCTTAGGTAAACTTGCACAAAGTAACTCAGCTAGTGAATTGGTACCACCGGGATTGGAAGCCAGGAAGTCTGATTCCCAAGTCTAAAAACATAACCGCTCTATTACACTGCATTCTGATTGTATAACGTTTTTGTGCTTATGAGGCATTGTCAGGCCTGTTGTCTGTTGAGAGTTATCATTTTTTTAAATTCCTCCATCTTATTTTGCATAATAGTATCACATCTATTGGTTTATAATAAAGACTATAATAAAATTGTATGTTTTCTGGCCAGGCATAGTGGCTTACACTTGTAATCTCAGTGCTTTGGGAGGCTGAGGTAGGAGAAACGCTTGAAGCAACGAGTTCAAGTCCAGCCTGGGCAACAAGGTGAGATCCATCTCTACTAAAAATTAAAAAAAAAAAAAAAAAAGCTGGGCACAGTGGTGTGCACCTACAGTCCAGCCTGGGCAACAAAGCAAGACCCTGTCTCCACTAAAAAATTTTTTAAAAAGCTGGGCATGGTGGTGCACGCCTGTAGTCCCAGCTACATGGGAGGCTGAGGTGGGAAGATTGCTGGAGCCCAGGAGTTTGAGGCTGCAGTGAGCTAGGCTCGTGCCACTGTACTCCAGCCTGGGCAACAGAGAAAGACCCCATTTCTTTAAAAAAAAAATGTTTTCCGAATATTTTATAATTTAAATTTTTTCCCACTAAATAAGATCCTATCTGTGCCGTTTCTCCATACTTTTCTAAATACATGACTTTTACTGGGCTAACCAATTTTACCCCAAGGAGGCTGTTGAAAATATGAGATCACATACTCACAAGGGAAGTGGGTTCTCATTCCCTTACACCATGTTGCTTCTTTTAGGTCACAGTGAGGTTTAGTTTCTTTTAAGACTATTTCTATTTTATCAGAAATTAAGACCTTGAATTAAGTAGTAATTCATTTTCACATCTCAGTGAATGAGATGAAAGGAAACTGAAGTGAGATTTGAGTTTTCTGGTTTTCGCTTTGGGGGAGAGATTTTTTTTTAACACGGGGTCTTCCTGAAGTCATACCATGGAGATAATCTCATTCGGGGTCTGTAGGTAGGTGAGCAACCTGTTTCAAGATGAAAAGAAATTTTAAGGGTTTTAAAAGATGTCATTCCAATGTCTTAAACAGTCCTCATAGTGTTACAGGCAATACTGTGACCTGACTCTTCACGTAGTTGCTGTGACATCATAACATCTTTTTTTTTTTTTTTTTTTTTGAGATGAAGTCTCACTCTTGTCCCTCAGGCTGGAGTGCAGTGACACAATCTCAGTTCACTGAAACCTCCGCCACCTGGGCTCAAGCGATTCTCCTGCCTCAGCCTCTCGAGTAGCTGGGATTACAGACACCTGCCATCACACCTGAATAATTTTTGTAGTTTTAGTAGAGACAGGATTTCACCATGTTGACCAGGCTGGTCTCATACTCCTGACCTCAGGTGATCCGCCTGCCTCGGCCTCCCAAAGTGCTGAGATTACAGGTGTGAGCCACCGTGCCCGGCCTGTCATAACATCTTTAAGCCTCAGTTTTCTCAACTACAAAATTGAGCCAGTAATATCTACTTCTTGGGTTTAGCAAGATGTTACTAAAATACTAAAGACAGCCAGGCACGTTGGCTCATGCCTGTAATACCAGCATGCTGGGAGGCCAAGTCAGGCAGATCACTTGAGTCCAGGAGTTCAAGACCAGCCTGGGCAACATGGTGAGACTTCTTCTCTATAAAAAATACAGAAAATATAAGACAGGCGTTGTGGCATGCATCTGCAGTCCCAGCTACTTGGGAGGCTGAGGTGAGAGGATCACCTGAGCCCAGGAGGTTGAGGCTGCAGTAAGCCCCGATCACGCCATTGCACTCCAGCCTGGGTGCCAGAGTGAGACCTTATCACAAACAAAAAAGACCTAACACAACGCCTGACACAAGGATGCAAAGAATAATAGCTGCAATTTCCACGATTTCCCTAGTCAGAACTCTACCAGTCACCAGCTGTAACTCTTCTAGATTCGGTTTCCTTGTATGTGTATTTAAATGTCAAAGGGTCCTGCTGACTGGGACTCCCTGTAATTCCATGATGTCCTCTGTCCCCCTGCCGCCCAGCGTGCTGCTGACTGCCCCCACTGGGCTGGTACTCAGACCTCGCCCAGGCTCCTATTAGCAGATTTTCATATCTCTGCCTACATCTACTATCTCCAAGACATCTGAACTAAGTGTGCCCATTACACACTACTCAAGCACTTGCACAAGTGTGAGGCACACAAAACAAATGCTGGGCTGAAGAAAACTCACCTTGGAAAAGAAAGGGGAGACCCAAGTTTGCCAAAGAATTTTTTAATGTTCTTAATAATCTACAGTTGGCAGAGCTAATGGTTCCCCCAAGCAGTGGAAGTGTCTCTTTGGCATTCTTCCAACACTAGCATGCCCCAGCCCAGAATAACGGCAGCACCACCTCTCTACCCACTGTCATTACATTTGCTTGGAAACTGGACCAAAGAGTGAAGCAAACTAAGGACAAGCTTAGTAAACCATGGGATGCTGAAGGAATAAAATAATAATTACACACTAGCCACTGCTTACCTAACACTTACTGTACATCTAAGTATAACCATGTAGACTTTTAATCCTCACAACAATCCTATGATGTAGGTACCTATTTATGAAGTAGAAACTTTATCTTCATTTTCAGATGAGGGAACTGAGGCAGAGAGAGGTGGGGTGACCCGTCTTCAGAAATCTTCTTCACCACCACATTATACTGCCTATGATACAAGAGTAACAGTGATGATAGCTTACATGTCGTGAGCATCTGCAATGCACCGGGTACTTTATCAATGGAACAGGAAGAAGGAAACTGTTCCTGTAAAGAAAAACAAAAAATAAAAACAGCTTGTAGATGTCCATATTTTAGGTAAGAAATTCATCTCAGAGGTTAACGGTGTTTTTAATGTATTCCAGTAGTTTTCTACCCTAGCTACGCTTTAGAATAACCTGGGGACCTTTTAAGCAATAGCATTATCTAAAACCTACCCCAGACCTGGGTGTGGAACCCAGATATCAGTAATTTTTTAAAACTTTGCAGATCACTCTTGTGCCCAGCATGTTGAGAACCACTGGTTTTACTTCATTCAAACACACTTAGGATATTTTTCTATTGTGAACATGATTGGAAAGAAAAAAAAATGTCAACAAAGAAAAATAAATATTATACAAGAATTTGGAGACTTCTTCAAAAAGAAAGAAGAGTCAGGGCCCGTAGAATCAGCGAAGAGAATATCTGGAAAGAGCTCTAGCCCAGGTGGAGACCCTGAAGATCTCCAGGGTCTCAGGTGAGACCCTGAGGGGAAAGACGGCATGGGAGGCTGCAAAAAGTGGATACAATACTTCATTCCTTCTGTAACCGTGCCCTTTGCAATACGGCTTTGGAGCTTCTCCCATTCAAACGTGGCATCTATTTCTCCTCCCCTTGAATATGGGCTGACCCTGTGACTTGCTTTGATCAGCAGAATGCAGTGGAGTCCCAGTTCAAGCTCAGGTCTCGGAAACCTTGCATCCCACGCACTCACCATGTCCACAAACAAGCCTAAGGCTCTGCTGCTTCAAGTTGACAGACCACGTGGACCAGAGCCCAAGTGTCTCAGCCAAGTCTCCAGACATGTGAGAGGGTCCCAACAAGATTAGCAAATGGACCCACAGTTTCTCGAATACCCATATGAAAATCCGGCAGAAGCTGGAAGAGCCACCCAGCTGATCCTAAATTGCTAATACACAGGATTATGATCACTGAGTCTGGGGATGATTTGAGGACAGTTATGTCGAATTAGCTAAATAGTCAGTGAGACGGGGGAGAGACATGAGAGGGTAATGTCTAGCAGTCAGTTTTAAGTTGTTAACTGGTCTGGGCTGTAAACCCCCTTAAACCACCCCAACTAGGCCCAAATCTTCCATAAACACACAACCCTGGTGAATGATGCCTTTCCGAGTGCATAGTGGGAGGGGTGGAGAAGGTAATAACAGGAGCGAAATCGTGGCAGGAAAGATGCAGAGAGGGCTTCACAGCTTCACAGAGGCAGGAAACCAGAGTGGGAGATCATCAGCAAGAAAAGCAAATCCCCCAAAGAATTCCCGGAGCAGTGAGGGAGGGGAGATTGGACAAGCCAGAGCATGTGGAATGGGCCTTGGGTGAGTCTGTTGGAATATTAAAGAAAAGGGTGACACTGTCAGGCTGGAGGGCTGGAAACACAACTGCAGCAGACCCCTGCGTCCAATTCTCACACCCACCCTGACAGGGAGAGATTTATCACCCTCATTTTATAAGTGAAAAATCCAAGGATTGGCGAGGTTAAGTAACCTCCCGGGGATGACTCACCGGGGAAGTGGTGGAACCAGGTGTGCCTGACTCAAGCTCTCTGAGTAGATCTAATGAGCTGGTCAGAGTTCTGAACGCCTTTTCCCGAAAACTCCAAACTCCCAGGCCCTCACTGCACTAGTGAATAGCGCAGAGGGGTGGGGCAGGGAATAACGGGAAAAATAAAGGAAGAAATTATCAACAAAGAAAAATAAATGTTGTATACGAATGTGGAGACTTCCAAATTCTTATCTGAAGCATGAACAAAGTGATCCCAAATCCTCAGATCCAGATTCTCCCATCCCAATCAGCCGCCTGAGACTTTTCACTCCAATGAGCACTCCTGTTGGCTTCCTTGATTTCCCCTCCACTGTTTTCAACAGAAGTCAGTGTGTCAGCTCCTGTGCTCACAACGTCCTTCCCCCCCCCCCCCCCCCCCCCCCCCCAGGGACTGGTCCTCCATCAGGAGCTGAGAAGCAGCCTGGGGTCGCATGAACACTTTCCACTCACTCCAGTCACCCAATCCCTCCTCCCCAGAGTTTGTGCTCCGCTCCAAAGCGCAGAGCAAGCCACGCACACACACACAGACACACACACGTACACACATCACACACTAACATACACACACCACACACATACACTCACCACACACCTGCACACACACTCACGCACACACACATGCATACACTCGTACACACACGTACACACATACACGAGTGTTTGCTGCTCCTCACGTGGTACCATAGGGAAAACCAAGACACGCTGGGGGTCACAGGGAACATCTGAACCGAGAAGAGCCTGCCCCGCAGCTCCTGTTCCCACCCCCCTCTCTCTGGGGACAGTCAGTCATGTGTGTACCCTGAGAATTTCCCCCCTAAAAAACTGGCAGGGTGAGATAGCTCACGCCTGTAATCCCAGCACTTTGGGAGGCCGAGGAGGGTGGATCACCTGAGGTCAGGAGTTCGAGACCAGCCTGACCAACACGGTGAAACCCCATCTCTACTGAAAAAAAAAAAAAAAATTGGCCAGGTGTGGTGGCACATGTCTGTTATCCCAGCTATTTGGGAGGCTGAGGCAGGAGAATTGCTTGAACCCGGGAGGCGGAGGTAATAGTGAGCCGAGATCGCGTCATTGCACTCCAGCCTGGGCGACAGAGCAAGACTGTGTCCAAAAAAAAAAAAAATGTGTTTCTTGAGGAGAAAAGAGGAAAAACAAAAACAACTGCCGCTTGATTTCTCTTTCAACTTCCAAGAGAATAGGCTTGATTATACCTCCCCAGGTCGCCCGGAGGTGGGAAAGCGGACAATTAAGCCGATTTCTTCCCCATCTGCTCGGGTTTTGTCTTGCTTATTTCGCACAGCTCCCCTATCCGCCCTCTGGGGCTTCAGAGTCTGGAGGAATCCCGAGCTGCACCTCCCTCTCCCTGCATCCCCGGCAGAGAATTCCCCTCCCAGCGTGGGGGAGCCCATCCCTGAGGGCTCGGGCAGGTCAGATGAGAATTAGAGGAAAGTGAAGCGCCTTCTCCTCGCGCTGAGGGCAGAGCCAGTGTGCAGCCTCCCGTGGGTGAGGAGCTTTTATGACAATGAATCCTGTGTTTTATGGGAGGGCGGTGTGGAGACAGCGCGGGCCGAGTCCCTGGGTTCCGGGACATGACTGTGGGCGTCTCCCACGGTGACTCAGAAATGCTGCCTCACACCATCTCGCACCGTCTCTGTGGAGGCCGTGACCTTCATCCACTGGGTGTCTGTCACTGGGGGGGGTGACCTCGCAGTTGTCAGAGCCACTCTCCTGGGGCTCAGGACTGGGGTCACCCCCCCTCACCCGGCACTTCCAGCTTCATCTCTCTGGGCGCTCTGTTTACTCCTCCTCGGCCTGTGCCTGAGCTGCTGGTTACCTTAAAATGTCCCCTTGGAGCTTCTGCGCTTCTCACACACTTCCTGTTGCTAATAGCTAAGGCCGAGCTTAGCACGGCTGCTTGCAGGATAAAGACCAGGGCCTGCGGGGCCAGCTTTCAGCAGGCAATGTGGATCCCACTTACAGTCACCCACCTACCTTAAGGGACCGCCTGGGTTCCCTCACATCCAGTGAACTGCCAGCCCCACTTCCAGCTCTCCAAGTCTGGAAAAATCACAGGAGTGGAGGGAGAGGAGCCCAGGGGCTGTAGGTGGGGAGCCCTGGCTTGGAATTCAGAAGGGCTGGAGTTAGAATCCTATGCTTTCGCGGAGTGTCGTGGGCTAAGTTATTGAACCTCTCCCAGCCTCTTGGTGGAAGGGAGATTGTACTGCTTGCCTCGCGGGGTTGTGTCAAGATAAAGGGGCCACAGAGAGTAGGTGTGAGCTCAATCCACCCATGTGGCAGGTCAGCTCTGCCCATGTCTCTAGAAACTGAGGTCAGGGCTTCAGCCCAACCTTTTCTGTTAGTGGAGGGTGAGGTGAGCTATTTCTATCCCCTTTAAGCCTCCACTCCCCATCTGTAGGTTGGGGGTGCACCTCGTGATTTTTCAGCCTTTCCACAATGGCAGGAGGTCACACAGCAGCCCTGAAGTGAGGACACTGCGTGGCCCAGGTGAATGTGGTACTCGCTCTACCCCCTAAGCGCTAGATAGAGGGGACCAAGGCAGGCTTCGGAAGAAGAAAGGCCTTTTGGGCCTGAGGGTAGCAGGAGCCCAGATGGCAGGCACTGGGGGAGGGGAGGGCCTCGACCCTTAGCAGTGCCTTTCCCAGATCCCTTTTGGAAAGTGACCAGGTGCTCCCGCCTCTCCACTGGCTCTTGTTAGGGGCCTCTGAGTCTGTGGCACCTGGGATGGCTTTGGGGCCTTGAATGTCTGTGATGTTTCCCCATCAAGGCCCCAGCCTCAGGCCTTCAGGCCGGGAATCCACCAAGGTCTCTTTGCAGCAGCTCCCTGGGCTCCTGTGCGTTGCCCCCTTCCTCCAGGAGGAATCTGCCAAAGGGACAGGCTCCTGCTTTCTAGCCAGGGACAGAGCCCATTGTCCTCTCCATCCCCTCTGGTGATTCCAGAGACAGGCAGACCCAGGATCAAAGGCTGCTGATAAGCTGTGGGATTCTGGGCAAAGTACTCAGTCTCTCTGAGCCTGTTTCCTCCTCTGTAAAATGACAATCATAGGCCCCGTGAGATTTCCATGAAATGATATTTGTGTCAGGACCCAAAGTAAGTGGTTGGCAAATGATAGCTGTTATTTCATTGCGTGGGGACATCCGGGAAGAGCAAGAAGAGTCACAGTCAGCTATAGAGCAGAGCACACTGGACTGAGAAGCAGATCTGAATTCAAGTCCAGTTCTGCTGCTTAATAGCTGTGGTCATTAGACAAGTCCCTTGACCTCCAACCAATGAGAAGAACAATGCATCTCTCAGCACAGTTGTGACAATGCCTGTGGAAGCACACAGTGTCCAAGGGCTGCCATAGTCAGGCATTGTTTCACAGACTCAGAATGTGAGAGCAGCAGGAGGCCCTGCACACATCTTCACAAGGGCATGTAGCATGCCTGATTTAATGTCACGTCCCTGAATCACTCAAATACCAGAGGCAGAGGTCGTCATGAGCCAAGATTGCATCACTGCACTCCAGCCTGGGCAACAGAGCAAGACCGTCTCAAAAAATCATAATAGTGATAATAATGATAATAATGCCACATCCCTCTAGCACAGAGCCCCATGCTAATCAAAACTTGGTAAATATTCATTTTTGAATTAGTTGATTTAGCCCAACTCTTCTCACTTTATAGAGGAAAAATAAATTCTGAAGGATAGAGGAGATCAACATATTTATGGAAGAGCTGAGGCTGCACCCAGATCCCCAGTTTCTGGCTTCCTGGTTCACATTCTAGAAAATACCTCCTTCGGTACCAGGAACACTCCCACTACCCATCGCATCAGTCCCAGCTTTTTTTGCATTCAGTTTTCAGATTATTAATCCCCAAACCTGGCCTTCTGCAAAGCAAGGTTAGTCTTTGAGATCGGAGGATTAGGAAGCCGCCTTCCAACCTTGGAAGGCGCAGCCCCCACATCTTTCCATCCCCAGTCACCCCAAGCCAGCAGCTGTCAGATACTCAAGAGTTAGCAAAGCAGGCACCTGGCCAGGGTCATGCCGATACCTGCCTGGCCACATAGCCAGACCCTCTCCTGGGTGTCTACAGGGACTTCCAAAGCACAGCTCTAAGGGGGTAGTCATGGCAAATTTAGTGTATCAGGATGAGGAAACTGAACCGTGATGGTTGTATGTATGCTCCTTTAGAACAAGTTCATTATTCATTTTTGGAAGACCAGCTATAGCATTTTGGGTTTTGTTGGGTTTTTTTTAATTCTTTTTATTTTTAGTAGAGATAGGTCTCACTATGTTGCTCAGACTGGTCTTGAACTCCTGGGCTCAAGCAATCCTGCTGCATCAGCCTCCCCAGATGTTGGGATTATAGGCATGAGCCATGGCATGTGGCTTGCATTTTGAAAAACAGAGTTCTTTCTACCTCCACGAGCCTTATCAGCCTTTGTCCCAAGGTTTAGGACAGTGTTCACTGAAGGCCTACTCTATCAAAATCTCCCATTAAGTCTCTACAAGAACATTGTTCTTTTTATTAGCATAGAGGAGCATTTCCCAAAACATGTTCTGTGGAACATGAATCCTGTGAGATGCAGCTGAGGGTTTTATGGACAAATAGGTATGAGAAATGCTACACACTATTCCTCCCGGCCCGAAATTCACAAAGCAGTATCAATAGCTCTGAGAACATTTTCAGTGAAGAAAAGTAGTGGGTGTCTATTGCTTGGCCTGCCCAGCACTCCTTTCTCCCTCCTTTGGTAACAGCATTCAGGTTTTCCTTTGGGGAACAACTCCCTCCCTCCCAGCCACCATGACCCTGCATTTCATGTGGTCCTATTTGTTGAGACCATTCAGCGACAATGCTGCCTCATCCTCAGCGCACACATACACACACACACACACACACACACACTCCCACTTGCAGGCCCCTAGCCAAATGTGGTAACCAGTGCAGAATTTCATGCTCAAAAAAGATTACTGGAACTGAATCTCTCAGATCATAGCACTCTTAGAAGCTGTCCATAACTTCCTGTTACTAAGACTCTTAAATCTTTCCCAGATCCTGTACATCCAGTGATTTGATCATTCATCTTTTCCTTTAATTCCTGTGAACTATCTAAAATTATTCCAATAATTTTCCTTTTTTCCTTAAGTTTGTCTATCTCAATTGCTGTTGCTTGCAACAATGAACTCTAGTTGATGAAAGAAACCAGTTTCCCACAAGCAAAAGATAATGAAATTGGACCCTTATTCTATATGCAAGAATTAACTCAAAATGGATCAAAGACCTAAACATAAGAGCTAAAACCATAACATCTTAGAAGAAAACACAAAGAAAGTCTTTGGCAGTGGTCTCTTGAATATGACACCAAAGACACAAGCAACAAAAGAAAAAATAGATCAATTGGACTTCATTGAAATTAAACTTTTGTGGCTCAAAGGACACTATCAACAAATTGAAAAAGAAATCCACAGAATGGGAGAAAATATTTGCAAATCATGTCTAATAAATAATTAATATTCAGAGCATATAATGAACTCCTACAACTCAACAATAGCAACAAAAAACAAATGACCCAGTTTAAAAATGAGCAAATGATTTGAATAGACATTTCTCTAAAGAAGAGATGCAAATGGCCAGTACGCACATGAAGAGGTGTTCAACATCGCTAATCATTAGGGAAATGCAAATCAAAACTACAATGAGATACAACTTCACATCCAATGGGAATGATTATTATGTATTTTTAAACAAAAACACGGAAAATAGAAAGTGTTGGTAATGATGTGTAGGAATTGGAACGTGCGTACATTGCTGGTAGGAGCAGAAAATGCTGCAGCCTCTGTGGAAAACAGTATTGACAGTTCCTAAAAAAAATTTAAAATGGAATTACCATAGGATCCAGTAATTCCACTTCTGGGCCCAAAAGAATTGAAAGCAGGAACTCAAACAGATACTTATACAATGTTCATAGCAGCATTACTCACAGTAGCCAAAAGATGGAAGCAATCCAATTATCTATCGCCAACGGGATAAGCAAAATGTGGCATATACAATGGAATAAGTTTTTTTTAAGATTGAGAAGGAGTCTCGCTATATTGTTCAGGCTGGTCTCTAACTCCAGAGCTCAAGCAATCCTCCCACTTCAGCCTCCCCAGTAGCTGAAACTACAGGCGTGTGCCACTGCTCCCAGCTGGAATAATATTTAGTTTTTAAAATAAGGGACATTCTGACACATGCTCCAACTTGGATGAACCTTGAATACATTACGCTAAGTGAAAGAAGCCAGTCACAAAAACACAAATATTGTATAGGTACATGGAGTAGTCAGATTCTTACAAACAGAAAGTTGAATGATGGTTGCCAGGGGCTGGGGAGAGGGCAAAATGGAGTGTTATTTTATAATGGGTATAGAGTTTCAGTTTGAGATGATGAAAAATTTCTGAGTATGGAAGGTGGTGATGATTACACAACAATGTGAATATACTTTAACGCACAAAACTGTACACTTAAAAATTGTTAAGATGGGCTGGGCACAGTGGCTCATGCCAGTAATCCCCACGCTTTGGGAGGCCAAGGCAGAGGATCATTTAAGGTCGAGAGTTGGAGACCAGCCTGTGCAACATAGTGAGACCCCGTCTCTACAAAAAAAATTTTAAGATTAGCCAGGCATGGCAGTGTGCACCTAAAGTCCCAGCTACAGAGAAGCCTGAGGTGGGATCCACGAGTTCAAAGCTACAGTGAGCTTATGACTATGCCACTGCACTCCAGCCTGGGTGACAGGTGAAAACCTGTCTGTAAAAAAAATTTTTTTAATGATTAAAATGGTAAATTTTATGTTATGTGTATTTGACCACAATAAAAATAAGAAAACCATTTTGCTTTCTTTAACTTAACTTTCCCTGAATTATTTGACCATGGAAATCCCCGTTTTCATCAGAATTCACATTAATATAATACAACAGAGAGCAAGGGTCCCAGAGAACACACTTGGGAAAGGCTGGCTTGTGGCATTATGACAGGACCTTCAAGGATAGAAACCCTATGGTGGCGCAGGGTGAGGTACTCACCACAGGTGGAGGAGAAACACATTGGACCAGTCATTAGGGAAGGAAGATGCTTATATCTCACTTGGTAAATTAGCATTCAGGGAAGAGCACTAGAATTGCAGAGGGCAGGGAAGGCATCTTCTTCTCTGCATTTTGACATTATGATATCTATGAGGTAGCTTCTGAGTGGGGGTTCTTAAGGGGAATACCCTATTGGAGGCAGGATTGGAAGCTTGCAAACAAATCCAGGCAGAAGGCCTGAGATAACATGCCTGTCAACATATGCCCCAAGAGGTAGGGGGCTAAGTACCTCTGATACTGTAGATTGTTTTGTTTACATGTCGAATACAGGTTGCTTAGCAACCTCAGAACTGAATAAAGGCTTTTTGAAAATTTTAGCCTGTTCTCAGCTGCTAAGGGGAGCTCCTTTGGCCAGGGAGTTTGGTTCATCCTTTGACCAGGGCATTACGTCTGGATTACCCATGAGAACAGTACTAAGGCTGCAAAATGGGAGGATGAAAATTTGGGATAATAGAGTAGGAGAGTCTCTGGTTAGACAGCTGGTCCCTGCTTCCAGAATTCCTCCCAGGACGAATCTCTGAAGGCTCTTGGTTTTCATCTGAATAAAGAAAATAATACAATATAGCTAAAAGTTTTTGAGTTTTCATTATGTGCCAGGGAAAGCGCCAAGCACTTAGTAGGCATTTTCCATTTATTCCCCTGAAAAAAAACTAAGAAGTGAATTACTTTTTAATTCATTTACTCAAATTCTCCGTTCAGATGAAAAAGCTGAGCTTTAGAAAGATGAAGTTACTTGCCCAAGTTACCCAGATGGGAACCAGTGGAGCCAGGATTCAAACCCTGGCAACTGGATTCCAGAACCCACCCTGTTCATTGCCACTTTACCCCATCTTTTCAGCCACCCTCCACACACCTCTACAGTCTGCTTCTTCCTTCTTAGTAACAAAGCAGGTGGATTCTTCTCGTCCACTTCTGTCTTTTTTTTCCTGTACTCAGAATTTTAACTGGGAGCACCTGTGAAACCCTGGAGGCCCATTTATCTGTTGGTGATATTCTGCTTTTAAGCTGGGAAATGGACCGTGTCACTTTCAACCAGAGTTTTTTATGAGTCAAACATCTTCCTCTTCAGCGCGTAAAATAGCATTTCTCATTGCCCAGTCTGCAGAGAGTCTCAAAAACATAGTAAAGGAAATCAAATGAAGAGTTTCCTTCTCTTGCTGCCAGAAGAGATAGAGGTGGCGTTTTTCCAACTGCTAATGTTTCTAAACTGGCTTTGTGTGTTCCCAGGGACAACAGTCAAGCCCAGTCCAATAGGTCAGCAAACTAGGTGAGAGTCTGTCTGCATGCTGGAGACAGGGCCCAATATGGGGGTGGGCATTGAGAGACCCACTACTCCCAAAGATCTCTTTCCTATGCCAGCCAAATACATGCAATGCCTGTCATTCTCCCTCAAACAATGGTGAATGAATTGAAGTGCAAACAAATCCTTATGCCACCTCACATGTGCATAGCACTTTAATAACCCTGCAGAGATTCGAATGCTCTTTAGAGATTACGAATCATTTGTACTTATCTCAGTCTTAAAAACCCTCCAAGGCAGGTATCATTATTCTTACTTTATATAGGAGGATGTTAAAGTTCACTCATCTAAGGCTTTCACCCAAGCCCAGTGTTCTCTGGATGTAGAATTTTAGCACTCATTGACATCTCTTACACAATTCTTTCACCTGGCAGAAGTCTGAAACTGGGACAAGTAAATTTTGGTTGGTGTCCTAAGAAAAGCCACGTCTGGCGTGTGACATAAGGACAAGAAGGAAGGGCTAAGCAAGGGGACCAAAGAACCTGTCTCTGCAGAGCTGGGAAGGGGTCACTTGCCTGATCCTGATGTGGAGCCAAGTGGCCGCACTACACGCTTGTGGGAAAGCCCTTGAGCTGGGATCTGGAGCCCCAGGGTTCAGGCCAGCTGGGCTACTGAGTCACCTAGAGCACATCACGCTTGTCAGGGCATCATTTTCTCTCTGTATGAAAAGGATTTGGGGAATCTGACATCTAAGGTCCTCTCAAGCTCTAATAAGCTTGAGTCATCTTTGGGGGTCAGTAGGTCTGCATGTGCTTCCGTGTGACAATGAGAGCTAAATAAATGTCAGCTCCTTCCAGCCTCATCAACATCACCACCTTGGCTGTGACTCAGATCATCCACACATGATGAGTAAACCGTGCCCTTCGCACCGTGCTGCGTGGAGCTGAGCGTGGGGGGGTCACAGTCAAAGCTGCCTGCCTGCCTGCCTCCCTGGGCTACTGCCCTATGGCATGGCAGTCCTTGTCCAAAAGACATCTGGAGGCCCTGGCTCTACCTATTTTTCCCCTACCCAGCTCAGAGGCACTTTTGCCCAGTCACTCCTCAAATAATCCAAGCTCCTCACACTGCTGTTTCCAAGTTTTGAAACACATTATGGCAGGCCACCAGCTCCATCTTATTAGCAAATAGATGAGTCACAGGGCCATTTCCTTTGGATTTTTAAGTAAGATTTCAACTTCTACCTCATTGTCTTGTCTGGCCTGATGTTTGCAAAGAGAGAGGTCACTACTTTCAAATATATGTGTTTTTTAGTCAAATAAATCCTGACTGCTTGAGCTGCACACCTCCAACACTGTTCCTTGCCCATTTCCTGATGTCACACATTTGCCCTTCCTCTGTGTCTGTGGGTATGCCTGAGACGTAGGAGTTCCCCCATTAGATACTTATTTTAGAATATCTGCCATCTGGATGGGATGAAGAAAATGTGGTATATTGCACAATGGAATACTATTCAGCCAACAAAAAGAACACAATCATGTATTTAGCAGCAAGATGGGTAGAACTAGCAGCGATCATTTGAAGTGAAACAACTCAGAAACAGAGAGACAAATACTGCATGGTCTCACTTATAAATGGGAGCTAAATAATGTGTACACATGGACGTAGAGTGTGGAATTATAGACCATGGAGACTTGGAAGGATGAGGAAGTGGGAGGAAGGTGAGGAATGAGAAATTACTTAGTGGGTACAATGTACTTTATTTGGGTGAGGGATACCCTAAAAACCCTGACTTCATAGCACTCTGCAATATATTCATGTCACAAAATTACACATGTACTTCACATACTTATACAAATAAAAATTAATCAATCACTTTGGGAGGCCGAGACGGGCGGATCACGAGGTCAGGAGATTGAGACCATCCTGGCTAACACGGTGAAACCCCGTCTCTACTAAAAAATATTTTAAAAAATTAGCTGGGCGAGGTGGCGGGCGCCTGTAGTCCCAGCTACTTGGGAGGCTGAGGCAGGAGAATGGCGTAAACCCGGGAGGCAGAGCTTGCAGTGAGCTGAGATCCGGCCACTGCACTCCAGCCTGGGCGACAGAGCGAGACTCCGTCTCAAAAAAAAAAAAAAAATTAATCAATCAATAAAATATCTGCCATCTGCCCTGCAATTATTCCCTACCTTTAATCAAGACTAGTTTAAATGTGTATGTTGGCCGGGCACAGTGGTTCATGCCTATAATCCTAGCACTTTGGGAGGCCGAGACAGGCGGATCACAAGGTCAGGACATTGAGACCATCCTGGCTAACACGGTGAAACCCCGTCTGTACTAAAAATACAAAAAAAAAAAAAAATTAGCGGGACGTGGTGGCAGGCGCCTGTAGTCCCAGCTACTCAGGAGTCTGAGGCAGGAGAATGGCGTGAGCCAGGAGGAGCAGCTTGCAGTGAGCCAAGATTGTGCCACTGCACTCCAGCCTGGGTGACAGAGCAAGACTCTGTCTCAAAAAAAAAAAAAAGAAATGTATGTCATGTGTGTATACACATATCTGAGTGCATATACACACATATATACACAATAGGTATGTACACATACGCAAATAAAATTGCAATACCTTTCAAGAAAGTGTCCTCCAAAGCTATCTCAAATTATCCACGAGGTACTTTCTCCAAGTCAAGCAACTGCCTTGGGGCCGTTGAGTGATACTAGCAAGAGTACTTCTCAATTCTCCTGTATTTTGACTTTTTCAGAAGCCTGACAGTAAGGGGATAGCTTCTCTACTTACAGTGAAGTGGTTTAAAACATTAATACAACAGAAGATACAAGAACATTTTTGTTTTGGTGTATTTGAGCACGATTCCAGCAAAACTGAAATAACAGTTACTTATCCTGAGTACCAGAAAGGGCATGTTCTAGGATACTCACCTTCCTTGGTAGATGCTGGAATAAATAAATAAGACTGACAGCATCCCCATTTTTGGAATATATGTATTGAAAAGTGGAGCAAAGGCTGGGCGCGGTGGCTCAAGCCTGTAATCCCAGCACTTTGGGAGGCCGAGGCGGGCGGATCACAAGGTCAGGAGATCGAGACCATCCTGGCTAACATGGTGAAACCCCGTCTCTACTAAAAAAAAATACAAAAAACTAGCCGGGCGAGGTGGCGGGCACCTGTAGTCCCAGCTACTCGGGAGGCTGATGCAGGAGAATGGCGTGAACCCGGGAGGCGGAGCTTGCAGTGAGCTGAGATCTGGCCAGTGCACTCTAGCTTGGGTGACAGAGCGAGACTCCGTCTCAAAAAAAAAAAAAAAAAAAAAAAAAAGAAAAGTGGAGCAAGACAAGAGTCTCATTGATATGTTTCACTAATTGTAGTACTGTACTCTTCCTTCAGCTGTGAGTCCCTTCTCTCCCACCTCTACCCTATTCCCCAACACACACACACCAGCATACATGCATGCAGACACAGGATCACCTGTATGTTCCTTTGCTAAAAATCTCATGTCCTTGGTTTGCATAGATTAATTTTTCCCCAGCTGCATGACAAGAAAAACGGGTGGATAATATTTACTTCCTCATTTCCCTGGGGTTGGACTGGATGAATTACCAATGGTTTAGGTAGAGTCTATTGTTGTTCTGTGGCTGTCTCCTGTCAAGTCACATGACTGGACTCCATATCTTACTCCAGCACAATCTTGTCACCAGGGCCTTGGCCAGGGCTTGTGTCTGGCCAGAATGGCTCCCTCTCTCTACTGCTGTCATTTTGTGCTGCTGTCTGTCTGGCTGTTGTGGGCATCAGGCCTCAACACTTTATGCGTACTTCTCACAGAAAACCTTGAATGCTGCCGGACACATGTGCTCTCTAAGTCCAATAAGCACAGCAAATGCCCCTCATGAAGGACTTCCTTCCTTCTGCCTGAAATGCCTTACTCACGACTCTCCTCCCAGCGTTGCAGTGGCTTCCTCATTGGTCTCCTTGGGTGGGTCTCATGACTCAGTTCCTGCCAGGCTCAGCTCTTCTGGGCGATGTCCTGAAGCAGCACCACTCTGATCTGTCACACCCCTATTTAGAAATATTCAAGTACCTACATTACCTTCCGAGACAAGTCCACATTTCTCAGTTTGGAGCTCAATGTATCCTACAATTGCTTCCCAACTTACCTTTCCAGTTCACTCTCTCTCCACCTCCTGGGCAAACAATAAGTTGGTAAGTTAAGTGCTTTACATTTCATCCTAATGATATTCCTATAAGGTATATGTTATTATCCCTGTTTTTCAGATGAAGAAATTGAGGTATATATTAAGATTAACTTGCCCTAAGTAACCCAATGTATTTAGTTTCCTGGGACTGCTGATATTACCATAAACTTGATGACTTAAAATAACAGAAATATATCCTTTTCCAGTTCTGGAGTATAGAAATCTAAAAATCATGACATTGGCAGGGCCACATGTCCTCTGAAGGAGTTAGAGGAAGATCCTTCCTTGTCTCTTCAGCTGTGGTGCTTGTAAACATTCCTTGGCATTGCAACCCCAATCTCTGCACGACCTTCTTCCCTCTCTGTCCCCTCTGTGTCAAAATCTCTCTTCTTTCTCTTATAAAGGCACCACATATTGGAATTAGGGTTCACTCTTAATCCAGGATGATTTCGTCCTGAGATCCTTAACTAGTACATCTGCATAGACCCTATTTCCCAATAAAGTCACATTCTGAGGTTCAAGTGGACACAAATTTTGGAGGAAGACTGTTTAACTCACTACACCCAACAAGTAAGAATTTGAAACTGAATCTCTCAGGCTATCAAGCATCATACATTAATACCTTAACGCCTCCCAGAAAGCTCCTGGCCAAATTGGAATTCTCTCATTTTTCTATATAGATTTTTCCCTTTCTTGCCTCTCTGTCATTGCTCATGCTGTTTTCTTTACATAGGCCAATTTTTCCCTTTGTCTTCCTTTCAACCAATCCTACCTGTGGAAACGTTATGTAGTCTTCAAGATGAAGCTCAACATCACTTCCTCTAAGAAGACATCCATGGGCTGGTACAGTGGCTCACGCCTGTAATTCCAGCACTTTGGGAGGCCAAGGCGGGCAGATCACTTGAGGCCAGGGGTTCCAGACCAGCCTGGCCAACACAGTGAAACCCCGTCTCTACCAAAAAACACAAAAATTAGCCGGGCATGGTGGCACCCACCTATAATCCCAACTACTCAGAGGCTGAGGCAGGAGAATTGCTTGAACCCAGGAGGTGGAGGTTGCAGTGAGCTGAGATTGTGCCACTGCACTCCAGTCTGGGCAACAGAGTACAATTTCATCTCAAAAATAAATAAATAAATAAGAAGACATTCATTACTACAACAGTCAAGCAAAGGATTTTTCTCCCACCTGAGCTAAACTGCCTTACTGCACATGTCTCCGATGGCCCATATTATCTTCAACCTCATGTTGTAGGTTTCTGTGTAGTTGCCTCCATTCCTGACAACATCTGCTTCCTGCCACTGTTAACTACATTACAAGCACCTTAAAGGCAAAACTGCCTCCTCCCACCATGTGTTCTCCACAGTACTTTTCAGAAGCCAGAGCTCCACAAATTTGCCCAAGTGAATTTAGAATCATCTGCATCTTTCTCTGCATTGAATAGTTCATGTATTTGTAAGCAAAAATGTAGGATGCTTAACAAACTCACCTTTCCCCAATGCTCCCACTTTCTCCAACTGGAATTTTTTTAATGGCCTAATTTTCTTTTCCACATCTAACTCAATCATCTTAATTTTTTTCACCATTTGAATTTTATCTAATGGATAAAAATCAAGTCCCTTCCTGGTATAATTCTCTCACAATTTCTTTATTTTCTTCCTATCACCAGTGCTACTTCCTTTGGGTTTTCAGGACAAATTTATTACTCTTGAGATCTCTCAGGACAAGGATAACATCTTAGCCATCATTATATTCCTAGCAGTTATTAGCACCTGGGTATCCAATAATATTTGAAGACTGCACGAGTGTGTGAAGGTGTGGATGCTGCACGAAAGCAGGCAGAGTCAGAGCTGTCCCTGAGATGATGACTTAACTTTTGCAGGTCTCACATAATCCTTACCACAACCCTATGAGGTGGGCATTCTTCCCATGTTACAGATGGGAAAACTGAGGCTGTGAGATAGTAAAGAACTTGACTCTTGGCCACACATCCAGTAAGTGATGAAACCAGATTGAAACCCAGGTTTCTCTAACCCCGGAGCTAAAGCTCTTAACCAAAAATCCTCTCAGATTGGATTGTAGTCGGCAATATTCTGCCCTGCTTCAAGCCAAAGGAATGTGGTCATGACAACCTTGAACACACCGTTAAACCTGGGAGCCTTGGCATCTGTTGGCCATTTGGTTGGGAAGGTCTGAAAGAAGTGATGAGGAAACTTGAGATTGAGAGAAGAGAAAAGTAGTGTAAAGAATATATACGCATTGTGTGTGTGTGTGTGTGTGTGTGTGTGTGTGTGTGTATTCTGTGTATACGATGATACATGGGGATGAAACAGGCTTTGTTTATAGGAAAGTTTTGGAGATAAGAATATACAAATGACCAGGAGTCACAGGTGGACCTCATTCCTAGCTCAGACACTTAGCATCTGAACAAACTTGGACCAGTCATTTATCTACCTGAATTAGTTTGCTGTGAGATGGCCTGTTGACCTCACAAAGGCGTTGGAAGGACCTATGAAGTTCAAGAAGAAAGTTCTTAAAATCCCAGTATATGCAGTGTACTGCACTGATGAGTAGAAGAGAAAGGAGGAACAGAGTGGTGGTCCCTGATTTGAAGGAGTTTCCATTCAAATTAGGGGAAACAGACGTGTAAAACTAACTCTAAATGATACAGAATGGAAAATGTGCAACCATGGAAAGGAACATCTCTTGAGCTCTTTACTGTATGGTGGGTTAAAAGATGTTAATCTCACAACAGATTTACAAAGTGGGTATTATTAGCAATCCCATTTTGCAGATGAGAAAACTGATAGCTAGAAACCTTTAACCTCTACCCCAAAAGCCACGATGCTAAATTCCACAGTCAAAATTCACCCCACATCTATGAAACCTGAATCTTTACTTGTATCATCCATCTCCCCATGCTATTGCCTTGAGCAATTCTAAGATGCAAAGCACATTGAGATGGGAACCTTTGTGCTCAACTTGGAAAAAGGAGGAGAAAGGGCAACAAAAACAGAGCAGAGACCCCCTTTAAAACTGCATCACTTTAAGGCCAGGCGTGATGGCTTATGGCTGTAATCCCAGCACTTTGGGAGGCCAAGGCAGGCAGATCACCTGAGGTCAAGGGTTTGAGACCAGTCTGGCCAATATGGTGAAACCCTGTCTCTACTAAAAATACAAAAATTAGCCTGGCATTGTGGTCCACGCTGTAGTCCCAGCTACTTGGGAGGCTATGGCAGGAGAATCACTTGAACCCAGAAGGCAGAGGTTGTAGTGAGCCAAGATCACGCCACCGCCCTTCAGCCCGGGTGACAGAGCAAGACTCCATCTCAAAAAAAACAACTGTGAGGCCGGGCGCGGTGGCTCAAGCCTGTAATCCCAGCACTTTGGGAGGCCGAGATGGGTGGATCACGAGGTCAGGAGATCGAGACCATCCTGGCTAACATGGTGAAACCCCGTCTCTACTAAAAATATAAAAAACTAGCCTGGCGAGGTGGCAGGTGCCTGTAGTCCCAGCTACTCGGCAGGCTGAGGGAGGAGAATGGCGTGAACCCGGGAGGCGGAGCTTGCAGTGAGCTGAGATCCGGCCACTGCACTCCAGCCTGGGGGACAGAGCAAGATTCTGTCTAAAAAAAAAAACAACAACTGTGTCACTTTAGGGAATGTCTGAAGTCCCATGATTGTCACCGTCAGTGTGTGTCTGACTACAAACTCAGAAAGCTAGGAGAAGAGAGTGAAATAGGGTGCATATAGGGCCAGAGAAGATGTGAAGGCAGAATACCAGGAAGTTCCATTCCAGCAAAAGGGCTGCATACAGCCACTGGATAGATGCCAAGTGATTAATGTCAAGCCGTATTAATGTCAGAGAGGAGAATTTGGTGAAAGCTTTGCCTGGCTAGATCTTGGGCTGGAAATCACTAGTTTCCTTTATTTTATTTCCCCCTAATCCTTGATAACTTCCTCTAATGCCTTAGTCAAGCTTAAGACCATGAGCCTCCAGGGAGCAAAGCGAGGCCCATCTGTTCAGTCAGCATTTGCCAGACCAAAAATGTCAATCTGGCTTTTCCTATAACAGCATTGAGATGACCCCAAATACTTCCCAACGGTATCAGCCAAAAATAACTTTGCATTACTGTGAATCGTGATTCCAAAGCAGAGATGTCAGGGATACCCTTTAAAACGGATAATGACTGGGCTATTGCTGGTGAGAAAAAAGAAAGAAAACAACAGGCATATGTCTCTTTGGAATGTGCTTGCTCTAAAGGCTGTATAAAAATAATCCTAATCATCTTGCTTGGGGAGGAAAACCAATCAAGAATGCCTTTTTTCAAATATTTTCTTTTATTATAAGACATATAGGTAAAAACTTGCATATTTTGAAAAAGATAGAAAATGGTAATAAAATGGATATTTTTCTTATTAAGAAATATGTTCATAAATATGCTTTATCAAATGTTAAAATGGTTATTTTGCAAAATAATAATAAATAGAGCAGAGCTGTGACATACAAGGGTCAACCAAAGTACTGGAAGTTTTTATGCTATATGTTTTATAAAAATTCAGACTTCTGATTATACATTAAAAATTGACATTTTGCACTACAGGGTATCAATAATTTTGATTTTAAAAATATTTTTATGATGGCTCCATGAATTCAAAACTAATAAAACATAAAAGGTGGTTTGACTAAATAGAATCTGATTCAAATAATTTTCCCCTAAATAAGAAATTGTAAGATATAATTTTTGAGCCTATAAGGAATACATGTATCAGTTCCCAATTCTACACATCTCAGTGGGCACTGAACAAAAATTGTTTGCCAAGCCTTTGTTTCCAGCAAGGTCCACATCATTTCTTTTCACAGTTTGATGGAACAATAATAGTCACGATTCTGATAAGCCTAGTCCTACAATTCTAGCTCCATCGATCTTAGATTCGTAGAAAGTTTTCTCTCCTTTGAAGAAACTGATTAACAGCTTTCTTATATTTGTTTATGACCCATTGGCCTCAAAGTCACATATCAGAACACTGCGCAAAATTTTTAATGCGAAAATTTCTTGTTCTAGGCATTCTTTGTAAGCTTTACTTCTCTACTATCCAGAAGAGAAGAAACACATGTGAACACAAAACACATCCTCTAACGAGTCTTGGGTGTTCAAATAGCAAGGTCAGGTTTTCCTGGAAATAAATACTGACTCTTTACAAAAATCTTCCATTTCCCATGCATCATGTTGCCCACAAGGCTAATACGTCGGCTCCCTGCTACAATGGGGGAAACCACATCTAACAATACTAAAGTATCCAATCTAATATAGATTATTGGTCCCAATGGCCTTCAACAATGTCCATCGAAGGGACATGTGGGTGACTCTGGGTTCCTAGAGTACAGAGAGGTCATGGCAGGATTTGGACTTGAGCTTGAAGGCCATATTCTTGTTGTTTTTGGCCACGATCTTGCCCCAGAAGCGCCTGGCTTTCCTGGGCATGCTCTCCTTCCTTTTCTGGTAGGCCAATCGCCGCTCGTTCTTCTCCTTGCTGTCCCGCCGGAGGCGCACCTGCCGCACAATGCCCTCAAACAGCTCCTTCACGTTGTGCTGGACAGCTGCAGAGGTCTCGATGAACTTGCAGTCAAACACCACTGCACAGGCTCTCCCTTCTGGGAAGGAAAGAAAGAGGTGAGAGGGGCTGCAGAGCACAGTCCCGCACAGCACACAGTCAAGCTGGATGGCTCTTCGAGGTAACACTAAGTCAGCTGTATGTGTAGTGGATAGAGGAGGCTGCTGCAGCACGGGCCCTCCCAGGGCATGAATAGAAAACGTCTCACTGGAGGATCCTTGGAAGTAAGGGAGACGGGCTTTAGACCTGGCCCACCATACATTCACTGTCCGAAGGTCCATTTCATCAAATACAGTGATATTTGTTATAACAGTAAAAGCCATATCCTTAGTTTACTGCAGACTTACAATGTGCCAAGACCAAGGCTAAGTTATTTATAAACGCTGTTTTCAATGTCCACAACAATCTTGGAAAATACATTATTATCCCTGTCGAATACATGAAGAAACTGAGGGGAGTCTCCTCTGCAGGTGAAGTTCACACAGCCTGTAAGTGGCAGTGAATCCAGGTCTGCTCAGTTCTCAAGCCCACACTCAACTCTTTTTCCTGACCCAGTTTCCAGAATTGGGAATAAGAATTCTACTACTTAGCTTTCCTCTCTTTAAAAAATAAAAATGAAAATGAAAATAAAGCAATAATGAGATATCTTGGGAAAAAATTGAGAATTGTACACATGTGTAATACAGTTAAATTATACAAGCTTTTCTGTGACAGTCTCAATTGCAAGTATCTCATTGTGTTCAATGACCATGCATCAAGTTTTGGTTTGGAGAAAAATGATTACTGTCGACAGTTGTGTCCTAGTAGGAAGACATTCCCAAACTAGCATGTACATTGTCTTTATCAGGTGTCTTTCCTCCTGAGCAGGGCCTGGCAATGCAGTATTTTAGTTTTATAATTGTATAAGGGATCAAATCTGAATTAGGCCAGTAAAATCTCAACGGTTGTAAAAGCACTCAGAAGACAGAGATTTTCCCTGAACTAAGTATGAAGAAGAATATGTGACCCCATCAGACTGATGCCTTAAATGAAATTTCAGAAGCCAGGGATGGGGAGTAGGAGAGTAGGACAGTGTTTCTAGGGCTTACAGGAACCAGAGTCAGCCAGAGTAGAATTCTTTTTCCTCAATGAAACTCTTTCTCACGGTTCCCCTAAATCAGAGTTCCCTATCCTTCTTGCATGAAGATGCTACTTTCTTTTCCCTGTACTCTTGGGAATTCCAGGAAACTCCTTAAAAGCGGGAAGATTAGCATCCTGTAGGTAGACCAGCTGGACAAAGGAGAGTAACTACTGTGGAGGAGACTGATTGGGACTGTAGGAGTCTGAGGAACACACCTAAAATTTCATATAGCATCTTTATGAGTTCCCAGATCCAGCCTCGTGGAAGGAGGGAAGAACCTGTGTCTGAAGGAAAATGCATGTGATCCAGTGACTGTTTCTACAGTATTGGCTCTGCTCCTCTTACCTGATACAGACACTTCCCGGCACCGCACTAAGTCACTTTTGTTGCCAACCAAAATTATGGGAATGTCCTCTGTCTGCCGGGCCCTGCGAAGCTGAATTCGCAGCTCAGAGGCCTTCTCGAAGCTCGCTCGGTCTGTGATTGAGTAGACAATCAGGTATGCGTCCCCGACCTGCATGCAGTGGTCATGGAGCCATTCATTTTCCCCCTAATGAAACAATAAGATCTTTTGTGAGTTCAGTTACACCAGGGAATGAAGCGTCAGTTTGCAAAAAAACACTATGTGTGTCCTAAAGTACCCTTGCTGACAGGAGAAAGGAAGAAAATCGCTTCTGACTCCCCAAAAGCATTGGTCTTCCATGCCTATAAGATGTCTGGTGGCTGTAAAAATTGCTAGCCTGTCCACTATTTATGCCAAAAAGTTTTTACTTTTCAATACTTCTACAGCTTGATTTGATACATTACACAACTACTCTGCCAAACAGGGTTTCCAACTTCTATTTAATCTACCATAATGAGCCTTTTCTGACTTCCCAAAAACTCCCTTTTGCCTTTTCTAAGTGACGAGATTAAGAACAGTTTTGTGGGACTAGGAGGGTTTTCAATAAACAGAAGTCTAGCACATAGGTTCTGAAGTTTTTTGGGTTTTTTTGAGAGGGAGTCTGCCTCTGTCGCCCAGGCTGGAGTGCAGTGGCCGGATCTCAGCTCACTGCAAGCTCCACCTCCCGGGTTTACCCCATTCTCCTGCCTCAGCCTCCCGAGTAGCTGGGACTACAGGCGCCCGCCACCTCACCCGGCTAGTTTTTCTTGTATTTTTTAGTAGAGACAGGGTTTCACCATGTTAGCCAGGATGGTCTTGATCTCCTGACCTCGTGATCCACCCATCTCAGCCTCCCAAAGTGCTGGGAGTACAGGCTTACGCCACTGCGCTGGCCAGGTTCTGAAGTTTTTAAAATCTTTAAAAGCCAATGTTGAAGACTAGTATTGAGAATCTCAATATCTTCATATAAGATGGACTTATGTTATTTAAAATAACTGTCCATGCCTGTTTGTATTTTCCCTAAAACAAATAAACTTTTTGGGTGTGTTTTTTAATAGAACTAAAGGCAAGTCACTACAACTTGCTTGTTATTCAGAACTCATTTGTTAATGACCTGTTCCTTAGAACAGTCTCATTCTTCAGAAGTATGCTTTTAATCAAGAAAATGAGCCCACCTCATCTGGAACACCCACTACATAGGACAAGGTCACCCTCGCACCAAACAGTTTGTTGAAAGGAAAGCCCTGAAGGAATTTAGAGAGCTACAGGCTCTGCATACCTTATTTTCCCACATATCCAGGAGTATAATTGTTGCACTTTCCCCATCAACCATCAGGGTTCGTTCATATGTATCTTCTAGAAAAGAAAGAACAAAGATATTGGAGTCAGACGAATATGCAACACTTCTCCATAAGAGAGTCAGGTAGAAAATTATGCTAGAACATAAACTTACTAAATATGCAATTAATTATGTAAGTATACAAATATTTTCAAAGGCAAATTACTATTTTTTGTCACCTTCAACAACATTCTACATATAATTCCTCCAGTCCTTATCCAGCAGAACGTCTCTCTAGAACACGTATCACTAAACCACATGGAGTAAAAGGCATTTGTTTGCATCATTCCTGGACCTTTTGTATGGGAAAATCGTTTATGAGGATAAACTTACTTAAGAGCTTTTGACTCAGATTCAATGGTTAATGCCATGGGGAAACATTAACCACCCAGTGAAACTGTAAGCTGCATTTTCCTGAGTCCGTTGTACCTTTCAGTGGGTAGTTACTGAACACTCACTAGCAATTTCAGGAGCTCTGAGCTCAGAGACATTGCTCCTCTTTGGACAAGTGCAAGAAAGAATCTTGAGACTCTCCCTGTTTTGGCTGTAGTTTTCTTCCTTTTGTTAAAAAAATGCTGTTCCCTAGGGCTTGTTTTCCCATCTTGAGTATAACAGAAATGCAGCCTCCAGCTCTACGTGGTAATGGAAACTTTCCTCCCTGCACTTGAGCCCAGATCGTGTGTAGGTGAAGGGCGAACACAGTACAGTGCAATGGGCCAAAGCAGTTCCAGCCTGGAAAATCCATGGGGAGCAGGCATAGAAAGGGGCGCAGTGGGATTTCTGCAAGTGGGATTTCACTCATCCCAATACCATTGAGCCCATCCCCACTCTATTTTCACAGAGGTTTCCTGTTTTGAATTTCATCTTTTGAAAATTATGACTTTCATAATGATTTATCATTTTTCTTCTGGTTCTTTTTGTCTAGGGTGTTTTCCCTCAAATAGCCACAAGGCCTGTTCCCTTACCTCCCTCTGGGAGAGGTGCTTCCTGGCCATCCATTTAAAATTGTAACACTTCTCTCCCACTGTATTCCTTCCCTGTTTTATGTTTCTCCATCTCACTTATTGCCACCTAACATACAACATATTTAACTTACTTATTCTATTCTTTTCTGTCCCTCCTGCCCCTCCTCGTAATGTTAGGGCAGACATTTGCATTTGTGCTGTTTACTGTGTCCCCCAGCACATTGGTACATTGCTGGTGCACAATAAAGTCTGTGCAGCGAATGAATGATAAATATAGCATTGTGGCTGCAAAAACAAGCAAACCTTAACTGGAATCCAGGTGCCATCCCTTATGAACTCTGGGGGTCTGCACCACTCAGGCTCTCTGAGCCTCAGTGCAATGGAATTGGTAATAGTACTCACACCTTAGGGCTATGTGACAATTACCTATATTAAGTCTGGGCACAAAGTAGAAACTCAATCAGTGTTAGCCATTATCACTTCTTCAGGTGAAGGAAGCTGGTTCTTACCATACTCAGCACGTCCTCACTACAGATAAATCCTAGCTTAAGAGAGCTACATTGGAACCAGGGCACTTCTTGTTTTACAATAGTGAGGGGTTTATGAAAAACACTGCTCCTGGTTTAATGCTTCATCATCTAAGAACTGGAATCAGGAGAGGTTTCCCTTCCTTACAGAAGGAAAACTTGGACAAATAAGAAGAGAGTTAACCAGGGATGTCCCTGTCTTTCTGTGAGTTTCCCCACCTCCCACAGCGTCATTCTTCTAATCAGTAAGTGTTTGCCCCCAGGGAATTAAAACTCTGTCATGCCCATAGCGTGCCTTCTCACAATAGGCAGAAGGAATGAGATCACAGTGGGACTATCTGGATTACTGGGGGTAGAGCCTCACAACCTCAACATGCAAATTAGACAATGCAACGGAGACCATCAGAGTCTGGGCAGCACAGAGCGGGGATGGCTTGACCGCTGCTTCCCTTCCCACCACAGGGTTCTTAGCTTTTCTCTAAAACCCCTCTCTGAACTCAGACAACTCCTTCGATGATGGAGGAACTTTCCCAGCCCACCACTCAGGTACAGGGAACTTGCTTGAGTGCTCAGTCACTCAAATAGAAACATACTGTGTTCCGGCCGGGCGCGGTGGCTCAAGCCTGTAATCCCAGCACTTTGGGAGGCCGAGACGGGTGGATCGCGAGGTCAGGAGATCGAGACCAACCTAGCTAACACGGCGAAACTCCGTCTCTACTAAAAATACAAAAAACTAGCCGGGCGAGTTGGCGGGCGCCTGTAGTCCCAGCTACTTGGGAGGCTGAGGCAGGAGAATGGCGTAAACCCGGGAGGCGGAGCTTGCAGTGAGCTGAGATCCGGCCACTGCATTCCAGCCTGGGCGACAGAGTGAGACTCCGTCTCAAAAAAAAAAAGAAAGAAAGAAACATACTGTGTTCCAATCGCTGATGAGAAAAGAAAACCCAACTTTCTCCTGGCTTAAGAGATATCAGAACAAGTCTAGAGAAAAAGTGGACCAAGGATCACAGCCATGAAAATAGAAACACGATGCTTTGCCATTCTAGAAGCTTCCTGAGCGCCTCTAGTTTCCTGACAGGCTCTGATCTTACCTTTGCCTGAAAATTACTGTGTTGGAGGCCTGGGAGGCTAAAACAATCCATCTTCTCCCTGCGCAGCACGTGTACTCCCCTTTTTATCCCCCACTCCAGTACATGAGTTTAGATACGGCCACTGGCTATGTGCACCAGGACCCTTCCAGCACACATGGCATCCCAACTGAAGACTCTCCCCTAACCAGGTGCAAGCCTGGGAGTAACCAGAGCTCCAGGTTTCTCTTCATCTAAGTTGCTCAGCTCATCTTTTATCCTTTTCAAGTGCTAATCAGGTGAGAAGAAGGGAAGGAAAGGAATACTAGACTCTAGGAGAGCTCTTTGAAATTTGCTTCCAGTAAAGGTGTGGAGAAAGGTTTGGATACTGATTAGCCTCTGTGAAGCTTTTCAGTAATCTGGGTCTGAGGACACCCCCACTTCTCCAGTGCACTGGAAGAAAGCTGGGGTGTCTGTGCACTCTCTATGTAGCAAGAGAACTCATGCTGATGGGGACGGACAGAGGTTCTATAAAGGGTGATGGTGGTCAGTAGCCACTTTCTCTAGACCAGTGTGTCTTTCCTCATTTGATCCCCCTGACAGACTCTCTCCTTAACCAAACTTTAGTCAGGCTCCTCTGAATCCTCTTCTCTACCAGGCCTCCACCCTGGGCTTCCATTTCCATCCTGGCAGAATCCACCGTTAGCAAGAATCCTGCTAAGTTAGTTTAGTGAGAATCCCTCACCTTCAATATCTGATCAAATTCCTCACCCACCACCTCTGATGTCTAAGTCCTTGGCCTGACTTCAGCAAGAATACCCCCTAACCTTGACGTCTCCTCTTAGTAATTTTCCATCCTCTGACCCCCTCCCACCTGCTCCTTGGCCAAGTGCCCAGTTGTTCTTCTTGTATTTGGAATTGAGCCCCATCTCTCCCCGCTATTGGGATGCCTATTGCAATGGCCCTGAATAAGGTCTTCCTTACCATGTTAATAATTTTTTTGTTAACGCCTCTTGTGCTTGGAGGTGAGGCCCCTTCTGCCAGAGACTGGCTCTAGTGCTGTGTGTGGAACCCACCCAAGTGTTCTCTCACTGCCAGAACCGACTCCTGCAGCACCTCTAAAGTTCCGAGACTGCAGCATCCCTCTCCCTGAAAACTTTCAACTGCTTCCAGCTTTCATAGCTCAGGGGATCCCAAGGAACCTCGGAAGAAATGCCTGCTCTACAAATACTGTCTTCTCCTTTACTGGCCCAGTCCCCTCTGCACAGCTCCAAGGGCCCCAGCCAACAGTGACCAAAGTGGACAGGGGCCACAAGCAAGGAAACCGCCACTTTTGAAAGATAAGCACAAGCACATCAAAAGGAAATGGTAGGGCCGGGCGCGGTGGCTCAAGCCTGTAATCCCAGCACTTTGGGAGGCCGAGACGGGCGGATCACGAGGTCAGGAGATCAAGACCATCCTGGCTAACACGGTGAAACCCCATCTCTACTAAAAATACAAAAACTAGCCGGGCGAAGTGGCGGGCGCCTGTAGTCCCAGCTACTCGGGAGGCTGAGGCAGGAGAATGGCGTGAACCCGGGAGGCGGAGCTTGCAGTGAGCTGAGATCCGGCCACTGCACTCCAGTCCGGGCGACAGAGCGAGACTCCGCCTAAAAAAAAAAAAAAAAAAAAAAAAAAAAGGAAATGGTAGATTCAGAATCAGCTCTATCTAATGCTCATTTTGTACTTATTATGTGCCAGGCACTATGCTCCACGCTCAACGTGTTATCTCCTTTAATCCTTGCAACACCCTATGAATGAGGTATTACCCCAATTACACTAATGAGGCAGCTTGAGGAGGCTAAGTGGCTTGTCCAAGAGCACCCAGCTAAGTCAGTGTCAGAGCTGTGTCTAAACCCATTCATCAAACCCCAAGCCCAATAAGACTTCCATACTTTGCTGTATATATGTAGTGTGCCTTCCCACCTAGCTCAGGGGTTCCAAATCATAGTTGTTCCTAGGGTCCAGCTCAGAGACCATCTCTTCCATGAAGCTTATTTTATTTTATTTTATTTACTTTATTTTATTGAGATGGAGTTTCACTTTTGTTGCCCAGGCTGGAGTGCAATGGCGAGATCTCAGCTCACTGCAACCTCCACCTCCTGGGTTTAAGCAACTCGCCTGTCTCAGCCTCCTGAGTAGTTGGGATTACAGGCACCTGCAGATTACAGGCACCTGCCACCATGCCCGGCTAATTTTTTATATTTTTAGTAGAGATGGGGTTTTACCATGTTGGCCAGGCTGGTCTTGAACTCCTGACCTCAGGTGATCCACCTGCCTCAGCCTCCCAAAGTGTTGGGATTACAGGTATGAGCCACCATGCCCAGCCAACCATGAAGCTCTTAAATCCACAGTCAGAGGTAATGTTTTCACCTCTGAATTCCCACAGCACTCTCCTTACAACACTTTCAAGACATCACATTCTATCTCAATTTCTACTTGGTGTATACATTATGCTCCATTGCATACTGTGAGCATCTCCGCAGAAGTCCCATGACTATAACTCTTCGCATGTCCCCGGAGTGCCTCGCCAAGCTCTCTGCTATACATTCAGTAACTTCTTAGGAATGAATGAGTGAATGGCATTCAGTGTGTACAGAGAGTCATAAGATAACTGCAGTATAATTATAACAATATCCATCTTTATTAGGAGAAATAATTATGAGAATATTATGTCGATTTTTTTCGTATAGTAGATGCTGATTTAGAAAAAAATGTAGGAGTGTGCCTTAGAAAACCTTCCTCTTGGGAAACAAAGCCAACTAGTGATTCCAGCAGGTCCTACAGATTCTCTGTGTAAGAAGCTAGGGAAAGGATTCCCTTTCTCTCTTGTGATTGAACCCAAATCCTGTGTCTTTTTCATGGTCCCCTGAAGACCCAGGATCAGCCATATGCCTGATGCCCAATGTACTGTCATATTGGGCATCTCTGTCTCTCTCAACAAAGAAGTTCCCAAAATATCTGGGAAGCCTACCTTTCCAAATTCCAGGTATGAGTCAGTCTTCTTAACATTTTATGCCTGTGGGAATAGTACCCTCTGGATACATAACACTCCATTCTAATGGACAAACATTTTTTAAAGCCTACTATCCACTAACTTTTTTCAATTCTTCCCTCTTAAAAACAAAACAAAAAAAAAACCTCCCAGTCGATCTCTTCCTTATGTCAACGCCCAAAGCACTGTATTGTTACTGCTTAAAGTATCAGTTAATGTGACCCTGCTCTGCAGTATAGCCACTGACACTTAGCTCATTATTAGGGAGCATGGTATACCTCATCCATCACCATGTACCCTAGAGCTTAGGACAGAGCCACCTGTGTGGCTCATGCCCAGTGTGCTGTTATACTTAGTATTTGGAAGCTAAATCCTGGGGTTGCAGGGGGCCATGAAAAGACACAGGATTTGGGTTCAATCACAACTAGATTTGAATCCTGTTCATACCATGTACGAGTTTTTTCACCCTGGGAAAGTCACTTGACTTTGTAAGCCTCCATTTCTTCACCCATAAAATAGGTATATTAATGCCAGATTGATTCAAGTATTATCAAAAACATGTGCGGGAAGTACTTAACACAGTGCCTGGCACATAGCAAGTTCCCCAGAAATGGTAAAATGAACTGAATTAAGATTATAAAATCCCAAATTCTAAATCCACCTTCCTTATTGGGTGATTCTGGATAAGGCTCTTGGTCTCCCTGAGACTTAGTTTACTCATGACTACAAGAACTTTGTGAAGACCAAAATAAACATTAGCAGATATAAGGCACCTAACAAAGTGCCTCTCCCATTGCAAACATTCACTCTAAATGTCAGTCCCTTCCTCCTGTTTCTCTTTCCTAGCAAGTCACCTGGCAGCCTTTACAAAGAAAGAGGGAATCAATTGTACAACACTGGCCCTATTTATCCCTTTACTCTTGTGAGATTCCAGGAGCCAGGAGAGAAATCGATGTTTCATCAATGAGTCATCATTTATAGCCCAGTTCCTGAGCTGCCTCATGAAGCAGTGAACTCCTTGACACCGAGACAGTCAAGAAGAATAAAACCTCCAGATGAGATGGGCTGTGGGTAGTGAGGAATAGTATTAATATGCATCAATGCAGGGGAGAACTGAGTCATCGCTGAGACACCTCCCTACTCTGTGATTCAGTTGTGAGTCGCGACAGAACACAGACCATGTGACTTGGGGAAACACTGAGCAGTGCTTCCTTTATTTCTGTAGCTGTGAATAGGGACACATAACTACCCTGGTCGCATACGCTCAGACTGAAGCCGTGGCTGAAAGACACTTTATGGACAGCATTGGCTATCAGGATCTTCATATTACTTAGCAGAACATAGGGCTGTACTTTACCCCTAGCTGAAGAATACATGCATTTTGAGATAATGTCACCTCAAAACAGTTTTGGAAATAGGCTAGATTCCAATCAATAAATAGATGAAATGCAATTGTACAGGTAAAATTGTCTTGAAAAGCTGTCAGACTCTATACAAAGTATCATTGTTATACTTCACATTTTAAAAAATTATTATACTATTTCAAATACAGATTTTGAACTATTTTACACCCACAAAAGTTTCTAATATTGGTAGAAGCAAACTGATCAAGCCATCCTAACAGCTTTTCCAACTGGCTTGTTTTAGGTATAACCATGGAAAAAGGCTGTGCCTATACTGAGTTCTGGGAAGAATGTTCAAGTCAGAGTCAGCAGAAGTCAGAGGTGGGGCGCTGACCCTCTGACTATGCCCTCTCTAATCAGCCTTCCCCCACCCATTTAGAATTGAAATCTGAAAAATTCCCTTTCTGGCCCAGGTTCAATAGATTTTGGTCCTGTCTACAAGCTTTTTCATTTTATTGCTCTGATAGCCTGTGCTTGGGCTTTTCTGGAGACTCAGTTACCCCATCAATTGTCTAAAATGCATAACCTTAGCTCCCAACTCTTCAGGTAAATAAGCCACCCACCTTCTCTCTTTCTTCCTGGGCCATGCCTGATGGAAAGAAGCCCACTGGGGCTGGGACACCTACCTCCCAGCACCTCGCAGTCGCTGTCCATGCTGTCATGCACACCTGCAAAGATATTGGCCAGAGTGGACTTGCCCACCCCCTGCTCCCCTATGAGCACCACTCGGTAGTAGGTGTTCCCTGACTCAGAGGAGATGACTGAGTCTGTGGAGTCAGAGGACCAGCTTCGGCGGCAGTGGTCCTCAGGGGCAGCAGAATGGCGGTTGCGGTGGCTGTACTGGTGGGGCTCTTTCTGGACCATCAGATGCCTGCCATCGGCTGGGATGCTCCAGCGCTGCTGCTGCGGCTGCATGCCCACAGTGCCCTGGCGCATGGTGACATTCAGAGTCATCGTTGGGTCCTGGGGAGCAAAGCAGCCAAGATGGCAGCATTAGTAAGCATGAGTGAGAGCTCTGCTCAAATACATGGTCAGTCATCAGTAATATTATATTAGATGAGATGAGAAGCAAGTATCCCCAACATAAAAAACAACAATTAAACAGTCTCCAAACCCCAACAAGACAGGCTTTCAACTGGACACACACACACATACACACACACTGCCCACACTGTCAGTAACCAGCTCCTCAGGCAGACTGTCATTTGCATGGAAAAAACAATACTGTTAACATCAACCACTGCCCATGGAGCTTACCCCTTCCTCAAAGCAGACTTGGATCAAAGAAGAGCTGCACTCAGAGCTGGCACAAAGGCAGCTGGAAAGAACCAGCAGCCTCCAGAGATGACTTGAAAAGCAACAAGTTAATGCTGCTGGGGACCAACTGGTCAGGTTAGCTGCTCTTGTCTAAACTTGGCTCTTAATTGCACCAGCGTCCAGCAGATTTTGTGCCTCAGTGGGAAACACGTGGCAATGACATCACCCCCACCCCTCCCCACCACAACCCTGGCTGGACTGGACAGGCACTTATTGGAACTTCCATGTTTAGTAAAGTTGCTTTGATGCTCTCCAGATGCCTGGAGAGCATCCACCTGCCATTATTGGGGGTAGAGGGGAAATTTTCTGTTTAAAGTTTATGCCTCAGCTGTGCCCTCTTATCCACACATACCACTTTTAAAGCATCCCAGCTCCAAACCTAGACACCCTGGCAGAGAAATGATCTGCTCATGTTCAGACCTAGCAAATTTGCACAGAAAGTGCCTCATTCTTAACAAACCACATCCATTCTCAAGAGTTCTTTAATTCAACTCAGATTCCTTTTTTGAGACAGGGTCTTGCTCTGTCACCCAGGCTGGAGTATAGTGGCATGATCACAGCTCACTGTAGCCTCCAACTCCCAGGCTCAAGTGATCCTCCACTTCAGCCTCCCAGGGAGCTGGGACTACAGACCCGCACCACCACGCCCACTAGTTTTTTATTTTTATTTTTATTTTTTGGTAGAGATGGTGGTCTCACAATGTTGCCCAGGCTGGTCTCCAACTCCTGGGGTCAAGTGATCCTCCTGCCTCGGCTTCCCAAAGTGCTGAGACCACAGGCCTGAGCCACTATTCTCAGCCTCCCTTCTTGAAGCAAATCAGAAGGCTGAAGACTTTCCTAAATGATATTCAACAACTTCGCTACAACTTTCCCTTCGCAGACTGCCTCGCCTAGCCGGAAGGTCTGTTTTTCTGGCTACTGGCGACGAAGTGTAAGTATGCACATTGCAATCAGCAAGATGCACAAACACTGCTCTCCCACCCTCACCCCCACACTCCATACCTCAACACCTCGCCACTAACCAGGACGACCAGCTGGTTTTTTAGTCTCAAAAGCAGCACCTCAGTTGGCAGACTTACATTCAAACAACAAATACATAAAGCATCATTAAGGGCTGCCCTCTCTGACCACTCGATCTGTAGGAGGAGGTGACTCCTACCGAATTGAACTAAGGAACCTGCTGATGAGAAGCGACATCCTTTGCACTTGAAGCTCTGACCCCCACCAGAAAATCCCAGCGCAGAACGCACGTTTCAGGGGTTCTTTTCTCAACTTCGAAAGTTCTGCGGGCTGGGAAACTCCCACTCTCTCCCTTCTCCGTCCCGGGCCGCCCCACTTACTTGGCTCGGCCGGATCGGCGTCGGGGCGTCAGCTTATCGCGTGGGTCCGCGCTGGGATACCCGGGCCAACGAGCGGGTAGTGCTGCGCTGTGCCCGCCGTCCGTGCCCGCCGCCTGCAGCCGCCGTGGCCGGGCGGTTTATAACTAGCCCAGCCGACCCGCCGCGGGGCTTTTCCGTGACGTCAGCGCCCCCGCCGGGAGGGGGCGGCTCTGCAGCAAACTCGGAGTTGCAGCCACTTGGCTAAATCGGTTACTCGCAGTCATGTGACCCCTTCTCTCTCCATTTAAAAAATAACGACAGTTCAATCCTGGGCCTCCTTTATTTTGTTTTATTTTCTTTTTTACCAGGTGAACACAGGAAAATGGAAAAATACTCTAAGTGCCACTTAATCGTCCTTCCCAGCAAAGCACTTGCAAGCTGGCGGGATAAAGGATGGAGGGAGAAGCAGGTTTGAGTTGAGAGCTCAGCTTTGCCAAGAAAACAGGGATCAACCTGGAATGCGCAGAGCCTTTAGCCTCCAGGATGAGACTGCAGCCACCTTGAATGGCCAAGGCTTGTTTTAACCGCATCTTCTGCAAGGAAGACAGCCTCTGTCACCTTCTCTCTGGATAGGGGGAAGCAGATGGAGCCCCACAAGGCTTTGTTTCCCTTCTCTGGCAAGGATCCAGAGAGAAGGGGCCAGAAGGAGGTGAGGAAAGAGGACAAGACCTTGAAAAGGGCAGTCTGGGAAAACAATTTAATTGAAGATCCAAGCAGATTGTGCTAAATATTGTTGGCCCTCCTGCCCTGGGCCAGAATGCTGAGGCTCCTCAATCAGGGAATGTAATCAGCATGTCAATCACCAGCATCTCTGTACCAGGCTCCCTGGCAAGGCTACACCTTGGACATGAGCCAATACAGCCTGGCTATGGGGAGGAGCACTGAGCCCAAGTCCCTTACGAGAGACTCCTGTGAACAAAGGGCACAGGATAATAACTACTACTACCATTTACTATGTACCTCTGAGGACCTCTGCTTAGTAGGTACTGTTAGGCCTCCTGGGACCTTAATCCTTACTACACTCCCGCAAGGTAGCTCAATTGCTACCATCATTGTATGGAGGAGGAAGATGACATAGGGCCAGAGAACTTGCCCAAGGTCATACTCATACTGCTGGTATAAGTGGCAGGGTCAGGATTCAAAGCCTGGTTTGCCTGAGTCTCTGCACTGCACCACTAAGTGAAGGATTTCAATGACCTCTTTCCGGGGACATGGGTATTTCCCAGATGCTGTGTTTAGAGATGATGCTGGCCTCTCCAACATATCCGTCCACTTTTTCAGCCAGCTTCATCTCTGGGTTGACTGGTGGCTCCGGGAAGCAGCCAAAGGCACCAGCATCTATTGCAGCAACTGGACTCTGCTGTGATTAGAGTCGATTCACAGTTATCCTGCAGGCATTTATCTGCTTTGGAAATTAGCTACATGACCAGCTGCTGAGACCTGCCAGGTCCCAAGCTAGCAAAGGTGGAATCCAAAGAGTAATGAAAACTTAGAATTCCTTTAGTCTCAGGTGTTGTGACCCCAATCTCCTACTTATCTTATACATAAGAAACCTGAGACCTAGAGAGATGATGACCGCTTAGGACATGGCAGAGCTGGAACTACAACCTGGGGATCATAATTCTCTGGATGCTCTTTGCTTCTGTCAAGTTTTTCTTCTGGGTTTAGCTGACAGGGAGTGGCTACAGATATGGGGAAAGGAAAAAGGGAGGAGATGAGGGTGAGGAGAGATCATCTCCAAGGGTATATCACTGACTCCATTCTAAAACACATGTAATTGATGAATAATCTGCGTTTCAAAATGTTCCATGCTTTTTCCATACTGACACTCCTACTCTGTCAACCGGTCTCGACAGAAACATTATAGGAGTAAAAACTAAGAAGAAATGAGTTTATAAGCATATGATATAGTTTCTCAGTTCTACTTGTGCCCATTGATAAGAACCTGATACTTCACATTCATAAAAACCTAATTCTGGCCAGGCGCGGTGGCTCATGCCTGTTATCCCAGCACTTTGGGAGGCTGAGGAGGGTGGATCACGAGGTCAGGAGTTCGAGACCAGCCTGGCCAACATAGTGAAACCCTGTCTCTACTAAAAACACAAAAAAATAGCCGGGCGTGGTGGCGGACGCCTGTAATCCCAGCTACTCAGGAGGCTGAGGCAGGAGAATCGCTTGAACTTGGGAGGTGGAGGTTGCAGTGAGCCAAAATCATGCCATTGCACTCCAGCTTGGGCAACAGAGCAAGACTCCGTTTCAAAAAAAAAAAAAACCAGCTAATTCTATACCTAGGCAATATCTACTATGAAATATTTGTCATTGGTATATGTGAAACATACAAAAGAAAATGAACTCCAAGGACTGGGGAAGAGGAAAGGGGCACACAGAAATGTTGTGTTTGGATAATAGAACAATTTTTATATTTTTAAAATTGTTTGTCTTACAAGAAGCTACATGAACACAAACAAGAAAACTAAGAGTCTTGACTGAATGACAGTTAAGTTGGAGTAACTATTTAGAGAAAAATCATAGTTATACTTCACAAAAAGCACATCTGAGAGCCAAATCTCATCTAGCCAAGTCCCAGATCCCTCAACCAGGATTCCAGCTCACTGGGATCATCTTGAGGGTGTGGAGCTGGAAAGAAAAAGTAGAATCAGGGCATTTGGGTAAGTGGCAAGTTTTGAAGAGGAAAAATTGGCAGAATGTTGTTTCTTGTTCTATGAATTATTCTCTCCATGTTCTTTCTGCCAGCATTTGAAGGCTTCCGCAGTTTCTAGCTACAATGAGTAGCTCAAGAGTATAGCAAAGAGGCAGAATTCAAAGCAACAAAAATAACTCACGTTTACTGGCCGAAATACATGCCTATCTCAGCTAACCTGCATCACCCCTGCAGTTACCCATATTCTACGGAGAAACGTGCTGAGGAATGAGGTTAAATAACCAGCCCAGGGTCACAGAGCGGTTAGGTGGCAGATCTGCACTCTCTGGAGCCAAAGTCTTAACGACTGTTCTAATTACAGTAGGAGATATATGTCACTCCTCGTTTCCATACCAGCCCCACCTTGGTCTACCACCTTCCTAAAACACTCAAAAGAGAAGTTTTTGTCTGATTGGCCCATGACCTTCACTGGGCCACCTGTTCCTAGTGGGCAGGGTTACTCTACTTAAAGGCATGAGCCATCCTCTCCTCTCTCTTTCCTCCACATCCCTGCCATAGGAGAGAAGGTGACCTTGGGGTCCATTCGGGGACTCTGCCCACTACTCTGCCACTGTCACTGTCACTTAGCATGTAGACTTGAGCAACCAGGTCCCATGATTTCAAATGAGATGAGAAAGGAAGGAAAGAGTTAGGGAAAGAATAGAACCTTTGACCAGGGTTGTAAATCAGGGCATCCGGGACTTGCACAGACATTAAGATAATATTACTTTGAAGACCATGTCTTGAAAACTCTAAGAGGGAGAGATGATGGGTAGGCTCAGGATCTGTACATGCCTGAGTCCATCATTCTATTCTAAAAGCTGTAATTCTATTCTGAAAGCAACAGAATCATCTATACTATAGACTTACTACAACCAAGGTCATGCCTGCCCAAGCCATCAAGTAAATGCTACTCAGTGGTAAAGGAGACACCATGCAAACATTCTCCCTTTCCCAACAACAAGGAGGTAGATTATAGACTGAACACTGAGTAGGTGACAAATTAAATGGATTTTTTTCCTACTATTTTTTAAATGTTTTTTTTTTCTTTTTTCTTTTTTTTGTATGTTTTTTGAGAGATAGAATCTTGCTATGTTGCCCAGGCTGGCCTCACCACTCACAGGCTCAAGTGATCCTCCAGCTTCAGCCTCCTGAGTTGCTGGGACTATAGTTGCTGGACTCTGTTTTGCATTTTAATGCCTTTAGGCAAAGCATGCTGGCCAGTTTCCCACAATCCTTACTCATCCTCAATATATTCTACTCCAAGCAGTTTCTCTCATTTATACTTTCTACCTGGTCCCTAAAGGCATTTGACTTTGTGATCTTTGCCTGGGCTGAAAGAAATGGTAGGAGATTTAACATCAGAAAAGGAGGTTCAAATCCAGGCCCTTCCTCTTATGCATGTGATGCTGGGGATGTCACCAAGCCCCAGAGGCCTTGGCTTCCTGCTGTTCTGAGGACTAAAGAGTTACAGAATGTGAAAGTGCTTGTTAACCACGGAGCACTATGTCAATGAGAGTGATTACGATTATGACGCAGGAGCCAAGGATTGAAGCTCAGCCACCTGCCCTGGGTTTTGCTGCCTCTTAAGGCTCCAGCTAAATTAATCCAGCAGAATTCAAGACACATGGGGTGGAGGGAGGATGGGCGAGAAATGTGCTCATAGATGTTACTAGGAAAATATCATTAGCGAGGAGGTTGTTGTAAACAAGAAGATGGGGGCCAAATACCCAGCACACATCATAGGTCTCCACCAGCCACAAAAACACTCAGAGGAGGAGCTGGGTGGGAGGCAATTTGCAAAGTGTCTGAGCACAAAAAGAACCACCCACCCACTTTGGGAAGTCTAAAGAAGGAAAGAATTACTATATGGAAAATCATTGCTTTAGAGAAGGGGGAAAAAAAGGCTTCAGTTGCAAAATCAAGAGAGCCCTGATTACAAGAAAATAAAGACAGAAGAAAAGATGGCTAAGAATAACCTGTCAGCAGCCAGAGGCCTACAAGATCCAGATGGATCCTCCAGCTGCATCCTCCTCAGACCAGCCCCCAGCTTCTTATCAGATGCCTGCTGAGCAGATTGAATTTTCCATTGAAAAAATTCTTAGTTATCACCCCTCCTTCCCTCCACTGGTCCAGCCTGCTGCAGGCCTGGAGAGCACCAGTGGTAGAGGTAGCTAGAGCCCTTCCTTTTAAAAGCTTGCAGAGTAAGTGCAGAATGTATCTCAGTAGGCTGGGAGGAGTATCCTAAAGAAAGCAAACATTTTCTTCCCAGGCTTCCTCCATCCATCCACATTCATTCATTATACAACAGATAACTATTGAGAATCTACTTTATGTAAAGACCTATTCCAAGGGTTAAGAATATGGTCCTTACATTCACAGAACTTTTTACTCTGGTAGGAGAAATAATAAAGAAATAAAGTATCACCATGTTCAGTCGTTCATGCATTCATTCTTTCTCTGAGCATGCTACCCTTTAGCCTCCATTTTGTCATCTGCAAATAGGGAATGATAATACTGAAAGGAAGTATAAAGTAGGGATTAAGGGCATACCCATTCAGAGGTCTGACAACACCCAGGTCAGTGAAAATGTAAAGAATGGGAGCTGTCATGCCTAGCAGGTGGGAGTGTAAGTTCATAAGGTCACTTTGGAAATCAACCATCAACACCTAAGATGTGCATATCCTTTGAGATCCGGCAATTCCACTTCTAAATGTGCATCTTATATGTTACATAAAAAGCAAACACAAGGATGCTCATGAAAACACTGTTTGCAATAGCAACAATCAGAAACCAACTAATGGCCATCAATGAATAAATGCATTGTGGTATATTTACACAATGAAATAGTATACAGCACTGAAAATGGATGAAGTAGATCTACTTGTATCAACAGAAGTAAATATTGAGACCATATGGTAACCTGAAGAAGCAAATTGCAGGATATCAACAGGGTAATACTTTATATAATTTTTCAATACCACACTAGTATTTTATGGTTAAATACACAGTTACTAAAAGGATAGCAATGAGGATGAGAAAAATAGACATCAACTTCAGAATAGAATTATCTCAAGTGATGGAGGGGAAAGGCAATTAGATGCACAGAAGACTTCTCAAAAACAACCAAGAAGCCAGGAAATACCTGCATAATAAGATCAAAGTGCTCAGTGAAAATAATTGTTAATGTGGGATGTTATGCCCAACTAAATTGTAGTTGAACAATGTGAGCTAAACAGATCGAATGCAGTGGCTCACACCTATAATCCCAGCACTTTGGGAGCCAAGGTGGGCGGATCACTTGAGGTCAGGAGTTCAAAACCAGCCTGGTCAATATGGTGAAACTCCATCTCCACAAAAAATTACAAAAATTAGCCAGACATGGTGGCAGGCACCTGTAATCCCAGCTACTCGGGAGGCTGGGGCAGGAGAATCGCTTTGCAGAGGTTGCAGTGAGCTGAGATCACACCACTGCACTCCAGCCTGGGTGACAGAGAGACTCTGCCTCAAATAAATAAATAAGTAAATAAAAATAAATAAGTAAATAAAAATGTGAGCCTAACAAATATTTATTGAGTACTTGTTATTACTAAGCAATATCCTAAGCTGCAGAGACACAGATTTATGTAAGTCTAGGTTTCTGTCCTCAAGGAGCTTAAAGTCTGATATTCCTTTCCCCAGAAAATACCAAATCCATGAGAAGATCATCTAGGAGCTACATAAAAGCTTTAGCCCAGTGCGTATTTGGTTTCCCAACCAACGCAACATTTTTCCTAGAGTTCCCTCCCTCAGCAACAGAATGATTAATGAGATTATTTTGACCCAAGGAGTCAAAAACAAGAATAATGCAGTCCTTGATTTAGCCAATTATAATAACATGAGGATTCCTCAATGATAAATTTAGAAAGGCCAAAGGAAGAAACAGCTGGGTTGAAGACATGGGCAATTAACACCTTTCATACGTGGTTATAAGTATTCGCATCTGCCTGCTTTGTTTGCTTAATCTCACTATCTTCCTGATTTCCAGCTCTTTATTGAAACAGGTGGATGGTTTCTCCAATACTTAAAAGGCAGCAAGATTCTTTAGCTATGGTAGGATGCAAGTAGCTCACCCCTGCAATGAACATCATCCAGAATGTTTTAAAACAATAAAAATGAATGAAGCCCTTAATTGATGAAAAGTTGTATGTCTAAGTTTCTGTGATTTTGTAAAGATTCCTTCATACTCCTTTTAAAATCTTTGAGTAACAAACTGTTACCCTGTGTTCTCTACATAAGCAAGGTATCATTTTTAACCCAGAATAGTGCATTTACTGGAGTTGGTGAAGTTAATAGATGAAATAATGATTATAGTGGCTAGCATATATGCCAGGCACTGATGTGCATTATCTAACTTAATCCTCACAACAACTCAATGAAGCAAGTACTATTATTATTATCCTCTTACAGATACAGAGACTGAGATCAGGTAACATAGCTAGGAACTGGCAGACTTCATCTAACTCTTTTTTTGTTTTGTTTTGTTTTGTTTTGAGACAGGTTCTCTGTCACCCACGCTGGAGTGCAGTAGTGCAGTCATGGCTCACTGCAGCCTCAGTCTCCCCAGGCTCAAGTGATTCTCCCATCTTAGCTTCCTAAGTAGCTGGGACTACAGACACACACCACCATACCCAGCTAATATTTTTGTATTTTTCTATACGTGGTTTCACCATGTTGCTCAGGCTGGTGTCAAACTCCTGGACTCAAGAAATCTGCCCACCTTGGCCTCCCAAAATGCTGGGATTATAGGCATAAGCCACCATCTAACTCTTATCTACCACTCTGGTCCATGCAGTGAGACTCTCCTCAGCTCTGAAGTGCAGATACCAGCACTGGGCAGTCGTAAGTAAGTGAAAAAAAATTGGGCAATGTTATATTAGTACAGAGGTGGCTGTATGCAGCATAGGTCAGCCTCCTTCACAAGACTGGGAGCTGCTGGAAGGGAGGACTACTCCTGTCCCTCTCTGTGTCCCAGCTCCTAGGAGCAAACCTGGCACACAGCGGCAACTCAGTATGTGTCCGTTGAAAAACTGAATAAAGGAACAACATGCACCATCACCTTATCTGGTCAGTTATTTAAAAGCTCCTAATTTCATCATTGCACGGTAACTCTGCAGAAGGACAGGCCTTCATCCCAGGCAGTGGAACTGAGTGATTCAACACTCAGGTGCTAGGCTCTCATGATGTGCCAAGGTACAACAAGGCCCCACACTGGAGAGGATCAGGACCCAGAAGGAAAGAAAGATGTGCACACATAGGGTGTGATCGGATGCAGGATGTGGTGAGATGCAATGCTAGATGTAACACAACGAATGAGATGAGGGCGCAGACCACAGGGTCTCCTCCCTTGCGAGAGAGCCTCCCCACCCCTCAGCATGCCTGCCTGGGCCCATGAAGCACACTCTTGTAATTGCAATCTCCTCTCCCTTGGGAAGAACAACATTGGGAACCATCTCCTCTGGTCCCCTCCTCAGGTCCTTCTCCTTCCATGGAGAAGGACTGACCTTCCTGATTGGCGGAATCAGGGAAAAAACTGAGCATGTGCAATCAGGTCTCCTTACTTGTTCACTGGAGCAAGGCTGCCTGCAGGATGGGGCATTTCTTTTCCTCTTCCTCTTCCTTCAGGTGGCACAAGGTTTGCAGTTGCTCTCTGCATGAACAATATGGCAATCCTAGTGGACGGCCCTCCAACAGCTTTCCCTCTCAGAGGATGGATCATAATTGGTCTAACTTGGTCAAAGTAAGCTCATCTCCTTTATCACGGATTGGTCTAAATATGGGCATTTGATCTCATTGTGATCAATGAGATGCAAAAGAATGAAAGCTCCTGGGAAAGAAATAAAAAGAAATCCCTCCTTTGCCAAACCACGTCTTCCTGTCTCCCAAATCTACGGTCTGAAAACTTTTGAGGTTTATCGTTCCTTTAAACCTCAACTTACACAAAGGTGGGGATCATATCTGATGTATTTAGCACTGCACAGTCAGTATCTAGCATAGTGGCTGGCTCATAGGTGGCATTTAATAATTATATTGCCTGGTTGAATACAGAAGGTGATTACTTCCAGCTAGAGTGATTGAGAAGGCTTTATATAGTGATATTAAGATGAGCCTTTAAATGTAATAATACTTGTAATATTAATGAGAATAATAAGAAACTGAAATGTAGAAACTTTGATTAACTTGCCCAAGTTCCCACAGCTAGAAAATGGTAAAGCTAAAGATTTGAACCCCAACTTCTGATTCTAGAGAACATGGACTTAATCCAGTAGGCCACCGGGAACCATAAATTCAACAATTCAACTCAACAACCATGTAAAATACTTATTAGATGGCAGCTTCTAGGAATACAAATAAATGACAGTCCCTGTACAAGATGGTCAGGAAGAAAAACCAAGTAATTAACAATGTTAATAGCTTCCCATTATTGAGCCAGGTATTTTGTTAACCGATTTACATGTTTCGTGTCATTTAATATTTTCAACAATCCTATGTGGTCATTATTAACACTATCCTCAATTTGCAAATTAGGGAACCGAGGCAGAGATATTAAGCAACTTATCCAGGATCACACAGCCCAGTGACAGAACTGTGACTTGTATCCAAGCAATTGTACTTCAGAGTGGCAGCCATTATATACCTAAAACCATCATTGCAAAGTGACCTGACAGACCCTATCACAGAAGTGTGTAATGGTAGGGGCAGCAAAGGAGTTGGGGTGATAAACTGTGCTTGAGTGGACCAGAGAAAACTTTACAAAACAGTTTTCAGCCATCCACATGTTTTGAAGTATGGAGAGAAATTGGCAGGGGAGTGTCTTCATGTGTGCATGTGTTGTAGGGGGAGGGCATGTGTATTTGTGTGTGCACATGTCGGGGGAGGGTGTGTGTATTTGTGTGTTCCGTGCATGTACACACACCAACATGTGGACAGGATATGCATATGCAAAAATAGCATCTGCAAAGGCTATCTGAGATAGCTGGAGAACAATGTAGCTGTGGGGAAAATGCAAGATAAGATAGAACCAGAAAGGTAGTCATGGGTCCTCAAAAAAACTCTGAGCTGTGGAAGAAAAGGCCAATGCTCTGTTTACTCCTCCTCCAGGAACTCAAAGTTCCAGCAGGAGCTCAGGTGACAAGAGGTAAGGAGAAACCTCTCAAGGTCCAAAAGCAAACAAGGAGAAGCCAGCTTCTCAGCCTTGAGGTCTGAATGGGTGCAGAAACCATGACATGCTGGTACACATCCAAGGGCCAGGAGGTACCCACAGTTTCTATAAGAGAGCAGCTCCATAAAATGGAACTAAGAGGCTCACAGGAAGCCCGCTGGCTGCACCCCTCCAGGGGGAACCTGAGATCTGCCAGGACCAGTCAGAGCACCTGAGAGAGATGCGCCCGTGCACAGCGCCACCAGCTGGCTCAGGGAGGCATTTCCTGCCCAAACACCCACTTTCTATTTATCTCTTCCACTTTCTCCTCCTATACCCCTTCTCTCCTCTCCACTTCTTTGTCCTGGATCTATGTTATCTTTTTGAGCATCCAATACACAGCAAATATAGTTTGTGCTCAGCCAAGGGATTGCCATCTATACTCAATGTGAAACATCACAGTTGGATGGAGAATAGATGTTTCTGCCCATTAAAATTTATATGAAAACTATAAAGGTTCCTCTGACAAATGAAATAAGTAGAAACCTTTGAGAAACTGTAAAGTCATCACCCTTGGGAAATTCAGCAGGAGTGATGCATGACCCAGTGGCAACAGGGGTTGCCATTTTTCTTTCTAAATTAAAACACAATCTGGGTAGAGAAAAGCAAGCCCCTTGCAAATGACACATAGAACCAATATCCTTGGCTATGTTTCTCACACTAGGGAATTCTGACCTTGGGTTAAGAAATTGCATAGCAAAAACACCATCATCATAATTATTACCCTAAAGAATTTTATTAGGCATCCATCCATTTGTATGCTCAGATTATATAATTTAATATGTGGTTTGATGTCAGGTTTTTTGTTGTTTTTTGTACCTTCAAATTGCCAATGAGAAAAAACTATTTATTCAGTCTTTCACTGCATGAATTTTGAAGAGTCCACTAGGTATTGGGCCAGATGCTAAGCTGTCTCTGGGATGCACAAATTAAAACAACACAATCCTTGCCCTTAATAAAATCATAATCACTGAACCCACATTCAGTACTGAAATGTCTCTTCACCTCAAAGACCAAGCCCTGTCATCACACGTGGATAAGAGCATAGTGAGACTTCAACTGGGGAAAGAGGAACCACTGAGCCTGAGAAAAGGCACGCAGTTCCCCCAATCCTAATGTGCCAAAAGTACTCCTACCCTCCAAGGACACAAAGATGTGTATAAAGCAAAGGGTAACCAGAAGAGAAAGCAGCAGAAGTAGACTCAAATAGCAATTGGTATTTAGTGCTTAAAAATCTAACTCCATTAGTTCCTTTATCCATTATTATGGGATGATTTCATTAGTATGTCAGATTCTCCAAGTACATTTGTTGTTAGTCCTTTCTAGATTGCGAGAAACTGAGACATTCTCAGCTGTAGACTTATTGTAAGAGAGGCAAGAAACTATGTTGACTACTGTCCTGCTGAGTTTCATGGAAAACACAAATTTCACACAGGTGACCACACAACCTCTATTTTCTCATTGAGAATCTTCGTTGCAAAAATTGGAAACTGTCTCAAGTCACTTTATTTTTTTTTTTTTTAGACAGGGTCTTACTCTGTCGCCTAGGCTAGAGTGTAATGGCACCATCACAGGTCACTGCAACCTCAAACTCCCGAGCTCAGGCGATCCTCCCATCTCATTCCCCTGAGTAGCTAGGACCACAGGCGCACCACCACCCCCAGCTAATTTTTGGATTTTTTTTTGTAGAGATGAGGTTTCACCATGTTCCCTGGCTGGTCTCAAACTCCTGGGCTCAAGCAATCCTCCCGCTTCGGCTTCCTGAAGTGCTGGGATTACAGGCGTGAGCCACCATGCCTGGACAATGTTTTAAAATAGTGGTGGATATTACTAAAATGCAGGTATCTTCAGGCCCTAAGGGACTTCTTCGAGGGGTCAGAGACAGGAAACAGAAATCTATCAGAAGCCAAGACTCACACAATGTCTCATGCCCTCTTTCAACATGGCCTCTCCATGTCTGCTTTTTGCCACATATGTTTCTTTTCTCTCCACATACTAGCTTTGCTTCTTCTCACCCCATAGCTCTAGTCCCTTTGTTCCAGCCACAGGCAGGGACAGATAATCTCACAGACCCAATTCCAAAGTCCCAGGAAAGAGCATCTGATTGGCTAAGCTTGGATGAAGCAGTCAACCTTGGTCCAATCAACTGAAGCCTGGAAGGCAGAACCTGGAACTGTAGCACAAACATGGCTGCCACACAGAAGCCTTGAGTGTGAAAGGAGGAGGCTCTCTAAAGAAAGGGATTGCTGTCAACTGAGCTAAGGTCACAAAAGGTATCTGCTAATCTTTGGCTATTCTGTCATCTCCCCTCAGAGGGCTTCCCTTGCTCCCTGTCCCTGGGCTCTGCTTTATGGTGACCCAGATACTGGTAGTCTCTACTCACTAAGTTTCTCCCCTCTCTCATTCCCTGTCTCACGACTTCTTCTTACCTATAGTTGCTGTTATTTCACACCTTCTACTTACTGCCTGTCTCCATGTTTCTTGACTTCCGTGCCACTTGACTGACAGCATCTCTCTGAGTCTACAGAACTAATTCTCCCAAAAAGTAGATTGGGTTGGATGGGCCTGTCAACCTCAACTGACCTGTAGCTCTCTTTGGGTCAGTCATCAATCGATCTATGGTCCCATCAGCTATGGTCATGGGGTTATGGCCAGCTATGGTAGTGGGGTTACCAGGGTATAGAATAGAGATGGAGGGTAAAAAATAAACAAACCATCTGCTTCTGCTTTTCCCAGAAAAGAGCTAAGGGTCTGGCAGTTTTCCTATGTAACACATTACAAAAGACTTGTCATGTCTCCAAATACCCTCTGGACATATTAACAAAATAAGTTCCTTAGGAATCTCTACGCTTTTTAAATTCTCAAACAATAACTAGTTTAGCATTTCATGTACATTTAATACAATTAATACATGTAATAAAATAAAATTACTACTGTACTACTCAGTGTACTATTGTACCCTCAGCTGGTATTTTGCTAAACCTTAATAAACCTTGTCCTTCTCAAATACCGACTTCCAAGAGTCTTTAAGTAAAATAGGGCAAGCAATTGATAAATTAAAGGAAAAAACTCCTACACATCACAAAATCGTTGACTGCTACATAACTTCTTGGTGACTAAGGCCTTACAATTCTGGTGTTAATATCGTGGTTCTTTTTGTAAAATCCTCTGTAAATTACTTATTTAAGCAACTAGAAGCAAGCAGTATACACGTATCTGCTCTCTGTCCTGCTCCTCACTGAGAAATATGAGCTAATTAATGTGAAATGTTACAGTGCCTCAGTTCTCACTATGAATTAAGGAGAAATGTAACACACAAAGTAAGAGGAAAGAATATATCACTGAGAACAAAAGAACATATCACTAAGAACCAATGGGAGTTTTAGAAAAAGGCAGATACATTATGCTACACATAAGATCCTAAATATTTTGATCTCCTAGATACAAGCCCAGCTTCCAATTCATTTATGACCTAAAACATCCAGTTACTAGTGAGCACATCCCTATACTGAAGATGTGGATCCTCTGCTGCAGAAAGTTGTTTCACCCAAGAATAGTTACATACCCATCCTTGCTGCCAGACCGGATGGGGTTTCTCAGCTAGGGAAAACTTCATTAGGGGTATGGTGAGTTTTATCTAATTGATGGCCACAGATGGGCAATCTTTCTGTCATGCCACTCAATAAAGATATCCTTTTGGGGCTCATTTACAAAACTGAAATGTAAAATATGATTTTAAATGGTAGGGGAGCACAAAGGCCTTGTCTAGCTTTGTACAACTCTTTCCATAAGGAGGGACACTGGTCAGAATTACCCTCATGGTCAGGATACCCAGGCTCAGAAGATAGGAGGAGAAGTAACCTGTCTAAGAGAGCTATATCCCTGCTTCTTGAAATGAATTCAAATCTGGTGTAGATGGCCTGCCCCTGCTACAGGTCCCTCTCTCACATCTTGTGGTATAAAACAGCTCTTCCCAAGTAGAAGTCCACCATAAAACCAATGGTGAGTTCTCTTGAGAAACCAGGTCTAAAATGGAATAAACCTTTATTAGCAAAGTTCAAAAGTAGCACATGATATCCAGAAAATCTGGGCTACAAGGATAAAAAGCCAAAAGAGAATATGCAAATGTGAAAAACACAATGAGTTTCATTACTGCAAATGTAAATATAGAATTCCTAGGTAAATCTTTTAGAATGAAAAAGCTATGAAAACACACTGATTAGGCGTGAGCCCCTCAATGAGAGTTGTATATTGTGGTGAAACTAAACCATACCAAAACTTCGTAGCTTAAAAACAACAATAATTTATTAGTTATGACACTATGCATCACCAGCGTGGGCTAGAGGCAGATGGGTGTTTCTCATCTGGGCTTATTTATGTGGCAACTATCAGCTAGCAGTCTAGCAGGGACTAGATGATGCAAAATAGCCTTGCTCATCTGACTGGCTGTTGGTTGGGCCTCTCTCTCCATGTGGTCTCTCATCTCCAACAAGATTAGCCTTGGTTCTTCCCATGGCAGCTACTGCTGGTCTCTCATCTCCAACCAGATTAGCCTTGGTTCTTCCCATGGCAGCAGTAGCATTCCAAGAGAACGAGACTGGAAGCTGCAAGGCCTGAACTCCCACAGCTAAAACTTCCATGATGTGTCACTTCTTCCATTCTATTGGACAAAGCAAGTCACAAGGTCAGCCCACATTCAAGATGTGAAATAGAGTTCACCTATTGATGGGAAGAGAGGCAAAGTCACATTGCTCAGAGCATCCAATACAGGGAAAGAAGGAATCTATGGCCATTTATTTCTATCTCTACAAGCAAAGAAACACATCCTAATGAGCTCTATTCTCCCTAACACCTAATATAAGGTTTAGTACACATAGACAATGTTTTAAGTCTGTTGTTAAATGAATACGTAAGTCTTTAGAAATATAGTTAATCTATTGCTGATAAGAGAAACTTCAAAATTAAAACTGCCAGTGCGTTTTTAAAATTAGGCTATTGATATCTTTATCAACTCTAGTCTTATGCCACTATCCTTACTCTTTCTCTTACATTTGCATGAAAATTTGTTTTCTCCAAATAAGTAAGCTGAGATGAGGCTAATTTTGCCATCTCCTTGAAAATTTGTGCTAGTTCTCTAATCTAGCTTCTATTATCATCAAAATAACATGAGCCATACCAGATATAATTGTATAATCTGCTTATAAATATAACCCCAATGTTCTGTCCCACAGCATCCAAAAGCATACACAACCATAATCCATGGTGACAGGAATACAGGCTTATTCATAGCTCATCACAAACAAACTGGGGGCCCATTTCAAAGTCTACCTAGGAAGGGCACCCAGAAATGTCCACCTTTTAAGTTCTCCTTTTTTCCTTTTCCATCCCCAGGCCCTTCTCTTTTCATGAATGGTAGCATGTTTGTTGCTTAGTAGTTTTGTCAACCTGTTTCCCACCTGTAGAATTTGGGGAGGTGGGGGAGGTCTGATAGCCTTCCTTCATCTCATGCTCTGTCTGTTTCAGGCTAAGTTGGCAACCTTTCTTGTATAAAATTATTAAAAACCTTGGCCGGGCGCGGTGGCTCAAGCCTGTAATCCCAGCACTTTGGGAGGCCGAGACGGGCGGATCACGAGGTCAGGAGATCGAGACCATCCTGGCTAACACGGTGAAACCCCGTCTCTACTAAAAATACAAAAACTAGCCGGGCGAGGTGGCGGGCGCCTGTAGTCCCAGCTACTCGGGAGGCTGAGGCAGGAGAATGGCGTAAACCCAGGAGGTGGAGCTTGCAGTGAGCTGAGATCCGGCCACTGCACTCCAGTCCGGGCGACAGAGCGAGACTCCGCCTCAAAAAAAAAAAAAAAAAAAAAAAAACCTTGTGAGTCCTCTGTGTATGTCACAGGAATTCATTCCATTAAGCAAGAATCTTGTCCACGGATCTTTGCTAGATAATTTATTTACATTTTTGCTTTTGCTGAGATGGCTGAGGGACAATGCCCTTGAGCTTCTTAGATGCTGTCTGGTTTGATTAAGATATCTGTGTGCCACACCCTTCAAGGAGGCTTTTGTGTGACTGAATGCTCTGATCTTTTGATCTTTCTGAAATAATAGCAAAAGGCAGTGATGGAGGATTTTTCTTGGCCCCTTTGCTGCACTCGCAGCAGGGGTGTCCTGTCTACTCGGCGCACCGTGCTGAACCCCTCATGGGAGGGAACACATGAGTGAGCAAGTGTGAGATCCGGCCAGGTGCTCCAGGCGCCAGCAGAAGCAAGCACCATGGAGGGCTCATGGTGGTACCCAGGTGGGGGTGCCTGTGACCCTGAAGCTCCAGGGCGGGGGGTGGGTGTTACAGTGCTCTCTTAGTTCTGCTGTCCACAGGCAGCAGTGTGTTAGCAGCTCAGTTGACCCCTTGTAGTGGCACTTGGGTGAGGGTGCCCATGACCCTAAGACCCCAGAGAGGGTGTTACAGTGTTCTTTTAGTTTTGCTGTCTGTGGACAGTGATGTGTTAGCAGTTCAGTTGGCCCCTTTCCTTGTTGCTTAGGAGGGCACAGGGCCATTGTGACGCCCTTTCTGCGTACCCACACTCAGTGGTCCCAAGCTCTTGTCCAGCATCCAGGAATAATGAGGTTGCTCAGACAATTGAAGGGCAGATAATTTTGTTACACATTAAAAATGACTCTCAGCAGAGAGGGAAGCTGGAGAGGGGGCCAGATGGGCAGGCTGTCTTACCCCAAAGTGTGGTTGTCTCTTCCACAGTCTGGCCATCTTTTCCCTGAAGTCCAGCTGTCTCCCACTCTACTGACTGAGTCTGGGGTCTTTATAGGCACAGGATGGAGGCAGGACAGGCCTTAGGTAGTTTTGGAAAAGACAACATTTGACTGGTAAAAAGATATTATTCAGACAGAACCAATCAGGGAAGAGCAGACAAACAGGAATAGAAGTTCTCACTTTGGGCCATGGGTTTCAGGCTACTCTGACTTGAAGGGGGTTTTGCCAGGGACCTGCCCCTGTCTGCCTAGAATATCTCTGCCTTCTACCTCTATCAATTGTACAGCCACACCCTCAGTGTTTTTTTTTTTTTTTAAGAGGATGCTTTCCTAACAAGAGATCTTTCCATTTTAGCATCTTTTGCAATCTGAGTAAGCTAAGCATTTTCCAAAACACGAAGTCTTGGATTTTTTTTTTAAGAGTTACCTTGCTCCTCTTGCATTTGACTGTGAGCAGCAAGAAGATCCAGGCCATACCTTTAACATTTTGCCTGGAAACCTCCTCACCTTGATATCCAAGCTCATCATTTACAAACTTTACTTTCCACATAAGTGCAAGTCATAATTCTGCTAAGTGTATGAGGATCCACTTTCCCCCAGTTTCCAATAACATGTTTCTCATTTCCTTCTGAATTCTCACCAGAATTGTCCTTAAAATTTAGATTTCTATTAATAGTCCATTCACAACCATTTAGGTATTCTCTAAGATGATTCTTCTGAGCCCTCCCCAGCAAAGACTTTTCTAGAGCCCGTCGGCACTTTTCTTAGAGCCCACAGGCAATTGTAAGGGTTGCTTCAATAGTGCTGGCCCCTCTGAACAATAGCTTTCATTTATATGTAGTTTGCAAAGTACTTTTTAAAATATTATCTTTATGACATCCAGGTGAAGAAAATGAGGCAGTCTTCCTAGCCCCATTTATCAGATGATGAAACCAAGGCTCAGAGGCCTTTCAAAGGTAAGTGACAAGGAAAGGGCTAAAATCTTAGGTCTTCTGGTTTTTACTTTTAAAACAGTGTTCCAAGCTCCCTCCCTTCCCTAAAGATAAAGTCTTATTCTGCTAATAGATTAGCAGAATAGAGGGAACTTAAGCCTTTGAAAATTGAACAGATCTTCATTTTAGTTTCTTTTGGGAGAAGAGAGTTTTCCATAAAACTTAGCATCCAGGCAAGCACAAAAGTCAAGGGAGATGAATGAGGCAAGGTCTGTCATCAGGGAGTTCAGTCCAGATGGCAGAGGATATCTGAGATACTTTGGTGCCTTGTGCCTGGATCTATGAAGTGCCCACTGATAAAACCTAAGCTTAGTTTTAAATAAACAGTAAGTCTTCCTTCCATCTTGAGCAATAAAAAGCTAGATATGCCAGGGGCTTCCCATCTAACTTTCAACAAATCTGGACTATTTGCCCAGAACAAAGAAGTCCTTAAAATCAACCATCCACGGACACATTCAGAGAAACCAAGAGATTAATCTATCTACAGAGGCCTCTGGTCCAAGATGGCAGAGTTAACAGGCCTTGACCTCCCCTCCTTCCTAAAATCACATTGACATGCCAGTAAAAAAAAAAGAATAAATCACATAAAAGAAGCCTTCAGCAAGTCAGAAATTTGGCAGATTTCTGGGAATAAAGAGAGAAGATGAGATTGCACTGGCAGATAAAACAGAGAGGAAGCAGCAACAGCTCAGAATGTACACCACAGAAAGCTGTAGCTAAGGCTGGAGCCATTTTGAGGGGTCTGAGTTCAAAGTCAGCAGGAACAGAGTGGGAGTGGGAAAAGGAGCAGAAATCAGGAGGATGAATGGAAGGCCTGCTGCTGGAACAGAGAGGTGAGTCAGGCTGCATCTCCACCTTTGTATTTGGAAAACTGTCAGCTGGAGGATGACACCTGGGAAGAAACCAAAACTATGCTTGCTAGAGAGAGTAAAAACTGTCCTTGGGGAGGACCACATCTGTTGGTTCATGTGCTGGCCCCTGCAATGGGCACCCATCGTTTGGCCTGCCTTGCATTCATTCTCCCTTTCTTTTAGAACTCCAATTTTGCTTTGGGGAACCACTTATCTTGCACTGCCTACAGTTTGGTCAATCAAGAAACTGTGAGCCAAGGTGCCTTCTGCTCTTGGCTAAGGGGAAGCTCCCTGATCCAAGAGAGGCCAATCAGATCATCTCTCAAACAGACTGACACAAACACTGAAAACAGATAGAGTTTTTTCACCTTCCAATAGAGATGTTTCACCTTCCGTGGAGATATTGCCTAGAGGTAAATCCCCAGAGATGTTCTGATTTCTGTGGACCCTGGCTCCTGTCCTGCCCTGAACCTGGTTCTTCTACTTTACCCCTGACTTTGTATACTACCCCATATCTTCCCCGTAAGTTTCCCTTGCATCCAAAGAACCATAACTGATACATAAACCCAGAGTAGAGCCCTTATTGTATAGCATTTCCCTCCTTGCCATCTATCCTATAGCAAAGGCTGCCAGTCCACACCCACTAGTTCTGGGCTAACTATGACAGCTTCCATTCAAAGACCTATGCAATAGTGGAAACCAATGGCACAAAATAGAGAGATTTAGATAATCAAACGAAATATCTGTCATCAAAGGAAACAGCTAATTAAGTGATGAGAAGACAACTTAAAAATGATTCTAATTAGTATACTTAAAGAGATTTGAGACAATGATGCCTAAAAAACCTATGGTAGGTAAAAAAACGGAACAATACAAAATATAACCAAATATTTTTTTTTTTTTTTTTTTTTTTTTTTGAGACGGAGTCTCGCTCTGTCGCCCAGGCTGGAGTGCAGTGGCCGGATCTCAGCTCACTGCAAGCTCTGCCTCCCAGGTTTATGCCATTCTCCTGCCTCAGCCTCCCGAGTAGCTGGGACTACAGGCGCCCGCCACCTCGCCCGGCTAGTTTTTTTGTATTTTTTAGTAGAGACGGGGTTTCACCGTGTTAGCCAGGATGGTCTCGATCTCCTGACCTCGTGATCCGCCCGTCTCGGCCTCCCAAAGTGCTGGGATTACAGGCTTGAGCCACCGCGCCCGGCCCCAAATATTTTTAAATTATTAGAAAGCTAGAAAAAAAAAAGTCAAGGAGCTCTCCTAGAATATACAGCAAAAGCCAAAGAAATGAAAAATAAAAGCAAAATGTTAAGATTCATATAGAGGACTTATCCAGTAGTGGCCCCCATATGAATTTCAGAAAGAGAAAATATAAGGGAAAAAAATAGGAAATAAATAACAGAAGAAAATTTCCCAGAGCTAAAGAAAGATATGTGCTTTATAGATTACAAGGGCTTACCAAGTACAGAGCAGAGAAATAAAAAAGACCCGTTCAAGGATACATCATTGAAACTTCTGAATACCATGGACAAAGGGAAGATCTATTTGTCCTTAGATTTTAAAAAATGAAGATTAACTATAAAGGAATAAAAATTAGATTGGTGTCACAAGAATAAGCAACAATGGATGTTGAAAAATAGTCTCAAAGTTCTAAGAGAAAATTTATTTTGAACCTAATATTCTGTAAATAGACAAAATCTCAATGATATATGAGGTAAAAATGATGAAATTGTCTCACAAGAACTCAAAAAAATGACCTCCCACACAATCTTTTTGGAAAATAAATTCCTTTAAAAGTATCCAGCAAGTCAAAAGAAAATGTGGAATCCAAGAAAATAGAAAAGCATGGACTCTAATACACAGGGACCCCAATCAAGTAGCTCGATGTAAATAAAATAAAATAAATTTTTTAAAATAGCCTGGGATAACAGTTGTACAGCACTTAGGAAGTAACCAATCTAAATTAAAACAATAAATCAGAGAACTCAGATAATAAGTTTTCAAGAAGTGAAATCACATTAATAAATTAAGCAGCTGGATGGTCTTGGTGATAATATGAAGTTATGTCCACAATAAAAAGAAAAAAAAGACAAATAGAAACCCTATTTGAGGAAGCATACAAAAATAAGGAAACCACAACCAAATTCAGAACAAAGCCAAAGTGCAGTATGACTCTGAGCCACTCAGAGTGAAAAGAAAAGGTAATTCATTTGACCTTCATGCTTGGAATATTTTATTTTGTGTAGTTCAGTTCCGTGGTATATGACTACATTTCCTTCCAACTGCATGTTCTACACAAAATAATATTTACATGATTCATGTTATTGTAAACTTTTTATTGCTGTTCCATTTTTACTATAAAGTAAAATAAAGATATAAGAGAGGCACAAACCAAACATATAATTTAATGAATTACTATTAGGAGAGAGCATCCATTTAACTACTGCTCAGCTCCAGGAAGAGAACTTTGCTACCCACCCAGAATCCCCTCCATTTTCACTATCCCCGTCTCAACCCTCCTGAGTTTTACACTAATCATTTCCTTGGATATTTTATCACTCAAGTATGCATCCTTAGCTGTTAGAGTTTAATCTCAATCATTTTAAAAATGTGATCTCTCTTAAGGCTTTTTTTAATGTGTAGGTTTCTCCTCTATCCCTCTTTTTTTCTTACGTTTTATGTATTGAAAAATACATAGTCTGGACACTGCTGAGCGCATACTCACGGTGCAGTTCAGCATGTTCATCTTCTCTGTATTCCTAAAAATGGGCATCTAGATTCAGAGGTGAGTTTGGACTCAGGTTCTGTTCTTCTCACAGGATAATAGGTGGTAATATGTTCCTTTGTTTTTTCTTGTTTTTTTTTTTTGTTTTGTTTTGTTTTGTTGTTGTTAAGTTTTGTTGTTGTTTCAGTTTTATTGACATAAAATTTATATCCTATACAATTCAGCCACTTAATGTGTGCAAATCAGTGGTTTTTAGTATATTCATAGATGACTAAAATGTAGTAAAATTAGCTGTAGTATTGAGTCAATTGTACAACATTTTAATCAACTCAAAAAGAAACCCCATGCCCTCTGGCCATCATCCTTTTAAATCCATATTCCTCCCCATCAGCTTTAGGCAGCCACTAATCTACTCTCTGCCTCTACTGAATTGCCTATTCTGGACATTTCATATAAATGGAATTATATAATATTTGGTTTCTGTGACTGGCTTCTTTCCTCAACAATATTTTCAAGAGGGTTATATATTGTTTCATTAGGAGGCACAAAATGTCCAATCTTCACTCTTTTTTCATATTAAAGGATGTTGAAGCTCAATGTGTAGAGCTAATCAGGGATTGCAAAATGGTGATATTCTAATTTTATCATTTATTTCACATTTGTTAGCCTAAATATTTACCTAAAGAATATTTCCACTCTTTTATAATATTGTTTTCCAGTAGTAAAGTTCAAATGGAAAAGGGAGGATAAATGCTTGATTCTTTCCCAGTCTTCACAAGTTTTCAAGATAATCTCATCCTCCAGAGGTGATCAATTACATTTAAATATATACATATATATAAATTTAAAAGTCATGGATTTAAACATATTTGATAGATTTTTATTAGTTCCAACTATCATTCTTTTTCAAGCTCAATTTATACTATCTTTGGCCAGTGGGACTCCAAGGAAACCAAAGACACCAAGTCACACAGAAAGATGCAGTAACTTGCCCTAGTTCGCAGAGCTAAAGATTAGATTTAAATAAGGGGATCTGTCACCAAAGCCCTATGCTTAGCTACTATGCCATTATACCACTGCTCCTATTCAAAAATAGAGTAAAAGGACATGTCTCATTGATCAAAGCACAAAAAAGACAAAATATTTAAGAATTATACAAGAAATGTGCAGTCCTACATGAAGAAAGCTTTGAATCTCTGTGTAGAAATATAAGACTCAAACAAATGAAATTATATACTTAATCTTAAACAGGGCAAATGATTAATATAAAAATATCAAGTCAGTTATTTATTAAAAATTAAATTTTTATTTAAATTACCTCTGATTTGTTCAATTATCTCTAAATTTAATCTGATCTCAATTTTTAAAAAACAGGATTATTAGGAGGACTAGGCACATTGCTTCTAAAGGAAAAATGTATGGGTGGTATCTGGGATATAAACATGCAAGATAAGCCATGAAAAAATATTTGAAAGAATGGCCACAGTAGGGTGGGGAGCACTGCCTTGTCACATATTTTAAAATAATATAAAACTACAGTTATTGAAACACTTTGGGATGTGCACAGGAAGAGAAAGACATGTCAATGCAAATACTATTCAGATACATATAGGAATTTTATATATGAGAGAGATAGCATTTGAAAACAACAGAAGAAGGTAGATGATTCAATAAGGAAAGTTGGGACCATTGGTCATCTGGAAGAAACAAAGCTTGACCCTCTTCTTTCCTTACAATAAAATAAATTCTAGGTAAATCAAAGATTTTAAAATGGGTTCAGCTTTTTAAAATCTCCATTTTCACTATTCCCGCCTCAACCCTCCTGGGTTTTACACTAATCATTTCCTTGGATATTTTATCACTCAAGTATGCAGTTAGAGTTTAATCTCAATCATTTTAAAAATTTGATCTCTCTTAAGGCTCAAGTCTTGATATTCTTTCTGTCAGAAAGCACCTCAGTGGTTGCCTGGGGCCAGGGGTGGGAGGCCGAAGAGCACGACCTCTTAGAGGTCGTGGAAAGACCTTATATCTTGATTGGGTGGCTGTTACATTTGTCAAACTCATCCGATTGGACACTTAAAATGAGTGTATTTTATTATATATAAATTGTATCTCAATAAAGTTTGTTTTAAAATAGGTTCATAAAAGTTCTAGAGGAAAATCTAAGAAATTCTTACAGTAAAAAATAAAGGGAATATATACATATGTGTGCTTCTAATTATAAATAAGTTGTATAGATGAAATTTTAGTAAGTGATTACAGTATTTGCCTTTAAGCAGGATACCAGGCTAAGAAGGAGAATTTCTTTTCATTTTGCTCCCTTTCATACTATTTATATGTTTTACTCTGTGCACTTATTACTTTTGCAATGACAAAAAAGTATTAACAAAAGGAAGTTCATAAATCAAAGATTAAGTTCATTTTTTAAGTTATAATAGTACTCAACAGAAAATCTAATACAATAAGTTTTCTATAACAACTTAAGAGGTGGAGAAGCGAAGGAGATGAAGGAGAATATAAATAATTAACATCTTGTCTCTTATAATGAGGTGTCAGCTGGAGTTAAAGTGGATATATAGAGAGATAGAACAATATGGCCGGGCGCGGTGGCTCAAGCCTGTAATCCCAGCACTTTGGAAGGCCGAGACGGGCGGATCACAAGGTCATGAGATCGAGACCATCCTGGCTAATCCGATGAAACCCCGTCTCTACTAAAAAATATAAAAAACTAGCCAGGCGAGGTGGCGGGCGCTTGTAGTCCCAGCTACTCGGGAGGCTGAGGCAGGAGAATGGCGTAAACCCGGGAGGCGGAGCTTGCAGTGAGCTGAGATCCGGCCACTGCACTCCAGCCTGGGCGACAAAGCGAGACTCCGTCTCAAAAAAAAAAAAAAAAAAAAAAGAAATAGAACAATATATGCAGAAAAATAGCAAAAATTAAAAGGAATTATTCTACTAAGGAAGCCAGAGGTAGGAAGGAGTAAGGTTGTATCATTTAAAAAATTACCTTAATGCAATTTTGGTAGCTTCCAAGAACACTACCAGGCAAGCTATACGAGAGGTCATGGAACAGAAAGACTGACAGAGCAAACTAAAACAGCTTAAAACTCACAGCCAGAAGTGAGGGGCAGGGAATGGAGTAGGTTAACACCTTGGCTCAGCAGAGAGAAAGACAGGCCTATAACCTTCCCTGTGTGGCTGGAGATCAGGTACTGCCTCCCTCTCTGCAGTATGGTTCGTTTTCACTGATGGGGTAGCTATGAGGACCAGAACTGAGTTTGGAGGAAGGGAACCCAACAGACAGAAGTGTCTGGAGCTGACACACACTCTTGTTCAAATGGAGCAATTCAGGCACATGGATGCCTGGCCATGGCTGGATCTCACCACCCAGCCTGCTGACCAGCGTTTTATTAGCATTTCTACATATAGCACATCTGGGGCCAGAAAGGCAGCATACTGGGTGTTTCCAATGGGTGTCACTTCTGTTTGTTCCATTCTTTTTACCATAGGCTATGTCTTATGGGTTACGAACTTACTATCAATTGAACACATCTTATGAATTTTGCCTACATCTCACAATCTACTTGCTTACTTGGTATCTATATCTAACCCTCCTAAGTTTTATCTATTCTATTTGTTTTCCTTTTTATAGCAGAATTGAAAATTCTCAAATAATAGAGCAAATATACAAATATAAGTGGAAGACGTTCATTTTTTCATCTTTTTTTCATTTTTAAAAAATGTTTGTGGGTACATAGTAGGTGTATGTATTTATGGGCTACATGAGATGTTTTGTCATTTTTGATCTTATTACACTTTAAAAATAAAGTTATAATATGCTTGAAATACTCTTAAAATACTAATAAGTTAAAAATGAAAATGAAAAACCTTCTACACCTATATTCATGCATGATTATAAAAGTGTATCCTTTATTAATAGTTTTATATGTAAGTATTAATGTATTCCTTTGTGTTCGAAACATTTCATAGCTGAGAGTTTTCATTGTATGAATCACCAAGTAGACCATGAGCGGGGAATACAGGGCAGCAGCTAAGACATCAGTCCTTGAGGCCAGATACATATGGGTTTGAATCTTGGCTATGTAACCTAGGCAAGTTACTAAAAGTCTGTGCCCAGTTTTCCCATCTGTAAGGTGGAAAAAATAAGTTCTACTTCCTAGGGTGATTGTGAGAAGGAAATTAAATAAAACATGTAAAATGCTTAGCACACCACCTGGAACACTATATAAGTTATCTCCTATTATCATCATTACATTGAGGGTAAGACCACAACTTATATTTCATGTCCCTACAAAGGGCTTAGTATTCAGTAGACTCAGTAAAATCTTAGTGAATTAAATCTGCTGTAGCTACTGTAGAGAAAAAAAGGGGTAGGGGCAGACCTAAGTAAAAACAGTCAATATGTTTAAAGGAAAACAATTAAGGAAAATAATCCCAGCTAATATGAACCAGCTACTAAGACTTGCAAAATACCTAAGAATTTCCCAACAACTAGTCCCTTATGAAAAGTTTTTTGTTCCTTAGGAAGATTGTATTTAATTACTTTGATTTTGGTCCCAGGTCTTAGCAACATTCTTCTGGCATTCCATGAGGCTCTAGGGCAGACAAGTTAAAACATAGCCCTCTAGAATTTTTGTTCTTCCCCCAAAGGAAATCCAGCAGTGGCTTCTCACTATTATTCAGAGGTTTTTAAAGAAGAGATTGTTTAAGGAATAATTCTTGGCTTTGTAGACAACCCCAAACAGTGGAAGCAGAGTCTGGCTTGTGTCTGGAATCAGTTAAGTAAGGATTCAGCCCCAAGACTGGGAGAATCCCTGGGGCGGACTGGTCAACCTTTGCCTTCCAGAATGACCAGCCTTTAACTCCTGGGAGAGATAGTTGTCTTTGTAAACCCAGATGTTGACCAATCCAGACAAAAACATATGGGGCTTGAATTCAGGGGATGTAAATTCTAATCCTAGTTCAAGCACCCAAAGTGTCTGAGCATTTTCAATGAATCACTGTTCATTCATTCATTCAGTAATTGTTGTTCACCAAGCATGCTAAGTACTGGAAATACAAAGATGAATAAAAATAGTTATCTGTAGATCATATGAACATGAGTGTATAGATAGATGTAGATGGAGAGGAAGGCAGTATCTGATGCCGGGTCACACAGGGAAGGTTATATGCCTGTCTTTCTCTCTGCAGACCCAAGATGTTAATCTACTCCATTCCCTACCTCTTGCTTCTGGCTGTGAGTTTTAACATACAAGATGACAGCTTTTTCTAACATGTGAGAATTAAATGGTACAAAAGATGTTGTTATAGCCCATTCAGGCTGCTATAGCAAAATACCGTAGATCAGGTGGTGAACAACATCAGGTGGTGAATGACAAATATTTCTCACAGTTCTGGAGGCTGGGAATCCCAAGATCAAGGCACTGGCAGGTTCAGTGTCTAGTAAGGGCTCACTTCCTGATTCATAGATGGGCACCTTCTTGCTGTGTCCTCACATGGCGGAAGGTGGAAGGGGTCTCCCTGGGGCCTCTTTTATAAGGGCAGCAATTTCATTCATGAGGATTCTGCCTTCATAATTTCATCAATTCCCAAAGCTCCAGCTCCTAATACCATCACATTGGAGATTATATTTCAATGTATGAAGAGGGAGGGGGGTACCAAAACATTGAGACCACAGCAGATGGTTTAGGCTTTGCAATTCAAATGATTAAATGAAAATCAGAGAGAGAAAAAGAAGTTCTCTTTTCAGATCCCTTTCAAACCTTCTGGCCAGGCACAGTGGCTCACCCCTGTAATCCCAGCACTTTGAGAGGCCGTGGCAGGCGGATCACCTGACGTCAGGAGTTTGAGATCAGCCTGGCCAACATGGCAAAACCCCATCTCTATTAAAAATACAAAAATTAGCTGGGCATGGTGGCACACGCCTGTGATCCCAGATGCTCGGGAGGCTGAGGCAAGAGAATCGCTAGAATCCAGGAGGCAGAGGCTGCAGTGAGCCAAGATTGTGCCACTGCACTCCAGCCTGGGTGACAGAGCAAGACTCCACCTCAAAAAAAAAAAAAAAAAAAGAAGGAAAGAAAGAAAGTGACAGTCAATTTTGCAATAATGAAGACACCATCCTGCCCATAAAATGGGTGAAGATTGACCAATGTGTGTGGGTATAGGGTAACAGGCATCTCAAGGGCTGCTTATAAAAGTGTAATTTGGGTCAATATTTCTGCAGGGCCATTTGAAAATAAATCTCCAAAGCTTCAAAAAATGTTTGTATCCTCTGGCCCAATATCCATGCTTATAGGTGTTTATCCCAAAGAAACAGAAACATACAAAAATATTTTTTAGGCCGGGTGTGGTGGCTCACCTCCCAGCACTTTGGGAGGCTGGGCAGGTGGATCACCTGAGGTCAGGAGTTCAAGACCAGCCTGACCAACATGGAGAAACCCCGTCTCTACTAAAAATACAAAATTAGCCAGGGTGGTGGCGCATGCCTGTAATCCCAGCTACTCCGGAGGCTGAGGCAGGAGAATCGCTTGAACCCGGGAGGCGGAGGTTGCAGTGAGCCGAGATCACGCCATTGCACTCCAGCCTGGGCAAAAAGAGCAAAACTCTGTCTCAAAAAAAAAAGAAAAAGAAAAAATATTTTTTAATGTATAAGAATGTTCATTAGAATGCTATTTCTAATGCTATAAAATTGGAAATAACCTAAATGCCCAACAGTAGGGAATGATTAAATAAATTATAGTTATTAATACAATGAAATAGGATGCAGCCATTTCTTCATATGCTTTTCTGCCTCTTCCAACCCCATTAAGGTACTCCAATTATAGTTATATTATAGATATATTATAGATCATGTTATATATTATAGGTCATGTAATTCACTGATACACAGTTTTTTGTTTTTTGTTTTTTAACTCTTTCTCTGTGTTTCCTAAAGGTGTTAATGCCCTTGCACTTCTAGCCTGCCTGGAACACAGGAAAAGGGAGCCTTGGGAGCCAAAGCAATTCCTTGGGCAAGCAGATGCAGTGCTTGCAGCTGGGAGTAAGGCAGGCATGAATGGAGATGGTGAGGGCCGGGGAACACAAGGAGAGCACCACCAACCACTCTTGTCTCTACCCCGCCCTTTCCTAGCTCCAGGTCCCACCTCAGCTTCTGCATCAACTTCACAGACAGTTGAGATTCCAAGTGCATCTCCACGCCAAAGTAAGGAATCATGACCAGAAAAAGTTTGGGGCAGAGCCGCACAATGGTGAGTGCCTATAGTCTCAGCTAGTCAGGAGGTTGAAGCAAGAGGATCACGTGAGCCCAGGAGTTGGAGGCTGCACTGAGCTACAGTCATGCCACTGCACTCTAGCCTGGGTGACAAAATAAGATCCTATCTCTTAAAAAATAAAGAAAGAAAAAATAAAGAGTTTGGGGCAGGAAGGAATACATCTACAAACCAGGAAGACAAAGAAGAAGGAGACATTCCTAAGGGTAAGCTACGTTGTATAAACAAGCCTCACTGTCTTCTACTCCTGTTGAGTGATCAGCCACCCAAATGCTTCTTCATCTTTGTCACTGTCCATCCTATATTGGTCAGTGAAGCTCATCAGGTTACATCCCAAACTGGACAGGCAAAGACAACATCCAGAAAGTGTTTGGACCTGCAATCCAGAGTGGGTAAAGTTAAGAGCCGGACAAGTTGCAGGCAGCCCACCAACCTGAGCCACACTTCAGGCAAACCACTAGCCCAGACAAAGTAAAGTATTACAAACACCAGCTCTGTGCTAGGCCCTGGAGAGCTGAGGCTGCTTAAGTGCTTTCTACTGAAGCCCAAATATTTGTCTGGGAACAGAGAAATGGGCTGGTATAAAGTGGGAAAATCAGGGCAATAGCTGGTCCACAAACCATGAGGCAGCTGGGCATGGCAGGACTGAGGTGTGGGCTGCTGGTGCCCTTGTAGCCAAGTGCTCAGGGTACGTCATCAGTACCTGCTGCTGAACTACATTAAAATTCATTCCTATATGATACCCAAGAACGCTTCCAGGCACCAATCTTGTCTCTTGGAGATTTTCGTCATAATGCTCTTGTTTCAAAATTGAAGAAGTTCACGAGCTGGTTGTAATTGTAATTTACTCCTTCAGCCTTCTCTCTCACTTCTCCTCACACAAGCTCTCCATGCTGGGCAAATCCATGTACACACTGATCTTCCACAAGGGCTTCCATTCCTGCCTCCCAATCACAACCTGCAAAGTTTCACCCCTCACCCAGTCTCTTTCCTTACTCTGACACCATCTGGCTCCCATGTGCAAAAGTACACACACATCCCTGCACACACCCCACTGTCAAGAACTATGAAAGGTCTGAGCTTTTGCCCTCCTTACAAACTAACAACTTAGATTTTGCCCTGCTTACAAATGAACATCCATTTCATGGATGCTGGCCAAAGACATAAGACTCCTCAGTCAGAAACAAAGGATTGTATTATTCATGCCAGGCACAGCAAGCAGCATAAGTGTCACCATATTTGGCACTGGCTCCCCAAGCTCCAGTTCCCACCAGGCAATGTGAAGAGGGTCAGCTGACCCTTGGTCATGTGGTGGGGTTGCATTACAGGAGAGGACCTCAATGCTTAGGGAGCCTGAATCTTATACAGTGAGCAGTGAATGTGCCTGTCCCTTGTTCTGGAAGGAAATGCTCTTGCTGTCTTCCAAGACTGCACACAAACATCTTTGAAAAGATGGTACTTAAGAAATAACAGCCAGTACCCACTCATAAGACATGCAGAAATGCAGAGGCCCTTGGAAAGACATCTCCCAACCACCTCCAGAAGATAAAAGTAAAGACTGGAGTTGGACTCACTTCTGTTCAAATTCCAGATCCTCTCTCTCTAGCTGTAAGATTTTTGGACATGTTTCTTAATTTCTCTGAACACATTTTCTCATCTGTAATATTGGTATAATAGCACCCACCATAAAGTTGGGATAGATTGAAATATTCATACAATGCCTAGCAGAGTGCTTATGCCTTGCAAATGCTCACCACGTGGCTGCCATCGTTAATAGTAGTAGTATCCAGCTGTCCAAATTCCACAATTCTTTAAAGTCCTGCGTGGTTTACCCCCTTTGTGGAAACCATTGCTTCCCTCCCCATGTCACCTACCAACCACAGAAAGCTCAGCCTCCTTGCTAAAGTCTCCTGCCTCTCCTCTAGCAGTTCAGTGAGTTCCAGATGAGGATGACTCTTGCTCTGTTGTTTTGTCATTTCACCATAAATGTCTGTCATGTCTTCCTACCTGGAGTATTCCCTTCTGGACGGCAGGATTCTGTCTTCTACCTCTCAGTATCACCATAGCATGCAGCATGAGACCTAGTACACACCCCAATAAACACTGACAGGGAGATTGCCCAGCCCAAGACAAGCAAGAAAGTCATTCCTAGGCAACCAGGTCCCTCTCTACCACACAAAAGAAGTGCATCTATAAACAGCAGGACAGAGGCCATTCTCGGAAGCATGGAGGGTGAAACCTGCCTGCAGCCTGAGAGCTGCCAGCCCAGCTCCCTCGCCCCCACACCCTAACTCCCCACCCTGCAGCCTGACCCTGCAGCCTGACCCTCCACATAACTCAGCACCAGCACTTACATGAGGGGCCTGCCAGAACCCCAGGAAGAGTTGGTCCCTTGGCAAAGGAAGATAAATCCTGCCCATGAGGAGGAACTTATTTGAAAATAACCCATTGATTCAAAGTCAAAAAAATGTTATCCTCTGGAAAGACAACTTCCAGCCAACTTTTGGAATGAAAAGAAAACCCCTTCTGATTAAATGCCATGCCTCAGAGTGGCAAAACACATGCACCTCTAACCCTGCTGTAAACTGGCAAGCCAAAGGCATCTTCTGTGGGTATTTTAGTATTTGGTAACCAACTGACAGCTGATTAAATCCAGGTATGCATTGCAGCCTTCTCTGGTCAGCAAAAAACAAACAGGCCTTCCCAGCCATGCCCAGCACATCCCCACTTCCAGGGCTGGCCTTGGAGCCACCACACACAGACTACCACAGGATCTGGGGCTGTGCGTCACAAGGTGCTCATTCTGTCACTTTAAAGCAATCACCCCACAGTCATGGGCATTTCCAAGAAGAGCTGGCTCAGCGCACAATCCTGACAAATCTGCACCTGACGCTTGCCTGGAAAACTCCTTTTTTTTTAAGCCATATTACTGAAAACCAGTGGTAGTAAATGTATTGAGGGGGGCTACTGGAGCCTGAGGTTTTGCACACAAGGTGCTGCAGAGTTGGAGCCCTCACTCTCCTCCCTTCTCTCTCTAAGGTTTGGCAAAAAGGAGAGCCAGGTACACTCACAGCAGGAGTGCTGCGGGGGAGCAGTGCACACCTCTCCCCCTGCTCCCAAGTGGGAAAGGCCTTGTACAGGGTCTCTTGATTCTTTTGTGAAATGAGAGTGCTCCCACAGGTTGTCCCGTGTGTGCGTGTTTGTAACCAAATCAGGAGAAATCACGCAGTGGCCGTTTCAACTCGGAGGCTGCAGCACCACTGTGAGGAAGGTGAGGAAGAGTGGGAGGTTGTTGGAGTCAGGGCACAGGGCCCCCATCATCCATCTGGATGAGAGGACCCTGGAGTCCAGTTCTAGCTCTGCCTCTAATGAACTGAGTGACTGGGTCAGGTTGCCTACCTCAGTTAGCTTTGGATATTCTCCTCACATAAAATCGGGGAATTGAATCTTGTTAATACCATCTCACAGGGCTGTTGTGGGGATCAAGAGTATGAAGAGTGCTCAGTACAGAACTTTGGGTGTGGCAAGGGCTCAGTAAAAGAGTGATTTTTCATCTCCCTTGGATGACTTCATCACAATATGGCTATCAAGTAGCCTTCAAGGCATGAGTCCTCTTCCCCAGAGGCTGCAGGAGAGGAATCACCTCTGCTTCTCACCTGGGGCAGACAGCAGGGAGCAGCGAGCAGGGGCAAGGGATGGTTGTTTTCTGGTCACCATACCACAGTCAAGGACATTCAATGCCCATCACTCACTGCATCTGATAAAGACCGTGGCCCCATGACCACAGCTACCACCACCACCTCGACCCAAGGAGCCTGGCACCTAAAATCTGGGGTTCACAGCTTTCTGCTGCAGTGCCCCCACTTTCAAAAAGCTTTTCAGTGAATGCTGTGATGTATTTTAATCAACACTTGCTGCGCACCTGTTCTGAGTTTCTATGCCACTGTCATGGATGCCACAGGCTACGTGAGGCATGTCCTCCCCAAGCATCTATTTCTCTGGGCTGTATTAATTTAATATTTAGGTTGGTGCAAAAGTAGTTGCAGTTTTTGCCATTAAAAGCAATTGTGGTTTTTCCAGCACAATTAAACAAAATTTTAGAAAGAAATAAAGAGTATTCAAATAGGAAAAAAGGAAGTCAAATTGTCTCTGTTTGCAGGTGGCATATATTTAGAAAACTGCATCATCTCAGTCCAAATGCATCATCTCAGTCCAAAAACTCCTTAATATGATAAGCAACTTCCACAAAGTCTCAGGATACAAAATCAATATGCAAAAATCACAAGCATTCTTATACACCAACAATAGACAAGCAGAACTCCCATTCACAATTGCTACAAAGAGAACAAAATACCTAGGAATATAACTTACAAGGGACATGAAGTACCTCTTCAAAGAGAACTACAAACCACTGCTCAAATAAGTAGGAGAGGACACAAACAAATGGAAAAACATTCCATGCTCATGGATAGGAAGAATCAACGTCATGAAAATGGCCATACTGCCCAAAGTAATTTATAGATTCAGTGCTATTCCCATCAAGCTACCACTGACTTTCTTCACAGAATTGGGGGAAAAAAACTAAATTTCATATGGAACCAAAAAAGAGCCTATTTGGCCAAGAAAGTCCTAAGCAAAAAGGACAAAGCTGGAGGCATCATGCTACCTGTCTTCAAACTATACTACAAGGCTACAGTAGCCAAAACATTATGGTACTGCTACTAAAACAAATATGTACACCAATAGAACAGAATGGAGACCTCAGACATAACACTACACGTCTACAACCATCTGATCTTCCACAAACCTGACAAAAACAAGCAATGGGGAAAGGATTCCCTGTTTAATAAATGGTCCTGGGAAAATTGGCTAACCATATGCAGAAAACAGAAACTGGAACCCTTCCTTACATCTCATACAAAAATTAACTCGAGATGGATTAAAGACTTAAATGTAAAACCCAAAACCATAGAAACCTTAGAAGAAAACCTAGGCAGTACCATTCAGGACATAGGCATGGGCAAAGACTTCATGACTAAAACACCAAAAGCAATTGCAATGAAAGCCAAAATTGCAAATGGGATCTAATCAACCTAAAGAGCTTTGGCACAGCAAAAGAAACTATCATTAGAGTGGACAGGCAGCCTACAGAATGGGAGAAAATTTTTGTAGGCTGCCCATCTGACAAAAGTCTAATATCCAGAATCTACAAGGAACTTAAACGAATTTACAAGAAAAAAAAAACTCCATAAAAAAGCGGATGAAGGGTATGAACAGACAATTCTTGAAAGAAAACATTTATGCATCCAAGAAATATATGAAAAAAAGCTCATCATAACTGGTCATTACAGAAATCCAAATCAAAACCACAATGAGATACCATCTCACACCAGTTAGAATGGCAATTATTAAAAAGTCAGGAAACAACAGATCCTGGCGAGGCTGTGGAGAAGTAGGAACACTTTTACACTGTTGGTGGGAGTGTAAATTAATTCAACTATTGTGGAAGACAGTGTGGTTATTCCTCAAGGATATAGAACCTGAAAGACCATTTGACCCAGCAATCCCATTACTGAGTATATACCCAAAGGATTATAAATCATTCTGCTATAAAGACACATGCACATGTATGTTTATTGCAGCACTATTTACAATAGCAAAGACTTGGAACCAACCCAAATGCCCATCAATGATAGACTGGATAAAGAAAATGTGGCACATATACACCATGGAATACTATGCAGCCATGAAAAAGAATGAATTCGTGTCATTTGCAAGGACATAGATAAGCCTGAAGCCATCATTCTCGGCAAACTAACACAGGAACAGAAAACCAAACACCACGTGTTCTCACTCATAAGTGGGAGTTGAACAATGAGAACACATGGACATAGGTCAGGGAACATCACACACCAGGACCTGTCAGGGTGGGGGGGAAGGGGAGGGAGAGCATTAGGACAAATAACTAATGCATGTGGGACTTAAAACATAGATGATGGGTTGATAGGTGTAGCAAACCACCATTGCACATGTATACCTGTGTGACAAACCTGCATCCCAGAACTTAAAAAAAAGTTTAAAAAGTAATTGCGGTTTTCGCCATTAAGTAATGGCGAAAACCACAATTACTTTTGCACCAACCTACATTTTACACTAAAAAGAAACATGGGCTTGCAGTGGAAGAGACATGGAGGGATGGATTGGAATGCTGATGTGAGAGAAGTCTGGACCAAGGCCACCCGAATGACAGCAAAGCAGACAAGGCTCATTGCTTGCACCAGTGATGCTCCTACCCCAGAGCAGCAGCTGAAGTTACCAGACACCGTCACAGCCTCCTGGAGAGCAAGCACTGGCCTGGAACCTAATGCTTGCAAGAGGGCTCCAAGGGCAAATACAAAAATTAGCCAGGTATGGTAGCGCATGCCTGTAGTCCCAGCTACTCGGGAGGCTGAGGCAGGAGAATCACTTGAAGCCAGGAGGCAGAGGTTGCAGTAAACCGAGATTGTGCCACTGCACTCCAGCCTGACCAGGGGACAGAGTAAGACTCCGTCTCAAAAAAAAAATTAAAATTAAAAAATAAAGACAATAATGAGCTCATAATTACACCTAACATAATACAACTATCCTTCATACAACTGGAAAGGCACCAATCCCCAACCCAAATACTATTACATAAAGTTAACAATAGCTAAATGCTGATATGAAGTCAATAAATCTTACATCACATGATAAAGGAAAAAGGAAATAAAATGAAGGTATTTTCTTAGTACAAGTGTATACATGCCCACATGTGTTTTTAACAAAAGAAGGAGGAAATACTTATGACAATTAGTCATCCTTTCTGCAGCTGGTCACGTGGTCGTGGCTGGTATTGATGACTACCTTCTTCTACTACCCATTCTGTATTCCCTTTGCCTTCAGCAAGGACATCAGCAGGTTGTGGTTTCTTCCTGGTGGAGTGACCCAAACTTTCATTCCTGAAGGGTCCGGGCCCCTTGTGGTCCTGCCTGGATTGGGCTGTTGCAGTTTCTCATTGACCTTAATCACAGGACATGGTAATACTAAGAGACACCCTCATGGATCTCCTGTATTGCATGCATACTCTTCCTTACCTCCATTGCAGAGTAGTAGACTGATCTTGTCTTGATAGTCTGGGTCAGTCACCCCAGCCAGCACTGTAACTCCCTTCTTAAACTGTTGACTTAAAGGTAGGAGAGCCCAAAGTGTACAGGTGGCAATCTTAACTTCCAGTTTAATGGGATAATTCTTGTGTCTCCTGGTGGCAGCATTCCTCCCTCAGGAACTAAGATCGCTAGGCCAGCAGAACGTAATGTCGTGGGAATAGGAAGCAGAATTTTTGCTAGTGGATCACTAGTGAGAGATGCCACTTCTACTTCCACCCCTTGATTCCTGGACCCATGAATTCTGGCTATGAGGGAAACAGTACCATATACTGAACGCTGATTCAGAGCATACACGGCCCTCTGGAGAGCTTTGTCCCAGCCCTGCAAAGTATTGTCATCTATTTGGCATTGTAATTGTGACTTCAAAAGGCCATTCCACCATTCTATCAATTCAGCTGCTTCAGGATGATGGGGAACATGGTAAAACCAGTGAATTCCATGAGCATAAGCCCACTGCTACACTTCTTTAGCTGTAAAGTGAGGGCTTCGGTCAAAGGCAATGCTGTGTGGAATATCATGATGGTGGATAAGGTATTCTGTGAGTCCACAGATGGTAGCCTTGGCAGAAGCATTGTATACAAGATAGGCAAGCCCATATCCAGAGTAGTGTCTATTCCATGAGGACAAAATTCTGCCCTTTCCATGTTGGAAAAGATCCAATATAATCAACCTGCCACCAGGTAGCAGGCTGATCACCCTGAGGAATGGTGCCATATCAAGGGCTCAGTGTGTCTCCACTGTTGGCAAATTGGGCACTCAGCAGTGGCCATAGTCAGGTCAGCCCTGGTGAGTGGAAGTCCATGTTGCTGAGCCCATGTGTAACCTCCATCCTTGCCACCATGGCCACTTTGTTCATGGGCCCATTGAGCGATGACAGGAGTGGCTGGGGAAAGAGGCTGAGTGGTGTCCACAGAATGAGTCATCCTGTCCACTTGATTATTAAAATCCTCCTCTGCTGAGGTCACCTGTTGGTGAGCACTCACATGGGATACAAATATCTTCAGTTTTTGACCACTCAGAGAGGTCCATCCACATACCTCTTCTCCAAATTTCTTTGTCACCAATTTTCCAATCATGCTTTTTCCAAGTCCCTGACCATCCAGCTAAACCATTGGCCACAGCCCATGAATTAGTATATAATCACACATGTGGCCATTTCTCCTCCCATGCAAAGTGCACAAACAGGTGCACTGCTCAAGGCTCTACCTCCTGGGAAGAATTCCCTTCACTGCTGTCCTTCAGGGATGTCCTAGAAAGGGGCTGCAGTGCTGCAGCTGTCCACTTTCTGGTGGTGCCTGCATACCATGCAGAACCATCTGTGTATCAGGCCCTAGTCTTCTCTTCCACCCTAGAAATTTTCCTGAGGTAGAAGTTCCCTGAATTTTAGATGGATTTGTTTCCCCTCTTCTGGCGCACAAATGTCTCACCAGTAAGTCCACTGTTTGCTACTTCTTGCTCACTGGATCCAATCAGGCGAATGTCATCAATATAAATGATGTGTGATATCTTGTGGAAGTGAAAACTTATCAAGTTCTCTCTGAATAAGATTTTAACACAAAGCTGGAGAGTTGATACACCCCTGAGGTAGGACAGTAAAGGTATATTGCTGATCTTGCCAGCTGAAGACAAATTGCTTTCTGGTGGGCCTTATGGACAGGAATGGAGAAAAGGGCATTTGCCAAGTCAATGGCTGCATACCAGCTACCAGGAGATGTGTTAATTTGCTCAAGCAACGAAACCACATGTGGTACAGCAGCTGCAATTGGAGCCACCACTTGGTTAAGCTTACAAAAATCTACTGTCATTCTCCAAGATCCATCTGTCTTCTGCAGATGCCAAATGGGAGAGTTGAGTGGGGATGTGATGGGAATCACCACCCTGCATCTTTCAAATCCTTGATGGTGGCACTAATCTCTGCAGTCCCTCCAGGGATGAGATAATGTTTCTGATTTACTACTTTTCTAGGTACAGGCAGCCCTAATGACTTGCATTTGGCCTTTCCCACCATAATAGCCCTCACCCTACCAGATAGGAAGCCAATGTGGGGATTCTGCCAGCTGCTAAGTATGTCTATGCCAATTATGCATTCTGGCACTGGGGAAATGAACACAGGATGGGTCCAGGGACCCACTGGACCCACTGTAAGTTGGACCTGAGCTAAAACTCCATTAATTACCTGACCTCCATAAGCCTCTACTTTAACTGGAAGACCACAATGACATTTTGGGTCCCCTGGAATCAACATCAGCGCAGAGCCATTGTCAGATATTTGATCTGGACAGGAATGGAGAAAAGGGCATTTGCCAAGTCAATGGCTGCATACCAGCTACCGGGAGATGTGTCAATGTCTGATCATTTCCCTTTCCCCAGTGCTCAGTTACCCTGGTAAAAGACCGAAGGTCTCCTTGGGGATGGATGGGAGAAAGATTAACAGCATAAATTGTCAGTAGTGCAGTGGGGTCCTTCCTCAAGGGACCCAGCCTCCCCTTCATTCAAGGTGTTGTAGGTCTGTAAACTGACTCAAGTCTGGAAATTGATTGAGGGGCTGTGATTTTCTGTTTTTATAATTCAAATTAGTTTTTTACCCGTTCAACCTAGAAGTTTTTTGCTTATATAAACTAAGTAGGAATGCAGTAGGCTTCCTATCAATTTCACTTCTAGGAACACCGTGATTAATTAGCCAATGCCAGAGCTCTACATGAGTCAGACTATTCTGATTGCATCTTTGCCTCTGCTGTCCATTGCAGTAGCTACACCCACCTTGCCTTTGACACTTGAGTGCTGCCACTTGGCTCCTGCCACCTCAGGATCCAATTATTCCCATTGTATTTAAATTTTGTAGTTGAGTGACTGCAATTCCCACTGTTAGATCTGACATACAGAGAAGAGCAATTACAGGGCTCTTCAAAGATGCAGATGCTGCCCTCACAAATATATGTTGTAAGGCATTGGTCAATGGTATATCTTCTGGACTCTCCCAGCTGGGATGAGTAGGTCTAAAGTGAATAATCCATTCCACTGTCCCAATCTCCCTAAGCCTTTGGATCCCTTCATCTACATTAAACCAAGAGAGATCAGGTATTTCCAGCTTGCTCACAGTGGGCCATCTTTAAATCCATATTTCAGCTAACCAAGCACATAAACTATCAGAACCTTTTTTAACTCCCAGAGTTGCAACACTGAATGCAGAGTCCCTACTTAGTGGACCCAAGTCGATAAATTCAGCTTGATTCAACTCTGTTCCTTCCACCATTATCCCACACCCTTAATATCCATTCCCATGCCTGTTCTCCAGGTTTCTGCTTATATAAATTAGAAAGCTCAATCTGTTCTTTTTGAGTACACTCTTTTTGAGGACACTCAAAAAGTGCACCTTGAGATATGGGTCATATCTCAACCTCACCTCTACAGGCGCGATGGGACTTTAGTCTAGTTATAGGTCTAGAAGTAAACAGGGGTGTTGGGGGTGGCTCCTGAGGAGAATCAACATTATTTTGCCTGGCAACTGCCTCAGGGGAGGCCATCACTGTTGCCTCAGGCAGTGCAGGGTTTATCTCCTTAGACAAAGGGGGAAGGGCTGATGGCAGCATGGGTCAGGGAGGGAATGTTGCCACTACTGGGGATGGGGAAGCTGTTTCTTCTGCCAAAAATAGTTTCATAAGAGTTTACAAGCTCAGTGTCCCCGGCTTCATCAGGGTCCTCCCACATGTCCCCATTCCAAGTTGCAGGGTCCCATTCTTTTCCAATCAACACCCTCACTTTAGCAGTAGACACTTTGCAAGGCAGTGCATGCACCTTTCATTGCAGGTCAGCCCCTTACATGATAAGAGCTTGTGCCTTTTTTTCCACAGTTTCTGCTCTTTTTCTATAGGAGATAAGACTCTCACTCAGGGAAATCTTAGCAGATTTGAGGCTCAGTTTCTGCTTCTGAATCCAGGAGTTAGAATCCCTGACTCTAACAAAGTAATGACAAAATTCATCACTTTGTCCACTGAACTTAGGAGCAATCAACCAGCTTCATTATGTTCTTTGGTTCTCCACATATGGTCAAAGGTATTATGTACACAGTCACTAGACTCCTTGCCTCTCATGAGCGGTGAATCAGGAACATCAAATGCATTTATTTTGCATAACTCTCTGAACAGTTCATGCCAAGGACTATCAGTGTTCTCCGTACTATTAGAAGTAGAGTCCTTAGCATTTTTGGGTCTAATCATATTAAGCAGCCAACTCCAGAAACCCCAAATCAATGAAAGAACTCCATCCTTAATATTCTGTTCCTCTAGAACCACTCCTGGTACCAAAATCTGTATTAGTCAGGGTTCTCTAGAGGGACAGAACTAATTGGATAAATATATATATATGGGAGTTTATTAAGTATTAACTCACATGATCACAAGGCCCCAAAATAGGCCATCTGTAAGTTCAGGAGCAAGGAGAGCCAGTCCAAGTCCCAAAACCAAAGGACCTGGAGTCCAATATTCAAGGGCAGCAAGCATCCAGCACAGAAGTAACAGGTAGACTGAGAGGCTAGGCCAGTCTAGTATTTTCATGTTTTTCTGCCTGCTTTATTCTAGCTGTGCTGGCAGCTGATTAGATGGTGTCCACTCAGATTAAGGGTGGGTCTGCCTTTCCCAGCCCACTGAACCAAATGTTAATCTCCTTTGGCAACACCCTCACAGACATACCCAGGATCAATACTTGTAATCCTTCAATCCAATCAAGTTGACATTAAGTATTAACTATCACAACCTGAGACTCCAACATAAACTCTGTCGGCCCACAATTCCATATAGGACTCACCAGTTCTGCCAATCCAGGGACAACCTCCCCATGGACCAATAGGTGTTTTCCAACTGGGAACTTTGCTGCCATTGCCTGCACACTTCTCCTTCACCAAACACGACCGCTGAGCCTTAATTTTCTTTCAGCATGCAGGGAGCATACCAAGAATTTCCTGTAGCTCATGAGTCATGGTCTCTGAACACAGAACATGTCCTGAGGGAAACAAGAGCTGCGAGGAGCCCCAAAGGGAAGCTCTGCCAGAGGATGCACTGACTAGGAGGCAGCACTCAGGAAAGGCCCTGCCTGAGATGCTGGGATGTTGTTCAGGGTGCCATGGAAACCTCATGGGATGGCCAGGCCCAGAAGAACTCAGAGCAAGCAGAAAATAGGCACTGACCTGGGATCAGGCAGCCTGACGTTTGTTCTCGGGAGCCCAGGCTTGACAGAGTTGCTGAGGGAACTGAATAAGAAAATGTATGTGAGATTGTTCTGCAAGCTATAAAGCATTGTTACTACTAAACAAAAGTTAAACATCAGACCCATGAGATGTAACACTCCCTGCCTCTCCTTTCTATTCCCTTTGAGCTCCATTTTCTAGGCAAACCTTTCTAGATTAAGGAGGAGGGAGCACTCTGAATGTCTTGACTGCGAAATTGAACTCAGCTGAATCTGCTGCAGGTAGACAGTCTCTTCACTAATGGGAAGCTTTAAAGACCGCTACAAGGAGACCTGCAAACCAGTACCCAAGAGACCTGCAAGCCAAATGCAGGAACTGCAACCTGTTAATTTTGCACACACTATGGAGCATGTCTACCTTTTGTCATCTTACCTGAATCAACCAACAAATATTTATTCAGCACCTGCAGTGTGCCATGTTAGACATGTCATTTCCAGAAGCTATTTAGAATCTTTTTGTCTCTTAAAACCATAATGTGTCACCCATCTACCTCTCGCGCTACACTTAATGTTCTCAACACTCCTCTGACCCAGACAACGGGTGAGAGAGAGACAGTTTGGGAATTTACTTCCATTTCAAATGTTACTGTTTTCCAGCTTTTGCTATATCACACTTTGCTCTTGGCTTTCTATAGAATCTGTTCTCTTTACTTTCTCCCATCTGTTTCTCCTACAACCTCACACACAAGTGCAGCTAAAATGCTGACAATAATTGCAAGACACTTCACCCCTGGGGATCCTAGTTTCTTCACCCGAGAAATGAAGAATGTTGAAGAGAAGCTCCGAGGACCCTTCCACCTCTGTCCTTCTGAGATCCTGAGGTTCTAAGTAGCCAGATCTTCGTTTTCAAAAAAGGCAAGGAAGCTCAAGGCAGGGAGAAGCGCCCAGGTCATGGACAAAGTAGAGATCAGAGAAACTCAAACTGTTGATGGTCCAGAATGCACTGCTCCACACCCAGCATGGAATAACCTGAATTAATAATTAATAATCATTAATAATTGTTGTTTTATTATATAATGTTTAATTGTTTAATTATAATTTTATAATTATATACTTGAATATCTTTATAATTAATAAAGTAATTATTAATAACAAGAGATGCTATGAACAGATGCTTATCTGTGTCCAGAACAAGAGGAAAACTATTAGATTGGGATGAGGTGAAAACTGTCATTTTAAACAGACAGGTTTCCTTAAGCAATTATTTTGTAACTAGGTGTTTACCAAAAAGGTTAAATCTAGCCTGATGTTGAGGATAGGAGCCCTGGGATGGCAGCGAGCCAAGGAAGACCAGGCAAGAAGAGGGATGGATTTTATCCTTCCTTAGACTGGACTTCAGCCAGTCAGCATTCATTCCTGGCCCCTGGAAGCCCCTTCAAAAGGTGGCTATGGTAGCCCAAAACACAACCTATCTCCAACGCTTGTGAACAGGACAGAAAAAGTTAAAAATTAGTCATGGCCTTCTCTACCCTTACAAATTCTTGGAGTGCCACTCTGAGAAATGGACAAAGATACAAATGGAGAAGAGAGAGAATGCTGAGAAAGACTAAGGTGATTTTCATTAAGAAGGCCAGGTACTCCCAGACCAAAGAAGATCACAGCTCCCTGAAGGAGGTAGCAGAAGACAAACCAGCCAGCAGAAGCTGGAGTTTGAGGGAAAAGGGCTAAGGGAGAGCGAAGATAGAAACTGTGGCCTAGAGGAGAGACAGCCGCTAGACTTGGTGCAATTTGGGGAACAGGTGGTAAGTAAGGTCGATTGTTAGTTTGCTCTATATCATGCAGTGTAATGCCCCTCTTCTGTGCCTTGTCCATGGATATACGTAAAGACTGAAATCCTTTTACAAGGTTTTATTGAAGTTGGAAGTGTACTTCTTTTGAATGCTACCCTTTGTTAAGACTGATGCAAAGTCTGACCCTGGTTGCATTCTGGTGAGCTCTGGAAGAGCATTGTGTGCCTGAGGTGACCTCAGACCTGCTATCTGCTGCATTTATAAAGAGTATGTATCAGGGAAAAGGCTTTGGGTTTGAAGTCAAAAGATACTTGCTTCAATTATAATTGCTTGAAGGAGTTGTTTAGCTTCTCTGCTTCCTAATTTTTAATTTCTAAACTGATATGGTATGTACATATATACACATATACAACTTTTATATATATACATATATATATATGGTGGTCCTCAACCAGGAGGCCACTGAATCACCATGAAAGGCTTTTAAAAGCCCATGTGCCTGTAACAAGGAATGAAGTATTGCATATATGCTATTGCGTGGATGAATCTCAAAAACGCCATGCTAAGTGAAAGAAGTCAGGCACAAAAGTCCACATATTAAATGATTCCATTTATATGAAAGGTCCAGAAAAGGTAAATCTACAGAGACAGATCATAGATTAATAGTTTTCTAGAGCTAGGGGTGGGAATGAGGAATGATGGCAAACAGCAAGTTTTCTTTTTGGGATGATGGAAATTATTTAAAATAAGATCGTGGTGATGATGGTTGCACAACTAATACAAATAATCATTTAATTGTTCACTTAAAATGGGTGAATTTTATGGTAGTAAATTATGCCTCAATAAAACTTTCAATAAATACATGTGTCCTCATTTCCCTCAATTTGATAGTCCTGGTGGGAAAAGCGGGGGATGTGTATTCTGAAAGAATTTCCTTCAGTTCTTATACATGCCTTCTCTGCCTCCACTTAAGAAACACTGATACAAGCCCTTGTTCCTCAAAGAGTGGTCCATGGGCCAGGAGCATTAGCCATCCCCTGGGAACTTACTGGAAATCCAGACTCCACGGCCCCAGTGCAGAACCATGATTTGTGGCTTGAAGCTGGTGAGCACATTCAAGTTTTGGAAGCACTGCTTTAGAACCTTCTGCAAACAATGACAGATCAGCTTTCCCAAGGTCTTTGCTCTTGTCATGCCCTCATTCTGTAAGAATCCAACGTTTGACAGGAAGAGTCCCTTCTCTGAGAACATGCTTGCCTTCCTGAAACCAGATAATAGGGGAAAAAATTTTTTAAAAAGCTTCTTTTCAAATTAAGGTCATTAGTTATTTGTTATAAGCAACACTAATCAATGTTGACTGTGTAACTCAAAGCCTTGCCCAAATGTTTATGTGTGGCTGAAACCAAGAGCAAAATACCAGACATTTAAGGAGTGCAGCCCTCACCCCACTTTCTAGATGGACATTGAAGAATCCAAATCCAAAATCCCATTTACTGTAGCTGAGAGGCTACAATCTGTCCTTTTGGTAAGCTGCCCTCACTACTATTTCTTTCAGTAATCACACAGCACAAATATCAGATGGTTGGCATTGTGCACTGGAAAATAACCTAGACATGAGCAACACTGCCATATTCTGATGCTTCAAAGTGAATAATACAGCAGACGCCTTGTTTCTAATAGGTCTAATTCTGACCTGGTGGACAAACAGAAATTGTATTTTAAAAGCTGCTCTGGGAACTGTTAATTGCCAAAGCTAATGACTGTCCCATCCCCAGAAGATACTGGCACTGAACAGTAACCTCAAATACCTACATAACAGAGACTTTTCTTTGCAATTTTTACTCTAAAACTGTAAACAGTGACTAAGCTGTTTGTATTGGAAGTGTTATTCACTGAATCATTGAAATTACCCTGTCCAGAAGGAAAGGTCAGAGGCTTGTGGATTCCTCTAATTGGCCCAGAGATCGAGTTCATGTTACCACTGTCAGGACCAGGTACACCTGGAGCAGTCCCCTCAACCAGACATGAAGGTGTGGGGCAGGGGCACATCGGCACCAATTGGCAATTAATGGCAGCATTTGGCAGGTCATGGGGCCTCCTCTGAGATACCCGGAAAAGAAATGAAGTGCTTAACATTTTGTATTTTGAGGAGAGATCATAAATTAAAAGTCAGTATGATGGAGGAAGAAAAGGAGCCTTCCTGGGGCAAGTAGGTTCTAATTATAATTGGAGACCTGGAGAGAAAACAAATTGCATTTGGCAGCATGAAAATAAATGATTATGTGTCAGGGTTAAAGAAAAATCTCTTCTGTTTGAAGTGGGGAGTTGCTTTGGAATCTAAAGGGGGTTACTGCCTAGATAGAAGATAGGGGAGAGGAACGTTATGAACTTATGGAGAATGAATGTAGTATGTTTGATCCTAGTTGAAGTATAGTTAATGTTAGAAATAATGAGAGAGGCCAGGCGTGGTGGCTCATGCCTGTAATCCCAGCATTTTGGGAGGCCAAGGCAGGTGGATTGCCTGAGCTCAGAAGTTCGAGACCAGCCTGACCAAAATGACAAAACCCTGTCTACCAAAAATACAAAAATAAGGCAGGTGTGGTAGTGGGCACCTGTAGGCCCAGCTACTGAGGAGGCTGAGGCAAGAGAATCACTTGAACCCAGGAGGCAGAGGTTTCAGTGAGCCAAGATTGCGCCACTGCCCTCCAGCCTGGGAAATAGAGTGAGATCCTGTCTCAAACAAAAAGAAAAGAAATAATGACAGTCTCTGAGCAAAGTGGGACCAGACTGAGCAGTTTGGTTTTTTTTATCTTCTGAGTATAATGACGTGAAAAGTTTTATTTTGTAGTTCAACTTCACTCAGCTGCCTTGAGTTGGCTGCCTGGAACACCATGTCAAAGATTCTGAGGCCGTGTTTGCACTTTTCAGAAAAGATTAACAATATCTGCCCTGGGAGCTGGATGGCGTCTGCATGCTTCACGTCTTCTGACTTAGGGTTATCGTAGAGAAGAGCCACTAGGAGTTCAAAAGCAAACTAACTCTATTAAACATAGAAATAGTGTTGAAACCTATGTGCCTACTACAAGAGATACAATTTCCTCCTAAATTTTTACATTTCAAAACTTGTGCTAAAAAACAGATGCAATAAGAATTGTATCTTGAATTTAACTTGCTTATTGATTCATTCAAGTATTTTGGTGTGCCTACTAGAAGGGTAGCACCAGGGATAAATGATAGGCATGACAAATTGCTTCTGAGCTCCAAGAATTCACAGTCTAGTACAGGAGACAGGCAAGTAAACAAATCACAAGAGCTGCAGAGCTCTTGAGCATACAATTGAGGATACTGGGGTAGGTGAAAAATGGCCCCCCAAGATATCCACATCCCAATCCTTAGAATCTGTGAATGTTCCCCTATATGGCAAAAAAGGGTCTTTGTGGGTGTGATTAAGTTAAGGATCTTGAGATGGGAGGTTATCTTGGATTATCAGGGTAGGCCCTCAATACAATCACATATGTCCTTATAAAAGGGACGCAAGGGTTTGACACAGACAGAAGATGATAAAGCAATGTGAACACTGGGGCAGAGAATGGAGTGATGCAACCACAAACCATAAACCATGGAATTCTGGCAACCACCAGAAACTGGAAGCTGGAAGAGGCAAGGAACAAATTCCCCCTTAGAGTCTCTGGAGGGACCACGGTCTTGCCAATATGTGATTTCAGTCCAGTAATACTGAGTTCAGATTTCCAGCCTCTAGCAGTGTTACAGAATACATTTGTGTTACTTGAATCCATAATATTTGCAATAATTTGTTACAACAACCATCAGAAACTAATACAGATGCTCTTGAGAGCTCATGGGAAAGTGGCTCATAATCAGGGTTCCTGGGTCAAGTCTGGGAAATGATTCCGGCTAATTTAGACAAAAAGACTCTCTGGAAGACTATGGGGGGAAGGACTTCAATATGTGGCTCATGGATCTAGAAGGGCTGGAAGAGCAAGCTCAGAAGGTGAGAGTGTTATCAGGAAAGTTTCCGAGACACATGGCACCAAAATATGTTAACGGCAGTAGTTATCCATACAGGTCCGCAGCAACCTCAATTCTTGCCTCCTCAGAAGAAAGAATTTGAGGGGTATAAAGCAGAAAGAGAGACCAAGGCAAGTTTTAGAGCAGGAGTTAGTTTATTAAAACTAATTTAACTTATTAGAGCAGTAATGAAAGGAAGGAAAGCACACTTGGAAGACGGTCAAGTGGGCAACTTGAGAGACCAAGTGCATGGCTTTACCACTTGACTTGGGGTTTTATATGTGAACATATTTCCAGTGTCTTCCATTACTTCTCCCCACTCCTGAGATCTTATTGGGAAGCCACTGATTACCAGTTTCAGGTGTGTTTTATCTATCTATTAGGAGACTGCCTTTCCCTGGTGCCGGCTGTGACCAATTATTACTTTAGAGGGACAGCTAACAACCACCTGACTATCACTGATGGTTGCCCAATACTCCTTGTGTGTTTGGGAAGCCCTCTCCTGCCCTGCTTATACCTGACTAGCTGCTACTATACCAGGAAGACCCCAATAGGCTCCAAACACCAAATGGAAAGAACAATTCTTCCATGAGGCAGTTATCCCTGCCCCTGGTAACAGGAAATAAATTCTGGCCATCTCTTTTATCTTTGTTTCACTCACTTGTGATCCAAAATTCCAAAAAGTAGGGTCAGATTGGGTGAGACCTAGACTGTTAGGGGTTGGGAGGGAAAGAATGTCCCCCTCTACAGTTTCCTCAGTGGTACAAGGAGTAAAGGATCCCACAAATACTATTATAAGACAATTCTTCCCCAAACTTGGTAGGGTTTTAGATGCTAACAACAAGAAATAACAATAATATAACCAGAAATAACAAATATCCATACCGGAAGACACCTAATTCTTTTGGGGTGGCTTTTGGAAAAAGTTGATATGCAAGCTGGAACCTTAAAAAAAAACAGTGGAAGTCAGCTGTGAGTGTTTTAGGGTTGAATTATTTCACATGCCTGCACCCAAATAAAGCCCTGATATGTTAATATCTCAGCTGACTGACCCGCTCATCAGCCCCGGCTCCCATTTTCATGTCTTATTGTTTTAATCCTGACCACAAAGTGTGAAATCATCCAAAGAGACTTGACAAGGAAAAATAAGAATATGGGGTTGAAACCAAAAGATATCACATATGGGCCCTTCTGGACCTCACTGTTCCTATGTCCTCAGGGCTTCACCTGGGAATCCCGCATAATCAAGGGCACCGAGAGCAAAAGTGCCATTGTTGTAATTAATGAAATGTGTATTATATTGCTTAGCAACCCCGTTCTGTTTGTGTGACTAACCCCTTGCCTAAACACATAAGAGTATAACTTTGGCTCGCTGGAGAATATAACTGAGTCACAACTCTACTTTTATGAGATCCGGGAAGAATAAAACTTTATTTACCTACCTGGTTGCCTGTAGTTCCTAAAATGAAGCAGAGCTCTAAGACCTTCAGGTGAGATGACTCAGAAGACTAAAGGAGGATAATGAGGATTAATGGGAACAGCAAGTTTCATGAATAGGCTGAAAATAAATTCTATTATTATTCTTCCAATGAAGTGGAAAGATCCAGTCTGAGGAGTCTTTGTCAGCCTGGGCACCAGTATAAAGTCCAAGATGGTCAGTAAAGTCAGTAGGATTAATGTTAGACACAGTCAATCCCTTGCCATTGTTCTTAAATTGGGCCTTTATGTCTAGAAGTTTCCTGGGAAGAATGGAATGCTTATGCTGTATGGATGAGATTAAAAGCAAATTTACTAAACATTTAGCTAAAGCGTACCCAACTATTTACAGATAGCCTATGTTATTATGGATATAAATGAGTCTATAAGCAAGCGATTCCCATTTAAGCCACTGGAATCCACCATTGCTTCATAACTTCCCCTGACAGGCTGTTCCTCAGAGTCGTGGTCTGTCTCTTCTTTGCCCTAACATTTCCTTGTCCCACCTCCAGGGTAAGCACAATCAAGTAAAGGGGTCAAACAACCTGTCACTTGGCAGTTGTGTGCCATTAGCAACTCTCAGAGTCCAAGATTCCTGATCTGTAATTTGCACAAAATAATGGTACTTCAGAAGGTTGTTCTTGAAATTTATCAGATACTGTGAGATACTATCACTACCTGGCACATAAGAAACACTCAGTCAATAGTAACTACTTTGCATTGGGTTGGAATCCCAGCTAGACCACTTATCAGCTGTTGACTTTGTACAAACTAATTTACGTATCCAAGCTTCCATTTTCTTCTATGTATAAGAGTGATAACAATGCCTATCTTATGAGAAATTCTTGAGGGTATTAAATGATATAATATGTAGAAATTAATATGACACAGAATGGGTATTCAATTAGTAGTCATTAACTAGTGGGAACAACTTTACTGTTTCTACCCATTGTCTCTCTTAGGTGGGTTAAGCTAATGATTGGATAATTAGGGATATCTGGTTCTTTCCTCCTAAAAAGATGAATTTCTCTAAGTTACTATGATTTTTAAAAATAAGGAGAGATAATCTCTTCTACAGCTTGATGTACCTTGTGCCTATGACACAACAGATGCAAAATAAAATTGAATTTTTAAAAATGTCTCCTCTGTCCCTGATTTCTTGCCCTGCACCAGCTCCCAACAGCTTTCTACTCCACCTCATATTGTTTCTTGAAAATCTTTTCTTTTTTATTTTAAATTTTAGTTTTTGTGGGTACATAGTAGGTATATATATTGATGGGGTACCTGAGATATTTTCATGCAGGCGTAATAATCACATCATGGTAAATGGGGTATCCATCCGTTCAAGCATTTATCCTTTGTATTGCAAACAATCTAGTTTTTTTTTTAGTTATTTTTAAATGTACAATTAAGTCATTATTTACTATAATTACCCTGTTGTGTTATCAAATACTAGGTCTTACTCATTTTTTTCCATTTTTTTGTACCCCTTAACCATACTCACTTCCTCCTGATGCCCCACTACTCTTCCCTGCCTCTAGTAACCATCCTTCTACTTTCTATCTCCATGAGTCCAGTTGTTTTAATTTTCAGCTCTCACACAAAGTGAGAACATACAAACTTTGTCTTTCTGTGTCTGGCTACTTTCACTTAATGACCTACAGTTCCACCCATGTTGTTGCAAATGATTGGACCTCATTCTTTTTTATGGCTAAATAGTACTCCATTGTGTATAAGTACCACGTTTTCTTTAACCATTCATCTGTTGATGGACACTTAGATCACTTCCAAATCTTGGCTACTGTGAATAGTACTGTATTAAACATGAAAGTGGAGATAGCTCTTTGATATCCTGATTTCCTTTCTTTTGGGTGTATACCTAGCAGTGGGACTGCTGGATTGTATAGTTTATCATATAGCTTTTTGAGGAGTCTCCATAGTAGTTGTACTATAATTCTCCATAGTAGTTGTACTAATTTCCATTCCACCAACAGTATACAAGGGCTCCATTTTCTCCACATCCTTGTCAGCATTTGTTATTGCCCATCTTTTGGATAAAAGCCATTTTAACTGGCATGAGATGATATCTTATTGTAGTTTTGATTTGCATTTCTCTGATGATCAATGATGTTGAGCACCTTTTCATACACCTATTTGCCATTTGTATATCTTCTTTTGAAAAATGTCTAATCATATCTTTTGCCCATTTTTAAATTAGATTATTAGATTTTTTTCCTGTATGGCTGTTTGAGCTCCTTATTTTGCTGGTTTTTAATCCCTTATTAGATAGTTTGAAATATTTTCCCCCATTCTGTGTGTTGTCTCTTCACTTTGTTGATTGTTTCCTTTGCTGTGCAGAAGTTTTTTAACTTGATGTGATCCCATTTGTCCATTTTTGCTTTGGTTGCCTGTGCTTATGGGGTATTACTCAAGAAATCTTTGCCCACTTCAACATCCTAGAGAGTTTCCTCAATGTTTTCTTTGAGGAGTTTCATAGTTTGAAATCTTAGATTTTGGTCTTTAATCTACTTACATTTGATTTTTTTATATGGCAAGAGAAAGGGGTCTAGTTTCATTCTTTTGCATAAGGATATCCAGTTTTTCCAGCACCATTTATTGAAGAGACTGTCCTTTTCCGCACTGTATGTTCTTGGCACTTTTGCAAAAAATGAGTTCACCGTAGATGTATGGATTTGATTCCAGCTTCTCTCTTCTGTTCTATTGGCTATGTGTCTGTTTTTATGCCAGTACTATGCTCTTTTGGTTACTATAGCTCTGTAGTATAATTTGAATTCAGGTAACATGACTCCTCCAGTCTTTTTCTTTTTGCTCAGGATAGTTTTGGCTATTTTGCCCAGGATAGTTTTGGCTATTTGGGTCTTTTATAGTTCCAAATAAATTTTAGGATTTTTTTCCATTTCTGTGAAGAATGTCATTTTTATTTTGATAAGGATTACATTGAATCTGCACATTGCTTTAGATAGTATGGACATTTTAACAATATTGACTCAATCCAGAATATGAAATACCTTTACATATTTTGGGGTCTGCTTCAGTTTCTTTCATCAGTGTGTTACAGTTTTCATTGCACAGGTATTTCGCTTCTTCAGTTAATTCCTAGTATTTTATTTGTAGCTATTGTAAACAAGATTACTTTCTTGATTTATTTTACAGATTGTTCTCTGTTTGCATATAGAAATGCTACTGATTTTTGTATGTTAAGTTTGTATCCTCCAACTTTACTGAATTTTTTTTATCAGTCCTAATTATTTTTTCGAGGAGGCTTAGGTTTTTAAAACTATAAGATCATATCATGTACAAACAAGGATAATTTGACTTCTTCCTTTCCATTTTGAATGCCTTTGTTTCTTTCTCTTGTCTGATTGCTCTAGCTAGGACTTCCAGTACTATGTTGAATACCAGTGATGAAAGTAGGCACCCTTGTTGTGTTCCTGGTCTTAGAGGAAAGGCTTTCAGTTTTTCCCCATTCTGTATGATACTAATTGTGGGTTTGTTATATATGGCTTTTATTGTTTGAAGTATATTCCTTCTATACCCAGTTTTATTAGGGATTTTTAGTCATGAAGGGATATTGAATTTTATCAAATGCTTTTTCAGCATCAATTGAATGATCATATGGTTTTTGTCCTACAATTATGTTGACATGATGTATCACATTGATTAATTTGTGTAGGCTGAGCCATCCTTGCCTCCCTGGATAGATTCCACTTGGTGATGATGAATATCTTTTTAATGTGTTGTTGAATTTGGTTTGCTAGTATTTTATTGAAGATTTTTGAACCAACGTTCATCAGGGTTATTGGCCTGAGGCCATCTTTTTCTTTTCTTCTTCTTCTCCTTCTCCTTCTCTTGTCCTTCCTCTTCTCCTCCTTCTCCTTTTTAATGAGTCTTTGTCTGGTTTAGGTATCAGGGTAAACATAGTCCTCAAACGATGAGTTTGGAAGTATTCCCTTCTCTATTTTTTGGAATAGTTTGAGTAGGATTGTTATTAGTTCTTGTTTAAATGTTTGGTAAAATTCAGCAGTGAAGTCATTGAATCCTGGATTTTTCATTGCTGGCAGGCTTTTATTATGGCTTCAGTCTAATAACTTGTTATTGGTATGTTCAGGTTTTGGATTTCTCCATGGTTCAATCTTGGTAGGTTGTATGTGTCTAAGAATTTATTTCTTCTAGGTTTACCAGTTTATTGGCATATAGTTGCTCACAGTAGCCTATAATGATCCTTTGAATTTCTGTAATATTGGTTGTAATATCTCCTTTTTCATCTCTCATTTATTTATTTTTATCTTTTCTCTCTTTTCCTAGTCTTGCCGAAGGTTTGTCATTTTGTTTACCTTTTCAAAAAACCAACTTTTAGTTTCATTTATCTTTTGTATTGTTTTCTTCATTTCAATTTCATTTATATCTGCTCTGATCTTTATTCTTTCTTTTCTTCTACTAACTTTGGGTTTGGTTAGCTCTTGCTTTTCTAGTTCTTAAAATGCATCATTAGGTTATTTATTTGAAGTTTTTGTCTTTTTGGATATATAGGTGCTTATAGCTATAAACTTTCCTCTTTTGCTGTATCCCATAGGTTTTGGTATGTTGTGTTTCCATTATCATTTGTTTCAAGAAATTTGGTAATTTATTTCTCTATTTCTTTATTGACCACTGGTCATTCAGGAGCATATTGTTTAACTTACATGTGTTTGTATAGTTTCCAAAATTCTTCTTGTTATTGATTCCTAATTTTATTCCATTGTGATCTGAGAAGACACCTGAATTTAAGATAATTTCAAATTTTTTTGAATTTTTTAAAGACTTGTTTTGTGGCCTAATGTATGGTCAATCCTTGAGAGTAATCTATGTGCTGAGGAGAAGAATGTGTATTCTGCAGCTGTCAGATGAAGTGTTCTGTAAATATCTGTTACTTCCATTTAGCCTATAGTGCAGGTTAAATCTTATTTTTTTTTTTCCTCTTGATTTTCTCTTTGAATGATCTGTCCATTGCTGAAAGTGGAGCATTGAAGTCTCCAGCTATTTTTATATTGGGGGCTATCTCTCTTTTTAGCCCTAATAATATTCATTTTATATATCTTGGTGCTCTAGTGCTGGGTGCATATATATTTATAATTGTTGTATCCTCTTGCCACACTGACCCCTTTATCATTATATAATGACCTTTCTCTTTTTATAGTTTCTGCCTTGAAATCTATTTTGTCTGATATAAGTGTAGCCACTCCTCCTCTTTTTTTTTTTTTTTTTTTTTTTGGTATTCATTGGCATGGAATATCTTTTTCCATCCCTTTACTTTCAGGCTATGTGTTTTCTATAGATGAAGTGTGTTTCTGTAGGCAACAGATCAGTGGGTCTTTTTAATCCATTCAGCCACTCTATATCTTTTGATTGGAAAGTTTAGTATATTTACATTAAATGCTATTAGTAAGGACTTACTCCTGCCATTTTGTTGTTTGTTTTCTGATTGCTTTGTGGTCTGCTCTTCCTTCTTTCCTTCATTTCTGTCTTCCTTTTAGTGAAAGTGATTTCCTCTGGTAATACGTTTTAATTTCTTGCTTTTTATTTTTTGTGTATCTGTGTATATCTTTTTGGTTTGAGGTTATCAAGAACCTTGCAAATAATATCTTATAACCCATAATTTTAAACTGATGATAACTTGCCACTGGTTGCATAAACTACAACAAGCAAAGAGAAAACTAAGAAAAACCGTACACTTTAACTTTGTCCCAAGCTTATTAACTTTTTATTGTTTCTATTTATATCTTATTGTACTGTGTTTTGAAAAGTTGTTGTAGTTATTATTTTTTATCTGTTCATTATTTAGTCTTTCTACTCAAGATATGAGTAGTTTATGCACAACAATTGTAGTCTTATAATATTCTGTAGTTTTCTGTGTTCTTACCATTACCAGTGAGTTCTGCACCTCCAGATGATTTCTTATTGCTCATTAACATCCTTTCCTTTCAGATTGAAGAACACTTCATCTGATAGCTGCAGAATACACATTCTTCCCCTCAGCACATGGATTACTCTCAAGGACTGACCATATGTTAGGCCACAAAACAAGTCTTAAAATTTTTTTTTTAAATTGAAATTATCTTAAATTCAGGTATCTTCTCAGATTACAATGGAATAAAATTAGAAATCAATAACAAGAGGAATTTTGGAAACTACACAACACATGTAAGTTAAACAATATGCTCCTGAATGACCAGTGGTCAATGAAGAAATGCATTCTTGTAGGATACATGTGGTGTTAGTGAAATCCTTCAGCTTTTGTTCATCTGGGAAAGTATGTCTCATCGATGACTGAAGGATATTTTCACTAAATATACTAATCTAGAATAAAAGTTTTTTTTTTTTCTTTCCGCACTTTAGATATGTCATGCCACTCTCTCCTGGCCTTAAGGTTTCCACTGAGAAGTCTGCTGCTGCCAGACTTACTGGAGTGCCATTGTATGTTATTTGTTTCTTTTTTTCTTTTTTTATTATACTTTAAGTTATAGGGTACATGTGCACAACGTGCAGGTTTGTTATATATGTATACATGTGCCATGTTGGTGTGCTGCACCCATTAACTTGTCTTTTACATTAGGTATATCTCCTAATGCTATACCTCCTCCCTTCCCCCACCCCATGACAGGCCCTAGTGTGTGATGTTCACCTTCCTGTGTCCAAGTGTTCTCATTGTTCAGTTCCCTGTGAGTGAGAACATGCGGTGTTTGGTTTTCTGTCCCTGCGATAGTTTGCTCAGAATGATGGTTTCCAGCTTCATCCATGTACCTACAAAGGAAATGAACTCGTCCTTTTTTATGGCTGTATAATATTCCATGGTGTATATGTGCCACATTTTCTTAATCCAGTCTATCATTGATGGACGTTTGAGTTGGTTCCAAATCTTTGCTATTGTGAATAGTTCCGCAATAAACATATGTGTGCATGTGTCTTTATAGCAGCATGATTTATAATCCTCTGGGTATATATCCAGTAATGGGATGTCTGGGTCAGATGGTATTTCTAGTTCTAGATCCTTGAGGAATCGCCACTCTGTCTTCCACAATAGTTGAACTAGTTTACAGTCCCACCAACAGTGTAAAAGTGTTCCTATTTCTCCACATCCTTTTCAGCACCTGTTGTTTCCTGACTTTTTAATGATCACCATTCTAACTGGTGTGAGATGGTATCTCATTGTGTTTTGATTTGCATTTCTCTGATGACCAGTGATGATGAGCATTTTTTCCTGTGTCTGTTGGCTGCATAAATGTCTTCTTTTAATAAGTGTCTGTTCATATCCTTTGATATGATGATATCATATCCTATGATATGACTTTTTGATGGGGTTGTTTGGTTTTTTCTTGTAAACTTGTTTGAGTTCTTTGTAGATTCTGGAAATTAGCCCTTTCTCAGATGAGTAGATTACAAAAATTTTCTCCCATTCTGTAGTTGCCCGTTCACTCTGCTGGTAGTTTCTTTTGCTGTGGATAAGTTCCTTAATTTAATTAGATCCCATTTGTCAATTATGGCTTTTGTTGCCACTGCTTTTGGTATTTTAGACATGAAGTCCTCACCCATGGCTATGTCCTGAATGGTATTACATAGGTTTTCTTCTAGGGTTTTATGGTTTTAGGTCTAACATTTAAGTCTTTAATCCATCTTGAATTAATTTTTGTATAAGGTGTAAGGAAGGGATCCAGTTTCAGCTTTCTACATATGGCTAGCCAGTTTTCCCAGCACCATTTATTAAATAGGGAATCCTTTCCCCAATTCTTGTTTTTGTCAGGTTTGTCAAAGATCAGATGGTTGTAGATGTGTGGTATTATTTCCAAGGGCTCTGTTCTGTTCCATTGGTCTATAGCTCTGTTTTGGTACCAGTATCATGCTGTTTTGGTTACTGTAGCCTTGTAGCATAGTTCAAAGTCAGGTAGCATGATGCCTCCAGCTTTGTTCTTTTTGCTTAGGATTCTTTTGGCAATGTGGGCTCTTTTTTGTTTCTGTATGAATTTTAAAGTCTTTTTTCCCCCAATTCTGTGAAGAAAGTCATTGGTAGCTTAATGGGGATGGCTTGAATCTATAAATTACCTTGGGCAGTATGACCATTTTCACGATATTGATTCTTCCTATCCATGAGCATGGAATGTTCTTCCATTTGTTTGTATCCTGTTTTATTTCATTGAGCAGTGGTTTGTAGCTCTCCTTGAAGAAGTCCTTCACATCCCTTGTAAGTTGGATTCCTAGGTATTTTATTCTCTTTGAAGCAATTGTGAATGGGAGTTCACTCATGATTTGGCTCTCTGTTTGTCTGTTATTGGTGTATAAGAATGCTTGTGATTTTTGCACATTGATTTTGTATCCTGAGACTTTGCTGAAGTTGCTTATCAGCTTAAGGAGATTTTGGGGAGACGATGGGGTTTTCTAAATATACAATCATGTCATCTGCAAACAGGAACAATTTCACTTCCTCTTTTCCTAATTGAATACCCTTTATTTCTTCTCCTGCCTGATTGCCCTGGCCAGAACTTCCAACACTTTGTTGAATAGGAGTGGTGAGAGAGGGCATCCCTGTCTTGTGCCAGTTTTCAAGGGGAATGCTTCCAGTTTTTGCCCATTCAGTATGATACTGGTTGTGGGTTTGTCATAAATAATTCTTATTATTTTGAGATATATTCCATCAATACTGAATTTATTGAGAGTTTTTAGCATGAAGGGGTGTTGAATTTTGTCAAAGGCCTTTTCTGCATCTATTGAGATAATCATGTGGTTTTTGTCTTTGGTTTTGTTTATAAGCTGGATTATGTTTATTGATTTGTGTATATTGAACTAGCCTTGCATCCCAGGGATGAAGCCCACTTGACATGATGGATAAGCTTTTTGATGTGCTGCTGGTTTCGGTTTGCCAGTATTTTATTGAGGATTTTTGCATCGATGTTCATCAGGGATACTGGTCTAAAATTCTCTTTTTTTGTTGTGTCTCTGCCAGGCTTTGGTATCAGGATGATGTTGGCCTCATAAAATGAGTTAGGGACGATTCTCTCTTTATCTATTGATTGAATAGTTTCAGAAGGAGTGGTACCATGTCATCCTTGCACCTCTGATAGAATTTGGCTGTGAATCCGTCTGGTCCTGGACTTTTTTTGGTTGGTAGGCATTAATTATTGCCTCAATTTCAGAGCTTGTTCTTGGTCTATTCAGGGATTCAACTTCTTCTTGGTTTAGTCTTGGGAGAGTGTATGTGTCCAGGAATTTAATCATTTCTTCTAGATTTTCTAGTTTATTTGCATAGAGGTGTTTATAGTATTCTCTGATGGTAGTTTGTATTTCCGTGGGATCGGTGGTGATATCCCCTTTATCATTTTTTATTGCGTCTATTTGATTCTTCTCTCTTCTTTATTAGTCTTGCTAGCAGTCTATCAATTTTGTTGATCTTTTCCAAAAACCAGCTCCTGGATTCATTGATTTTTTTGAAGGGTTTTTTTTTTGTGTGTGTGTGTCTCCATCTCCTTCAGTTCTGCTCTGATCTTAGTTATTTCTTGCCTTCTGCTAGCTTTTGAATGTGTTTGCTCTTGCTTCTCTAGTTCTTTTAATTGTGATGTTAGGGTGTCAGTTTTACATCTTTCCTGCTTTCTCTTGTGGGCATTTAGTGCTATAAATTTCCCTCTACACACTGCTTTAAATGTGTCCCACAGATTCTGGTACATTGTGTCTTTGTTCTCATTGGTTTCAAAGAACATCTTTATTTCTGTCTTCATTTCGTTAGGTACCCAGTAGTCATTCAGGAGCAGGTTGTTCAGTTTCCATGTAGTTGAGCGGTTTTGAGTGAGTTTCTTAATCCTGAGTTCTAGTTTGATTGCACTATGGTCTGAGAGACAGTTTGTTATAATTTCTATTATTTTACATTTGCTGAGGAGTGTTTTACTTTCAACTATGTGGTCAATTTTGGAATAAGTGCGATGTGGTGCTGAGAAGAATGTATATTCCATTGATTTGGGGTGGAGAGTTCTGTAGATGTCTATTAGGTCCACTTGGTGCAGAGCTGAGTTCAAGTCCTGGATATCCTTGTTAATTTTCTGTCTCGTTGATCTGTCTAATGTTGACAGTGGGGTTTTAGAATCCCCCATTATTATTGTGTGGGAGTCTAAGTCTCTTTGTAACTCTCTAAGGACTTGCTTTATGAATCTGCGTGCTCCTGTATTGCGTGCACATATATTTAGGATAGTTAGGTCTTCTTGTTGAATTGATCCCTTTACCATTATGTAATGGCCTTCTTTGTCTCTTTTCATCTTTGTTGGTTTAAAGTCTGTTTTATCAGAGACTAGGATTGCAACCCCTGCCTTTTTTTGTTTCCCATGCTTGGTAGATCTTCTGCCACCCCTTTATTTTGAGCCTATGTGTGTCTCTGCTTGTGAGATGGGTCTCCTGAATACAGCACACTGATGGGTCTTGACTCTTTATCCAATTTGCCAGTCTGTGCCTTTTAATTGGAGAATTTAATCCATTTACATTTAACGTTAATATGTTATGTGTGAATTTGATCCTGTCATTATGATGTTAGCTGGTTATTTTGCTTGTTAGTTGATGCAGTTTCTTCCTAGCATCGATGGTCTTTACATTTTGGCATGTTTTTGCAGTGGCTGGTACTGATTGTTCCTTTCCATATTTAGTGCTTCCTTCAGGAGCTCTTGTAGGGCAGGCCTGGTGGTGACAAAATCTCTCAGCATTTGCTTGTCTGTAAAGGATTTTATTTCTCCTTCACTTATGAAGCTTAGTTTGGCTGGATATGAAATTCTGGGTTGAAAATTCTTTTCTTTAAGAATGTTGAATATTGGCCCCTACTCTCTTCTGGCTTGTAGAGTTTCTGCTGAGAGATCCACTGTTAATCTGATGGGCTTCCCTTTGTGGGTAATCCGACCTTTCTCTCTGGCTGCCCTTAACATTTTTTCTTTCATTTCAACTTTGGTGAATCTGACAATTATGTGTCTTGGAGTTGCTCTTCTCGAGGAGTATCTTTGTAGTGTTCTCTGTATTTCCTGAATTTGAATGTTGGCCTGTCTTGCTAGGTTGGGGAAATTCTCCTGGATAATATCCTGCAGAGTGTTTTCCAACTTGGTTCCATTCTTCCCATCACTTTCAGGTACACCAATCAGACGTGGATTTGGTCTTTTCACATAGTCTCAAATTTCTTGGAGGCTTTGTTTCTTTTTATTCTTTTTTCTCTAAATTTCTCTTCTTGCTTCATTTCATTCATTTGATCTTCAATTACTGATACCCTTTCTTCCAGTTGATTGAATCAGCTACTGAAGCTTTTGCATTTGTCACATAGTTCTCATGTCATGGTTTTCAGCTCCATCAGGTCATTTAAGGACTTCTCTACACTGGTTATTCTAGTTAGCCATTCGTCTAATTTTTTTTCAAGGTTTTTAGCTTATTTGCAATGGGTTCGAACTTCCTCCTTTAGCTTGGAGAAGTTTGATCATCTGAAGCCTTCTTCTCTCAACTTGTCAAAGTCATTCTCCATCTAGCTTTGTTCCATTGCTGGCAAGGAGCTGCATTCCTTTGGAGGGGGAGAGGTGCTCTTATTTTTAGAATGTTCAGCCTTTCTACTCTGTCTTTTATCCATCTTGGTGGTTTTATCTACCTTTGGTCTTTGATGATGGTGACGTACAGATGGGGTTTTGGTGTGGATGTCCTTTCTGTTTGTTAGTTTTCCTTCTAACAGTCAGGACCCTCAGCTGCAGGTCTGTTGGAGTTTGCTGGAGGTCCACTTCAGACCCTGTTTGCCTGGGTATCACCAGCGGAAGCTGCAGAACAGCAAATATTGTTGAACAGCAAATGTTGCTGCCTGATTGTTCCTCTGGAAGCTTCGTCTCAGAGGGGTACCTGGTCATGTGAGGTGTCAGTCTGCCTCTACTGGGGGGTGCCTCCCAGTTAGGCTACTCCAGGGTCAGGGACCCACTTGAGGAGGCAGTCTGTCCGTTCTCAGATCTCAAACTCCGTGCTGGGAGAACCACTACTCTCTTAAAAGCTGTCAGACAGGGACATTTAAATCTGCAGAGGTTTCTGCTGCCTTTTGTTCAGCTATGCCCTGCCCCCAGAGGTGGAGTCTACAGAAGCAGGCAGGCTTCCTTGAGCTGTGGTGGGCTCCATCCAGTTCGAGCTTCTCAGACACTTTGTTTACCTACTCAAGCCTCAGCAATGGTGGGCGCCCCTCCCCCAGCCTTACTGCCACCTTGCAGTTAGATCTCAGATTGCTGTGCTAGCAATGAGCGACGCTCTGTGGGCATGGGACCCTCTAAGCCAGGCACAGGATATAATCTCCTGGTGTGCCATTTGCTAAGACCCTTGGAAATGTGCAGTATCAGGGTGGCAGTGACCCGATTTTCCAGGTGCTGTCTATCACGGCTTCTCTTGGCTAGGAAAGGGAATTCCCTGACCCTTGCACTTCTGGGGTAAGGCGATGCCTTGCCCTGCTTCAGCTCTCGCTCGGTGGGCTGCACCCACTGTCTTGCACCCACTGTCCGACACACCCCAGTGAGATGAACCCGGTACCTCAGTTGGAAATGCAGAAATCACCCTGTCAGGCCTCTGAGCCCAAGCCAGGCCATCGCATCCCCTGTGACTTTCACTACATGCCCACATGGCCTGAAGTAACTGAAGAATCACAGAAGAAGTGAAAATGCCCTGCCCCTGCCTTAACTGATGACATTCCACCACAAAAGAAGTGAAAATGGCCTGTTCCTGCCTTAACTGAGGACATTACCTTGTGAATTTTTCCTGGCTCATCCTGGCTCAAAAAGCTTCCCCACTGAGCATCTCGTGACCCCCACTCCTGCCACCAGAGAACAACCCCCCTTTGACTGTAATTTTCCTTTACCTACTCAAATCCTATAAAACGGCCCCACCTTTATCTCCCTTCGCTGACTCTCTTTTCGGACTCAGCCCTCCTGCACCCAGATGATTAAAAAGCTTTATTGCTCACACAAAGCCTGTTTGGTGGTCTCTTCACACAGACGTGCATGACATTTTGGTGCCGTGACTCAGATCAGGGAACCTGCCTTGGGAGATCAATCCCCTGTCCTCCTGCTCTTTGCTCCATGAGAAAGATCCACCTATAACCTCTGGTCCTCAGACCAACCAGCCCAAGGAACATCTCCACCAATTTTAAATCTGGTAAGTGGCCTCTTTTTACTCTCTTCTCCAACCTGTCTCACTATCCCTCAACCTCTTTCTCCTTTCAATCTTGATGCCACACTTCAATCTTTCCCTTCTCTTAATTTCAGTTCCCTTCCTTTTCTGGTAGAGACAAAGGAGATGCATTTTATCCGTGGACCCAAAACTCTGGTGCTGGTCACGGACTCGGGAAGACAGTCTTCCCTTGATGTTTAATCATGCGGGCATGCCTGCCTGATTATTCACCCACGTTTCAGAGGTATCTGACCAGGCAGGGATGCCTGTCTTGGTCCTTCACCCTTAGCAGCAAGTACCACTTTTCTGAGGGGGCAAGCACTCCCAACCCCTTCTCTCCCTGTCCCTACCCCTTCTCTGCTTTTCTGGGGGAGGGGCAAGAACCCCCGACCCCTTCTCTGCTTTTCTAGGGGGCAAGAACCCCCCAAACCCTTATCTCTGTGCCCTGATCCCTTATCTTCGCACCGTAACCCCTTATCTACATGTCCCAACCCCTTTCCTGCTTTTCTGGAGGGCAAGAAGCTCCCAACCCCTTCTCTCCGTGTCTGTACTCTCTCTTTTCTCTGGGCTTGCCTCCTTCACTATGGGCAACCTTCCAACCTCCATTCCTCCTTCTTCTCCCTTAGCCTGTGTTCTCAAGAACTTAAAACCTCTTCAACTCAAACCTGACCTAAAACCTAAATGCCTTATGTTTTTCTACAATGCCACTTGACCCCAATACAAACTCGACAGTAGTTCCAAATAGCCAGAAAATGGCACTTTCGATTTTTCCATCCTACAAGATCTAAATAATTCTTGTCGTAAAATGGGCAAACTGTCTGAGGTGCCTGATGTCCAGGCATTCTTTTACACATTGTTCCCTCCCTAGTCTCTCTTCCCAATGCGACTCATCCCAAGTCTTCCTTCTTTCCCTCCCACCTGTCCTCTCAGTCCCAACCCCAAGCATCGCTGAGTCTTTCTAATATTCCTTTTCTACAGACCCATCTGACCTCTACCCTCCTCCCCAGGCTGCTCCTCACCAGGCCGAGCTAGGTCCCAATTCTTCCTCAGCCTCTACTCCCTGACCCTATAATCCTTTTATCACCTCCCCTCCTCACACCTGGTCCAGTTTACAGTTTAATTTCGTGGCTAGCACTGCCAAACCTGCCCAGCAATTTCCTCTTAAAAAAAGTGGCTAGAGCTAAAGGCATAGTCAAGGTTAATGCTTCTTTTTCTTTATCCAGCCTCTCCCAAATCAGTTAGTGTTTAGGCTCTTTTTCATCAGATATGAAAAACCCAGCGCAGTTCATGGCTCATTTGGCAGCAACCCTGAGATGCTTTACAGCCCTAGACCCTAAAAGGTCAAAAGGCCGTCTTATTCTCAATATACATTTTATTACCCAATCTGCTCCCGACATTAAATAAAACCCAAAAAATTAAATTCTGGCCCTCAAACCCCACAACAGGACTTAATTAACCTCGTTTTTAAGGTGTATAATAATAGAGTAGAGGCAGCCAAGCAGCAACATATTTCTGAGTTGCAATTCCTTGCCTCCACTGTGAGAGAAAGCCCAGCCACATCTCCAGCACACAAGAACTTCCAAATGCCTGAACCGCAGTAGCCAGGCATTCCTCCAGGACTGCCTCCCCCAGGAGCTTGCTACAAGTGTCGGAAATCTGGCCACTAGGCCAAGGAATGTCCGCAGCCCAGAATTCCTCCTAAGTCGTGTCCCATCTGTGTGGGACCCCACTGGATATCGGACTATCCAACTCACCTGGCAGTCCCTTCCTTAGTGGCTGAAGACTGACACTGCACTATCGCCTCGGAAGCCTCCTGGACCATCACAGATGCTTTGGGTAACTCTTACAGTGAAGGGTAAGTCCATCCCCTTCTTAATCAATACAGAGGCTACCCACTCCACGTTACCTTCTTTCCAAAGGCCTGTTTCCCTTGCCTCCATAACTGTTGTGGATATTGATGGCCAGGTTTCTAAACTTCTTAAAACTCCCCAACTCTGGTGCCAACTTAGACAATATTCTTTTATGCGTTCCTTTTTAGTTTTCCCCACCTGCCCAGTTCCCTTATTAGGCCAAGACATTTTAAGTAAATTATCTGATTCCCTGACTATTCCTAGGCTACAGCTACATCTCATTGCCACCTTTTTCCCCAGCTCAAAACCTCCTTCACATCCTCCCCTTGTATCTCCCCACCTTAAACCACAAGTATAGGACCCCCCTACTCCCTCCTTGGCAACCGATCATGCACCCCTTACCATCCCGTTAAAACCTAATCACCCTTACCCCGCTCAATGCCGATATCCCATCCCACAGCACACTTTAAAAGGATTAAAGTCTGTTATCCCTCGCCTGTTACAGCGTGGTCTTTTAAAATAAACTCTCCTTACAATTCCCCCATTTTACCTGTCCTAAAACCAGACAAGCCTTGCAAGTTAGTTCAGGATCTGTGCCTTATCAACCAAATTGTTTTGCCTATCCACACTGTAGTGCCCAACCCATATACTCCCCTATCCTCAATGCCTCCCTCCACAACCCGTTATTCTGTTCTGGATTTCAAACATGCTTTCTTTACTATTCCTTTGCACCCTTCATCCCAGCCTCTCTTCCCTTTCACTTGGACTGACCCTGACACCCATCAGGCTCAGCAAATTACCTGGGCTGTACTGCTGCAAGGCTTCACAGACAGCCCCTATTACTTCAGTTAAGCCCAAATTTCTTCTTCATCTGTTACCTATCTTGGCATAATTCTCATAAAAACACACGTGCTCTCCCTGCTGATCATGTCCAGCTAATCTCCCAAACCCCAATCCCTTCTACAAAACAACAACTCCTTTCCTTCCTAGGCATGGTTAGTGTGGTCAGAATTCTTACACAAGAGCCGGGACCACGTCTTGTAGCCTTTCTGTCCAAACAACTTGACCTTACTGTTTTAGCCTAGCACTCATGTCTGTGTGCAGTGCTGCCACTGCTTTAATACTGTTAGAGGCCCTAAAAATCACCAACTATGCTCAACTCACTCTCTACAGTTCTCAAACCTTCCAAAATCTATTTTCTTCCCCCCCCTCCACTGCCATCGCTCAAGACAACGCTTATGCTGATAAGGCAGCTAAAAAAGCAGTCATCAAAAGGCATCAGATCCCATCTCTCAGGACAATGCTTATTCTGATAAGTTAGCTAAAAAAGCAGCTAGCATTCCAACTTCTATCCCTCACGGCAGTTTTCCTCCTTCACATTGGTCACTCCCACCTACTCCCCCACTGAAACTTCCACCTATCAATCTCTTCCCACACAAGGCAAATGGTTCTTAGACCAAGGAAAATATCTCCTTCCAGCCCCACAGCCACAATATTGCCTCTTACCACAGAATCTTCCTTCGGCTTAATCTCTCCCACTCTAGGTTCCCATGCCACCCCTAATCCCGCTTGAAGCAGCGCTGAGAAACATCGCCCATTATCTCTTCATACCACCCCCCAAAAATCTTCAGCACCCCAACACTTCAACACCACTTTGTTTTATTTTTCTTATTAATATAAGAAGGCAGGAATGTAAGGCCTCTGAGCCCAAGCGAAGCCATCGCATCCCCTGTGACTTGCACTATACGCCCAGATGGCCTGAAGTAACTGAAGAATCACAAAAGAAGTGAAAATGCCCTGCCCCTGCCTTAACTGATGACATTCCACCACAAAAGAAGTGAAAATGGCCTGTTCCTGCCTTAACTGAGGACATTACCTTGTGAAATTCCTTTTCCTGGCTCATCCTGGCTCAAAAAGCTCCCCCACTGAGCACCTCATGACCCCCACTCCTGCCTGCCAGAGAACAACCCCCCTTTGACTGTAATTTTCCTTTCCCTACCCAAATCCTATAAAACGGCCCCACCCTTATCTCCCTTCGCTGACTCTCTTTTCAGAATCAGCCCACCTGCACCCAGGTGATTAAAAAGCTTTATTGCTCACACAAAGCCTGTTTGGTGGTCTCTTCACATGGACGCGCATGACACACCTGTCTTCCGAATCGCTCACACTGGGAGCTGTAGACTGGAGCTGTTCTTATTCGGCCATCTTGGAACCCCTCTCCTGTTATTTGTTTCTTTTCCCTTGCTGCTTTCAGAATCCTTTCTTATTCTTGACCTTTGGGAGTTTGATTATGAAATGTCTTGAAGCAGTCTTATTTAGGTTAAATCTGCTTGGTGTTTTGTAACCTTCTTGTACTTTTTTTTTTTTTTTTTTTTTTTTGAGACGGAGTCTTGCTCTGTCGCCGGGGCTGGAGTGCAGTGGCCGGATCTCAGCTCACTGCAAGCTCCGCCTCCCGGGTCCACGCCATTCTCCTGCCTCAGCCTCCCGAGTAGCTGGGACTACAGACGCCCGCCACCTCGGCCGGCTAGTTTTTTTTGTATTTTTTAGTAGAGACGGGGTTTCACAGTGTTCGCCAGGATGGTCTCGATCTCCTGACCTCGTGATCTGCCCGCCTCGGCCTCCCAAAGTGCTGGGATTACAGGCTTGAGCCACCGCGCCCGGCCACCTTCTTGTACTTAAATATTGATCTTTTTCTCTAGGTTTGGGAAGCTCTCTGTTATTTTTTTTTACTCCAATCTGTCTTTTTACTTTTTACTCTAATCTCTCTCTCTCTACTACCTCTTGAAGGTCAGTAAGTCTTAGATTTGCCCTTTTGAGGCTATTTTCTAAATCCAGCAGGCATGCTTCTTTGTTTTTAATTTTTTCTTTGGTCTCCTCTTACTGTGTGTGTTCAGCCTGTCTTCAAGCTTACTGATTCTTTCTTCTGTTTGGTCAACTTTGCTGTTAAGAGACTCTGACGCATTTTTCAGTATGTCAATTGTATTTTTCAACTCCAGAATTTCTGCTTATTTTTAATTATTTCAAGCTGTTTGTCAAATTTGTCTAATAGAATTCTGAATTCCTTCTCTGTGTTATCTTGAGTTTCTTTGAGTTTCCTCAAAACAGCTATTTTGAATTTTCTGTCTGAAAGGTCACATATCTCTATCTCTCCAGGATTTGTCCCTGGTGCCTTATTTGGTTCATTTGGTGAGGTCATATTTTCCTGGATGATCTTGATGCTTATGGAGGTCCATTGGTGTCTGGGTATTAAAGAGTTAGGTATTTATTGCAGTATTTGCCACCTGGACTTGTTTGTACCCATCCTTCTTGGGAAGGTTTTCCAGGTACTTAAAGGGACTTGAATGATGTAATCTAAGTTTTTGGTCACTCCAACTATATCTGCATTATGGGACACCAATCCCAGTAATGCTGTGACTCTTGCAGACTCATAGATGTACTTCCTTGGTGTTCTTGGATAAGATCTGGAAGAACTATCTGGATTACCAGGCAGAGACTCTTATTCTTTTCTCTTACTTTTTCCCAGAGTCTCAGAATCTCTCTCTCTCTCTCTCTCTCTCTCTCTCTCTGCTGAGCTACCTGGAGGTGGGAGAGGCGTGACACAAGCACCCTCATGCTACCACAACTAGGAATGCACTGGGTTGGACCTGAAGGCAGTACAGCACTGGGTCTTGCCCAGGGCCAACAGTAACCATTGCCTGGCTACCGCCTATGTTTGCTCAAGGCCCTAGGGCTCTACAATCCGCAGATGGCAAAGTCAGCTAGGCTCTTGTCCTTCCCTCCAGGGCAGGTCCAGAGATGCTATCCGGGAGCCAGGGCCTGGAATCAGGCACTCCAGGAGCCCACTTGGTGCTCTACCCCACGGTACCCAAGCTGGTACCTAAGCAGCAAAACTCCCCTTTACTCTTCCCTCTCCTTTTCTCAAACAGAAGTAGTCTCTTCCCATAGCCACCACAGCTGGGAATGTACTGGGTCATAACTGAAACTAAGCATGTCTCTGAATCTCACCCAATGTCCATGTTGAGTACTGCCTGGCTACCACTGCTGATTATTCAGGGCCCAAGGACTCTTTGGTCTGCAGGTGATGAATCTTTCCAGGACTCTGTCCTTCCCTTCGAGGCAGGGGGTTCCCTTTCAGCCCAGGGTGTATCTAGACATGCCATCTGGGCATTAGGGCCTGGAGTGGGGTTCTCAGTACTCTACCTGCTGTCCTATCCTATGTGGCTAAGCTGGTATCCAAGTTGTAATACAAAGTACTCTTTTCTCTTCCCTTTCCTCTCCTCAAGCTGCACTGGCTGGGGTTAGTGGGGGTGAGGGGAGACACAAGCACTCCCTTGGTGATCCCAGCTGGTATCTTAGTCATGTGCCCCCTATATTTATTGACTTCAAGCCCAGCACAGCACCAGGACTTGCCCAGGAATTGCCGTCCTTATAGCCTAGACTGCCTTACAAGTTTATTTAAAACCCCAGAACCCTTTAGCCCACAGTGGTGAGGCTTGCCAGAACTAAGATTCCAGCCACTGGAATGGGTGATTCCCCTCTGCTTAGGGTTGGTCTAAATGCTCCTTCCATGGGCTCTGGCTGAGTTCTACCCAGTGTCGTTTTCTACTGTGAGAGGGCAGCACTCAGTTCCAATGAAAAGTACAGCAATCACTGTGCTCTCCCTCCCCTGAGCACACAGATTCTCCCTCCATGCCACAGAGGCACTGCTGGGGAATGAGAAGTGGGTGGCATCTGCAACTCAAGACTGTCTTTCTTACCATCTTTAGTATTTCATTCAGTGATATGAAGTTAAAACCAGAAACTGTCATTGCTCTCCTGATTTTTGATTCTTACGGAAGTGCCTTTTTGTGTGGATAGCTGTTTGCTTTGGCGTTCCTGTGTAGAGGATCATCGAGGAAGGCTTCTATTTGGCCATCTTGCCCTGCTTCCTCCTTGTGAATCTTATGTATTGGTTTGATGAGGGAGAATGTAAATCCAGAAAGCACAATATTGACAACAAATATTAAAATTTGAAAATTATATATTGTTTCCTTTCCTGTGATTAGGATTATGAGAATATGAAAAACCCCTTTCTTTAAAATGATTAAGGCTAGACACAATGGCTCATACCTATAACCCCAGCGCTTTGGGAGGTCAAAGTAGGAGCATTACTGGAACCCAGGAATTTGAGACCAGCCTGGGTAACATAACAAGACCCTATCTCTCCAAAAAACTAAAAAGTAGCCAGGTATGCCTGGCATATGCCTATAGGCCCAACGACTTAGGAGGCTGAGGGATGGGAACTGGTTAAGCCCAGGAGTTTGAGAGTTTGAGACTGCAGTGAGGTATGATCATGCCACTACACTCCAGCCTGTGTGACAGAGCAAGACCCTGTCTCTAAAAAACATAAAACAAAATCAAACAAAATAAAATAAGTAGCTATTTAAGTCATCATGTGAAGTTGTTGGTATTTAGAATGGGAGGTGGGAGGTCAGACATTCCTAAAACTACACAAGTTAATCTATTGGGGTATGGGAATAATATAGTAAAACTTCCATTTATAAATTACACACATTTACTGCTGTACTAATTGAATTACTTCTGTACTAATTGAATGTACTACTGTACTAATAGAATTTTTAGGCATGTGCCCCCCATAGGAGTTATATCTTACACAATCAAAAATGTTTAAAGTTCATTGACGTAAATCATGTATTCAATGTCACAAATTGTCATTATTCTTATGTTAAATCAAATTAAATTTGGCCTAAAGAAGCCTCTGTACTCTCATAGTTGAGTCCTTAGATAATAAACTACAATCTAATTTAGTATGTAAATTGAAAATATAACTTAGGAATATGCTTATGTAACAAATAGCTGAGTCTCAGTCAATCATAGCAGCTGTGCTCAGTCAATCACAGGTGGCCAGCTCTTCAAACTGTATTCAAATAAGGCAAATTGTGAGCCATACAAATACAACTGTTTTTGTACCTCACTTCTGTTTTCTGTATGGGATATGGTTTGGCTCTGTGTCCCTACCCAAATCTCATCTCAAATTGTAATCCCCACGTGTCAAGGGAGGGCCCTGGTGGGAGGTGATTGGATCATGGGGGCATGAGGGCATTTTCTCCCATGCTATTCTTGTGATAGTAAGTGAGTTCTCAGGAGAGCTGATGGTTTTAAAGTGTGGCACTTCCTTGTACTTGTTCTCTCCCTCCTGCTGCCTTGTGAATAAGGTGCCTGCTTCCCCTTCACCTTCCACCATGACTGTAAGCTTCCTGAGGCCTTCTCAGCCATGCAGAACTGTGAGTGAAATAAACCTCTTTCCTTTATAAACTACCCAGTCTCAGGTAGTATCTATATAGCAATGTACAAATGGACCAATACAGTATGTCACTTTCTTTTTTATGTCCATAAACGTTATCGAGTCATGTGCAGCACTGGAGTTTCTCTGAACTGGTTCTTGTTCATGGGTCTGTCTGATTTGTGACTCACTCTTTGCTCAATTAAACTCTGTTGAATTTAATCTGTCTAAAGTTCTTCTCTTAGCAGATTTGGTGTCAGAAGTGAGGATCCCAAGTAAGAGTCCTGTGACCCCCCTGCCAGGAACATCAGGCAACCAGGTGAGGTACCCATCAAGCTCATTGTGCTCACTATACTCTTATTTGAAACTGGAAGTTATGTGTGAGTTTTCTCTCAGATTTTGAGTTTTACTCATTTGTGTTCTGAGCTTTCTGAGTTTGAGACATAATTAGACTGGATTGGGTCCAGGACCTAACTGGATTTGATAATTAACTGAATTAGATTCAGTTAGAGTCCTCGAGGAGGTACCTTTTTGTTAATGGGTTTGTTTCAATCTGGGGCTCCACATTCTGGGATTCCAGCTAATTTTATGTACAAGAATTATGGGCCTAGAATGGGTGCATTTTCAGAAAAAATGGGTTAACCTTATTAGAGACAGCTTAGAATTAAGATGGTCATAATGGGGAAGATTTAATTTAGATAGAATTGTTTACTTGCAGGCACATTATAAAGGAAGGCCTCAAGGACTCCACAAAAGCCGTAGAATGAATTTTCAATTGGTATGCAGAGGCCTTTAAAATATTAAATAAATTAAAAATTGCCTCCATAAATGATTCCTTACAAAAGGCAAATGAAAAGCATATGCAACAAACTGACATGACAAAAAAGGATTATATTGTGCCTGAATTAACTGTGACTATTCCTTCTTGTGCCTGAATTAACTGTGACTACTCCTTCTCTACCTAAATACTCTTTATTTTATTTTATTTTATTTTATTTCATTTCATTTTAGTTTTTGAGAGTCTCGCTCTGTCACCCAGGCTACAGTGAAGTGGTATGATCTCAGCTCACTGCAACCTCCACCTCCTGGGTTCAAGTGATTCTCCTGCCCCACTCAGCCTCCCACATAGCTGGGATTACTGGGATGTGCCACCATGCCCAGCTAATTTTTGTGTTTTTTGTAGAGACAGGGTTTCACCATGTTGGCCAGGCTAGTCTTGAACTTCTAACCTCAGGTGCTTCGCCCATCTCAGCCTCCCAAAGTGCTGGGATTACAGGCATGAGCCACTGCACCCGGCTTCTACCTACTCTTTGAGTCTTCTAACCTTTTTCTAAATTTCCCTTTTACTCTGAAGATGATTTTTTTAAAAGAGAAGTTAGATTCCTTACAAAGTGAGTCCCTCTGATCAGCCAGGCTTGCCTGCTATAACCACCTGTACACCAGAGTCTAAAACTGAGATTAGAGACATTGTAAAGGAATCCTATAACGCAAGAGAAAATTCTCAAAAATTTATGGAGGAATTTAGAATCCTCATAGGAGCATACAATGCAGGAATCCCTGACCTTTACCAACTTATTCACATGATATTGGGGCTTGGTGAAGCTCACAAATGGATGGCAGAAGCAGAATGGGACAAACCTTGGAAGGATATTAAAGACCCCTCTAAAACCTCCTCATGAGATGAACCAAAAGGAGCTAGAAACATTGCTGAAAACATTTGAAGTTAAATTCCTAAGATTTTTCCACAAAAATTGGTCCGCTATACAATCTTACAGACAAAAAAAAAAAAAAAAAAAAAGGATGAAGCAGCTTCAGATTACAAAGCCCTTTTAAAAATACTATTTGTAAAATATTCTAGGCTTGAATTACAATAAGGAGTATTTCCTGCAAATACTCCTTACTAACAAAGACTGAAAATGCATTAACTGTTTTATAAAAGGACTTCATCTTAAACTTAGTAGCCTAATTTAAAAAACATAAACCAGGATGGGAAGTTACAGATATGATTGAATTGCTGGCCTCAACTGAACATTAGAGAGAACTGTACAGCAAGAAAAACTCCCAGAAGGCTAACAAGCGTATGTTTTTCCAATTACAAGAACACAGACCAAAGGGACCGTCTTGTTTTTATTTCACATCACAACCAAGAGGTCCTAAAACAAGAAACCATTTACCCCAGGTGCTTCCCTTCATTGAATACAACCACGACACTGGAAAAGAGATTGTCTGCTTTTATGTCAGTCCACCATAAACCTCCTCCCTTTAGGCAAGATTGGTTTCTCACTAGAAGGAGTCCAAAAGATTTTAACTCTTGTGATGTCAGTCAACATTAAGGAGACTCCAACAGATTCTACAGTAAATCACTCCTCCTAATACCCTTAAATAAACCTGAAGAAATAAGAGTTGAAAAAAATGGGGAACCTTGTACAATCCTGGTGGATACCAGAGCCACCTTATCTATCTACCATAAGCCCCACCTTAGGAAGTCAACAAATCCCTCAGAGTAAAAAAGATCATTTCTTGCAAATCAAAACCACAATGAGATACCATCTTATGCCAGTCAGAATGGCAGTTATTAAAAAGTCAGGAAACAATAGATGCTGGTGAGGATGTGGAGAAATAGTAACACTTTTACACTGTTGGTGGGAATGTAAATTAGTTCAACCATTGTGGAAGACAGTATGGCAATTCCTCAAGGGTCTAGAACCAGAAATACCATTTGACCCAGCAATCCCATTACTGGGCATATACCCAAAGGAATATAAATCATTCTACTATAAAAACACATGCACACATATGTTTATTGCAGCACTATTTACACTAACAAAGACATGGAACCAACCCAAAGGCCCATCAATGATAGACCGGATAAAGAAAATGTGGTACATATATACCATGGAATACTATGTAGCCATAAAAAGGGGTGAGATCAAGTCCTTTGCAGGCACATGGATGAAGCTGGAAGCCATCAGCCTCAGCAAACTAACACAGGAACAGAAACCCAAACACTGCATGTTCTCACTCATAAGTGGGAGTTGAATCATGAGAACACATGGACACAGAGAGGGGAACAACACACACCAGGGCCTACTGGGGAGTGGGGGTGAGGGGAAGGAACTTAGAGGACAGGTCAATAGGTGCAGCAAACCACCATAGCACACGTATACCTATGTAACAAATCTGCACGTTCTGCACATGTATCACTTTTTTTAAGAAGAAGAAATTTTTTTAAAAAAAGGTCATTTCTGTGGTGGGGGTTTCAAATCAAGTTCAACAGGTCCCCATATCTGAACCTATCCAGTTGATGTTGAAGTCATTTTCAGAAAAACATACCTTTCAAATATGTGGTAGTGCTCCAGTAAACTTGCTAGGGTGATACTTACTTTCAAAGCTAAAAGGGCATATAATTCTCTCCAGAGGGAGAAATAATCTTAGAGTTTCCTGATTCCTGAACCAGAGCTATTATGCTGTCTACAGGCCGAAATCGATAAGATTGCAACTCAGGCCTGTAATAACCCTGTCCTTTCTAAAATACCTGAATGTTTATGAGCTTCTTCTTCAAGTGATATAGGAAGGATTAAAAGTGTGGAAGCTATAAGAGTCCAAACTGATCATTCTCAACCTTTGCCTAAATTACCCCAATATCCACTAGAACCCCAAGCAATTCAAGAGTTCTTACTAATTGTAGTTTTAATTAAATAAGGATTTATAATTCCATGTACCAGTCCTTGTAATACTCCAATCCTACCAGTTAAAAAACCAAATGAATAATGTTGGAGATTTGTTCAAGATTTATGGGCAATTAAAACTGTAATACCAAGGTTTCCTATAGTCCCGAACTCTAATACTTTATTATCTAACATGCCCACTGATTCAGAATGATTCTCAGTAATAAATCTCTGCTCAGTCTTCTTTAGCATTTCAGTTCACAAAGACAGTCAATACATTTTTTGCTTTTACTTGGAAAAATCAGCAGTACACCTGAACTGAAATGCTACAAGGGCTTACTGAAGCCCCTTTCTATTTTTCCCAGGCATTACATCAAGACTTAATAACCCTATAGCTTCCTCAGAATTATACTCTTATTCAGTATGTAGATGATCTGCTGTCATGCTCTGCCACTAAAAAATGCTTTGAAATTGTCTCAATTTACCTTTTACAGCAACTCACATGAAAAGGTCACAGGCTTCAATGGAAAAACTTCTGTTTTCAAGAGAAAGAGTTTACTATTTGGGACATGACTTGAGTGCTTAAGGGATTTCCCTCTTGCCTGGGAGAATAAAAATTATTCAGTTTTCCTTGGCCTGCAACCAAAAGACAATTAAGAGGTTTTCTTGGACTTGCAGGATATTGAAGATCCTGGGTCCTGAATGTTTTCTTACCTCACATGGCCTCACATTTGTATGAGCTCACTAGAAATGCAGGACTAGAACCTTTACCTTGCGAAGACAGTCATGAGCAAACCTTTAGCCAAATAAAATTGGCCTTACAACAGCCTCCAGCTTTAGAACTTTCAAATTACATTAAGCCTTTTACCTTGTTCATTCATGAATGTAACAATCAGGCATTAGGAGTTCTTACCCAAGAACACAGAAGGAAGTAGAAGACCTTTGCATATTATAGCTTGCACTTAGACTCAGTAGCTAAGGCATATCCTGATTGTTTAAAAGTAGTGACAGCAGCAACCAAGTTGGTAGAAGTTTCCTCTGAGCTAGTTTTAGGAAATGCACTTAACTTCTAAGTCTCACATACTGTGGAAAATCTATTAAATTCCAATAAAACTTAGCATTTTTCAGCAAGTAAATTAACATCTTACTGAATTCTTCTCTTGTCTCCTAATCTTCATCTAAAATGCTGCAACCTATTTAACCCTGCTACTCTACCACCTCTGCCTGATGGTGGTGAAGACCACAATTGTTAAGTGTAATATCAGAGATAGTGGCCCCTCATGTTGATTTACAAAATACTCCATTGGCTAATCCTGAGTTAAACTTTTTATTGATGGGTTCTATGCCAAAAACTCAGAAGGGAAAAAAATATCAGGAGGGTTATGCTGTTACAACTCAAAATGAGCTAATGGTGAAGGGATTAAGTCAGCTCAACCCACAGGGCTTTTTGCTCTCACCTAGGCTTGTCATATAGCTAAGGACAAATTAGTAAATATTTACACTATATGCTTTTGGAGTAGTCCACAATTTTGTCATGTTATGAAAACAACAATGGCTTTTCATTTCTAGAGGGACCCCTGACAAAAATATACTCCAAGTAGATGAACTTTCTGCTATTCTGCTACCATCACAGATTGTCCATTATTAAGATTGAAGCCCATATCTGTAAAATTGAACCTGAATATAAAGAGAAAGCCCTAACAGATTTTTATGCTAAATCAGCTAGTGCTGAAACTCTTAGGATATGCAATTTGAACAAATTTCATGAGGTTGAGCCAAGTCAACTCCCTTGTGATGGCCTATTTAATAAACAGTGCATTTTGGGGGAAAAAAATGGTATCTAAAAGTGTGTAAATTGAATCTTAAGTGTGAATACACAGAGGGCCTGGATGGCCACCTGGCTCTGCCTGAGTCTCTGAAGGCTTCATTGTTAAAAGCTCTGCCTTCCACAGATCATCATGGGACAGAAAAATGATCCAAATTATAAAAAGAATATTAGCGAAGTGACTGTTCCAAAACTGCTAAAATAGTTTATAACCAATGTTTGGTTTGTTAAACTCATAATTCTGGGAAAATAAAAACTTTAGGCAGTGTATTTCCACCACCTGGTGGACCATTTGAACACATACAGATGGACTTCTTTCGATTGCCACCATCAATGGCGTATCAGTATTTTCTTGTAAGTTTGTATACTTTCTGGTTGAGTTGAAGCTTTCCCATGTAGGAAAGTTGATGCTGTGATAGCAGTTAAGAAATTATGAGAAAATATGTTTCCTTTATGGAACATTGCTGGAGAACTCTCCAGTGATGGGGGAACTCATTTTACTGGGCAAGTTATAGAGCAGTTAAATAAGGTGTTATGGGCATAATGGCATGATCAACCTCAACCTTCTGAAAAGACTGAAAGAAAAATGGCATCTTAAACCTGAAACTGGCCGGGCGCGGTGGCTCAAGCCTGTAATCCCAGCACTTTGGGAGGCCGAGGCGGGCGGATCACGAGGTCAGGAGATCGAGACCATCCTGGCTAACATGGTGAAACCCCGTCTCTACTAAAAAATACAAAAAAACTAGCCGGGCGAGGTGGCGGGCGCCTGTAGTCCCAGCTACTCGGGAGGCTGAGGCAGGAGACTGGCGTGAACCCGAGAGGCGGAGCTTGCAGTGAGCTGAGATCTGGCCAGTGCACTCCAGCTTGGGTGACAGAGCGAGACTCCGTCTCAAAAAAAAAAAAAAAAAAAAAAAACCTGAAACTGGCAAAGTTAACGGAATCAACTGGGCTGCCTTGGCAAAAGGCATTAACATTGGCTTTAATGGCAATGAGACCTACTCTCACTGGAAAACATAAGTTGACCCTTTTTGAAATAGTCACTGGAAGGCCTATGATCCTAATAATAGAATTTGATGCATCTCCTGCTATGACTAAATACTGCAAGGCTCTAATGCATTATGCCAGAGTGTATTTTCATCAGGTAAAAGTTTTCTGTGATCCACTGACTAAGGACGATCGAACTTTTTATGGTCTAGAAACCAGAGGTTGGGTCTTCTGGAAACCACATCAGAGGAAGACTGCCTTTGAACCCCACTGGAAGGGGTTGTACCAAGTTATTCTCACTACTTACTTGAAGTATTTATTTACTTGAAATAGGACTTCAAGGCCTCAAACTTTGGAACCACATCTCACAACTCAAAAAGGTATCTTCAGACTTTTGGAACTGTATGTCTGTTGGAAAATTTAAGGTAAAGCTGGCCAGAAAAATTTCCCAGAGGCAAATAGTATCCTCGATGTGGACAGCTTTCCCAAGATTATGGATCAAGACTTCTCTGTGATTAAAAAAACCTTATCCTTTTTTCTTTTCTTTCTCATTTCCTGCTGTCCTAATCCTTTCCTTTTCCTTACAGGAAAATCCATGGAGCCATAATCAGTTAATGGCTTTAGCTATAGTTTATGCTATAGTACAAAATACAGAGCAATCGATGGGTTTGTGGGCTAATGTCAAAACAAATAAACAACAACAACAACCAAAAAAAAAAAAAAAAAGCAGGAAACAATTCCATCAGTGCCAGTACCTCTCCATCTTCCCAATGAGAGTAACGCTAAAATTCCACAGGAAGTGTGGAAAGCTATCTTTGATGTTCTAAACATCACTGTTACTTGCTTTCCTATACTCAATAGAACCAACACTCTAACCTTTCCGATTAACCTGATGATTACCAAATGTAGAAAACCTATCTGAATGGTGCATGCAAAAGATATACTGTGCTTCCACACATCGTGCACTTAAGACCTTGGAATTACCTATGTGGGTACAAGTAATTGTTTGTATAATGTCACTAGATTAAATTCAATAGGGTCTTTTATCATTAAATGTGATTATATTCCCTTACAGTATGTTATAATGGGGCCACCAAAAAGTAAATTTTCCACTAGACCTTGTTTGGAAGCTATCAAATTTAACTGACCCCTGCTCAAACACAATTAGGTGGCCTTCTTTCCAACCCCCAAAGACCTATATCAGATCTTCAGAAAATCTGCTTATTCTGTTCTGTCTCCTTGCTTGTTTGGATTTTGCTACTTGGCATAGCTCACTCCTGCCTTTCAAATTCGTTCCCCTAGAAGTCTCCATAATAGCTCTTATAATCAGAGGCTAAAATGGTCAATAACTGAAATTATCATCAACCTTCAAACAGACAAAGTTAAGCTAGTTTCCACTGAGGAAAGATTCTAGTGGGATCTCTGGGGGCTCACTCTCGGTGGTAGCAGAGTACTAATTGTATGGAATTTGAAGCTAATCTGTAAATTGGGGAAACTCTTCAATTTTGTGGTCAGTCAGATCTACCAGGGTTTCAGACAAGTAGAAGCCACTCTCTAAAAGGTGAATAAAAACATACATGTTCAATAAACACCACTTAATAAAACATTATAAAGCTTTAAATCTCCTTTTTCCCTCAATTTGGGGCTTATGATTGGTATTGAATATAAATGTATGTTGTAGGCCGGGCGCGGTGGCTCAAGCCTGTAATCCCAGCACTTTGGGAGGCCGAGACGGGCGGATCACCAGGTCAGGAGATCAAGACCATCCTGGCTAACATGGTGAAACCCCGTCTCTACTAAAAAATACAAAAAACTAGCCGGGCGAGGTGGCGGGCGCCTGTAGTCCCAGCTACTCGGGAGGCTGAGGCAGGAGAATGGCATAAACCCAGGAGGCGGAGCTTGCAGTGAGCTGAGATCGGGCCACTGCACTACTCCAGCCTGGGTGACAGAGCGAGACTCCATCTCAAAAAAAAAAAAAAAAAAGTATGTTGTAACCATCTCTCTGATTTTGTTACTACAGAAAGCTTAATTTAAAAGGTGGCTGATACTGCTGTTTCCATAGACACTGCCACCAAATACATTAAGGAAATTTTTCAAGAGAAAGAAATATAGGATATGTTTACAAGAGCAACTAACATTTGGTTGCAGGCATTCTAAATGGCCAATAATAAGCTTAGGTTTCCCAAAGTTTTCTAATCTTCATATTTCTTCTAGTGGGTCTCCAAGTTGTTATGACTTGTGTTACCAGGCTAACAACTAAAGTCAATCCCTCTTTAAATCAGGGCATTTTACAGCAAACTATGGTCCTTAATCACCATAACACCCCAAACAAGGACTATAACCAATTAGACGCAAATACTGTAGAGCTGCCTCTATTGCCTGAACTTCGACTTGTTTGATTTGATTTGATTCATTTCACAACGACTCTTAAGAAGTATGCTTTGGTCTTTTGGTATTATCTTCTTGATTGTCATCATATTAGTTCTGCTGGTATGCTATATCCTCTTAAGTCTTAACAATTTTGTATGCAGCCATTCGTTGAGTGTTGAATGGTCTCACTTTGATTAATTCAGTAAGAACATAATTATTCAACTGATGTGACACTGCGACTTATGAATTTTATACTGTGAACAAATAAGACTTGTGAATTCCTCACTGAGACTAAACAAGTCCACCTATGATAGTGACAGAGGGTGGCATCAATGCCCAAAGTTTGGGTCAATCTCTCAAAATGGAGATGTTGACCAAAAGGAGAGAATTGTTAAATTAAACTAAATTTGGTCTCAGACAAAGCCTCTGTACTTGCATGCTTGAGTCCTCATGTAACAAACTGCAACCTAACTTTGTATGTAAATAAACTGAAAGCCTTATTTAGGAATATTCTTCTGTAACGAATAGCTGTATCTCAGCCAATCACAGCAGTTTGACTTTAGTCAATCACAGGTGGCCAACTCTTCAAACCATCTTGAAATAAGCAAATGCCAAAGTGTAACCAAGCCAGCTGTTTCTATACCTCACTTCCATTTTTCATACCTCACTTTTCTTTTTTCTTTTGAGACAGAGTCTTACTCTGTCACCACACTGAAGAGCAGTGGTGTGATCTCAGCTCACTGCAACCTCCACTTACTGGGTTCACAGGATTCTCCTGTCTTGGCCTCCTGAGTAGCTGGGATTACAGGTGTGTGCCACCACGTCTGGCTAATTTTTGTATTTTTAGTAGAGACGAGGTTTCACCATGTTGGCCAGGCTGGTCTCGAACTCCTGACTTCAGGTGATCTGCCCACCTCGGCCTCCCAAAGTACTGGGATTACAGAGCCACCACACCCAGTACATCACTTTATTTTTTCTGTCCAAAAATGGTGTATGACCATGTGACAGCCCCAGAGGTTTCTCTGAACCTGTTCTAGTTCTGGGGGCTGCCTGATTCATGAATTGTTCTTTGCCCAATTAAACTTAAATTTGTCTGAAGTTTTTCTTTTAACACTTTTATCCAAAAATTATCATGACATTTTAACTTTGTTATTTACAGTTACCCATTTTAAAAGCAGTATATATGAATTTTAAAGGTCCAGTGTTTTTATTGCACTTATTAGAGTGGGGGAGGGAGGAAAGACAGAAGGTAGAAGAAAAAGAGAGGAGAGGAGAGGAAAGGAGAGGAGAGGAGAGAAGTAGAGGAGATTGAAATTTTTTAAATCGCAAGAGAATAACAATCAAATCATCACATGCATCCTGCTAACATTTCTACAGTGTGTGAACTGTGTGAAACATATCTAACGCCCATTTTTGTTAGCTAATGTGGAACAATACACAGTCTAAACTGAGTTAACAGAGACCAGTTTTCTCCAACAGTAACACAAAACTCAGTGTGTCCCTGGCTGGATATCTGATTTGCTGCTGTCTTCACCTGTTGATCTTTTCTGGACCTTGCCCGCCTAGAAGTGATCCTTGGCCCTCCGCCAGGAAGTTATTTGTGATTATCTCTCCTGCTGCTCTCTGCTTGTCCATTCTTTAAAGAGGTGTGAAATCATGACAGGCTGCTCAGGACTATGTTAGGCAGTAGGACATTAACTCAAAATGCCTAAATGGTTAGGGTAGTTACACAAGACCCTCTTCTTAGTGGAATGCTTTTTGTTAAATATTTTAAAAACGTCCTCCACTTCACTACTGAAGCTTCTTATTCCCCTGTCTAGCCATACAGATATGTATTTAGGTGCAGTATCTATTGTCTACAATTGCCTAGAATGTGGTGGATACCCCCACTCCAATGGGCAGTCCTTGTCCCGATATTCAGGGTTACCCACGCCCCATTAAAGCTGGTTTCTAGACATCCCCATTGTCTGGGAAGTATTCCCTTTCTGTTAGCTAAATAACCATTATTAATAAAACAGACCATTAATGAATTAGCCCTAGTCTTAATTGTTTGGGCAAGTCATGACCGACCAAGTCACTTCTCATATTTGTGACCCAACGATTCAGTGCCAAGGTGAAAGAAATATTTTCTCTTCTTTGTGGCTTTAGAACCTGCATTAGTCCATTCTCACATTGCTATAAAGAATACCTGAGACTGGGTAGTTAATAAAGAAAGGAGGTTTAATTGGCTCACAGTTCCGCAGACTGTACAGGAAGCATGATGCTGGCATCTGCTTGGCTTCTAGAAGCTTTCACTTATGGCAGAAGGTGAAAGGGAAGCAAGCACATCTTACACGGCCAGAGGAGGAGCAAGAGAAAGACGGGGAGGTGCCACACACTTTTAAACAACCAAATCTCACGAGAACTCACTATTGTGACAGCAGCACCAAGGGGGATGGTGTTAAACCATGAGAAATTGCCCCATGATCTCCAATCACTTCCCATCAGGCCCCACCTCTAACACTGAGGATTACAATTAAGCATGAGATTTGGTAGGGACACAGATCCAAATCATATCAGAACCAAAGGCTTAGCTAACTGGAATATGAAGTGAACTATTGACAGAGACAAATTGTACATATATTTTCAATACCGATCCAATTTTTTATTTAAATGAAATTTCAAATTGTTATTGCTTATAGGCTTTTATAACTCTTCAACACTTCATTAAGGTTCTTCTTAAGGTCCTCCATGTCTCCCCCCACCCAACCTTACATTGGATTTTTATTCTTCCCAGACATTTCTCTTCTCCTCTGACACCTAGAATACTAAGCCATCTGGCCCACCTATCCAAAGCTACCCCAACACCAAGGTTCAATTCACATTACACGTCCTATGAAGCTCTCATTGATATTTGCAGCACACATTGATTTCCCCTTTCTCTTCATATTTATAATAGTTTCATGGACAGCCCCAGTCAATTTACGCTACTTTGTGCCACTCTTCAATGACACAGAAATCTTGGAAGAGTTTAATATCGTGAGCATATTTGCTTTGACCGTTCCACCAAACCCAACATTCAATACCATACTAGGTATTTATGAAGTTACATTTAATCACATATTGGAACTGTGACACTGAGGTTGCTAGTTTCTGTTGATTAGAGGAACTGTGTTGCCATGCCCAGAGGAAGCTTCATATGAGAAAAGCACAATGTTCCTAGAAACAAAACATACCAGATTATTGGGTTATTAATCAAATCTCCCTATCTATTATTAATAGCTACCATTTATTGAAATACCTAATTTTTTAAAAGTATTAGGATGTTATAATATTTATCATATTTATTTCAGATTGAATTAGAAATACAATGTTACAGGTTTACTGGAAATCTTCTTTATTCCTACGCCCATTATTCTCCCTCTCTAGGCATTGACAACTACTTATCATAAATTTGTACATATCCTGTTCATGTTGTGCTTTTTTGTTTTTGTTTTGTTCTGTTTTTTGAGACTGTTCTGTGTTAGTATCCCATGGATCTACATCCGTTTATTTTTTTCTCAAAAGAATTATAAAACTTTTGAGGGTTTATAATCATAATATTAATAATTAGAATAAATTAATAATAGTTACCACTTATGAAGTATGTACTGTGTGCCAGGTGTTATGTATAACACTTGAAATACTATTTAATTTCAGTTAATGCTCACAAAATCTGATGATTGAGGTAATATTTCCATTTTACAAACGAGAAAACTGAGGCATGAAGAGTTTAAATAGCTTGCCTAGAGTCACACAGATAGACAATGGCTAAGCCAAGAACAAAACCAGGTTACACAAGACTTGAAACTTATACAAGTTGGGGTAAGTAGGCTCTCTTAAAGAAAAAGATCTCAAGTATACACATATAAAACTAGGTAAGAAAGCGAATATTCAGGAGAACAGAAACAACTAATTACTTAAACCTTGGATATGCAAGTGCCTTTCTTCTAAGAGGGCTTTGGACAATTCCCCTAAAATATTTACATAGAAAACACTCCCTGGTTGCTACCTGGCTTCCATCAAGAACATTCTGTAACATGCAAATGAGGCTGAAGCAGCATTAGCTCATGGTAAGCTGGGTCCTGAGGCTGAAGCAGCATTAGCTCATAGTAAGTTGACCTCTGAGCAGAGAAGGGATTTGGCCTTTTCCAAAGCCTAGATCTCAGGCACCTCTTCCCAAGGGCCTGGTACAGTGTTCAGCACATATTAGGGAGCTGTGCCTCTGTATGCTGTCCACCTTCTTCACTCTCTCTCATGCCATACAGTTAATTTTCTTCATAATGTCTAATATTACCTACAATTATCTTACTTGCATGTTTATTGTCTGTTTCTCCCAAACTCCATGAGATCAGGGACCTTATCAACCTTTGTTCCTCATCGTATCCTCAACATTTAAACAGTGCCTAAGCCTAATTCACACATCAATGAAGATCTGTTAAATAAATGAAATAAATATTGGCTAAAGGAATACATTAAAATGCTTTTGGTTTAAGATAGATCAAAACTTAGGGAATTCATAACAGAAAAGGCTTTAATAACAGAGTTTATAGTATTTGATTTTGTTTTGAGGCAGGATCTTACTCTGTCCACCCAGGCTGGAGTGCAGTGGCAGGATCATAGCTCACTGCAGCCTTGACCTCCTAGGCACAAGTTATCCTCTCACCTCAGCCTCCTGCATAGCCAGGACTACACAGGCATGCCACCAGGCCCAGCTGATTTTTTTTTTTAACTGTTGTAGAGATGGGTTCTCACTATGTTTCCCAGGCTGGTCTTGGACTCAAGTGATCTTCCCACCTCATCCTCCCAAAGTGCTGGGATTACAGGTGTGAGCCACCATGCCCAGCCAGAGTTTACAGTATTAGAAACAATGAGTTCACGTAATCTTCTTTTTTTTATTTTTTTTTATTTTTCTTATTTTTTGAGACAGAGTTTCACTCTTGTTGCCCAGGCTAGAGTGCAATGATGCAATCTTGGCTCATGGCAACCTCCACCTACTGGATTCAAGTGATTCCTGCTTCAGCCTCCCAAGTAGCTGGATTACAGGTGTGTGCCACTATGCCCGGCTAATTTTTTGTATTTAGTAGAGATAGGGTTTCACCGGTTGGTCAGGCTGGTCTCAAACTCCTGACCTCGGGTGATCCACCCACCTCGCACTCCCAGTGGAATCTTCTTTAAAGCAAATTTATATTTTGTACAAACCATGCATTATATTTAGTTTGTTTTCTTATAAAGACGTTCAATATTTCGAACCCCCAGTGCAATGAATGAATAGTTCTTCAGCAAGAGTTATTAACTTTTGCTTATAGCAACCATAATAAGTTACAACCTAAAATAAAAATACTCAAGAATTATCTTTATTAGCATGGCAATCAAAAAGTCACACCCCACATGCTTTGGGAATCAACAGTCATCTAAAAAACAGTAACTTCTTTTTTCCAGTGGTAGTTTCTTTATATTTATAGAAATGCAAATTTTGTCCCTTCATGGATTATTTATCTTAACTTAAGAAACCACTGGGAAATCAAACAGGAGAAATGTTTGTTTCTAGGCTGTGAATCATAGGAGAGAATTGTACTAACTCTGTTTTATTTATTTTATTTTTTTCACATTGGCCTACTTGAAACACTATTTCATTTTTTATCCTCATTTTACATTTAATGAACTTGATTAAAATTCAAAATAGTACAGTTTTGTTTCCTTAAAGTTACATAATTGTTTTTGAGGAAAAATACAAACTACATAAAGTTATTGCCTGAGATAAATATTTGAGATTAAAACATATTTTGTTTTCAGTTCTTCTGAGTATGGCAAAAAAAAAAAAGTCCTCAATAAAACCATAGTTAATGTTTCATTTGGTAATGGTTCACTTCCCTGTTGACTTTCCAAGCATCCATCTTGGAAAGAAGAAACAAGCCTCTGTTTCTGTTTACTTTGGTTAACAAGATTTCCAAATCTCATTCAGTCTTCTGTTGAGTTTTAAGAGTATACCTGCAGTATCAATTTATTTATATTGCTGTCAAATGTATGGGGTTAACAGAGCTGGAACAATTGACTGGCCATCTGCAAAAGATGTTAGATACCTCATTGTTTACACCAAAAAAAAAAAAAAAAAAAATCCAGAAGAATAAGAAACTTAAATAGAAAAAAAGAAACAATAAAAGTGCAAGAAGAAAATATAAGGGACTTCTACTTCTTGCAATAGTAGATTAGGTAATTCAACCAACTATCCTGTTTAGAACAAGGAAGGATATTTTAAAACATGTACCTGCCATATATGATACAACTATTCCATTCTCAGGTATTTACCCCCCCAAAAAAAATGTATTTCCACACAAAGACTTTTATACAAATGTTCATAGAAATTTCATTTGTAAGAGCCCAAACTGGAAACAATCCAAATGCCCATCAACTGGTAAACAGATAAACAAATTGTGGGTATAGCTATACAACAGACTACTACTCAGTATTAAAAAGGAGGGAACTACTGATACACGCAACAACACAGATGAATCTTAATATAATTATTTTGAGGGAAAGAAGCCATACAAAAAAGAGTAAACACTGTATGCTTTCATTTACATAAAATTCTAGAAAATGCAAACTAGTTTATCATAACAGAAGGTAAGTCAGTGGTTGCATGGGGATGGAGACTTGTGATAGGGCAGAGGATAGGGAAGGAGAGGGCCAGGAGGATACTTTTAGGGGGGTGGTGGATATGTACATTATTTTTATTGTGGTAATGGTTTCATGGTTAAATACCTGTCGAAACTCATCAAATTGTACAATTTATATATGTGCACTGTATGTGGACTACACTGTAATCATTACCTCAGCAATATATACAATAATGACTTCAATCATATATCTCAACAAAAAAAGTCTACTTGAAAGTTTTGCAGAGCCTAAAAAGGCACTGAAGAATGACATAGCCAAGATCCAGGAGAAAAGGAATCCCAGAGAGGTGAACCTGGCATTTGGGGTCATTTCTCCCTTTGAGAAGCCCCTTAAATGTTTACCTTAAAAAGAAGAAATACTCAAATGAATGGGGAAGGCATCCAACTTAAAGGCTTCAGAAGAGAACAACAGAGCAACCCCAAAGAAGTGTAAAGAATGAGAAAATAAAAATGAGAGGCCAGACACAGTAGCCTGTAATCCCAGCACTTTGGGAGGCCAAGTCAGGAGAATCACTTGAGGCCAGGAGGTCAAGACCAGCCTGGGCAATATAACAGGAATTCATTACTACAAAGAAAATTTGTTTTAATTAGCCAGAATGGTGGCACACACCTGTAGTCTCAGCTACTCAGGAGGCCGAGGTGGCAGTATCACTTGAGCCCGGGATTTTGAGCTTACAGGGAGCCATGATCGCATCACTGCACTCCAGCCTGGGTGATAGAGATCTTGTCTTGAAACAAACAAACAAAAGAGAACAAAAAATAATGAATCCAAAAACAAGAAATAACTAGTGCAACCAACAAAATCAAATGTTGATTTTTTAAAAAAGACTGATAAAATACATTCCAGTAAAATTTATCAAGAAAAAAGAAGAAAAGTAAAAATAAATGTGCTAGGAATACAGAAGGGGACACAACTACAGAGAAAATACATATATTAAAATCATAAGAAATAAACAACTTTATGCCAATATATTTTTAAATGACAATTTTAGAAAAATATTACCTATAAGGAGAAGTTTTTAAAAAAAAATAATAAACCAATAACCATGAAAGTGTTTGTGTTTAAAAATCCACCTCCTTGTACACATACACACAGGTGTGCACAGCATGCACACAGGTACCACAAATACCAAATCAAAAAGGTTTCATGGAAAAGTTCTAGCAAAAACTGAAGGAACAGAATCTCAATCTTATGTTCCAAAGCACTAAAAAAAAAAAAAAAAAAAAAAAAAAAAAATTCCATCAGTTTAATGAAGCTAATAGTTCATTTAATGAAACTAACGTTAACTGTTATACCAAAACTAAATAAGACTATGTAAAAGGAAGATTATAGGCCAGTATCACTTATGAACATAAATGTGAAAGTCATAACTAAATAAAATGTTTCTTAAAATCTGAGTATATAAAAAATTCCTCTTCTCTAAACTGCATTTATCTGAGAAACAGAAATTAGAACAGTATATTAGAAAAAATTAATGTAATTTACCACATTAACAAAGCAAATAAAGTTATGCGATTCAACACTTGGAGAAAATACATTTGATATAATTCAAAACCCATCCATAAATTTTTTAATTGTAGCAAAATAATAATAGAAAGGAATGTCCTTAATCTGAGAATGGGAACCAGCCAAATTCCTAAAGCAAACATTTTGTTTAATGGTAAATGTTCTACACATTCCCTTTAAAGTAGGAAAAGTAAAGGATGTTCATTATCACTGACCAGTGCAGAAAAAAAAAAAAAGAAAAACATTACACAAGGGTTTCAAATAAATAACAGAATTGTTATCATTAATAGATGATATGATTGTGAACACAGAAAATCCGGGAAAATTTACAGACAAACTCTTAGAGTTCAACAAGTTATTGGAATACAAGACCAATAGGCAAATATCAATTATTTTTCCATATACCTGGAACAAACAAGTAGCAACAGTAAATTTTAATATCATGCTTTCACAAATAATAAATACTATATAGTACCGAGGACTAAATCTATAATTTATCTGCAAATTTTTTTGTGGAAAAAGTCACAAAACCTTGCTGAAGGACAGTATAAAAGACCTGAATAAATAGAGATGCATTGCTGTTCACAAATGAGAAGACTCAATATCGTTAAGAGATCAAGTCTCTCAAAGTAAATCTATAAAGGCGGTGTAAATCCACTCAAACTACTTGTGCAACTTGACAAGCTGATTCTCAAATTCATATGGAAAAGCAAAAGTAAAAAATAGCCAAAGGTTGTTGAAGAAGAACATATTTGGATATTAAGCTACAGTGATTTAATACAGCATAGTACTGGTGCAGGGATAGAGATAACAGAGCCTAGAAACTGAAGAATAATATAAAACTATCTAGTTTTATCTGACAACTATCTAGTCAGACATTGCACTAAATATCATGGGGAAAGACTCAACTAGTCAGTAAATTACATTGTAATAAGTGGTTATTCTTAAGGAAAAAAGTAAAATTAGAATTATATTAAACAGCATAAATGAAAATAAACTTCAGATTAAAAATCAAAAGAGAAAAGCAAAACATTAAGTCTTTTAGATTAAAATATAGAAAAGTATATTTATGACTTTAGGGTAGGGAAGAAAGTTTTAACCAAAACATAAATGAAAACCACAAGGAAAGGCCAAATTTTAAAACCCTGAACCAAAAGACACTGTCAAAAAATGAAAATACTAATCACTTAAAAAAAGATACTTGCCATGAAACTGACAAAAGATTAGTATTCAGACTATATACCAAAAAAATAAGAGCAGGAGAAAGTCCAATGTTTAAAGTGGATAATTCTCAGAGGAAAAAGTCTGAACAGTAAATAAAGATATGACTATATACTCAGTTGTGTTTACAGTTAAGAATGCAAAAAAAAATTAAGATACAATTTCACACTTACATAAATTGGCAAAACCACTTTGGAGAGTAATTTTCCCATAAACATGGGCATACCATATGGCCAAGGAATTCCACTTCTAGAGAAAGTTTTGCCCGTGTGTACAGAGACCTGCGTAAGAATAAATTTGGGAGGATTATTTGTAAAAGCAAAAAAATGGAAAACAACCTAAATGTCCATCAACAGAAGAAAAAAATGAATAAATTGTGGCTCATACAATTGAATAATGTTCAATAAATGTTCATAGAATTGAATGAAAAATTAGAGCTATGGGCCAGACACAAGCATGGTGGCTCATGCCTGTAATCCCAGCACTTTGGGAGGCCGAGGCAGGCGGATCACGAGGTCAGGAGATCGAGACCATCCTGGCCAATACGGTGAAACCCCATCTCTACCAAAAATACAAAAATTAGCTGGGCATTGTGGCGCACGCCTGTAATCCCAGCTACTCAGGAGGCTGAGGCAGGAGAATCACTTGAACTAGGAAGTCAGAGGTTGCAGTGAGCCGAGATCGCGCCACTGCACTCCAGCCTGGGCAACAGAGTGAGACAGCGAGACTCCATTTCAAAAAAAAAGAAGAAAAGAAAAATTAGAGCTACAAGTGTCAGCATGGATACTTTTAAAAATATATGTAGTGTAAGGCCAGGTTGAAAGACTACAGAATTATAACACGTATATAAAGTTTTACAGCCTGCAAAACAATATTATAAAAACTTTATGGACAGAAACATGTACAGTAATAGGATAAAAACATGCATGGGGATGATAAATACCAAATCTGGAACATTAATGATTCCTGGGTAGAGAAATGAAATCAGAGTGAGGTTCACCACATTTGTTAGCTTTCATTTCTTAATGAAAGAAGATGCAAAACAAACACAAGATGTTATGATTGTGTAAAGTTGTGTCACAGGTACACAGGTAGTGTAGGGGAGGCAAAATTTTATCACTATTTGCAGGGTTTTCCTGCTAAGCCTGAGAATTAAATTAATGTAAGACAGATCAACAAGAGAAAGCATTCAATTTTTAAATTTAATTTTATTTTATTTTGAGACAGGGTCTTGATCTGTTGCTCAGGCTGGAGTGCAGTAGCATGATCATGGCTTACTGCAGTCTCAGCCTTCCGACTCAGCATGCCACCCCCTGCCCCCAGGCCACCCGGTAGCTGGGACTACAGGCACTTGCCACCACACCCAGCTCAAATTTATTTAATATAAATTTTACATGGCACAGGAGCCTTCATGAGGAATAAAGCCTCAAAGAAGCAGTTAGTTAGAGTTGAATGAACACTTACATACTGAACTGGACAAAAAAGAGTAAATTATGAAACTGAGACAAGGCAAAGAGGCTTGGGCAGGGTAGTTAATTGAGTAGAGAAGCCCGTCCTTGATGATAAGAATTTTTTCCTTCTTATGTGGAGAGAACATCTTTCACATGGGAATTGTGTCTCTTCCTTTAAAGAAACAGAAGGAAGGGCTGGGTGTGATGGCTCACACCTGTAATCTCAACACTTTGAGAGCCCAAGGTGGGAGGATCCCTTGAGGCCAGGAGTTTGAGACAAGCCTAGTCCACACAGCACAACCCCCATCTCTACAAAAAATAAAAATAAAAAAAATTCCAGCTACTTGGGAGGCTGAGGTTGGAGGATCGCTTGGTCCCAGGAATTTAAGGCTGCAGTGAGCTATGATTGCACTACTGCACCCCAGCCTAGGTGACAGAGCAGACCCCTTCTCTAAAGAAAAGTTGAGTGGGGAAGGTCAGAGTGATCTTACATCTGCTGTTTTTCATGTGCCTTTAACTCAAAATGGTCAATGTACCAGGACAACATATTTTGGGGTGGCAGGTTGTTAATTCCTTCAGTAGTTACTATTACATTGTACTACACACTTCTTGTATGTTTAATGTATTTCATAATTCCAAAAAGAGAAAAACTTGCATAAACAGATACTGAATACTTGTCTGGCAATGAAGTAGTGTGGGGAAATAGACAATGACCCAAGTGATCAAGTCCTCAGTGAATGGGGAGGTATGAACTAGGAAGAGTAGAGGGCAGCAACAAAGAGGGCTATCTAGCACCGTAGTCTAATGGCATGTGCTTCACAGGGTCTGGATGGAAAAAGGAGCAGGCAGCCTGGTATCAACATTAAATTTAAACACCATTCTTTTCATTTACAGAAGTTTCTGAAGCCCAGGAACCATCAAAAGTCTTTACATAGGCATCAGTTAATCAGCTTTGCTAGCTTGGGGCCCAAATAAAAAGATCTGTGTTGACAGCAATCTCTGCTCGTGGCCACAGGGCATGGCAGTGCTCCTAAAATTGTGGTTAATGGTGCAGCAGCCTGAGATTTCCAACCTGAGTCAGTGGTGAAGGAGCACACTGTGGCAATGCTGTGAGGAGAAAATTAGATTCTGTTCTTCTGGGTTCGTTCCAAGGGAGACACGGAAATCCTCTTAGAGGGAATGAACCTGAGCCAATCTGATTATCAGAACACTTGGCCTTTTCAGTGGAGGCAAGTAAAGTTCTGAGTCCCAGAAGGAGAGCTCATTTCCAGTGCAGCACCCCCCAAAAATATAAATTTCGTATTGGCTAGCAACATCTTGCCAGGACTTGTTTATATTTCCAGACTTCTGTGAATGTTATCCACATTATAAAGTGTGTTCCAAGTATCAGCTAAAATTACATTTTTTATTTAAAGGAGGTAGAAGATACCAATGCTGACCTATACAGAAAATCCTGGAACACTTGACTTCTAAGAAGTAACTAAAAACAAACAAACAAATCCTAAGACACAAGGTAACCTCATCGGCACTTGGAAGGAAGGTAGAAGTTTTAAGCTTTTCTGTAGTATTTTATTTTTGTAGTATTTTATGGACCTGTACAGCTAGCAGGCCTACTAATGGCCCAAAGAGACAATTATAGGGTAAGACAATTACCCTGAGAATTATGGCATCTCAGGGTAAAAAGAAACTTACCTCATTGTACAGAAAAAACACTCATCAAAGATGTAATGTCTCTCAGAATCAGTGATACTGTTTTACTCAAGATTTGGGAAAGATGTTGGCATGATATTAAGTCTAAAGATCATGTCAGCTCAAAGGATCAAACAAAACACTATAACATGGTTTCATCCACTACGATTTGGGAGAAAGGTTGATGTGGGCCATTTTTAGAAAATCGATAATTAAATAGCAGCAAACAAAGATTTCTTGATATAATTCAGAACACTTGGTGGGGTTGAGCTGTTAAAAAATGTTCAAAGATTTACTGAAGCAGAAAGAAGAAAATTAAGGGGTCAGGGACAACAGTGCAGGACAGAGGAGGACAGGAGTAAGAAACTGTCCTAGCCAGGAAGAAACAACCATGCTTACCAGTAAAAATTAAAATTCAGGATGGAAAACGGAATCTAAGAAAATACACAAACACATAATGCCTTTTGGGGTGATAAGATCATCTTTTCAAATGTACTCTTACTACATTTTTATTACCATTAAAATTGACTAAAATAGAGAATAAGTAGCCGAAAAACAATGTCAATGATTCTTGTTAACTTCATAGTTGAAATTCACTGTGCTCCAGCCTGGCGACAGTGAGACTCCGTCTCAAGAAAAGGAAAAAAAAAAAAAAAAGCCAAAGACCAAGAACAAGTGAGTACAAATTATAAGTCAAAAAACTAAGGCCTTCCACTCATATATCAAGGCTTATTATAAAGTCATGCTAATTAAAAGAGTGTGGTATTTTGTCAGAGTTAGACTAATAAATCACTATTTTAAAAATACAAAATGTGGAATTTATCTGTCCAACTGCAGAAAATTGAAATATGACAGAGGTAGCATTGCACTCCAGTCTGGGGGAAGGGATACATTTATTCACTAAATATTATTAGGGCAATTCGGCAGGGCGCAGTGGCTCATGCCTGTAATCCCAGCACTTTGGGAGGCTAAGGTGGGAGGATCACAAGGTCAGGAGATGGAGACCATCCTGGCTAACACGGTGAAACTCCGTCTCTACCAAAAAAATACAAAAAATTAGCCAGGCGTGTTGGCGGGAGCCTGTAGTCCCAGCAAATAGGGAGGCTAAGGCAGGAGAATGGCGTGAACCTAGGGGGTGGAGCTTGCAGTGAACCGAGATCGCGCCACTGCATTCCAGCCTGGGAGACAGAGCAAGACTGTGTCTCAAAATAAATAAATATTATTAGGTCAATTCATCATTTAAGCAGGAAAAAAATCCAGATTCCCATTTTATGTCACTTGGAACAATAAATTCCAGGTAAATTAAAGAACTAAGTATGAAATATAAAACTTAAAAGTTTTCAAAGAAACTATAGAATAATCTCTTTGTGACTTCAGAGCAAGAAAAGATTTATTCAATAAATGAACAAATATATAAACAAAAAAATCCCATACTCTAAAAATATATACAAAAAAATGACTATATTAAAATTTAAGACATACATAAAAAACAGACTTCTGGAAGAATATATAATATCTGTATTAGCAATGAAATACAAAATATTAAATTAATATTAACATTAAATATTAAAATTAACAAAAACTTTGAATTTATATATCAATCAGAGAAAGAAAACAACAAGGAAATGAATAACATAAATGAACAGGCAATTCACAGAAAAGGAAATCCAAATGACAAATAACACAGGAAAATATACTTATCCTAATTGGTAATCAGGAAAATTCAAAAATAAGGTTTCCTTTCACACCCACTGGAAACTGCAAAGTCTCTCAGAGTTAAGTGTTGGACTCATGTGGAGCAACAACAGTTCTCACATCCTTCTGGGAGGCACCTACTTCACAGAGCAATTTGGCAACATTTGATAAAAATGAAGATGCACAGTCAGTTCACTTCTGATATGTACTAGTATTTTCAGTGCAGCATTGGATTTAATAGCAGAAGAATAGGAAACAATCTAAATGTCCACCAACAAGAGAATGAATAAATGAATTGTGGTTTATTAACCCAATGTCAAAATGAAAGAACTAGAGCTGGGCAGGGTGCAGTGGCTCACACCTGTGATCCCAGCACTTTGGGAGGCCAAGGCGGGTAGATCACAAGGTCAGGAATTCAAGACCAGCTAGCCAAGATGGTGAAACCCCATCTCTACTAAAAATACAAAAATTAGCCAGGTGTGAGGGCGGGTGCCTGGAATCCCAGCTACTCGGGAGGCTGAGGCAGAGAATTGCTTGAATCCAGGAGGTGGAGGGTGCAGTGAGCCCAGATCGGGACATTGCACTCCAGCCTGGGCAACAGAGAGAGACTCTGTCTCAAAAAAAGAAAAAAAAAGAACTAGAGCTACACATGTGAAAAAGAGGTGGGAAGGAACACAAGGAAAGGAAAGACATTGGTCAGTGGATACAAAGTTATAGTTAGGAGAAATAAGTTCTGGTATTCTATTGCATGGCAAAAGGACTAGAGTTAGTAATAATGTACATTTCCAAATAGCTACAAGAGAGGATTTTAAATCTTCTCACCACAAAGAAGTGATCAATATTTGAGGTAATGGATATGTGAACTACCCTGATGTGATCCTTCCATAATATATCAAAATGTCACATTATACCCTATAAATATATATAATTATTATTTGTCAAATAAAAATTTCTTTAAAAGACAATTTACAAACACATATATGTATCACTTATTTTTATATACACATTTACCATGAAATTTAAAAATAAAAGCAAATAGTTCTAGATAGTAATTATATTACATAAATGTGAAATAAAAGCATACGAACATTTATAAAGCTGTTAAACATTAAATCTCTGACAGTAATTGTCTCAGAGAAGAAAAAAGGGTAATAGGATTGGAGATAAATACAGAGCAGGCTTCAACTCTATCTGTATCATTTTCTTTCTCTCCAAAAATCTATAACAAATATGGCAAAATGTTAACATTTGAAAGATATGAGTAGTGGGTATAATTTATTCAACAAATGCTCACTAGAATGTGTCAGACACTGTTCCAGGCTGGGGATAGAGCAATGACTAGGACATGAAAGTCTCTAACCACACAAAGCTCACATTGTATTGGGAAGATGGACCACATAAAAATAAAACAAATTTCTATGACAGATAGTAAGTGCTATGAAGAAAAATAAAGCAAAAAAAAAAAAAAAGTGATTGAGGGGGAGGATTCTGGAAAAATGGCAGAGTAGGGAGCATCAGAAATTTGTCTCCCCACCTACACAACAATTATACTGGCAGAATGTGTCTGGTTTAACCATAGCTGAGAGCTGTGTACGTGTTGCTGGAGCAGCTTACACACAGCTTGTTGGAGCCAGAATGGGCAAAACAAGCCTTGTTCTCCAAATACTGGGGATCTGTGTCCAGATTTCTGATAGCTGCTTCTGATCACAGATGTGCAGACAAAGGGCAGGTGACCATTGCTATTTCACCCTTTCTCATTGCTGCGAGCCCCGCCCCCTCCAGCTGAGGTGACTTTCACTGGATTTAAAAAGCCAGCACCATTTTTTTCTCCTTCATTCACTTTTCTCTTTTGTCTTTTTTTGGATCCAGACTTCAAAGACTATTACTTTCAACAACAACTGCATGAGAAAAATGATAAAGTGACCACACATGTCCAAGGAAAGGTAGAAGCTCAGAAAAGACCTGAGAAAACCTTAAATCTGATATTCAGGATGATCCTTGGTAAAGAGATGACCTACCACAATAAAAAAATAAATCAACAATATCAGAAAGAGCAAACCCTGGCAAAAGCAGTTTTCCAGAGAATCTGATTTCCAGAGTTACCGTATTATTAGATTCAAATGTCCAGTTTTCAACAAAAATATCACAAGGAATAAAAAGAAACAGGAAAGTTTAGCACATTAAAAGAAAAAAAATACATCAACAGAAATTGTTCCTGAAAACGACCTGATGGAAGAGCTACTAGACAATGATTAAACCAATTGTCTCAAAGATGCTCAAAAAACTAAAGGAAGATGTGGAGAAAGTCAAAAAAATGATGATAAACAAAATGGAAATATCAACAGAGATAGAAAACCTAAAAAGATACCAAAAAGAAGTGCTGAAGCTGAAAAGTACAATAACTGAAATAAAAAGTTCACCAAAGGAATTCAAAGGCAGATTTGAGCATGCAGAAAAAAGAATCTGTGAACTTGAAGATAGGACAATGGAAATTATCTAGTCTGAGAAACAGAAAGAAAAAAAAGTTTGAAGAAAAGTGAACAGAGCCTAAGGGACATGTTGGATACCATCAAGTGGATTAACATACACATTGTCAGAATTAAACAAGAAGAAAGAGAAAAAGGAGCAAAGAGAATATTTGGAGAAATAATGGCTGAAAACTTCCCAAATTTGATAAAAGGTATGAATATAAGCATCCAGTAAGCTCAATTAATTCCAAGAAAGATGATTTCAAGACAGAGAGAATCTTGGAAGCAGCAAAAGTAACTCATCACATAAAATGGATTCTTAATAAGACTATCAGCAGATTTCTCATCTGTGACTTTGGAGGCCAGAGGTAGTGGGCCAATATAGTCAAAGTGCTAAAAGAAAACAACCTGTTAATCAAGAATCCTATATTCAGCAAAATTGCCCTTTAAAAAAGTTAGAAATTATTAGGTTGGTACAAAAGTAATTGTGGTTTTTGTTACTCTTCAAAAGTAATTGCGGTTTTTGTTACTCTTTTAAAATGGCAAAAACCACAATTACTTTTGCACCAACCTAATAAGACATTCCTAGTTAAACAAAAGTTATGAGAGTGTATTACTGCTAGATCTGCCATACAAGAAATGCTCAAGTAAGTCCTGCAAGGAGAAATTAAATAGTTCTATACAGTAAATCAAAGATGTATGAAGAAATAAAGATCTCAACTAAGGTAAATACACAGGTAATTAGAAAAGCTAGCATTTGTTCATCAATGGTTTGTAACTTTTTTAATGTATTATTTAAGAGACTAAAGCATTTAAAATAATTATTAGTTTATGCTTTGGGGCACAAAATGTCTAAGAACGTAATTTTGTAACATCAACAACTGAAAGGGGCAAGAATGGAGCTATAAAGAAGCAGAGTTTTTATGTGTTATTGAAGTTAAACTATAAAAATTCAAAATAGTGTTATAACTTTAGTATGTTAAATGTAATACCCATGGTAACCACAAAGAAAATAGCTACAGATTATACACAAAAGGACATTAGAAAGGAACTCAAAATTTTTACTATTAAAAAAACAAGTAATTACAAAAGAACACAGCAATGACAGAAATGAGAGACAAAAATGCTACAGGAAAATTGAAAACAAGTAGCAAAATTACAGAAGTAATTAATAATAATTACTTTAAATGTAAATGTATTAAACTCTCCAATCAAAAGACAGATATTAGCAAAATGGATCGAAACACATGCTGCAAATATACGTTATCTACAAGAGACTCACTTTCAATCCAAAGGCACAAATAAGTTGAAAGCGAAAGTATGAAAAAAGATAGTTTGTGCAAATAGTTACCAGAGAGCAGAGGGGGCTATATTGGTGTCCGGCAAAAGAGACTTTAAGTCAAAAAAGTTTACAAGAGAGAAATATATACATGTATGTATATATTCACAAAGCTTCAATGCAATTATAAGCATTTACACACCTAATAACAGACGATCAAAATATGAAGCAAAAACTGACAGAATTAAAGGGAGAAATAGACACTTCTACAATAATAGTTGGAACTTCAATACTCTACTTTTAATATTGAATAGAACAATCAGGCAGAAGATAAGTAAGGAAATAGAGGACTTAGATAACACAAAAAAACAACCAATCTATTGAATATATATATATATGTATATACACACACACACACACACTGTATTAGTTAATTCTCACATTACTATAAATAATGACCTGAGACTGGGTAGTTTATAAAGAAAAAAGGTTTAATTGGTTCATGGTTTCACAGGCTACACAGGAAGCATGACTGGGGAGGCCTCAGAAAACTTACAATCATGGCAGAAGGCAAAGGGGAAGCAGGCACGTCTTACATGGCAGGAGCAGGAGGAAGTGTGAAGTGGGAGGTGCTACACACTTTTAAAAACAACCAGATATCATGAGAACTCATTTACTCTCATGAGAACAGCAAAGGGCAAGTCAACACCATGATCCAATCACATCCCACCAGGCCCCTCCTCCAGCATTGGTGATCACAATTCAACATGAGATTTGGGTGGGGAAATAAATCCAAACCATATCACACACACTATATATATGTTGTATTATAGATAATATTATATTATCTATTAGATCAATAAACTAATAGATCTAACAGATGTATGCAAAATATTCTATGTAACAACAGCATACACATTCTTCTCAAGTGCACATAGGACATTTCCAGAATAGACCATATGTTAGGCCACAAATTAAGTCTCATATTTAAAAAGATAGACATCATACTAAGTACCTACTCTGACTACAACAAGAAGTTAGAAATCAATAACATAAATTCATAAATTTGTGGAAATTAAACAACACACCCTTAAATCACCAATGGATCAAAGAAGGAATAACAAGGGAAATTAGAAAATATTTACAGAAGAAAGAAAATAAAAACACAATATACCAAAATTTATGGGATGCAATGACAGCAGTGCTAAGGGAGAAATTTATAGCTTTAAACACTTACATTAAAAAACAAGAAACATCTCAAACTGACAACCTAACTTTACAAATTAAAGAACTAGAGGCTGGGTGCAGTGGCTCAAGCCTGTAATCCCAGCACTTTTGGAGGCCGAGGTGGGTGGATCACAAGGTCAGGAGTTCAAGACCAGCCTGGCTAAGGTGGTGAAACTCTATCTCTACTAAAAATATAAAAACTAGCTGGGCACAGTGGTGGTCGCCTGTAATCCCAGCTACTCAGGAGGCTGAGGCAGGAGAATCGCTTGAACCTGGGAGGTGGAGGTTGCAGTGAGCCGAGATTGCACCACTGCACTCTAGCCTGGGCGACAGAGCAAGAGTCCGTCTCAAAAAAAAAAAAAAAAAAAGAACAAACTAAACCCAAAGCTAGCAGAAGGAAGAAAACAATAAAGATCAAAGCAGACATAAATAGAGAAGAGAAAAACAAAAGAGAAAAATCAATGAAACCAAAAGTTGGTTCTTCAAAAAGATGAACAAAAACAACAAATCTTTAGCCAAATGGACTAAGAAAGAAAAAGGGAGAAGACTCAAATTATAAAAATCAGAAATGTAAGTAAGGACATTACTACTGATTCTATAGAAATTTAAAAAGACTGAAAAAGAATACTGTGAACAATTGTACACCAATACATTGAATAACCTTATATGAAATGGACAAACTCCTAGAAACACAAAACATACCAAGACTAAATCATGAATAAATGGAAAATCTGAATAGACCTATAACTAGTAAGGAGACAATCAGTAATCAAAAACCTCCCAACAAAGTACAGCTCTGGACCTGATGGCTTCAGGGGTGTATTCTATCAAACAGTTAAAGAACTAAAACCAACCTTTCTCAAATCTTTAATTTTAAAAATTTTTCTTTAATGTTTAAAGAAAGGGTTGAGAAGGAAATTAAAACGAAAGGAACACTTTCTAATTCAGTCTATGAGGTCAGCATTACTCTGATGCCAAAACTCAGACAAAGACACTAAAAGAAAACTACAGACCAATATTCCTTATGAACACTGATATAAAAATATTCCACAAAATATTAGCAAACCAAATTCAGCAGCGTCTTAAAAGTATTATACGACATGACTAAGTGGGATTTATTCTTGGAATACAAGAATGGTTCAACATACAAATATTGATCAATGTAATATAACACATTAAAAGAATGAAAGAAAAACAACACATGATTATCTCAGTTGATGCAGAAAAAGCATTTGACAAAATTCAACACCGTTTCATGATTTAAAAAACACACACATACTGAAGAAAACTAGGAATAGATGGAAACTATGTCAACATAATAAAAACCATATATGAAAAACCTATAGTGAATATCATTTTCAATGATGAAAGACTAAAATCTTTTCCTCTAAGAAAATAAAGAGGCCGAGCATGGTGGCTCATGCCTGTAATTGCAGCATTTTGGGAGGCTGAGGCAGGCAGATCACAAGGTCAGGAGATTGAGACCAGCCTGGTCAGCATGGTGAAACCCCGTCTCTACTAAAAATACAAAAATTAGCTGGGCATGTTGGCAGATGCCTGTAATTCCAGCTACTTAAGAGGCTGAGGCAGGAGAATTGCTTGAATCCGGGAGGGGAGGTTGCAGTGAGCCAAGATTGCATCACTGCACTACAGCATGGGCGACAGAGCAAGACTCCACCTCAAAAAAAAAAAAGAAAGAAAACAAAGAAAGGATGCTTGCTTTCACCACGTTTATTCAAATAGTAACATAGTACTGGAGTTCTAGCCAGATAATTAGGTAAAGAGAAAGAGAGAGAGAGAGAGAGAGAAAGAGATCAAAATTGGAAAAAAGAAGTAAAATGATCTCTGTTCCCAGATGATATGATTTTATCTGTAGAAAATCCTGAAGATTCCACAAAAACAGTGTTAGAACTAATAAATGAATTTAACAAAGTAGCAGGAAACAAAATCAACAGACAAAAATCAGTTGCATTTCTATATACTAACAATGAACTAGTTAGTTCCTTTTGGAAAAGGAAATTACAAAAACAATTCTATTTAAAACTGCATCAAAAAGAATAAAATACTTATGAATCAACCAAGGAAATAAAAAACTTACGCAACAAAAATTACAAAACATTGCTAAAATAAATTAAAGGAGACACAATAGAAACACACCTCATATTCATAGATTAGAAGACTTAATAAGATGTCACAATACTATCCAAAGTGATCTACAGATCCAGTGCAATCCCTATTATCCAATGACTTTTTTGGCAGAAATAGAAAAACCCATCCAGGAACATATTTTCCTCTATCCTCCCTGGGTTGGGGCTGTCTCAGGTCTTGGGACTCTGGCAGGGGACTGACAGGCAGAGGCAAAGGGACTGCAACCTCTGCAGTTGGCCAGACCAGGCTCTAGGGAGAAAAGCAAATGCTGGGCTAGGGTGGGGGGTGGGTGGGGGCAGATCTGGTGCCGCTGACAGGAAGCACTTTATCTCTGACCTGGCCAAACATCCTCCAACCCCAAGAGAAATAAGCATTGGATGCTGGATGAATTAACCAGTATGTTTGCTCCTTGTACATCCACTGGTCCCTACAAGCTGAGAGTCTCTCATCATTTTCCTAAGGAACTGACTTAAGTATACCCTGACAGGAGATGAAAAGAAGATCTGTATGCAGCAGTTCATTAAGATTAATGGCAAGGTCCAAACTGATTTAACCTACCCTGCTGGTTTCATGAATGTCATCAGCATTGACAAGACCAGAGACCATTTCCATCTAATCTATGATACTAAGGGTCACTTTGCTGTTCATCCTATTACACCCCAGGAGACAAAGTACAAGTTGTGCAAAGTGAGAAAAATCTTTGTGAGCACAAAAGGAATCCCTCATCTGGTGACTCATGACGCTTTCACCATCTGCTACCCTGATTCCCTCATCAAAGTGAATGACCCCATTTAGATTGAGTTGGAGACCGGCAAGATTACTGATTTCCTCAAGTTTGCTGCTGGTAGTGTATGTATGGTTACTGGAGGTGCTAATCTGAGACAAACTGGTGTGATCACCAACAGAGAAAAGACATCTTGGATCTTTTGATGTGGTTCATGTGAAAGATGCCAATGGCAACAACTTTATCACCAGGCTCTCCAACAGTTTTGACATTGGCAAGGGCAGCCACTACTGAAGACAGAGACAAGAGACTGGCAGCCAAATCAGTGGGTGAAATGATCTCTAAGTTACATGTTAGAAAGGTCTTTGTACTTAGTTAAAGATAATACAGCATGAAAAAAAAAAGAAAGAAAGAAAACCCCATCCTAAAATTCAAATGGAAGCTCAAGGGTCCTGAATGGTCAAAACAATATCAGAAAAAGAACAAATCTGGGAGACTCACACTTCCTGATTTCAACATTTACTACAAAGCTACAGTAATTATAACATGTGGTGATGCCATAGGATAGGTGTATAGATCAGTGGACTAGAATTAAGAGTCCAAAAACAAACTTTCACATATATAGTAAATTGATTTTTAACTAGGTACCAAGACCATTCAGTGGATAAAGAATAATCTCCCCAACAAATAGTGCTGAGATAACTGGATATCCACATACAAATGAAGGAATTTGGACCCTCACCTTATATTACTTACAAAAAGTAACTCAAAATGTATCAAATACCTAAGTGTAAGACCTAAGATTATAAAACTTTTAGAAGGGCAAAAGCTTCATTACACTGGATTTCACAATGATTTCTTGGAATATAACACCAAAGGCACAGGCAACAAAAGAAAAAAAATAGACAAATTGGACTTCAAGAAAAATTTTAAACTTTGTGCATGAAAAGATAAAGAGTAAAAAGGCAACCTACAGAATGGGAGGAAATACTTATAAACTATATATCTCACAGGGATTAATATCCAGAATATATAAAGAACTCCTAAAGCTCAACAACAAAAGATTCAATTAAAAAATGGGCAAAGAACTTGAATAGACATTTCTCCCAACAGAGATATATAATTGGCCAATAAGCAAATGAAAAGATGCTCAACATCACTAATCATTAGAGAAATGCACATCAAAACTGCAATGATATACTACTTCACACCCATTAGAATGGCCACTACTTAAAAAGAAAACAGAAAATAACAATGTTGGTGAGGATGCAGAGAAATCAGAACCCTTGTGCACTGTTAGTAAGAATGTAAAATGGTACAGCCACTGTGAAAAACAGCACAGCAGTTCCTCAAGAAATTAAAAATAGAACTATCATATGATCCAGCAATTCCACTTCTGGGTATATGCCCCAAATCATTAAAAACAGGGTCTTGAGATATATGTAAACCCATGTTCATAGCAGTTACTCACAATAGTTAAAACATGGAAGCAATCCAAGTGTCCATCAACAGATAAATGGATAAACAAAATGTGGTATACACTACAATGGAATAATATTTAGCCTTATAAAGGAAAGAAATTCTGACATATGCTACAACAGAGATGAACCTTGACAACATTATACTAAGTGAAATAAGCCAGTCACAAAAAGACAAATACCGTATAAGTCCACTTATATGAAGTACTTAGAGCAGTCAAAATTATAGAGACAGACAGTAGAGTGGTGGTTGCCAGAAGCCGAGGGGAGGGAGAAGTGGGAAGTTGTTATTTCATGGGTACAGTTTCAGGTTTACAAGATAAAAAGAGTTATGGAAGCCAGGTATGGTGTCGTGTGCCTGTAGTCTCAACGACTTGGGAGGCTAAGGCGGGAGGATCGCTTGAGCTCAGGAGCTCGAGGATTTAGTGCACTATGATTGCACCTGCAAACAGCCACTACAATCCAGCATAAGCAATATGAAACTCTATCTCTTTTAAAAGTTTTAAATTTTTAAAATAAATTTTAGCCTGGGTGTGGTGGCTCATGCCTATAATCCCAGCACTTTGGAAGGTCGAGGCAGGCAGATTGCTTCAGCCCAGTAGACCAGCCTGGGCAACAGGGCAAAACCATGTCTCCACAAAAAAACACAAAAATTAGCTGGACATAGTGCTGCAAGCCTGTAATCCCAGCTACTTGGGAGGCTGAGACGGGAGGATCACTTGAGCCCAGGAGGTTGTGGCTTCAGTGAGCCAAGATCATGCCATTGCACCCCAGCCTGGGTGACAAAGCAAGGCCCTGTCTCAACAAATGAGAATTAAATGAATTTTTTAAAAAATTTTAAGAATTATGGAAATGGATGGTGGTGATGGTTACACAACATTATGAACATACTTAATACCACAGAACTGTACACTTAAAATGGTTAAGATTATAATTGTTATGTGTATTTTAACACGATAAAAAATTACAGGTATGGTGGCTCATGCCTGTAATCCCAGCACTCTGGGAGGATCACTTGAGCCCAGGAGTACGAGACTGCAGTGAGCTATGAGCACGCCACTGCACTCCAGCCTGGGCAACAAGAGTGAGACCTTGCCTAGAAAAAAAAATGGAGGAAAATATTGATGCAGGGGTGGGCAGTATGCCTTCAAATAGCACGGATTCAGCCCAGCATAGTGACTCATGCCTGTAATCTCAGCACTTCAGGACGAGGTGGGAGGATTGCTTGGGCCCAAAAGTTGGAGACCAACCTGGGCAACAAAGTGAGACCCTGTTTCTTAAAGAAAACAAACAAACAAACAAAACACAAACAAACAAATAGTATGGTTAATGGTTAGGAAGGCTACTCTGAGGAGGTGATGACTGAGCACCTAGATGTAAACTAATTAAGGAAGCCAGTAATGTTTAGGAATGTTCTTTTCTTCATGAAAATAACACATTTCCTAGAAACATAAAAGAAGACATGAATATCTAGAGAGACATTCCATATTCCTGGATGAATAGTCTAAATTATCTCATTTTTTCTCTAAATTAATTGACAAAATAATTCTGAGATTAATCCAGAAAAATAACTGATATAGAGTAACCAATAAAATACTGAAAAAGAAGGATACTACAGAGGAATTTGATCTCCTAAATAATAATAAATCTTGAAATCCATATCAAAATACTGTTCAAGAACAGAAAAATCAATAGGGAAAGAATGGATTATTTAAGTGTTATTATAATTGGGCAACTGTTTTCTAAAATTACATTCCTAACTCATTCCTCACACCAAAATTATAGATGACAGAACCTGCAGAAATGAAAATAAGCATCTCTGAATTTCGGCATTTTTTAAAAAAAACCTAGAACATCGTAAGTTCTCAAACACTGTATGGCAAATGAATTAATAAATGAATGAGATGAGACATAGAGCTTCTTACTGAGGAAATGAAAGGGGTTATCCTGCATTTTATTATTTGTTTAATTCACTCGTTTATCCATTTAATTCACCTATATTGAGCACTGAGTTGGTGCCATCAACATCTCAAAGAATAGGAATGACTGAAGTCTCAATGTGTCCAGGAAAGTCGATCATATTTCTCACAATAAAGGGCTCCACCCAGGTCCAATTTTCAAGCAGATCCCCTTTTACCTAAAAGGTACTTAGCATTCTGGAAGCCTCAGTATTGTTCCATCCATTAGAGGAACCCAGATGTGGTTTGCTGACACAGTACTAACAAAAAGAGTGAGTCTTCTAACTCATCTTCCTTAGCAGCACAAACTCTTCCCACCCTAGGATCAGAAACCAGGCTGAGATGTATGGAAGCCTCCAGTATTAGGCCACCCAAACAGAAAGCAACATCTAGGTCAAAGCATCACTGTCTGACCACATGACCTTTCTACACCTGGGCCCCCAAGGCACTGCTAGGAGTCGACAGCTCCACCTAGTGACCAGAGTCTGGCCTTCATCAAAGGCTCAGGCATTGCAGCAGTTGAGAATTTCTCTTTATGGGTATTTCCTCAGGCATAAATAATGCAACTAAAACATACGTTTTCATTTTCTACTACTTATGGAATAAACATTAATGTTTTATGTTTTCAAAGCTATGTAAGTCAAAAAATCCTTTAATAATGTTTATGGAGAACTGAAAAATTGTTACCTGAGGTCTCGTAAAAAATTTCACAGTGAAAAAACAAATAATTCTGTGCAAAAGTCTGTTTATTAAACCTATATTCATCTTACAATAAAATCAGAAGTTAATAACTAAGGGGTGTCACTGATTTCAACAGACTATTTCCATCAAACTTTCAAGTTTGCTCATTTTTCATTTAATTAATAATTTAATACCCACCCACCTCTACCAACACAACCCATGGGGAGAAAATAAGTGTAAAGCTCTGACAATATAAAATGCTGTGAAAAATAATCCTGTCAGTCATATTGATAGCTAGAATGATTTGCCAGTTTTTATAGCCATCATAACAGCAGCCTGTGATTTGAAATCTTATAAAAACAGGAAGCTGTGTGCTTAAAGACATGCCTAGAATTCCTGATGTGATGGGAGACAATTGTTGTGATCTGTTGCTGCCACCAGCAGGCCATTCTCACACAACGGTATTTTCCCCTTTGCTTTTTGTTTTGTTTCCAACTTATCTACCGATATTTCTTGACCACCACATTCTTTAATCAGGATAATTAGATAAAATAACAAATCTTTTTCATGAGTATCCTCAGTAACAATCACTTCTTTAAAATCTACCATATATAATCTTTTTAAAATTTATTTAACAAACAGGCCTAATCCTTCTGCTTATCTTTTATTTCTTTTTTTTTCAAAAGCTCCTAAATCCTTGCATTTTCTAAATCAGGTTCCTGGTAAATATATCTTAATATGAGAACAAGTGATCCTGGTATAAAAGGTAGAAGCCCACAGTTCCTCACACTGATGACTGCTATAAGATATTCCGCCCGGCGCGGTGGCTCAAGCCTGTAATCCCAGCACTTTGGGAGGCCAAGACGGGCGGATCACGAGGTCAGGAGATCGAGACCATCCTGGCTTTAACAAGGTGAAACCCCGTCTCTACTGAAAAATACAAAACACTAGCTGGGCAAGGTGGCGGGCGCCTGTAGTCCCAGCTACTTGGGAGGCTGAGGCAGGAGAATGGGGTAAACCCGGGAGGCGGAGCTTGCAGTGAGTGGAGATCCGGCCACTGCACTCCATCCTGGGCGACAGAGCGAGACTCTGTCTCAAAAAAAAAAAAAAGATATTCCTTAAATTTTCATTTAGCTTGTGAATTTAAGCCTGGTGCATACAAACAAGTTCTATAGCCATATTAACCCGGGATCAGATCCAGCTCTTAGCACTGTGCTCTTGGGAAGCATTTAACCTTTCTAGGCATCAGTATCCTCCCTGTAAAATGAGGATAATAAATAATACCCATGTCTTAGGATTGACAAGAGGAATAAATGAAATAATGCATATAAAGCATTTAGCAAAATGTCTGGCACATAGTAAGCCATCAATGAATAACTCATTATTATTATTATTAAAGTGCAAAAATTAAGAATTCCATAAAATCAGAAGCCAAATCAATGGCAGAGGTCTGACTAAAACCTCCAAATCTGCTGATTCCAAGCCAAGGGCTTTGAACATCGTATTGCAATGATGCTGACTTTCTATTTATCTAATTAAGATGAAGACTCTGGTTCTTTTGGGATAGGCCAAAATTGCTGCAAACATCACTTTTCAAATATGACGTCCTTTTTAAGCCCAGAATTATACAAACCATTAGGTTCCACTGGACATCCCTCCTACATCTGAAAACAGCTTTCTCCCCCTTGGATGACAGAAGTGGTATTTTTATGGTAATATTCTCATAAGAAGCAAGTACATGAGATTCCTCTCTAAGCTCTGAAATTTCTTTCTTTTGCAGAGCTTCTGATAAATAAAGCAGCTCTCCACTATGTGTTTCTGTCTGGCAATGCTATTCAATATGTTCATGGTGGAGCACAGCCATGAGGGGCGCTCTCCAGCAGTTAGTGGAAATAATTTCTAGTCTAGTTCAAAGTGGTAACCAAAGCCAGGTTCCTTTGATGTCTTACTGAGAAAGTTGCCATGCAGCATAAGACAGGGCAGTGTGAATTCCCGTCTAGCCTTGTGGCTAAGTTTTGTGGATCAGGAGCTGGGGAAGACCAGAAATGCCAAAGGTCTACTTTGCTACAGAGAAAATAAGTGAAGTGACCATGTCTCAATGGTAAGTCTCGCATAGGTACCTTTAAAATATTGTCCTATAATTAGATTCTTGTATCTCCCTTTCAAGTTGAATGAGTAATCATTCTGGACTTGCTGTCTCATCAAATGTTAAAGTATATATTAATTATTCCTATGTCTGCAATGCTTTCTAAACAAGGATTTCTAAAAATTTTTCCACCCTTTGGAGGTTAACTTATTGCATGGAAACTAAATACTGGAGGTTACCGAGTTCCAAGATTAGAGGGGTACAGTGTTTGTACCCCAAATTAGCTTTATTAAAGGGACTAGAAAGTTTTAAAAAGGGTATGGATTGTTAACAAGTGATAGAAAAATTTATTGATCTGAATCCTATCTCAATACACAGGCACCAGAGCCTTCTTTATTGCCCATTATATTTTTTAAGGCTCTAGTTCTGCATAGTCAATGGTGGTTCACAGCGTATGGGAAACAAATGGACAGCAATGCTCTTTGGCATTTGGTCAGCCCTCTGAATCATGTAGCTCTTTCCCATCTTTTAAGGGCAAAACCACTTCTAAGAATCTTATCGCCAAAGACAATATGACAATATAACTAACTGATCTCAAAGCCACTTTTCAGTGCCTCCACTACAGAGAAAGTGTTTGTACTCATCCAATGGTCTTTCCCTGTCCCACATTTCCCTTTGTTTCCATAGAAAGGTTGGACACCGCGGATCATTCTTCAAGCCCTCAACAACTTGCTAAGCAGGTACTCACCATGGGCCAGGCTCTAGGACACCATGGGAAAAACTGAGGCAGGAGCACACTCAGCATTTAAGGTATAGCAAGGGGGACAGTGGGAATGAAGTGTTGTTAGCGAAGGGGAGATGAGGTCAGAAAGATAATAAAGCCAGATCATGTTAGGCCTGGAGGCCACTGTGAAATTTTTAACTTAGACTCTGAGCGAGAGAAGACTGAGGGGAAAAGGTAATAAATAATTTTTTCCTTTGGTAATTAAGAGCAAAATTACCAAATAATCAGAAGTAGATGCCCTGGTATTAGGTACCATGTTTCCATCACCCTAGGCATTGCCAGAGGGCCTTCCACACACACACCCAGGCACCTCAGGATTGAGCCAGAAGTTCAGAGAGGCCCATAACCTGGTTTCATAAATCAGCCCATGAACTGGGGTCTGAACAGGGCCTTTGGCCACCCCATTCACCTTCCTCTTGCTTTCTTACACTTGCCCACTCCCAATTTCCCTAATCTCTGCCCCAGGAACTTCTCCTTAATCACTAGACTGAGCAGGATAGTGGCTGCTCTGTGTGATAAACCAAGTCTCTTATTCCAGCTGGCATGCCCTTGACTTGGCCAGAGCCGTGGCCCCTCCTAACTGCCTCTGGACTCTGGTGTAATGTGTGAGCCAGCTTAAGTTAGTTCAGCCACTGAGTAGAAGAGAACATAAAGGCCAGGAAGGAAAAAAAAGAGCATCACTCACAGCTGCCTTAGAGCCACCTTGTTTGATGCCCCCTGAATTAGAAACTGATTTCCAAGGCCAACCATAGTGGGGAATCTGGCTACATTCCAACCTTATTGTGTTTAATGAGGCCTCATGATGAAAACACAAGGCTTCTCCTTGATGGTTCCCTCCTAAGGTAGAGGTTTGAATAAATAAAGGAAGAAAGATTAGAGTAGCTGGTTTCAGATAATAAAGCTAGCAGTGTATGCTTTGCTAGTGATTGAAATTTAAAATATGAATAGGATTCAGAGGATAAAGGTTAATGTGACACACTATTGCTACGGTTATTGCTAACAGTAGAAAATAGTCATTACTTGTTAACATTTCTAAAGCACTGATATAAGCCACAGGCTATCAGCCCTACTGCTGCTCTCATTATGACAGATTAAATAACAATGATATAAATAATCACTCAGTCCAAAACTTGATAACAAATTCGACAATGCCAAAAACAAAAACAAAAACCATAGCCTATATGTACACCAATGTTCTTTGCAAAGCTCTTATAAACTACTTTTTCAAAGCTTATTAGGTACCACACTCCCCACCATACCCAGTATCTAGTGAATGGCTTTACATCCATTGGTGTCATTAAAATTGTGCTGACTGTCCATTGTCAGAGGGAAGTGCTTCTTCACCTTTCTGGTGAAGGGAGCTCAGTTTATTTAACTCCTGGCCTCCCTTTGCAACCTGCTTCACCCTTGCCCTTGGGAGATAGTGACTTCTCTGACTGGTAAATTTATCAAGGATATCTCCACGTTGCCATGTGGTTAATTTGATCAATGGAATGTAAATGAAAGTGTGGTATGCAATTTTGAGAATAAGCCCTTAAGAGGAAGTCTTCTCCTTCTCTTTTTTGTTGGCTGAAATGCAAATATGATTGCTGGAGCCAGTGCATAACACAAGGTGGAAGCTGCATAATAGGGACTGGGGAGCCACAACAAGCTAGGAGCTGGGGTCCCCAGCAACTGAAATTACCACACCAGCCCAGACTGCCGTCCCAGACTTTCACCTGAGAAATCAACTTCTACCTCACTGAAGCCCCTGTATTACAGGTTTTCTGACAATTACAGCCACAAAAGAGGAGCAGGGAATCCAAGAATGCTGGGGGAAAGGGAACAGCCCAGGAAAAAGTCATTAGAGGATACTCAGGGAAATAAGTCCAAATAAAAAGTTTAGTGACTGAGATTAAGCATGAACAAAAGGTATATAAATAAGAGGAAAAAACAAGTATCTGGTGAACCATACTAACAAGTCATGAACTTGTATTTATACACTAAGATTTGTATTCAAGTACATATAATGGGTCCTTGTTAATAAGCGTATATATATTAAATGAATATTCATAAAGCACTTAGAAGAGTCCCTGGCACGCAATGAGTATTACACAGCTGCTATTAATTTAAAATAAAATAAATAAGAGTAAATGATGTGATGGTTAATTTTATGTCAACCTAGCTAGACTATGGTGCTCAGTTGTTTGGTCAAACGCTAGTCTAGAGGTTGCCATGCAGGTATTTGTGGATGTGGTTAACATTTACACTAAGTTGTCTTTAAGTGAAGCAGATTACCCTCTATAATGTGAGTAGCCCTCATTCAATCAGCTGAAAGTAATAAAAGCAAAGACTGAGGTTCCCAAAAGAAGGAATTCCTCAAAACTGCAACATGGAAATTCTGCCTGAGTTTCCAGCCTGCTGGCTTACCCTACAGATTTTCGATTTGTCAGCCCCTACAATTCCTTTAGCCAATTTCTTAAAACAAATACATTTCTAACTATATAGATAGATATAGAGATATAGATATAGACATATAGAGAGACATCTCATATTGTTTCTGTTTCTCTGAAGAACCCTGACTAATACAAACAGAAAGTGAAAACAGACCTGCTGTAGAAGTCACTGGAACTCTTTGTTGACAACCAGCAGGTGGGATAAAGGACCCACTAGAACCTTGCTCAGTGCACTGTCACTCCCCATCCCAACCCTACTTTCATGGCCCTGAGGAACAACCTCTACAGAACCTCAAAAGTTCAGTCACCCTCCTTCCCTTGCTGCCGTTTTAGAGCAGAAGATGAAAGGGACCACGATGGTCACAGTTCATCCCAGAACTAGCAGTAAATGCTTACAGGTATGGGGTTTCTTTTGGGGGTGATGAAAATGTTCTGGAATAAGACAGTGGTGTTGGCTAAACAACATTGTGAATGTACTAAATTCTACTGAATTGTTCACTTTAAAATAATCAATTTTAGGGTTTTCCGCGGCGGCTGGAGAGGTGGTCGGGGAAGTAGGAACCTCCTGCCAGGCTCGTGGTGGCTTCTTTCCGCTCTGCGGCGGGAAGCGCCTTCCCCATCAATGCAAGCTTGAATAAGAAAAACAAAGTCTTCCTCCTAAGCCATGGCATATCAGTTATACAGAAATACCACTTTGGGAAACAGTCTTCAGGAGAGCCTAGATGAGCTCATACAGTCTCAACAGATCACTCCCCAACTTGCCCTTCAAGTTCTACTTCAGTTTGATAAGGCTATAAATTCTGCATTGGCTCAGAGGGTCAGGAACAGAGTCAATTTCAGGGGCTCTCTAAATACATACAGATTCTGCGATAATGTGTGGACTTTTGTATTGAATGATGTTGAATTCAGAGAGGTGACAGAACTTACTAAAGTGGATAAAGTGAAAATTGTAGCCTGTGATGGTAAAAATACTGGCTCCAATACTACAGAATGAATAGAAAAAATAGAAAAAATAGAAAAAAAATAGAAAAAAATTTTATGCCATCTTGTTATTCATTGCTTTTGAAGAGAAGCATAGAAGAGACTTTTTATTTATTCTAGAATTGCAGAAATGACTACACTGTGCTATACCAGAGAATTCCAGTAGAAACTTATAACTCTGTAGCCTCTTACATTACCTTTATCATACAGCATGAAAAAAATAACTTTTAAATGACAAAAGTTGTTGCCTTCCTAAGAACTTTCTTTAATAAATTCATTTTAAAACTCTGGAAAAAAAGTATCAATTTTCTGCTATATAAACTTCACCTCAATAAATTATTTTTAATTATGATTTATAATATGTGAATTTTACCTCCATTTTTAAAAACTGCAAGATAAAAAAATTTAAAAAAAAAAAAGGGAAATATCTCCACCTTCTTTCTCCTGGAAATGAGTTTGCTTGTAGAAAACACAAGCTCTCAAGGTAGGGTGCAGTGATTCTTGCCTGTAATCCCAGCATTCTGGGACACCAAGGTGGCTGGACCGCTTGAGGCTAGGAGTTCAAGACCAGCCCTGGAAGCATAGTGAGAGCCTATCTCTACAAAAAATAAAATAAAATTAGTCAGGCATGGTGGCACATGCCTATAGTCCCAGCTACTAGGTAGACTAAGGTTGGAAGATACCTTGAGCCCAGAAGTTCGAGGCTGCAGTGAGCTATGATAGTGCCACTGAACTCCAGCTGGGGCAACATAGCAAGATCCTATCTCAAAAACAGCAACAACAAGAAAACAAAAAACACAAGCTTCTTTTGTGCCTCCAAACCCTGAAGCTTATCTGGGAAGCATTTCCTCGTGGGTAGGACAGAGCTCAGTATTAACAACCCACTTGGGTAACAGATATAAAGTCAAGTCAATCAAGTAAGCTATTATCAAAAATGAAAGGGATATTTTGACCTCCATGTATACTTTTTGTTTCCCACCTTAACAAAGTATGAAAGCTGAAAGAATCCCAGAGCTGGTGGCTCCCACTAATGGTGGTTTTCCACACACACTCAGTCTTGTCCCACATGACCACATGTATCCTCGGTACAGAGAGACTGAGACATTTGGAAGCCTAGCCTGGACTCGTAAGATTTCCACTCTGCTTTTGCAATCCATGCTTTCTCGTTGCTTGGTGTGTATGCTTTCTTAAAGATGAGTAAACCTAAAGCTGGATGCAGCCCACAGTGTCTTGTGACCTTGTGTTTTTGTCTTGTGAGTTGTCGGTTTGAGCAATCTGAGCAGAAAGGGTAGTCAATCAAATCAACTGCTTCAGTTGTAAAATACCATGTCTATTGTTCTGTGAAAGGATAAACATAAGATTCAGATCTCATGAAATTCACACACTCTAATCCAAAACCCAATTCTTTAATTAATTCACTTGAAAAGAGAACATGATATGAAACACTCACATTAGTTCATTTTTTTCTTGCATTTACATCTGTCTCAGGAACCTGACACGGTGAAATCACAGAAAAGGCAGGACAGTGCACTGGAAAGAGCTTCAGATTTTGAGTTAAAAGAGGGGCTGGTATTCAAATTTCAGCTCTGTCACTGAATGATCTTGAATAATTATTTAATCTCTGTAAGCCTTAAATCTGTAAAACAGAGATACTAGAGTATTTGCTCTGTTCAACTCTCAGCATTGTTGTGAGGAGCAAACCACTTAACTGTAAAGAGATAAATAAATGTAGGCTATCACATGTTTCAAGCACCTGATTTTCACATGTTCATTTTGGTCTGCTTCAGAAAACCTTTGATCCTATCTTATCTCATTTATTTATATTAGTCCATAATGGCTATACTGCATACATAATAAACAGAGGTTTATAAATACTAAACTTTTACTTAGCACCATTATATTTATGTAAGAGATGGAAGCATTAGATTGACATTCCTATAGGTTTTCTTTAAACAAATGTAGCAGTTGTAATTTTGTTCCACTCAGATGCTAAACAATGGTATACATCTGTATTGGTCAGAATTGTCCAGAGAAACAGAACCAATAGAAGATAATAGAAGATAATAGAAAGAGATACATATAGATATATAGAGAGAGAGTTATTCTGGGAATCGACTCACATAATTATAGAAGGCAGGAAGTCCCAAAAATCTGCTGTCCCAGTCTGAGTCTGAAGGCCTCAGAAGGGGATAAGGGGTTGCTATAGTCTGAATGTTTGTGTCCTTCCCAAATTCATATGTTGAAACCACACTACCAATGTGATATTAGGAGGTGGGATCTTGGGGAGGTGATCAGGTCATGAAGGCAGAGTCCTCATGAACGGAATTAATGCCTTTATAAAAGAGGCCCAAGAGAGACTCCTTGTCCCTTCCACCATGTGAGGTCACAGCTACACGGTGCTATCTATGAAACAGAGAGCAGGCCCTCACCAGATGCTGGCTCTGCTGGTGCCTTGTTCGTGGACTCCCCACCCTCCAGAACTGTAAGAAACAAATTTCTGTTGTTTATGAGCTATCCAGTTTATGGTATTTTGCTGTAGCACCTCAGATGAACAAAGACATGGGTGATAGTTTAAGTCCCAGTCTGAGTCCAAAGGCCCGAGAACTAGGAGCTCTGATGTCACAGGGTACGAGAAGATGGATGTTCCAGCTCAAACAGAAAGTACATTTACCCTCCTTGCCTTTTCATTCTATTCAGGTCCTCAAAAGATTGGATGATACAAACATCGTTGGTAAAGCAAATCTCTTCTAGAGGTAAAGGCTAATCTCTTCTGGACACACTCTCGCAGACACATCCAGAAATACTCAGGAAGGATTTTGACTCCCAATTTCAAATTCTAACTTCATCTATAATTACTACATAAACTATGCATACCCCCAGAGATGAAATTTTTAATAATAAAACAGGGAATGGGTACAGTGGCTCACACCTGTAATCCCAATATTTTGGGAGACAGAGGCAGGAAGACTGCTTGAGGCCAGGAGTTTGAAACCAATCTGGACAACACAGCATGATCCTATCTCTACTTCAAAAAAAAAAAAAAAGGAATACGTGAAAATAAATATATTGCAGGTACAAAGGATTTATTTTTTATTTATTTACTTTTTTTTTGAGACAGAGTCTTGCTGTGTAGCCCAGGCTGGAGTGCAGTGGCATGATCTCGGCTCACTGCAACCTCTGCCTCCCGGGTCAAGCAATTCTCCTGCCTCAGCCTCCCAAGTTGCTGGGACTACAGGCACGTACTACCATGTCCAGCTTATTTTTGTATTCTTAGTAGAGACGGGGTTTCACCATGTTGGCCAGGATGGTCTCGATCTCTTGACCTTGTGATCTGCCCACCTTGGCCTCCCAAAGTGCTGGGATTACAGGTGTGAGCCACCATGCCTGGCCGGAATTTTTATGCTGTAGGTATCTATGATGTTATATTTTTTTCAACTACTCAAAAAAAAAGTCTTCAGTATTTTGTTTACATTTCCTCAAAAAATAAAAATAAAGGAATTGTTAATTTTGGTCTGCTTTGGAATTTTATTATCTTCTTACTCAAAAAAGAAATTTTTTAATAAATCTTAAAAAAATTATAAAGATTAAATTACACCAAACACTTCAGGTTTTCAAGTAAGTGTAACAAACTCCAACAATCTATTGTCTGTCAAGGCTTTTTTTTTTTTTTTTTTTTTTTTACAATTTTTACATCATAAAAGCTATATTCTGAATTAGTATTGGTTTTGTAAACAACAGAGTATCTTAGGGATAGAAGTTTGTAATGGTTTGAAGCAAAGATCACAGGTTAGCTATAGAAAAGTACCTTAGGAAACTGGTCTAAACCAAAAACATTTATATCATACAAGGTAAGACAAAATAATATCCCTTTCTACCAAGTCATGTTGAAGCCTTCCTTGAATACCAAAATAGCATATCTACAAATCCCTCTAGGATACATATATTAATTTGGGACCAAGTCAGAAAAACAAAGCCATATGCTAATTATAGATGTTGTTTGCTGTGAGTCACAGTCAAAATTTTAATCTTGCCAACACAATATTAAGACACAGTTGCTCAGGCAATGTGACTGCAGGCCATAATTGAGCCACTCAAATGAAAGGCCAGCCAGATTTTTTTCACTCGCTCCTTTGTCATACACCATTTTAAATGGATGGATAGGCTGTCTAGAAGTTAAATTCTGCAGATCAGAGCTGCTCATGTTTAAATTCACCTTTAGTAATTCAATCCTAATGAGAACGTGATTGAAACGTATTTACATTGTCGTTTAGAGCCAGAACATTATGACATAAACTGTGTGAAAGGTGTATTTGTGTAATTAGAAATGAATTATGTATGTGACTTAAATTATTACCCATTGCAGTGACAGCTTCTGTCAGCTTATGCAGCAGATTGACAGATTGCAGAAGGAAAAAGGGAAGTCTGGATGCTGTCAGATGCAAGAAAAAACTGCTGGCTCTGCTTTCTTCAGTGTTGAGCACAGCTCCATGCTCAGCAGTTGGCCTAAATAAATACCTTGAAACTGAGATCTATGAGCAAGGAACATGATCATGGTGGTTACAGAAGTAAAAGAGGTAAAGTACCTCATTCATTCATTCAATTACTAAATAGCTATTCTATGCCAGGTCCCATACAAGGTCCTGAGAATATTAGGATAAGATTAAATCCCCATCCTCAAAGGATTCCGCCGAGAGAGAGAGGGAGAGCGTACAAGTGCATGAGTATATGGACTGGGAGCATAGAGAAAGGGAAAAAGGGAAAATTCTTATGAACAGCACCTCTCACAGAAAAGTTGCTTTATATGTGCAAACCAGGTGTTAAGGTCCTTTAACATGTGGATAAAATGAGTCTAAACCCCCACAAATCCCTAGCTTGTTGAAGTCCAAAGTCTTCCTCAATTCCCAGAGGGCTGTCTTCTATACTTCTCAGCCTCTGAGATACCATGCCACATATGCTACCTTTATTCCATGTGACATGGGTTCTCCCATGAAATTCAGCCTCTTCTGAAATTTCTACCGCAAAATCACTCTCATGCAGGATACTGGAAGATTTCAGAGTAAGGCAGAGAGATGGATGGAAGGTTACTTCCCACATTACTTGGCAAACAAACAACTTTATGGAGAACAACAGCTATCTACTATAAAAATAGGGCCCAGCACCCTTACCTAAGGAGCTGAAATGGTCCTTTGACAGATTTGTCTTCAATTGAGATAAGGGTGCTGGGTCTTTCTACCCAGCATCCACCAGTCACCAAATGTCAGCCAACCAGGGAAGGAGCATAATCTTGGGTGAGGCAGATCTTCTCAGCTGAGGGCTATTCTTGGGGAAGATTTTGGTTATAGGTGGTCCACAGGTGATGCTTCTTCTGGCAGCTGGGGAAACACGCTCCTTGGTTCTGAAAGGGGCAATCTGGGCAGCACACCCTTGCATCCACCACAGTTAAGACAGGCCGCAGTTGCAGAGTGGCTGGAACTATGTGAATTAAATAAATAAATAAATAAATAAAATAAAATAAAATAAAATAAAATAAAAAAAGACAGGCAGAATTACCTGTCCTTTATCAATGTTTTTTAAGTACTTTATGCCTGAAAAGAATATGATGCAAGATAGATATTGAAAGTTTAGTTCAGTCCAGCAACATAGTGAGACCCTCTCTCTTAAAAAAAAAAAAAAAAAAAAAAGTTATATGTAAAGCCTCATACATGAATTCTACACATAGGGCCAAGAAACACCATTTTTACTTATTATTAGTTGGCTACTTCCTCACTGACAAATTTGGTCCCAAACTGCCTGTTTATGAATCCTAGATGTATAGCTAGCTACCCAGGTATAGCACTACAAATTAAAAGAATTCATCCTTGATTATACATAATTGAGTATTTCACACCTCAAGACAACACAGGTATAACCCATTTTATTGTGGTTCCCAGGATTTTTTTAAATTGAAGGTTTCTGACAACCCTGCATCAAGCAAATGAGTGACACTTTTCCCCAAAACGTGTTCACTTCATGTCTTTGTCACATTTTAGTAATTCTTGCAATATTTCAAACTTTGACATTATTATTATATCTGTGAGGGTTATCTGTGATCAGTGATCTCTGATATTACTGTTGTAATTGTTTTGATGCACCATAACTTATGCCCATGTAAGATAGCAATCTTAATCAAGAAATGTTGTGTGTGTTCTGACTGCTCCACCAACTGTTGGTTACCCCACCTCTCTCCCTCTCCGTGGGCCTCCCTATTCCCTGAGACATAATGATATTGAAATTCAGTTAATTAATAATCGTGAAATGGCCACTAAGTGTGCAAGTGAAAGGAAAAGTCATATATTTTTCACCTTAAGTCAAAAGCTACACAGAATTAAGCTTAGTGAGGAAAGCATGTTGAAAGCCAAGACAGGCTGGAAGCTAGGACTCTTGCATCAGTTAGCCCTAGGACTCTTGCATCAGTTAGCCAAGTTCTGAATGCAAACAAAAAGCTCTTAAAGGAAATTACAAGTGAACACACAAATGATAAGTGAAGCAGCTTTATTGCTGATATGGAGAAAGTGTTAATGGCCTGGAAAGAAGTGTAAACCAGCCACAATATTCCCAAAGCCTAATCCAGAGCAAGGACCTAAATCTCTTCAGTTCCATGAAGGCTGAGAGAGGTGAGGAAGCTGCAGAAGAGTTTGAAGCTAGTGTAATATTTAAGGAAAGAAGCTGTCTCCACATCATGTAAGTGTAAGGTGAACAGCAAGTGCTGATGGATAAGCTGCAGCAAGTTATCCAGAAGTTATCCATCAATGATCTAGCTAAGATCATTGATGAAGGTGGCTACACTAAACAACAGATTTTCAATGTAGAAGAAACAGTCTGCTATTGAAAGATGATGCCAGCTAGGACTTTCATAGCTGGAGAACATAAGTCAATGTCTGACATCAAAGCTTTGAAGGACAGGCTGACTGTTTGGGACTAAAGCAGCTAGTAGCTTTAAGTTGAAGCCACCTTCCAAAAATTCCAGGGCTCTTAAGAATTATGCTAAATCTACTCTCCCTCTACTCTAGAAATGAAACAACAAAGCCTGGGTGACAGCACATCTGTTTAAAGTCTGGGTTACTGAATATTTTAAGCCCACAGTTGCAACCTACTGCTCAGAATGAAATATTTCTTTTAAAATATTACTGTTCATTGGCAAGGCACCTGGTAATCCAATGGCTCTGATGGAGATGTACAAGGAGATCAATGTTGTTTTCATGCCTGTGAACACACCATCCATTTTGCAGTACATGGGTTAAGCAGTAATTTCAACTTTCAAGTCATATTATGTAAGGACTGCATTGTGTAAAGCTAGCTATGACCATATAAACAGTGATTCCTCTGATGGATCTGAGCAAAACCAATGGAAAACCTTCTGGAAAAGAAACACCATTTGCAATTCATGGTAGGATATCAATATAACAACATTAACAGGAGTTTGGAAGAACTTAATTCCAATCCTTATAACTGACTTTGAGGAGTTCAAAATTGCAGTGGAGGAAGTAACTGAAGATGTGGTGGAATCAGCAAGAGAACTAGAATTAAAAGTGGAGTCTGAAGATTTGACTGAATTGCTATAATCTCATGACCAAACTTGAGCAGATGAGGAGTTACTTCTTATAGGGAAGCAAAGAAAGTAGTTTCTTCAGATGGAATGTACTCCTGGTGAAGGTGCTGTGAACATTGTTGAAACTACCACAAAGGATTTAGAATATTCATAAACTTAATTGATAAAGCAGTGGCAGGTTTCAAGAGGACTGGCTCCAATTTTGAGAGTTTTTACTGTGGGAAAAATACTATCAAATAGCATCGCATGCTACAGAGAAAGTTTTTGTGAAAGAAAGAGTCAATTGATGTGGCAAACGTTGCTGTCTTGTTTTCAGAAATTGTCACAGCCAGCCGCCCCAGCCCTCAGCAACCTTCACCAGGTTCCTGATCAGTCAGCAGTCATTGACATCAGTGTAAGACCCTCTACCAGCAAAAAGATATCAGGCCGGGCATGGTACCTCATGCCTGTAACCCCAGCACTTTGGGAGGCCAAGGCAGGTGGATCACCTGAAGTCAGGAGTTCAAGACCAGCCTAACCAACACGGTGAAACTCTGTCTCCACTAAAAATACAAAAATTAGCTGGGCATGGTGGCGGATGCCTGTAATCCCATCTGCTTGGGAGGCTGAGGCAGGAAGAATTGCTTGAACCCAGGAGGCAGAGGTTGCAGTGAGCCAAGATCATGCCACTGCACTCCAGCCTGGGTGACAGAGCAAGACTCCGTCTCAAAAAAACAAAAAAAAAGACATCAACTCACTAAAGTCTCAGATGACCATTAGCATTTCCTAGCAAATTATTTTTAAATTAAGGAAAATACATCATTTTTCAGACATGATACTGTTGCATACTTAGTAGACTATAGTATAAACATAACTTTCATATGCACTGGGAAACCAAAAAAATGTGTTACTCACTTTATTGTGATATTCATTTTATTGCAGTGGTCTGGAGCCAAACCTGCAATATCTCCAGGGTATGCCCGTATTTTCTGTCTAAAGGAAATTTCCCTAAATGGAAACAAAAGCTAATTACAGAAGCCCCAGTTGGAAATTAAATTAGTAACTCCTTTTCTTTGCAAGCTTCAGTCTTCTAAAGCTTGCTTTGTACATTAAAACTCTTTTTTTTTCTTTTAAGATGAGGTCTTGCTCTGTCACCCGATGGATATTGGATCATATCCAATCATAGTTCACTGAAACTCAAACTCCTAGGCTCAAGCAATCCTCCTGCCTCAGCCTCCCAAGTAGCTGGACTTACAGGCATGTGCCACCATACCTGGCTAAGTTAATTTTTTAGAGACAGAGCCTCACTATGTTGCTCAGGCTAGTCTCAAACTATTGGTCTCAAGCAATCCTCCTGCCTCTACCTACTAAGTAACTAGGATTACAAACTGCAGCCACTGTGCACAGCTAAAAAACACTCTTTTCAATGTCAAAAATTACTCCAGATAACCCTTAAATGATGGTATTTGAACCTTTATGCAGTGCATAAGCATTACTTGGTGGACATGGCTTTATAAACTGCATGTCTGAGGTCCCAAACTAGGAACTAGTGCTCTAAAGTGTTCCCAAACCCTTCATCTCCCACACTAACCTACTGACTTTTCTCACTCACACTGCCCTGCAGCAACTATTACACCCAACATCTTTAGCATTTGCAATCCTAGCCTCTCATTCTCTTTCTCCTTTGAGCTACATTTTAAACTTACCAAGTTTTTCAGTTGTTTCAAACATCTGTCTAATATTTCTAATCAGATTAGTTTTCCCAAAGACAGAGACTAAGTATTTTTACCTTTTTATATTCCTCATAACAATTTCTCAGTAAATACTTAATGAAAGTATATTAATCAAGGAATTATTAACAATTATACAATGATAGAAGCACATCTTTAATTTTTCATTTAAACATTTAATATTTACAAAAACTTAAACCACTCAATTTTGACTGTTGTATCAAAAGTGATATATTTTGCAACACACATTGTAATTTAAATAATTCTATTAATTTTCAAAAAGTACATTTAATTACCATACTAATTTTCAAAAGAAGAGCAATGGAATGTTATGAAGTAATCTTTCATTATGTGCCAGTAGCTTGAGTGGTTATATTCTGAAAAATGAATGACACATTTTCTGTTATTCTTTCAAGAAAAGGATCTGTAAGATTTAAATGATCCCCAGAAAAATGTTTCCATTGCTTCAGCTGGGACATAGAAAGAGGTTTCGAGGAGTTAGATTTCTGGTGATGCGGACCAAGTTGACAATCTCTAGAGACAACGAATTTTTCCAACGAATCACCTGCAATAAGTAAAACAATGAGAAAATCCTTAGGCAAGCCAATATCCTACTAAATACAGTACTTTTTTGTTTTATGATACTTCATTTATGTGATTTATTACATTTGATCACCATGGTTCAAGTAAAGACAAATTCATTCATTCTTTTTACAAACATTTATAAATTATTTACTATGTACTGATTTAAACAGTAAAGGTAAAATGATGAAGAAACACAGACATGGTCTCTGACTTAAAGGACCTTACAGTCTAGTGGGAGTGATATACATTAAATAAATAATCATCCAAAAAAATGTATTACAAGTTCAAAATCCCTTGCCTAAAACCTGTGGGGCCAGATATGTTTCCAAATTCAGAATATAATTCGAACAATCTGGGTCAGCATTCCATAATGAAACTCATTAACATTCTGTAGCAAGTCATAGTGTTACAAAATGAGTTAAATAAAAACTATTGATAAACTCACATCAATTTAGGTAAGGTTTTGCCACAAATAATTTTGTCACAAATTTATGAAGAAAAAAAATCTTTTGAGCTTTCTAGATTTCACAGTTGAAGATAAGGGACTGTGGAGCTGAATTACAAACAGAGGTAGGGGTATGAAGGAAAGATACAGAGAACTACCTTACATATTACAAGAGAAGCTGACTTGGTCTAGAAGGTAAGTGAAGGGCACCCTGAGGAAATATTCTATTAAGATCTGAAAGATGAGGAGGAAAGAACTAGATGGGGAAGAAAGATAAAGCATTCCACGATAAGCACATTAAAAAGCTATGAAAAGGAAGGGGCACTGGCATAGTCAAGCAATTGATAGGAGCCTATGCAATTAGAGCCTATAGAGTAAAAGCAAAGAATAATGCAAGAGAAGTTAAGTAATGCAAGATGATGCAAGTATTCAAGGGCTGGATTATGCAAAACATGAATGGCAGAGGCCAGCCATTATTCACCAAATCCATTTCTCTTTCCTCCAGGGCACTTAGTCACATTGCCCAGCCTCCCTTACAGTTAGAAACTGCCTATGGAATGCAGCTATGTCACTTCCAGATCTGAACTATAAACATACTTCAAACTGAACAATTTTCTACTTTATCTCTTCTCTCATTGCTGGCTGGCAGATGCAGGGGAACCCAGCAGAGGACTCTAAGGTCCAAAGGGATGGAAGAGCTCCAAGTGGAAGAACCCTGGATCACAAATTTACCTTATGAAAGGCTGTCCACTAAATGCCCACAATGACCTGTTACACAAATGAGAAACATATTTCTATTGTGTTAGACCATAGTGCTTTTTTAGTTTCTTGTTACAGCATTTAGACTGCCCTAACTTACCAATTTAAAGATTTTAGTATCTATCCTAAGAGCAACAGGAAGCTATTGGAGGTTTTATTTTTTTAACCTTTTAATTATGGGAAATTTCAAATAAATATAATATATATATAGCATGTATCATTTCACTAAACTATTTCATTCTACATTTCTAAAAGATAAACACTTCTTTGAAATTTTATCACACCTAAAAGAAAAGCCTCAAGTCATTCCTTAATATCATCAAATCCTTGTCAATGTTCATAATCATTGAGGTTTTAAGAAAAGAGATGACAAGATTGTTTCAAAAATTAGAAGACAATAGAATAACACCTGCAAAGTACTGACCAAAAAAATCTCTGGCTAACTAAGAGCCAGTATTAGGCCCTTGTTAAAAATAAAAAATTAAAAGACAGTAGAAATAAATAAAAATACCTAAATAATCATAAATGCAAACAAATTAAATATTCTCACTAAAACAAAATATCAGACTGGACAAAAAATAAAATCCAGCTTTATGCTGTTGATAATAGATACCTAAAACATAAGAACATAGACAGATTTAAGGTAAACAGATGGGAAAAAATAGACCAGACAAATCCTAACCATAAGAAAGCTAGTTTAATATGTTAAGACAAAATAAAACAAAAGGCATTAGGGATAAGGCAATCACTACATAACAATAAAATAGAGAAACCATAATGAAAAACAAATTTCACAAGGAAGATATAAAATATATGAAGCAGAAAATGATAAAATAACAAAAGTTTTGTCTAATCCACCATCATAGTTTCATATTTTAATATATTTATTTGAATAATAGATATATCTAACAAAAAATTAGGTTGTTAATGTTTTAAATGGGCAAACAATATGAAGAGATGGTTCACATAAAGGAAGTATGGTTCTTAAACTTAGGAAAACGCTCAGCTTCATTCATAATAAGAGAATAGCATATTAAAACTATACCAATATATTATTTTCTTACTATCAGATTGGCAAAAATACAAGCATTTGATAATCCACTAACCTGGCAAGGCTATGGGAAAATAGACATTCTAGTGTATTTCTAGGGGTGTGTAAATTGACACAACATCCAACAAAGGGCATTTTGGCAGTATCTATCAAAATTACAAATGTACATATTCTCTGACTCAGCAATACTAAAAATTTACCTTATAGGTATACTTGAAGATATTCAAAATGATACATGAATAAAATACACACCTATGGGAAATAAACTAATTGTACATTTGTGGATGATATGGTTTGGCTCTGTGTCCCCACCCAAATCTCATCTTGTAGCTCCCATAACTCCCACGTGTTGTGGGAGGGACCCAGTGGGAGATGACTGAGTCATGGGGGCAGGTCTTTCCTGTGCTGTTCTTGTGATAATGAATGGGTCTCACAAGATCTGATGGTTTTAAAAATGGGAGTTGCCCTGCACAAGCTCTCTTTTTGCCTGTCACCATCCATGTAAGATGTGACTTGCTCCTCCTTGCCTTCTGCCATGATTGTGAGGCCTGCCCAGCTATGTGGAACTGTGAGTCCAATTAAACCTCTTTTTTTTGTAAACTTGCCAGTCTCAGGCATGTCTTTATCAGCAGTGTGAAAACAGACTAATATAGTGGGGGATAGATAAATTATGATATATCTATATACTGGAAGATTATATAGCTGAGAAAAAAAAGATTGAGGAAACTCTGTAACAATACAGAAAGATCTCAAGATACGCTATTGAGTGAAAAAAGGTACAGAAATATACGTATAACATGCTATAATTTATTGGGAGGAAAACTGGGCAAGAATATATATGTAGAGTGGCTTATATATGCATACATATATATCTGGAAGGGTACACAAAAAAACTAATAGTGGTGGTTTCTTTTGATGTAGAAGGCTAAAAACCAGGGAGATAAGGGTAGAGTGGTAGGAAGAGTTTTCACCATGTACATTTTATATTTTTAAATAATTGAGTCATGTAAATGTATTACCAATTCAAAAGTTAAATTAGTCATTTTTGAAATCTATAAAAGAAAAAATGGATTATATAACAAAATCTGGCTAATATGACAGAATTCTGCACTAGACAATTGAGAGGATATACATGATTTCCATGCACAAAAGAAACATTTACAAAAAATGGCCACATACTAGACCATACCCCAAGTCTCTATAATTACCAAAGAATCCATATTATGGATTCTATTTCTGACTACAGAGCATTAGCAAGAATTTGGTAACAAAAACTAAAATACATTTTAAAGCATACTTTTAATTACTCATGAGTCAAAGAAGAAATCATAATGAAAAAACAAAATATTTAGAAATGAATAATGAAAGACTGTATATCAAAATTATGGGCAGCTTAGAGAAAAATGTATAGTCTTAAATATCCACTTCTTTGAAGAAAAGACTGAAAAATCATTAAACTAAGTATTAAACTTAAATATTGGAAAAAGAACATTAGAGTAAATACAAGGAAAAAGGAGAAAATAAATTATTAAAACAGGAAAAAATTTAATAGGAAGGATAAAGTGTTAATACTTTTAATTACCAAAATGGTTCTGAAGAAAAGAAAATCTGAAAACATTTCTCTGAAGTTTAAATTCTACCCACTAAAAAATAACAATATATACATATTTTAGCTACTATAAATATTATATATTGTTATAATTATATATTGTGCATGCTTATATTTATTATATTTAGTTATTGGTTATATATTTATATATAAATATGATACATAACTAATAAATATAATGATATATAATTTATATGACAAATAACTAATAAACTAATAAGCTTCTATTGTACCTAAAATGAAATATCTACATAAAGAGACATTTACATAAAAAAGAAACATCTATATAAAATATATTTTATGTTTACATAAAATCTAAATTCTTCCATCTCAGTCTTATATAGTCTAACTTCTTCAACCTATCTTAATATAATTTATCAAGTAACTTCCAACTACTAGACATTGATTGCTCAAGTCCTACTCCTGATTTAGTTCCTTTTTGAATGGTGTCTATTCTAGAGGGTAAATTTTCAGCTTTACTTAAGCAGCACTAGCAGTTACATGAAGTACTGAGAAGTATGGTGGCCCATGCTTCTGAGTGCCTCAGAAAATATGACCCCATTATGAATAAATTCTGTACAACATAAACAACAAGATTATTCTGTCAACTGTATTTTTTTTGTAGAAGAGAAATAGGGATTAAAACCATTTTTCTGGCTGGAAGCGGTGGCTCACACCTGTAATCCCAGCACTTTGAGAGGCTGAGGTGGGCAGATCGCTGGACCCCAGGAGTTCAAGACCAGTGTGAGCGACATGAAGAAATCTTGTCTCTACAAAAAATACAAAAATCAGCCACGTGTGGTGGTGTACACCTGTAGTCCCAGCTACTCAGGAGACTGAAGCTGGAAGATTGCTTGAACCCAGGAGGCGGAGGTTGCAGTGAGCCATGATTGCGCCACTGTACCCCAGCCTGGGTGACAGAGCAACAGAGTCAGACCTTGTCTCGAAAAAAAAAAAAAAAATTCTAACTCCAAAGCCATTACACCAGGATTTGGAAGATTTTCCTAAATAAGTTCAATTTTTTACAAGTGAGTCAGAAATAAAAAGCTAAAATTGAGAGACTAAGATTCTACTGAATATTTTCACAATATCTCTATCTGGCAGCTGCCCTATGAGCTGAGAAAAAAATAAAACTAACATATGCAAATGGTAAATATTATAAAGTTATTCTGTAAATATTTTCAACTGCTAACGAGAAATAAATTAACTTTACTACATAGTTACAGAATTAAAATATAACTAACCTGTATGAACTTCTCCTGTACACTCACAGTCAAGCAGGTCATGAGTAACACAATCTGAACTTTCATGTAATGTGAACAAATTTTTAAGTTCTTCTACTGAAAACTGAATATGTTCAGATGTCTTGGTGAGGTCGACAACTGCCCCACAAAGACCTTGCTTACTGATCTGCCTTTGATAGATCTTTTCTTCTATTGTACCTAAAGAGAAAACATTCATCAGATTTCCTTCAGATCTTTATGTTCATTGTTTTTGTTGGGTAAAATGTTTATTAACATACTAGTTAACAAAATAACAATATATTCCTGACACTGAAGCACAGGCTAACAAAAAATAATTTTAATTATTGAAAGGGTATACATTTTTTGTCACACTTAAGGGTTGTTACCTGTGGTGAGGAGTCTGTAAATATGTACAGGATATTTCTGACCGTCTCTCCATACTCTAGACATTGCCTATAGAAAATAAGTGAGAATTCTGAGAGTACAGTAGAAACTGATGGCCCTTTCCACATATGCAATTTGCAGAAATACGTTTTAAATAAGGAATTCTGTATTTTACATATAGCTTCAAAAAACATCCCAGGTGTGCTAAGTATGCCCTACTTCATAGCTTTTTCTTAGCAGAAAGAAAGGGATGAGTGAACATTTACTATGGTACTACAAAATAACTACAGGGGTATCATGCAACAGTGAGAGAATATATCTTCATCAATGGGACAGTGAGTATGGACAGCAAGAATGGAAAGAACCAAGTGTAGCATGGGCTTGGTGGTTCATTCTCAGTCCAAATAGCTAAAGATTTGCCCCTGAAAAGTACCTAGGATACAAGTAATCAGCTAAGGCTCTAGGTGGATCCCTGTGGTTTAAAGATTTATCAATGATACTGTGCAATAAAGTGTTGATGTTCAAACTCTGCACATTTCAAATAAAAATCTGGCCTTCAACCAACTTCTAAGAGATCATCTCTAGGCCTTTGGAATATCCTGTCTGATATGAGTGTCTGTTTACCGGAAGCCTTGGGCCACACCAGATAGTTTATGCTAGCAATGTGATATGGTGGGGCCTTGGGCCATGTAGTTCGATTTCTGGAGGCTAAAGACTGATTAACTAAGGTCAGTCATGCAGGTGTTCCATGTCTACAGAACTAACCCCAAACAAAATTCTGGACACCAAGACTTGGGTGAACTTCCCTGGTTGACAATATTCTATATGCACTGACACTCACCAATGCTGACAGAATTAAGTGTTGTCCATAAAACTCCACTGGGAGAAAACAACTGGAAGCTTGTGCCTGATCTCTCTTGGACTCTGCCCTGGACTCAGTATCTTTTCCTTACCGATTTGAGTATCCCTTACTATAACGTAACATAACTGTGAGTATAGCTGCTTTTCTCAGTTGAGTCCTTCTAGTGAATCATTAAACCTGAGGGTTGTCTTGGGATCCCCTAATGCACATACCAACTGAGGTGCAAACCTACAGGTAGAAAACTCAAGATACAAAAAGAAGGACTGTACTCTAAAGAAAACCAAAGGCTTCTCAAATATTTTCCTAAATATGTTACTTTTATACCCTCACTGTAGCCTGCATAAACACTAATCATAGCATCCTTAACACTTTATTGTCTTCACCTGATGGTCATGAACATCCTAAAGGCCCAACTCTGCAGTAAACTAGAACCTGGGGGCATACAGGTTTAGGTGTGAATCCTGCCTCTGCATCTTACAAGCTGTGAGATCTAGAATAAGCTTCCATATCTTCATCTTTAAATGGGACTACTAATATCCATCCTTGTAGGCTTGTTAGGAAGATTAAATAGATGGAAAGCACTTAGCAGAGTGCCTCATGCAAAATAAGGGCTCTTTATGCAGCGGTTATTATATATCATCATCATCTTTGTATCCTCAATAGGCATTGTATCCTCAGGCATTCAATAATATCTATTTAATGCATAAATATTCCTACCTGAATATCAGTGGCTGGATTCCAATCAATGTCATAGAGAATTAAGTGAGATCCTCCAATAAGGTTAAGTCCTACACCACCAGCTTTTGAACTTAACAAAAAAATAAAAACAGAAGAGTGTTGACTATTAAAGCCATCAACAATCTGCTGCCTTTGAGAGATTGGTGTTTGTCCATCAAGTCTTGTATAAGCATATCCATGACGCTTACATACTTCTTGTAAAATATTCAAGGTTTGTGTATAGTTGGATACCAACACCACCCTGTCAATCAAAAAGAAAAATTCTTTAGATAAATTTAAAGGCAGCATTAGATTTTCTTAGTTGAAAGAAAATATCACAATATTATCACTGACATTGAGAGAACATGCAACAATGACCTAGTACATTAAAACACAGGTACTCCTACATATTCCATTTAAAGTCAATATCTAAACTTCCAGTTTTAAGATAGTGTGGCAAAGACCTTTCTGCCTTCTTCATCTCTCTGAGGTTCACTCTAAAAACTGCAAGAGAATGAGCAAAATACAAAAATGAACAGAAACTAACTCTGAAGATATTTGAAAACAAAAAGCATAGTGAAGCAGTCACCTGCTTAGGAGTATACAGGTGATACCTAAATGCCCGAAGAGGGAGATTCCAGTAAGAAACAAATGAAAGTTCATTTGCACCACAGAATCTTGCCAAGGTACCTTAGAAGGAAGGAGTTTAGACTGGAACTATTAAAACATTGGTACATAGAACCCAGGCCCTGCTCCTATGTGATCAGTTGACTTTTCTTTCTCAAATAAAGTATTTATTATCTGAAGAAAATAAACCAAAGACACTTAGACCAGGTAACTGACTGTAGAAGGCAGAAGAGCCAATGTAGTGGCTTATGCCCGTAGCCTCTGCTGCTCAGAAGGCTGAAACAGGAAGATCACTTGAATTCAAGAGTTTCAGTCCAGCCTGGACAATAGAGCAAGACCCTGTCTTTAACAACAACAACAACAACAACAACAAAATGTGTTAATGAAAGTCTAGATACTGAATAAGATCCCTCTACCCTTTTCCTGTCAACTACCAGAATACCAACAGCCAGGCACCCCACATGCCAGTCCAAGGAAGACATTATTAAAGGATTCATCTATGGAAATACTTAAATGATTCCACAGAAAAGATCCACAGATAGGGAGTCCCCAAATTAAAAAGCCAGCTTGCTGCCTGATTACCCAATGATGGTTATTAGTCAACGAGCCCTGCATATCCATACAGTGTTCAATAATGTTTTACTGCTTCACTGTTAACTGTGGACACCAAGGAACACCAGCTATTTGAAGTGAGCTTCAACATGAAAAGGAAAAATCAAAATAAACAAGAAACCTGAATTAAACAGAACAATGAAAAAAACAGAAGAGTGTTGACTATTAAAGCCATCAACAATCTGCTGCCTTTGAGAGATTGGTGTTTGTCCATCAAGTCTTGTATAAGCATATCCATGACGCTTACATACTTCTTGTAAAATATTCAAGGTTTGTGTATAGTTGGATACCAACACCACCCTGTCAATCAAAAAGAAAAATTCTTTAGATAAATTTAAAGGCAGCATTAGATTTTCTTAGTTGAAAGAAAATATCACAATATTATCACTGACATTGAGAGAACATGCAACAATGACCTAGTACAATTAAAACACAGGTACTCCTACATATTCCATTTAAAGTCAATATCTAAACTTCCAGTTTTAAGATAGTGTGGCAAAGACCTTTCTGCCTTCTTCATCTCTCTGAGGTTCACTCTAAAAACTGCAAGAGAATGAGCAAAATACAAAAATGAACAGAAACTAACTCTGAAGATATTTGAAAACAAAAAGCATAGTGAAGCAGTCACCTGCTTAGGAGTATACAGGTGATACCTAAATGCCCGAAGAGGGAGATTCCAGTAAGAAACAAATGAAAGTTCATTTGCACCACAGAATCTTGCCAAGGTACCTTAGAAGGAAGGAGTTTAGACTGGAACTATTAAAACATTGGTACATAGAACCCAGGCCCTGCTCCTATGTGATCAGTTGACTTTTCTTTCTCAAATAAAGTATTTATTATCTGAAGAAAATAAACCAAAGACACTTAGACCAGGTAACTGACTGTAGAAGGCAGAAGAGCCAATGTAGTGGCTTATGCCCGTAGCCTCTGCTGCTCAGAAGGCTGAAACAGGAAGATCACTTGAATTCAAGAGTTTCAGTCCAGCCTGGACAATAGAGCAAGACCCTGTCTTAACAACAACACAACAACAACAAAATGTGTTAATGAAAGTCTAGATACTGAATAAGATCCCTCTACCCTTTTCCTGTCAACTACCAGAATACCAACAGCCAGGCACCCCACATGCCAGTCCAAGGAAGACATTATTAAAGGATTCATCTATGGAAATACTTAAATGATTCCACAGAAAAGATCCACAGATAGGGAGTCCCCAAATTAAAAAGCCAGCTTGCTGCCTGATTACCCAATGATGGTTATTAGTCAACGAGCCCTGCATATCCATACAGTGTTCAATTAATGTTTTACTGCTTCACTGTTAACTGTGGACACCAAGGAACACCAGCTATTTGAAGTGAGCTTCAACATGAAAAGGAAAAATCAAAATAAACAAGAAACCTGAATTAAACAGAACAATGAAAAAAACAGAAGATAACTCTCTGAAAATAATTAATGTCCTCAAACAAGAGCTATCTATCGTTCAATGGAAGAGGATGCAATTTTTCAAAAGGAACAATCAAGAATTAGAAAAATAGCTTAGAAATGTAAAATGATAGACAAAATAAAGTTTTAACACGAGAGCTTTAAGATAATAATATGAGAGTTTGCCAGGAAATACATTAAGAAGAAAAAGTGATGACCAGTAGGAGAGAAAAAAAGAATTAGAGAATCAACTCATGAGGTTCAATATCTGACTGACAGGAATTCCAAAGAAAACACGAAATTGTTTTAAGAGAGAGAAAGGATACTTCCCAGACATGGAGACTTCAGATAAAAAGGACCTCCTAAAAAGTTCCCAGCTCAATTAATAAAATGAAGACTCATATTAAGGCATATCAAGATTATAACTCAAAGTATGAAGAATGAATAAAAGTTGCTCAATGTTTGATGAAGAAAAATAGGTTATATGCAAAAGAATCGAAATTTGAAAATCATCAGACTTCTCAAAAGCAACTCTAGAAACTAGAAGACAACATGTAAAGCAATGTCTTCAAAATTCTAAGGGAATACTATTTTGATCTAGAAGTTTATGACAAGGGAAGTTGTCAGTCAAGTGCTAGGGTAGAATAAAGAGAGTTTCAGATGCGCAAGAAGTCAAAAAGATTAATCTTCCATCTTTCTTTCTTAGGAAACTACTGTGAGATGTGCTCCAGCAAAATGTGAAATTCAGAAAACAGAAAACCAACACAGAAGAGGAAAAAAGTGAATTTATAAGTTAATATGATTTGGTTCTGTGTCTCCACCCAAATCTCATCTTGAATTATAAACTCCATAATCCCCATGAGTTCAGCGAGGGACCAGGTGGGAGGTGACTAAATCATGGGGACAGTTTCCCCCATGCTGTTCTCGTGATAGCAAGTGAGTTCTCACGAGAGCTGATGGTTTTATAAGGCAGTTTTCCCTGCTCTTGCTAGCTCTCTCTTTCCTGCCAGTCTGTGACGCAGGTCTTCGCTTTCCCTTTGCCTTCTGCCATGATTATTAAGTTTCGTGAGGCCTCCCTAGCCATGTGGAACTGTGAGTCAATTAAACCTCTTTCCTTTATAAATTACCCAGTCTCAGGTATTTCTTTATAGCAGTGTGAAAACAGACTAATGCATAGGTGCTGGCTTTTTAAAAGTCCCAGGATGCCGGGCGTGGTGGCTCACGCCTATAATCCCAGCACTTTGGGAGGCTGAGGTGGATGGATCACCTGAGGTCAGGAGTTTGAGACCAGCCTGGGCAACAGAGACCAGCCTGGGCAACCATCTCTACTAAAAATAAAAAAATTAGCCAGGTATGGTGGCATCTGCCTGTAATCCCAACTACTTGGGGGGCCGAAGCACGAGAATCACTTGAACCCAGGAAGCAGAGGTTGGAGTAAGCCGAGATCACACTACTGCACTCCAAGGTCAGGAGACCATCCTGGCTAACATGGTGAAATCCTGTCTCAACTAAAAATACAAAAAATTAGCCAGGTGTGGTGGCAGGTGCCTGTAGTCCCAGCTACTCAGGAGGCTGAGGCAGGAGAATGGCATGAACCCGAAGGCGGAGCTTGCAGTGAGCCGACATCACGCCACTGCACTACAGCCTGGGCAACAGAGCAAGACTCCATCTCAAATAAATAAATAAATCCCAGGATGACAGCTGTGTCGCAAGATTAGAGATCAGTTCAAATTGTAGCAGGAAGACAGAGGACTTACAGAGGAAAGACAAAGAAAATACAGAGACACCTAGAGACCACAATGGTACCCCGTTATCTGCAGATCTGCTTTCCACTGTTTCAGTTACCTGCAGTCAACCTTGGTTCAAAAATATTACACACAGTAAGGTATTTTGAGAGAAAGAGAGAATGCACATTCACATAACTTTCACTGCAGTATACTGTTATGATTGTTCTATTTTATCACTAGTTATTGTTGTTAATCTCTTACTGTGCCTAATTTATAATTTTATCACTGGTATGTATGTACATGAAAAAACAATCCATATAGGACTTGGTAGTATCTGTGGTTTCAGGCATGCATTCCGGGTCTTGGAATGTATTCCCGAGGATAAGATAGGGATTCCCGAGGATAAGATGGGGATTCCCAAGGATAAGATGGCCAAAAAGCACATTAAAAGACGCTCAATATCACTAATCATTAGAGAAATGCAAATCAAAACAATAATGATATACCACCTCCCACCCACTAGGATGACTATTATCAAAAAAATAGAAAGTAACAAAGATGGTAAGGAGATAGAGAAATTTGAACCCTGTGCACTGTTAGTGGAATTGAAAATGGTGCAGTCCACTATGAAAAACAGTATGGCAGTACTTCCAAATATTAAAAATAGAATTACCATATGACCCAACAATTCCACTTCTGGATTTATACCCAAAAGAATTTAAAGCAGGATTCTGAAAAGGTATTTGTACACCTATGTTCACAGCAACATTATTCACAACAGCCAAAAAGTGGAAGCAACCCAAGTGTTCATCAATAGATGAATGGATAAACAAAACGTGGTATATACACACAATGGGATATTGTTTAGCCTTAAAAAGGAAATTCTGACACATGCTACAACATGGATACACCTGGAGGACATTATATTAAGTGAAATTGGTCAGTAACATAAAGAAAAAAAAACTATATGAATCCACTTACATGAGGTATCTAGAACAGTCAGTCAGAGAGTAGAAGGGTAGTTCAGGTGTTAAGGGAGGGGAAAGTAAGGAGTTGGTATTTAACAGATATAGCATTTCAGTTTTGTTTGCAAGATGCAAAGAGTTCTGAACATTGGTTGCACCAGAATGTGAATGTACTTAACACTACAGAATTATACACACAAAAATGGTTAAGATGGTAAGTCTATGTTATGTCTATTTTACCACAATTTTTTTAAAAGAAAGGGCCATCTCTTCAGATAATATGAAGCAACAGAACAAAGACCCAGCCTATGCCACTTATGAAAGTGTAGCTTCTCCTCCAATGAAACATGGTAGGATTTAAGTTTCTTAGGGACCCACAAGGACCATCAATGACCATCACACCTATAATCCCAACACTTTGGGAGGCCGAGGTAGGCAGATTGCTTGAGCTCAGGAATTAAGAGACCAGCCTGGACAACATGGTGAAACCCCATCTCTACAAAAATACAAAAATTAGCAGGGAGTGATAGCACATTCCTGTAATCCCAGCTATTTGGGAAGATGAGGTGGGAGGATCGCTTGGGCCTGGGAGGCCAAGACTGCAGTGGGCCAAGATCACACCACTGCACTCCAGCCTGTGCCCCAGAGTGAGACTCTGTCTCAAGATAAAGAGAAAATACCACCCCAACTTCAATCCCCAAATATTATTTTTATTTTTCTTAACCATTATATTTTTCTTCATTCCTTTCTTCCTTCTTGCCACAAGAGGGAACTTTCCCCTATGACATCTTCAAAGATACATTCTCACACCTATATTCAAACTGTATCTCTTCTCATTTCCTCTAAAACTCTTTTCACTCATTATCCTTTGTCCAATAACAACCAACTATCCCGCCCACCCTTCAGAGAAGAGAAAAAAAAATCCAGTTAAAAAAATAATAATAAGATATAAATAGAAGCTGAAGTGAAAGTTTGTACTCTTAAACTGGGTCACAATCTGCATATATACATCTCACATGTCCTTTTGCACATATCAAATATTATCTAACAAAACATGTGAGAAAGGCTCCATTAGAGGTAGGTACAGCATGCTAGGAGAGTACAGAGGAGGGGAATCTAAATCTGAGACAGGAGAAAGCATGTGAGCTGAGTCTTGTTGTTGTTGTTGTTGTTGTTGCTGTTGTGTAGAAAAGGGGTCTCATTGTGTCACCCAGGCTGGCCTCCAATGCCGGGCCTCAAGCAATCCTCCCACGTTAGCCTCCCAAAGTGCTGGGATTATAGGTATAAGCAATCGCACTTGGTCTGTTGAGCTGAGTCTTAAAAAGGAGAAAAAGTTGGCCAGAAGAATGAGAAGCAGAGGTAAGCCAGACACAGAAACCTGTAACATGTAAGAGCAGAGCAGAAGTGGGCAAACTCACAGGTTCTACAGGGGGTTTGGTATGACTGGACCACATGGTATGTGTGAAGGAGTGATGAGAGATGAGGCTGGAAAAGGAGGCATTAACCATATCATGAAGAGTCTTGCTTAATGTGCTAAAGAATTTAGAAATTTCTGGAAGACAAGTGGGAGTCTTCAAATGATCTTTTAAGAAAAGGAGTGACATGTTTATATTTATATTTTAGAAATATAATTCAGGGCAATGTTGAGTATGTCAGGGGGCTGAGAGTAAGAGGAAGTAGCTTATAAGAGACTATCATAACCCAAATCAGTAATTTTAAGAATCAAAACAAAAATCTTGGTACCAGAAAAATGAGGATGGATTCTTTAAATTAAAAAATAAAATCAACAGAATTTAGTGACTGACATTATGGGATAAATGAAGAAGAAAAGTGAGTTTATAATAATTTCCAGGGTTTTTGCTTGCATTATGGTACCAAGGAACAATGGGACAAGATCAGGCTTGCAATAATGATGGTTTTGTCACATGGTTTTGGACATCGGAAGTGTGAAGTACTATAGGACATCAAGATAGATTTAGACGTCCATTCAACACTTAAAAATAAAGATGTAGAAATTAGAAGAGGACTGAAGTGATATAAATTTCCTTCAATATTATATGCGTTTGGTATACAAGAAGATATAAAATATATAGTCATTCTAAAAAAATTACATACACACACACACACACACAGGATCACATGGTATGGTCGTGTGTATGTGTGTGTGCAATAGTTGAAAGTACAGGGAGTAGAGCACTCAGGAAATATGTTAAGAGTAAGAAAGTTAAAGAGAAAATCCTAAGGTGTATCAATATTTAAGAAACAGTAAAAGAAGAAAGGATTCTGAAGAAAATTGAGAAACAAGCATTATATATCGGAAAATATCACTAGGTTTTTAAACTACATATGTTTAGTTTTTCTTAAAACTTATAAACACATTGTTAATTACAAGTTTACAAAATACTGGAAGCTAACCATATTCCCAAAGAAGAAAACAACTTATTTTTTATGTTTTCTTATTTTAAAAGGGAAGTAAGAAGTAAAGACATAGTGCAAACTAAAACTCTATGAGCACTTATAAGTTTGTTAAATTGATCTTACTTTTCAGTAGGTCGAAGTTCGTGGATAACCGCTAAGAGCTTGGACAGCACCTGTAGTTTTCCTGACTCCTTTTCAGTAAACAGGAGAGGGTTGTAGTCAGCAGGAAACACACTTAGCAAGCCTTTGTATAGACTCTTTTCTTCATTTTTATCACAAGTTGAGCATTCTTTTTCCTATTCAAAATGATGATGGTTAATGCTGGCTCATGTTTGTTTTTTTAATTAGGAGGGGAAAATGCTAAAATTCTAGAGGGAAAAAGGTGAAGATTAACAGCTATCTGAAAAGTCCAAGAAACTGTTAGGAAATCTTTATAGGTCATGATTTGATCATTTTTGAAAAAAGTAACATGCATTCTACTGAGTTAGTTACAGAGCAGTTCTAACGCAGTCTCATGATGCCTGCTACCTTCACCCTGCAAGTGTAGTATTAATATTTCCCACATGTAACCACAGGAAGTAGGAGCAGACGAAAAAAGGAGAGGGAAATAAAGGGCAAATGGTGATACAAAATCCATTCTCTCCAAAACACTAACAATTTGCATCTTTGATAAATCTTTTTCTCTTTTCCTCTCTCCTTCCCTCCTTATTAGTATTCTCTCCTGAATTGTGGGCTTCATACAACACCTTTATATCCAAAACAAGCACAATTGTTTACTTAATCTTACCAGTTTCTTCTGTAAGAAGGAAGAAGTTCACCAATAAATTAACAGAGAAATTTATTCTTACTTATAACAATACTTTTTGTTGATTTCACCAGTAGTTGTAGAATAAATTTATTCCAAGGTGATTATCAGCACCTCTGAAATTCCCCCTCCAAAACTGCCTAGCTGATATGTGAACATATAACTAGAGATCAGAGATATTAATGACTATATCAGTTTTTTGGTTAAATTCCTAGGATTGGCAGGTCTCTTAACTCTTTCCCATATTTACCAGATTTATCACTGTTTCTGAAACTTTGTTCAACCTATACCCCTTGTCTGGAATACTTTTCATTTCGCTGCTCAATTATCCCAATCCTATAAATTGCTGCTCAATTATCCCAATCCTATAAATCCTAAATAAAGACCCAGTGCAAATTCTACCTGATTATTCATAGCCTTTGTTTGCATTGAGTTTTAACCTTTAAGGTTACACAGTACACTTCAGCTTTGACCTTATCTAATTGAGCAGTTAATGATATGCAGTTGACCCTTGAACACATGGGTTTGAACTACGCAAGTCTACTTATATGCAGATTTTCTCCCATCTCTGCTACCACCCCTGAGACAGCAAGGCCAACCCCTCTTCTGCCTCCTCTCCTCTCAGCCTACTCAATGTGAAGAGCTTTGTGAGGTTCTACTTCCACTCATTGAATAATATATTGTCTCTTCTTCATGATTTTCTTAATAACATTTTCTTTTTATAGCTTACTTTAGTGTAAAATTACAGTATATAATATACAAAATATGTGTGAACTGACTTTATGTTACTGGTAAGGCTTGTGGTCAACAGTAGGCTATTCGTAGTTCAGTTTTGGGGGAGTCAAAAGTCATACAAGTTATAAAGGGATTTTCAACAGTGCACGCAGGGGTCAGCACCCCTAACCCCAGGGTTGTTCAAGATCGAATGACTTTTTTATACTTCACAAATGTTTTCCTGTGTGTTGCACCCGCTCTTTAGTAATACTAGAAACACCTTAAGGGCAGTGAATCCTATGTGAAACGTATAAAAACGCTGGGCACAGAGTACTAATTTTAATTTGGCTTACTGTCAAAATACAGCAATATTTAGGTGTAGTCATTTGATTAAAAATACTAGGAACTGGCCGGGCGCGGTGGCTCAAGCCTGTAATCACAGCACTTTGGGAGGCCGAGACGGGCGGATCGAGACCATACTGGCTAACATGGTGAAACCCCGTCTCTACTAAAAAATACAAAAAAAACACTAGCCGGGCGCGGTGGCGGACGCCTATAGTCCCAGCTACTCAGGACGCTGAGGCAGGAGAATGGCGTAAACCCGGGAGGCGGAGCTTGCAGTGAGCTGAGATCCGGTCACTGCACTCCAGCCAGGGCGACAGAGCGAGACTCCGTCTCAAAAAAAAAAAAAAAAATACTAGGAACTTTAAAATATTTCTATCACTGGGACATATGAGGAGAAAGAAGTAGTTGCTGGTTGCTTTAGGTTAGCTCTGCCTACAACTTGGAAAGATCATCAAAGGACCACAGGCCCAGGGTCTAGTATACAGTTTTTCATCTTCAGAAACTTGAATATGCTTAAGCTGTAGGGAAATTATTCATATTAACCAAATTAAGAGACTGAGTAAGTCAGAAAGAAAATTTATTGACCTATGAGACCTGCCTATTTAGACCAATTAGTCTATGCACATGCATTCTGTCCTATGAAAGAATGTCCCCAGGGAAAGTCAAATCCTAACAGAAGGTGCCTGGTGAATATTAAATCAGAGTACAGGAAGATGGGTGATCTTTTTTTCTTTTTTTTTTAAAGAGACAGGGCCTCACAGTGTTGCCCAGACTGGTCTCGAACTCTTGGCCTCAAGTACACCCTTCCGCCTCAGCCTCTCAAAGTGCTGGGATTATAGGCGTGAGCCACCGCCCTGGCCAAGATGGGCGATCTTAATGCACAAGTTCTTAACAAAGAACACGTATTAGAATGACTTGAGAAGGCTTTTTTTTTAATGCTCATGCCTGGGTCCTACTCTCAAACAAAACTCTGAATTAATCCATATGTGTTAAGGCCTGGACTAATGTAATTGTAAGAGCTTCCCAGGATATTATAATATGTACCACTAACTAATAATTGACTAATAGATAATATCTTTATACTGTGACAGCCTGATGCAGCATCTCCATCATAGAGATTTACCAGTTCGACTTCTCATATCAAGCTAATCAGGACACTGTCTCTTCTGACTCCATGTAACCCAATACACTTCAGTTATGAATTATGATATTGTTACTGGTTACGTTCCACTCACATTTCCTAAAGAAAGACCTAACATCTTAATTGAACTTGGGAAACAATCTAGTTTCAATAGAAACACTTACAAGCCATTGCTTAAAGGTTACTTATACATGTAGAAGGCTCATTTCTGCCCTTTTATATCAATCCTTATTTCCTAAGAAGTTAGAGAAAAGGCTTTTCTGAATAAATGTCAGACTATAAATTATGTACCCTATTTGAAGTATCCTATGCCTATTATTAGTGACTGCATGGCAACAATGGAGAAACACTCAGAGCCCCCTGCTGCTTTCTTCAAGAATGTACAAACATATTCTAAATTAACTGGTATATTCTGAGCCATTATAAGGTCTTCCTTTTAATGAAGAAATTTTTGGCTATTTTTACTGGGCTTCATGCCCAAAGCATTTAATTTTTATCACTGTATATAGAATTAGTTTTTTTTAAAGTGGCGGCTGGGCGCAGTGGCTCACACCTGTAATCCCAGCACTTTGGGAGGCTGAGGTGGGAGGATCACTTGAGCTCAGGAGTTCAAGATCAGCCTGGGCAATATAGTGAGATCCCATCTCTATTTTTTTTAATAACTTCTTTTTAAAAAATAAATTAAAAAGGCCGGGTGCAGTGGTTCACGCCTGTAATCCCAGTACTTTGGGAGGCCGAGGTAGGCGGATCATCTGAGGTCAGGAGTTCGAGACCAGCCTGGCCAACATGGTGAAACCCCATCTCCACCAAAAATACAAAACTTAGACAGGCGTGGTGGCAGGCGCCGGTAATCCCAGCTACTTGGGAGGTTGAGGCAGGAGAATCACTTGAATGCGGGAGGTGGAGGTTGCAGTGAGCTGAGATCGCACCATTGCACTCTAGCCTGGGGGACAAGAACAAGACTTCATCTCGATAAATAAATAAATAGCATCAAGTTTCTCTAGAATAAGATTGTATATATCTATCTCTGAGCCCCTATTTCCCCACCAAAAAAATGGGGATGGTAATAAGATTACTTATTCCATAGAGTTTTATAAATAATAAATAAAATAACACTAATAAAGTACTTAGTGATTGGTACAAGTTGACCATCCTTTATCCAAAATACTTGGGAACAGAAGTGGTTCAGATTTCAGATTTTTTCAGATCTTGGAATATTTGCATATATATATATTGGGCATGGGACACAAGTGTAAACATGAAATTCATTTATATTTCATATATACCTTATACACATACTCTGAGGGTAATTTTATACAGTATTTTTAATAACTTTGTATATGAGACAAAGTCTGTGCACACTGAACATCAGAAAGCAAAGATATCAGGTATGGAATTGCCCACCTGTGATGTCATGTTGGCACTCAAAAAGTTTTGAATTTTGGAGCACTTTGAGTTTCTAATTTCCAGATTAGGAATGCTCAATCTGTGTATAATGAGTGCTTAATAACTGTTAGCTAATATTATTAATATCAAAATGTGATTTTTCCATGGTTTGAGCTTAAGACGATTTTTATTTTCTTTGTGATTTTCTGAATTTTCTAAATTTTATGCAACAATCATGTATCACTTTCAAAATGAGGGGAAAAAAGTTATTTTTAATGGCAAATTTTGTATTTGTTAGCACCAAACAAACAAAACTGGCAGACTATATTAACATAAAATAGGAAGGGAGACCATGGCCAAGCATTAGATAAGGTACCAAAGGCGATTGGCCACAAACTGTAGAAGGCGGTACCTCAAACCCTTCTCTTCCCTACTTCAGCTCTAGGAATGTGGACATGCTCTGAAGAACAAGTGAAAGGCTGGATAAGCTCTACAGCAGAACCATGCTAGATAGCCTGCAGAGCTTTTTGAAAACCCACAAATGCAACCTCAGAAATTAGCCCTATCTGCCCTCTTAGATTCATATACTATAGAACCCTCATATCCCTGACATAGTTTCAGACACTCTGCACTTACCTTTATAGAGCTGAACAAAAGGCAGGGGTGATTGCACAATTTTTTAAGAGCTCCTATACATATTAGATGGGGACTATTTTCCAACAACCCTTGAAGACAGAACCTGACAACCTGAGAATTTAACAGCTTTCGATAAAGCTCAATCTGTAGTGCTCCTGGTCGGCAAAAGATAACATTCTCTATTTTAGGTGGGAGATATTTATTTATAATTTCTTGGGTTCTTCTAAGGATAAAGAGTCCAGTGAGGCAAGCAAGTTCAGTTGCTCTTCTTTCTCCTAACTCCTTTTCTTCCTGTGGAAAAATAGCAGACTTAAATGAAAGTGTTACAGGCAGAAATACACTTAAAATAAACATTAAAGATTTCATAATGATAAACCATTTACTAACTGCTTCCCAACAAATTTTAAAAGAAGAAATAAAATAAGAGTATAGGGACAGAAAAACCAACCATGATCTATTTATATGTTTAGCATAACCATTAATTAAGTGAAGTCACAGTCTCCTAAATAACATAAAATAATGATATATAATTGGTAGAATCTTAGATTCAATGAAATATAGTCTGTATACAACATGTAAACCATAATTTAACCATTGTCCTACCTTTAAAAATGTTTGTTTCCCATTTGTGTTTCCCTTAGTTTGCTTCTTTTTTTTTTTTTTTTTTTGAGACAGAGTCCCACTCTATCACCCAGGCTGGAGTGCAGTGGCACAATCTCGGCTCACTGCAACCTCCACCTCCCGGGTTCAAGAGAACCTCCTGCCTCAGCCTACCCAGTAGCTGGGATTACAATGCACACCACCACATCTGGCTAATTTTTATGTTTTTAGTAAAGACGGGGTTTCATCATGTTTGCCAGGCTGATACTGAACTCCTGACATCAAGTGATCCATCTGCCTTGGCCTCCCAAAGTGCTAGGATTATAGGCATGAGCCACTGTGCCCAGCCTGTTTCTAATATTTTATCCTTACAGCTAAGTTTTTATTTCTTTTTTTTTTTTTTGAAACAGAGTCTCACTCTGTCACCCAGGGCTGGAGTGCAGTGATGTGATCTCAGCTCACCACAATCTCCACCTCCCAGACTCAAGCAATCCGCCCACCTCAGCCTCCCCAATAGCTGGGACCACAGGTACATGCCACCACATCTGGCTTTTTTTTTTTTTTTTGGTGGACATAAGGTCACCCTATACCTTATAGCTAAGTTTTTAGTTTTTGGTTTTTTTGTTTGTTTTTTGAGACGGAGTTTTGCTTTGTCGCCAGGCTAGAGTACAGTGGCATGATCTCAGCTCACTGCAACCTCTGCCGCCCAGGTTCAAGTGATTCTCCTGAGTAGCTGGGACTACAGGCGTGTGCCACCATGCCCAGCTAATTTTTGTATTTTCAGTAGAGACAGGGTTTTCACCATGCTGGCCAGGATGGTCTCGATCTCTTGACCTCGTGATCCACCTCAGCCTCCCAAAGTGCTGGGTTTACAGGAATGGGCCAACACACCCGGCCAGCTAAGTTTTTAAATAAACCTACTATTATTTCTTTATAATAAATTCCTAAAAGAAGTATTGTCAGCCCACAAGATATACACAATTTTAATGCTTTTGATATACATTGCCAAACTTTCCCCATGTTGTGCCAATGTACATTCCAACCAACTATTTACATTCCAAATAGGAGACCCTTGCCTACAATTGCTACCACTAGTAAATCCAAGTTGGGGAGGTGGTGTACACCTGCAGTTCTAGCTACTCGGGAGGCAGAGGCAAAAGGATCACTTGAACTCCAGGAGTTCAAGGCCAGCCTGGGCAACACAGAGTGACACCATCTCTAAATAAACAAACACACACCAATAGAAAATTACAAAAGTCACTTTGGTTATTTTGTTCTGCTTTTTTCAACGCTAGTAAGGATGAACATTTTTAAATGTTTATTATCATAATTCTTTGTGAAGTTCCTATTCATGAATTTTAGACAAGTGATGTCATATTCTAAAATAAGGAATGCAGGAAATGAAGGATTGCGGAGAAAAAGAAAGAGTTCACACTACTGATTTTTCTAAATCAAAATAATATGAAGTTATGGATAATTTCCTCAGACATACGGCTTTTTGAAAACTTATTTATTAGAGTAAATTATACCTCAGAAGCAGAAGGTTCTCTTGATAAAATGATGGGTTCTTCATATATTTTCCTATAAGATGACAAAGAGCCTAATATTCCTGGATTTACAAAATCAATTAATGCAAAAAATTCTTGCAGATCATTCTGAACTGGAGTACCTAAAGAGAGACAAAAATGAGGAAAAGGTCAAGTTTGTGTTTTACAATCACAATCTCAGGTTTATAACAAAACCACAATGGAAGTTTGGAGAAATTTATTCCCTAAAAGGAATAAATACAAGCAAATGGCCTAAAACTAAGAAAGAGCAGTCAAAGTAAGTTAAAAAAATATTAATCACCACATAAATTTTTAACTCTAGTTTTAGTTGCATACTAAATTCTTACATAGTAGTATAGTTTAATGATTGAGTGCAGGCTCAGTGGAGTCTGACTGCTTAGGTTCAAATCCTACCTGCATCATTTACTCCCTGAGTGACCCTGAGAAAGTTACTTACACCAATTTATTATCTGTAAAATGCAGATAATAATAGTCTTTCTAGGGTTGTGAGGATCAAAGTAGTCAATCCATATAATATACTTTGAATGGTGCCTAGAGCACAATAAATGTTCTATAACTTTAGTAATTGTTACTGTTATTATAGCTATGTGACTTTGGACAAACTGCTTAAGTCCTTTAAACTCAGGATTTTTTTTCATTTATAAAAGTATGAAGATAATAAATTCCCAGAATAATTATAATGAAAAGTAGAGACAATGGATATGAAGTACCCAGCAAAATGCCTGACACTCAAGAGACACTCATTGAATGGCACCTATTATTACTACCTTTCAAAGTTATCAGATCAAATTAAGATCTTCACTGCCCAAAGGGTTAATACAGATTGTAATGGATTAATATACCCTCTATATATTACATATAGTATGCAATAGCTTTTGGCTAATTTTCAAAGAAACATTAGCATGTTTCAATAATTATAATAGTGCCAAAAGAACATATAAATCAGCACAAACAATGTAATTTCAGCTGGCTTTCAAATAACAGATTAGACAATGTTGTCCAAAAATATAAAAAATGTGAAAAGTAAACAAAAATGCATTTATTTCATTAAGATGGATGACATAAATTTTTTAATGTCAAGTAATTTAATAATCACTTCCCTAAAACTTAATGGGTCCCCTACCCCCAGGTTAGACCAGCAATTGCTAATTTTTTAAAATTTAACACATCTAGTCAGTTTTAAATTTTTAGACACATCGTTGAAAGAGTTGGGAAAAATACATTTATGTTGGTATATATTCAGTTAAGCCTCTAAAAGAATATGCATGATGATGATAAACAAAGATTGGGGAGTATAGGAAAGAAGAGAGAGAACGGTAGAAGGATCACTGTGGTTGGCATTCAGATATTCATCAAACCCCAAATGATTAAGTCAATCATAGTAATTCTATCCCCTCCTTTGCAAATGACTGACATACACAAGGGTTCTTGTCTAATACTGGGTTCACTGGAAGCAGAGCCTAAGACAGTGATTTGTTTGCATGTGATTTACAGAGGGAGAGCTCTCAGGAGAAAGGGAATAATGGAATCAGAAAATGGTAAGGGAAGAAACTAAGCAAGAATGGCCTCAGCTATAATTTAGCTTCAGCTAAATTACACGGAGCTCTAGAGTATAAACTGCACCATAACGTTGGTCCTGAAATTACTCTAAGGCAAGGGAGCTGCCATTTGCCGCTTACCCCTAAATCAGTCAATCGTTGATAGCAAATATAGAGGATAATACAGCTCTCATTCAATCAAAGATAATTCTCCAGAAAGAGAAGGGGCTCCTCTCATTTGTTTAATCAATAGTACCAGCAGCTAAAGAATGGATACAACAGCCCAGAAAAGGAGAGCCAGAAAGGGCACCAAGAGGTTCCATCAGTAGCATGTGACCCATCCTTGCCAATGAGACATGAGAAGTCATCACAGAGGGGCTCTTAAACATAGAGAAACACTCTTAAACATAGAGAAATAAGAAGAGCCAGTCCTGTTCTCCTTTGGATATCATCACATCTAGCTGTGATGTCTGGAACGGCTGCAGTCACTTGCTACCAGCCTGAGGATGAAGCCAACACCAAATATGGCAGAGCAGAAGATATAAAGAACCAGAATCCTTGATGACAATGTTGGGTTGCTGTAGCCTGCCCTACCTTTAGACTTCCAGTTATACGGGGGAATAAGCACATAGTCTTAGTAAGCACACTTACTAAGACTATGTTCAAGAGTATAGAAAAGAAACTTCTGAGAAAATGAAAGGATTCTTTATCTTCCCTACCTCTACCCTATCCCTACCAAAAAAAAAAAAAAGCTTTTTCTCTGTTTTTTGGTTAAAAAAAAAAAAAAAAAGAAATCTATCACCCAACCCAACCCAACACTGTCAATAACCTATACCTATATCCTCCTGTAACCGCCATAGAAAGTTCTGAGAGCTTTTTATACACATTTATATTTTTCTTTTAATCCTATAAGCCCACTTACAGAAATCTATACAGAAATATGCTTGTAGATATTCATCACCACATTATTTATAACAGTAAAGAATTAAAAACAACCTAATGTTAAACTGTAAGAATAGTTCTCAAGATTATGCGTTATAGAAAAATGTTTATATGAAAGATATTTTGATGTACACGTGTATGTGCAAAAAGACGTGTTTTGTATGTACGTGTAAAGAATTTTAAAATTTGCATGTATGCTCTCTGTGTGTATGTACGAATAAAATATGTCAGGTGTTAACAATTAAGGAGGTGAGGTTGGAGGATGATTTCTGTTCTCCAGTTTCTAAACATTCCATAGCAGTATGTGTGTTTTTAAATTTTCAGTCTGTAAAAAGAATTTTGCTTCAAATCTCAGATTTATCTTTTCTATGATATAATGAAAAAGCATCTAAGATCTTATAATAATCATTCAGCTCTTATTGTGGGCTGAACTGTGTCTCCCTAAAATTCCTATGTTGAAGCTCTAACCCCCAGTGTGACGGTTTTTGGAGACAGGACCTTTAAGAAGGTAATTAAGGTTAAATGAGGTCGTAAGGGTGGGGCCTTAATCCAATATGACTGGTGTCCTTATATGAAGAGAGGGAGATACTCCACGAATACATTTGCACAAAGAATAGAGTACATGAGGACACAGGGAGAAGGCAGCTGTCTGCAAGCCAAGTATGGAGACCTCAATAGAAACCAGATGACATCTTGATATTGGACTTCCAGTCTCCAGAACTGTGAGAAAATAAATGTCTGTTGTTTAGTCTGTGGTCTTTTGCTATGGCAGTGCTAGAAGACTAATGCCCCTCTATCAATCAAACTGAATCCTAACCATTTTCCAGTAAACATTAACTCCAAAGCACTGGGCTAGATAATACGGAAACAAAATCAAAATCATTTTCATTTGATTCTTAGTTATGGAGCACCTATCAATTATATGTCACTGTACATAACTCCTATACAAACATGTACTTTCATAACAAGGAACAAATCATCTTGGGGTAAAACATCCTGCGCATAAAAGCAAAGACTTCATTCAGGCAATTCTAAGAAGATAGAAACCAACTATGAGTATTTCTAAATTAAAAAGGTTAGTTAGGGCTAGTTTTTACCTAAATTCA